>NC_134117.1:70122500-70722500 GCF_040939455.1 Microcebus murinus | reverse complement strand
TCCCTGCGGAGGGCTCACAGTACCAGAGAGGACCTGCCACTTGCACAAGGCACGGGCAGCCGGTGGGGCATGGCACATCATGCGTGGAGCGGGGAGCTCTGCAGGACTGCACAGGCTGCGCAGACCACCAGCATTCAAAGGAGATGCAGGAGAGCGCTAGCAGAAAGAGAGCCAGCCTGCTTCACCAAGAGCCAGACCCTCCTCCCGCCTCCCCACCACAATGCCACGTCTGGGGCAGGGAGCAGAGGAGGGGGGGGAAAGAGAGAGGCTGAGGGGACGGCGGTCACATGGTCTCCTCTGCGAGCCAGCGGCTCCCTGCTGAAGACCTGGGCAGGAAATCAAAACACCCAAATAAACTGAATGTTTGCCTGAAAGGAGGCAAAGGTTTTAACTCTGTATCAGAATACTGACCAACTTACCAAACATGACCTAGGTAAAATCTGGCAAGAGACCAGGTTTTCTTTACTTCCCCACTTTTAGGAACGGAAAAAGAACTTGAAAAGGCAAAATTGATAGTAGTGGTTATTGGGGCAGAGAGAATCGCCTTGCTTATTACTGGATGGAAATCCCCCAATGCCCCCAGTTCTCTCATCCCATGTCTCCCCTCACATTTGGGACTGGCAGCGTGCCTGACCTCGGAGGGCGGAGGGATGAACGTCTGCGTCTGTGCTCTCGTGGGCGGTGTTCTGCGAGCCCGTGACCTAGCCCAGCCCGCGCACAAGGCTTTCCCAAGGCCCAGCTTCCGGCTGCACTCCGTTCCAGAGCTCCACCTCGGCACTGAACGGCTGTCTTGTCACTGGCTGGGTCAATGTCCCTTTCTCCCAGGGATCTCTGCTGTCCCCACACATTGACACGGGGACATAGGCCCGTCCCCTCTCCCACAGCCTCAGGGAGGCCAGGCGCTGCAGATGAAGAGATGCTGTCTCTCACAAGTCAGCCCCTGCCCCCCCAATCTCAGACCCATTGGTGGTCCCAAGGTTGCAGGAAGCCGGGAGTTGTAAGTAGCATCGAGGCTTCAAACTTTTGCCTCCCCCAGCCTGGCGGGAGCCCCTGCTCACGGTCCCCCTCATTTCTGTGGGAAGTCTGTGTTTAGAGACCCAGATTCCTCAAGGTGCTTTTTAAGACTTCCTGCCCTTTGCTGGCAAATTGTTAATCAGTTTGTGGCAGCATAAATAAAATCAGAGGGTTTAATTAAAACTAATGAATGAGTGAGTGGAGACCCACAGGCCGCTTTGCTCTCTGAGCCTCGGAGCAGTAAATAATGAAAGTGTCACACAGCGAATGACGTGTTTTAGTGGAAGTGTGAGGCCAGCAGAGAGGAGCCGCAGAGCACTCTTGCACCCGGGCGCGGCGTGCAAGTCGGTGGGAGCCGCACTTGTGTCTCGTGTTAACTAATTCTGCAGGAAGTGTTCCAGCTTTCTGGCCCCTCCAGAAAGCAAGGGGAGTGTCACACACAGGATGCTTGTTCTCTGGGCAGCCCTTAACGTGATGGGCCTTGTGAAGGGGGACAGTAGAAATAAGGATGGGCAGCACCGCAGACATTTAGTGGGCAGGGGCGAGGAATTCTATAATAACAATCCCAATGTGTAGGACGCACAAAGAATTGTCCTACATCCCCCATGACTTTCCCAGACATGCATGTAGGTGAGAAACTTGTTTATCATTATTTGGACTTAGACCTGAACTCTCTGTAATAAAGTCCTTCTTGCAGTTTTACTATATAAGGTATTTTCCAGAAATGCAACTGCCACTTGGGGTGAGGAAGGCTGGGACTTTGGTAGCACTTTTAAAGCCACACCCCCAATGGTAACACCTCTCCTAGTGTTCACGGTTCTGGTACAGTACACCTGTATCAGTCTGCATTGCAGGTTGGCATATTCATGGTGATTCTACATGTAGAATCACCATGCTCTGCCAGCATCTTACTATACATTTGTCTTTGAATGTAGGCCTGCCCAAGCATTTACATGTTGAAATGAATGTTCTTTTATTATAGATTACTTCCTTTTATAGTATTCAGCTAGAACATTGTACTGATTTAAAAAAAACTCGTGTGTGTGTGTGTGTGTGTGTGTGTGTGTGTGTAGGGGTGTTAAGAAATATTTGTTGTAAAAATGAGTGCACTGGGCAGATGAGTTTGAGAACCACTGCTCATGTCAACATGTGGCCCTGAAAACTGTTGATAGACGTTTGGAGAATGTGCTTTTCTATAGTTCCTCCTATTCCCTGTCCCCACTGAGCCCTCAGCTCTGGTTCAAGTCCCAGGAGTTGTCCAGAAGCCATTTCTGGGCCCCTGGAGCAGCTTGTTAGGATGGGCACATTGTTCCAGGTCCAACCCTCCACCCAGCTGGCCGCACACTCTGCTCTTTGTCCAGCTCTCTGCCCCCACATGCCTTGTACTCACTCTTACAGAGGCCTAGGAGTTTCCTTACTCTTTCCTTGCTATTATGTCCAGGGTGGGAGGCCATGAGGGGGGTCCCAAGCCTGGGCTGGACACTGCAAGTACATTCCAGTGGAACATCCTCCCTCGGCCCAGCCCGGCTTCCCTCACTTCCACGCTGTGCTGTCACCAAGAGCACTTGGCAACCAACTTCCCCTGCCTGAGAGTCTGTTTCCCAGGGAACGTGACCTAAGACAGGTGGATTCAGGAAGATTCAAGGAAGCAGACTCTGACATGGGATTTCAGGTTGCATCACCCACTGGTTGACAATAAGAACCCCATACCTGGGATAGGTGGCGCAGACAGCCCTGAGCGTGCTGAAACAGTGCAGTTTTTAGCACTTACACGGGCCATGAGCTGGAATGAGACAGCAGTGAAGGGATATTGTAGATGCAATGATTAGGCAGCAAGAAATAATCATTATTAAGAGAAACTGGTGGGCCCTTACTGAGTGCCACTGATATAGTAAAGAAAGACAACGGAAGGCTGAGGGTGATTAATCATCAATTAAAGGCATGGTGTGAAAGACAGCCTTCCTGGCAACATATAAAGAGATTCTCGTCTCTTGCAGAAAAAGCTGAAATCAGGCCCAGGAGTTGACTCTAAAGGTAGTAGAACTCTGAGGAAGGTTGAATCTTCACCCTCTGCAAGTCCGTAATGCCGAGGTCACAGCCTGCGATGGGAAGACATGGGAACTTGAGACTTGGGATGGGGATGTCTGGGTTGATGAATTTAAGAACTTGAAACTCCATGTCCCCCGAACACTCTGGGTCTTCGGAAGTGGCCCAGTCCTTATTGAAGGCTAGAACTCTCCTTGCCGAAAGATAGGGGAGGTCTCTGTATTGCAAGACAACACAGAACTGCTCAGGATCTACTCCCACCCTCTCTCCTAATAACCAGACCAATAACTACGGTCAAATCACAGCATAGCCTGGCCAGAAGAGTGCTGAGTTCACTAAGAGAGCAAAGGAATTTTAAGACCTAGCCAACAATACCAATAGAAGCTGGGGGAGTGTAGCCAAGGGGCCTAACCTGCAGAGAGGTATGAAGATGAGGCAGTAGAACATGGAATTCCTAAGAACAAAAGAAGTGGGCAGCCAATGAAAGTATCTATACATATCTGCTCAATCTATACAATTAAAAGAAAGCAAGGATGGATGAGCCGAAGGCTGAGGACAGCCACTCCAATAAAAAGTCAAAATTTGTCTTAGCTGGGAATGCCATGACAGAATACTGTAGATTGCATGGATTAAGAAACAGAAATTTATTTCTCACAATTCTAGAGCCTGAGAAGTCCAATATCGCGGTGCTAGCAAAGTAGGTTTCATTCTGAGGCCTCTTCTCCTGGTTTGTTAGCTACCACGATCTCACTGCGTGTTCACATGACCTCTTCTTTCTGGATGAGTGGGGAGAGAGAGTGAGCAGGCTCTCTGGTATTTCTTCTTTTTTTTTTTTTTTTTTTTTTTTTTTTTTTGAGACAGAGTCTTACTTTGTTGCCCAGGCTAGATTGAGTGCCATGGCATCAGCCTAGCTCACAGCCACCTCAAACTCCTGGGCTAAAGCAATCCTCCTGCCTCAGCCTCCCAAGTAGCTGGGACTACAGGCATGTGCCACCATGCCCCACTAATTTTTTTTCTATATATATTAGTTGGCCAATTAATTTCTTTCTATTTATAGTAGAGATGGGATCTCGCTCTTGCTCAGGCTGGTTTCGAACTCCTGACCTTGAGCAATCCACCCGCCTCGGCCTCCCAGAGTGCTAGGATTACAGGTGTGAGCCACCTCGCCCGGCCTGGTATTTCTTCTTATAAGAGCACTAATCCCATCATGATAGCCCCACCCTCATGACCCTATCTAATGCTAATCACCTCCCAAAGGGCCCCTCTCCAAATCCCATCACATTAGGGGTTAGGGCTTCAGTATATGGCCTTGTGGGTAGAAGATGCAAACATTCAGCTGTGACAATCTTTTGCCCAGTTTGGGGACCTGAAACACTTTTTTTTTCCCCTGAAACCCTTCAACTGAAAGAGAGGCCAGGTCCTCAGAAAAAAGAACCTCTGCAATAACACATGATTTCCTAGTTTGAGGAGACCACTTTCTTTTTTTTTTTTTTTTTTTTTTTTTTGAGACAGAGTCTCGCTTGTTGCCCAGGCTAGAGTGAGTGCCGTGGCGTCAGCCTAGCTCACAGTAACCTCAATCTCCTGGGCTCAAGCAATTCTTCTGCCTCAGCCTCCCGAGTAGCTGGGACTACAGGCATGCACCACCATGCCCGGCTAATTTTTTTTTTATATATATATATTAGTTAGCCAATTAATTTCTTTCTATTTATAGTAGAGACGGGGTCTTGCTCTTGCTCAGGCTGGTTTCGAACTCCTGACCTCGAGCAATCCGCCTGCCTCTGCCTCCCAGAGTGCTAGGATTACAGGCTTGAGCCACCGCGCCTGGCCGAGACCGCTTTCTTGAGTGTTCTCTGTCAGCCCCAGATGTAGTGGCTTCTACTTCCTATATCTGCTATTCCTTCGTTCTTTAGGGTTCTCTTCTTTTTTTTTTTTTTTTTTTTTTTTTTAGACAGAGTCTCACTTTGTTGTCCAGGCTAGAGTGAGTGCCGTGGCGTCAGCCTAGCTCACAGCAACCTCAAACTCCTGGGCTCGAGTGATCCTTCTGCCTCAGCCTCCCGAGTAGCTGGGACTACAGGCATGTGCCACTATGCCCGGCTAATTTTTTATATATATATATCAGTTGGCCAATTAATTTCTTTCTGTTTATAGTAGAGACGGGGTCTCGCTCTTGCTCAGGCTGGTTTTGAACTCCTGACCTTGAGCAATCCGCCCGCCTCGGCCTCCCAAGAGCTAGGATTACAGGCGTGAGCCACAGCGCCCGGCCTTAGGGTTCTCTTCTTTACGACCCAATCCCCTGTGATCCCATTCCGTTGTTGGTTAATAATTCTTTATATTAAACTCTATATTAAAATTAATATGTGATTTCTCTCTCTTGAGAGAAATTGATCACTGATTGATACTGAATTGATACTAGGACTGGTTTTATCTCCCACCCTGTAATTTGCATATATGTTACAAAAGCATCTAAAGAACTCATTAGTTCCTGCTCATCAGATCTGATATTGCCAATGCAGTCATTTTGCCAAACATCAAAATTATCCAGATCTCTGTGGGCTGTAGTATGGAGAGAGCAGGGGAATTTAGTCATGGCTCTGAGGCAAGTGTGTGAAGGTATATTGTTGACCCTGACAGGTGAAAGCAACAGGTGAAATTGGAGTTGACATTTGATTAAGTTTACAAAACTCCTGTCATTCTCCAGATCCTTCTGACTTCTGCACAGGCCAACCTAGTGAGTTACACAGGGATGTGTAACTCTTCTTAAGTCTTTTATGGTGATTTAACCTCTGCAATTCTCCCAGGGATATAGTATTGCTCCTTGTTTACCATCTTGGAGAGAGGGGATATTAGTCTTTACCCATTCCTATCACTACAGTCCTCGTCTTGTAGATCCAAGGGCTCATTCGGGGATTCCCATGTAGTTGGTAAGTATCACCTGACCACCATAACCGCCCCCCCATTCAAACTGGTGAGCCACTGTGTTATTTTGGGTCCCCAGGAATTAGTGTCAACTCAGAGTCAATGTCTAGTAATCCCGGAAAGTTCTGAAAATTTTCTTCTACCAAATGCAGTCAGTTTTAGTAAACAGCCATAAATCCCTTTGGAAAAGGCTTGGAGTAAGATTTACAGTGTATATTAGTGGCAGTGATGCAGGGTCCTTCCTCAAGGGCTTCCTATTCTAGGGACTCTGAGTGTGTGAATTGCCTCGGGTCTAGAAATGGGGCGAGAGGCTCTGACTCAACTCAGACTTTTGGCTGCCAGACACAGAGGTTTTTCTGTTACAGACCAAACAATACTGTGGTAGGCTGTCCATCTAATTTTTTTATTTCAACATATTATGGGGGTACGAATGTTTAGATTACATGTGTTGCCTTTCCCTCCCCCTTCCCTTGCCTCTGTGTTCGTGTGTGTGTGTGTGTGTTTGTGTGTGTGTGTGTGTTTCTGAGACAGTTTCACTCTGTCCCCCAGGCTGGAGTGCCGTGGCATCAGCCTAGCTCACAGCAACCTCAGACTCCTGGGCACAAGCCATTCTCCGGCCTCAACCTCCCAAGTAGCTGGGACTACAGGCGTGCACCACCAGGCCCGGCTAATTTTTTCTATTTTAGTAGAGACAGGATCTCACTCTTGCTCAGGCTGCTGTCAAACTCCTGAACTCAAGTGATTCTCCTGCCTCAGACTCCCAGAGTGCTAGGATTACAGTCGTGAGCCACCACTGTACCCGGCCTGTCCATCTGTTTAAGTCCTGGGAATACCATGACAATTGGCCATTGCCAAAGACCTCTGTGGGTCAAGGCATTCCAATTACCTGTCCATCCCTGCCCTGTGCAGTAGATGTGTCTTTGGCAGTTAAGTGCTGCCTCTTGCCCTCTGTTACTCTAGGATCTCATCCCTATTGCAACCAGAGAGCCCATCTCAATGTCAGTGTCCCCTACGGTCATATCTGACATACAGAAGCAAACAGCCACTGAGATGATCAAGCATGCAGATGCTTTGTTCGCTACTGTACTTCTCAATGCCTTTGTGAAGGGCATGTCTTTTCCTGCAACACAGGTAGTGGTGGGGTAGATGCATGTTTGCACATGATAACTCCAGTCCAGCATGCCTATCTCCATAGCCTGGGGAATTCTATTCTTTGTATCATGCCAAGGAAGCTCTAGCATCTCAACCTCATTAATGTAGGCCACCACTGTGTCCCAGTTTCAGTCAACCAACCAAGTAAGCAGTTAGAATCACCTCCAGCTGCATGAGTGAACACACTAAATCCGGAATCTCTAGTAAGTGCACCCATATTCATGGCCTGATCTAGTGTTATATTCCACCCCCCTTGGCCTAGCCCTTAGAATTCACTCTCACGTTTCCCAGGCTTCCAACAGTACACATTAACAAAATCTTGTAACACTTTTTGTGTGGAAGCTATTTCTTTTGGGATCACTGTGTAAACCTGTGCATGCTGAGATATGACACTAGCTATGGGTCTCATGGCAACCGGGTGGTCTGGGTGGGTCCTGAGGAGAATGGGCGTGTCCCATCACGGCATCTGCCTCAGGTGAGGTTATCACAGGAAGGCCAGTACTCTCAGCCACAGAGGGCAGGCTGCTTTCCTGGGAAAGGGGTCTGAGGCCCTTCTTTCCTTGCTGTCCACTGGGAGATGCTGCCAAGCCCTAGCAGCCACCCGGGTCCCTTGCCACATGCCACCCCCCATCTTTAAGGACAGCAGTGGAGACTCTCTCATGTCAAATTCTCTCTCACTTCATATCTTCCATCAAGATGAGCCCAGTCCCTTTTAAGGACCCACCTGATTGGGCCTGGCCCACCCCCAAATGATTTCCCTATCTTAAAGTCAACTTATTTGGGATCTTAATTTCTTCTATAAAACCCTTTTGCAGGCCAGACGTGGTGGCTCACGCCTGTAATCTAGCACTCTGGGAGACCGAGGCGGGCAGATCATTTGAGCTCAGGATTTCAAGACCAGCTTAAGCAAGAGCGAGACCCCGTCTCTACTAAAAAAATAGAAAGAAATTAGCTGGAAAACTAAAAATATATAGAAAAAATTAGCCAGGCATGGTGGCGTGTGCCTGTAGTCCCAGCTACTTGGGAGGCTGAGGCAGGAGGATTGCCTGAGCCCAGGAGTTTGAGGTTGCTGTGAGCTAGGCTGATGCCATGACACTCTAGCCTAAGCACACTCTCTTTTTTTGAGAGTCTGTCTCAAAAAAAACCCAAAAAAACAAAAAACCCTTTTGCCATACAATTTAACATAATCATGAGTGTGAGATCACAGTCACAGGTCCTGCCCACTGAAAAGCAGGGGACATGCAAATGCGTGGGTCACGGGAGATCATCTCAGTATTTAGCCGACACAAGTACCTGCGTGGGGAGCTGCAGACAAGACTAAATAAGTCCACACACATAACGCCCTTAGGACCATGGCTGCACAGACCTGTTGTCGGGCGTTAGCGGATGTTATTGTTGCTGTTGTTAAACACAGTTTCCCAGCCCCCCCACACACACCAGAACACCAGAATGCCAGGGTTGGGAATGGGCTTGTTGTTACAGAAAGCTCCGCTTTTGTCCCCAAGGCTGCAGCAGAAGAGAGAGAACAAGTGGTTTGAGGGGAAGGAAAGAGAGATTTATCAATTTGCAGGAAATGAGGAGAATGGAAACTCCTGTCTGAAATGCCATCATCCTAACAATAAGCAGAAATACAGAAACGGAGGCCATTCAGCTTCCGGCAACTGTTCTTCAACTGACAGTTGATGAATTTGTTCCCTCACGTCTAGGGAAAGGCAATCCCATGACTGCCACCCACCAGGGCGGCCCACCCTGATCTCCATGACCTCGCCAGCCAGCCGGCTGAGCCATCTCCTGTAGCACAAAGAACAAAAGACCCTGTCCCTCCAACCACTGGCCTGAGACGGGGATGCAGGTTTCAGTTCCCAAAAAGAGTAGGGGATGTTTTAAAGAAGACAGAAAATATCTTTGTCATTTTTTCAGGCCATTCCCTCTGTAACAATGTCTCCCCAGCTCACTGGGGACCTGGTGCATGTTGAAAGGGGCCTCCAGAGTCAGACAGGGCGACACCTTTGCTGACTCTGCCACTCTCTGGGGAAGCTCCTCTATTCCTTCATTGCTCACTCTGCGTCCAGCCCCCCAGTTTGGCCAACGTTGCCTCTCCCCCTTACATTTCCCTCCACCTCCAGGTTATTTCCCTGCTAGCAGTGTGCCCTGTCTTGCTTACCAGTGGGAATTAAAATCTTAAGCCCCCCAGCAGACTGAATGGACCCCCTCTTGGCCAGAGGAACTCTAGAAATACCTAAAGCTAAATCACTGGCCATGAGAAGGGAAGTCAGACCTGCCTCGTCATGCCCCCTCCCTTCTTGGAGATGTCCTTTGTTACTCATTAACAGGCCTAAGGCCGTGCAAGACAAAGCTTACACCACATCTGCTGGTCATCAATTCCACTTAACAGATCTCATATGCCTTCCAGGTATTGATTTATGACTTTATGTGTAATTCCTGTCTCCCTCAAATGTATAAAACCAAACTGTAACCCAACCACCGCAAGACCACTGCTCAAGGCTTCTTGGATGTGGCTCTCCTGGCCGTGGTAACACATTTTCAGCTCAGAATAAACCTCTTTATATTATTTTACAGAGGCCGGGCGCGGTGGCTCACGCCTGTAATCCTAGCACTCTGGGAGGCCGAGGTGGGAAGATTGCTCAAGTTGGGAGTTAGAGATCAGCCTGAGCAAGAGTGTAAGATACTGGGCTATAAGGACAATAGACATCTTCCAGCTTCTGTTTACTGCTTGTTTGCTAACCGCAAGGCATTATGAGTATATTATGGGATGCAGAGGAAAAAGACAAAGAAAGCAGAAACCTGAATCTCTCAGCTAGGACCCGGAACAGGTCAGGGCCTATCAGGGGCAGGCTGAAGTAAAAATCACTGTGGGACGGATGCATGACCAGCGTGCAAACAACTAAGTTATAAAAGGGGACTAACACACAAAGGAGGGTCCCTGCCCGGAGAAGAGGTCACTGCGCTGGCACTCTGGGGGCTCGGACCCTAGCTCGAGCTAGACAATAAAACTCCTTTTGATAATTACAGCCTCAGTGACTCTGTCTCTCTGTCCTGCGGCCTTGTGAATCTCGAATATAACAAGAGCAAGACGCCATCTCTACTAAAAATAGAAAAAAATTAGCTGGGCATGGTGGTGCATGCCTATATTCCCAGCTACTTGGGAGGCTGAGGCAGAATGATGGCATGAACCCAGGAGTTTGAGGTTGTTGGGAGCTAGGCTGACACCATGGCACTATAACCTGGGCAACAAAGTGAGACTCTGTCCCAAAAATAAATACATTATTTTACAGAGTTTGAGTTATTTTCCATTGACACCAGAATAATCATTATGGAATCCAATGGTAATATTTTTTCCAAAAGTTACACTGTTTCATGTTTTCTACTCCAGAAATGTGGTGTTTTATTTGTAGCTGGTTGTTCTAGTCCCTGGTTCAAGATGGCAGGGATACATACAGGTAGCCAGCAGGAGCCAAGCTGCAGAAGTCAGCGAATGCCCCGGGAAAAATCCCAGTGGAAGAAAACAATATTTGAGAAAAGAATGCAAAACCCTCTCAAACAATTAACACCTTGGGATCACAGCTTTAATTAAAAAAATTGAAAATACTTGTTGGGGATGAGTGCTGGGACTGGGGGCCAGTGTGATGTGTGGTTTTCTGACTGATAAAGGACTTAAGGCGGCTGGTCTGGCAGAGAAAGCGCTGGGCTCAGCAGGTTCCCACAGTGGAAGCAATTTGGAAGTGGTTTGGAGGACAGCAATTCCCCACCCCAAAGGTCTGAACAAACCCAAACCAGAGCTTTTTACACAAATGATTAGAAATGAAAGCAAAAATTTTGTCAAGGCAAAGGTGTGTGCAACATATTGGCCCCTTGGTGTCATTTGAGGGAAATTAATGTGGAAGGCCAAAGAGATGGAGTCTGCAATACGCAACACTCCCGAGACCTGCCTGTGATTTTGTTCCTAGTGTAGCAGAAATAAATGCTCCCAGTAAGCCTTCAGGGAGACCTGAGACATGTACATAAGTAAGATTAATCAGTAAGGCTAGCATGGACCTAATGAGTCATCTTCAACATCATAAACCTTGAAAAATTCAAAGTTGTGCCCAGGCAGGTCTGTGCACTCTCAGCAGAAGCAACGGGAGCCACCCACCTTCCCCGGGGCGGCTCTCCAGCGCCTGGGCTCGAGAGGAAACGACAGCAAATGGCGGTGCTCTAGGTCTCACGGACCTAACGTGAGGAGACGGGGTGGGTGCTGGAGTGGAAAAAAACGAAGGTTTGGGGACTCATGCACCTTGTCCCCTCCAGAGCCCTCTCTCCAACCCTGGGGGCTGAGTTTCCATCCAAACAAAGGACCCCTTGGGACTGCAGGGAGGTTGGGAGGAGCGTTCAGGGCCTGCAGGGTGGGCCCTGCTCTGGGTCCTTCACCCCACATTTCCATCGTACCCTCCGACAGTGTGTGACTGTTCGTATGATTCCCACTTTTCAGATGGACAAGTCGGGGTTCTGAGCTGTGTGAAGCTGAGGTCAGAGCTCACCTGGGAGACTCCGGGCTCAGGTTTCTGATTTAGCAGGACCTCCAAGTGTGTGGGAGGGTGAGAAGTTTCTGGGCCAGCAGCAGAGGGTTGGAGTGGACTTCTGACCACACGTGCTGGCAATTCTTTGCCCCACTTGTCACCAGATGCTTTGGGTCAGCCCTCACCTGGAATTAGCTCTGCTTCTCTGCCGAGTGTCTGCACCTGCTCACAAGCCTCCTTTATTTCCCTTGAGCCTGAAAATCTCATCATATTCTCTCACCTGCCACCCACCAAATGCAAATCTCCAGCCCTGGATCAGACTGCAGACGGCACACTCCCCAGTGTTTCCCAGTCCTGCAAGCTTCCTTTAAACACTTGGAATGCTGAAACCCACCTTGCCTCCACTGACTGACTCCATCCAGTTGGGCGACAGCATGCCCCAAGAGCCCCAAATTCTTTATGGCTAGAGCCTCCCGAAAGAACAGCCAGCCCGCCACTGTGCAAAGCCAATTCCATGGGAGCAGCATCCTCCACGCAGAGACTGTGCCACCCTGCGCCAATGTTGGCTGGCTCACCACCTGCACCCAGAACACTCCGGCTACTAATAGGCTCCAGAAAGGGGATATCAGATTTCGGTTTTCAGAACCTTACCCTACCTGCCCTGTGGCAAGTGGGTGGTGGCAGCGGTGGGGGGGGGGGGTGGACAGGCTGGAGGCAGGTGGCTGCTTAGGCGGCTTCTGCAGTTGTGCAGGAGAGATCAGGCTGCAGTCATGAGACAGAGCAGGAGAGATCTGGAAAACGCTTTGGATCAACCCAGCAGATCTCAAGGGTGGATTTGATGGGAGTGTTAGGGAAAGGAGGAGTTAGGGATGGGCGGGAGAACTGACTTACTGACATGGGGGAGCCTGGTGAAAAGCCACCGTGGGCCACAGGATGGAAAGAAGAATGTCAGGGCTGGGCTACATTACAGACCTCTCAGACATCTGAGTGGAAATTCCAAGTTTGCAGTCAGATACGTAAGTCCAAAGTTGAGAAGAGAGGTCCAGGGTAGAAATACAAGTGTGAGTGCTCAGTAGGGTCCTGCGTCACTTAACAACAGGGACATATTCTGAGAAATGAGCTGTTAGGCAGTTGCGTCGTGGTGACGCATCCTGTAGTGCATGTACACAAGCCTGGATGGTACACCCCACTGCACGCCCAGGCTGTGTGGTACGGCCTGTTGCTCCCAGGCTACACACCTGGACAGCGTGTTACTGTGCTGAATACTGTAGGCAGTGGCAACACAATGGTAAGGATTTGTGTAACTAAACATAGCAAAGGTACCATAAAGTGGTGGCTCATGCCTATAACCCCAGCACTCTGGGAAGCCAAGGTGGGAGCATGGCTTGGGGTCAGGAGGTGGAGACCAGCCTGGGTAATGTAGCAAGACCTTGTCCCTGCAAAAAGTAAAAAAATTAGCTGAGCATGGTGGTGCACATCTGTAGTCTCAGCTACTTGGGAGGCTGGGGCAAGAGGATCAGAGTGAGCTATGATCATGCCACTGCACTCCAGCCTAGACAACAGAATGAGATGCTGGCTCTAAAAAAGAGAAAAAAAGGAGAAAGAAAAAAAATGTACAATAAAAATACAGTATAAGAAAGAAAACGGTACAGCTGTATAGGGCACTTACCCTGAATGGAGCTTGCAGGACTGGAGGTTGCTCTGGGTGAGTCAGTGAGTGAGTGTTGAGTGAGTGTTAAGTGAATGTGAAGCCTAGGTCATTGCTGTACACTACTATATACTTTATAAACACTACAACATTTTGGGCTGGATGATAAGATTAATTTAAAAAACACTATAAACTTAGGCTATGCTAAATTTATTTTAAAATTTTTATTTCTGGCCAGGCGTGGTAGCTCACACCTGTAATCCTAGCACTCTAGGGGGCCGAGGCAGGTGGATTGCTCGAGGTCAGGAGTTTGAAACCAGCCTGAGCAAGAACGAGACCCCGTCTCTACTATAAATAGAAAGAAATTAATTGGCCGACTAACATATATAGAAAATTAGCCGGGCATGGTGGTGCATGCCTGTAGTCCCAGCTACTCGGGAGGCTGAGGCAGCAGGATCGTTTGAGCCAAGGAGTTGGAGGTTGCTGTGAGCGAGGGTGATGCCATGGCACTCTAGCCCAGGCAACAAAGAGAGACTCTGTCTCAAAAAAAAAAAAAACTTATTTCTTCAATAATAAATTAATTTCAGTTTACTATAAGTTTTTAAATTTATAAACTTTTTAATTTTTTAAAACTTTGACTCTTATAACAAAAATTAGCTTAAACGCAAACACATTGTACAGCTGTACAAAAACATTTTCTTTATATTCTTATTCTATAACCTTTTTCTCTTTTTAAACTTTTTTTAATTTTTTAAACCTTTTTTGTTAAAAAACTAAGACACAAACACACACAATAGCTTAGGCCGACACAGGGCCAGGATCATCAACATCACCGCCTTCCACCTCCACGCCTTGTCCCGCTGGAAGGGCTTCAGGGGCGATAACATGCATGAAGCTGTCGTCTCTTATTTTAACAGGGCCTTATTCTGGAACACCCCGTGGAGGACCTGCCTGAGGCTGTTTTACAGTTAGCTATTTTTTTTTAATAAGTAGAAGGAGTATGCTGTAAAATAATGATAAGAAGTATGGTGCAGTAAATACATAAACCAGTACCATAGTCATCTATTATGAACTATTACATACGTATCCAATTGTGTGTGCCATCCTTTTACATGACTGGCAGCGCAGTAGGTCTGTGTACACCACTTCTCTATGAACATGAGAGTGACGCATTGTGATAGGCTGGTGCGCTGACTATGACATCACTAAGCCACAGGAATTTTTCAGCCCCATTATAATCCTGTGGGACCCCGTCATACATGTGGTCCGCTGGGGACCCGAACGCTGCTGTGTGGCACGTGACTGTGTGTGGATGGAATGAGAAGGCACGAGACCAGGTGAGAGCACCTTGGGGCAATGTGTAAACAGAGAAGGTGGGCCAGGCTCTGGCACCTCTGCCATTCAGAGGTCAAGCACAAGAAACCAGTGAAGGAGACTGACAAAGAACAGGCCACTGGGATAGGAGAAAAATTGGGAAGCAGAGAAAGTCATGAAATCCAAGAGAAGAGAGTGGCCCAATGTATTTATGCCACACACCACATGACCACTTCAAGGACCGAACGAAATAGTGTAAGTGGAAGCTCCCATGGGGACGTGCCCAAATGGGCACCTTGGTTATTACTGTGACAGGTCTGGTACCGTCTGCCCTCAGAGCCTCCTGTTCTCACGAGGCTACCTGTATCCACCGGGACCACTCTGTTCCCAACTGCCAGAGACTGTCAGCAGAAGGAATAGCAAGTACAGCGCCGTTTCCCTCAGGAAGTCCAGCAGCGCCTGTGCTGCCCACTGGGTGCCAGGGGACCTCTAACAGAAAGGGCCTGGAAGGGTTGAATGGGAAAGGAAAGTGGAGAAAGGAATGAAGAGTTTCTAGACGTCCTGTCTGAGAACCACAGTCTTCATCAATGATGCAGAAAACAAGTTTTGCCAAATAAAAAGTAGAAGAGGATTGACCCAAACCTCACTGGACACCAGATCCAAACATTACCTAGTTAGTCCTGGCTGCACCTTGACTGATGAAATGGATTATCTTATGAAGTAGGTAGGTCAACAGAAAGGTCTGAGTGGTTTGGGATAGGTATAAAGAGCATGCAGCATGAAAGCACTGTTTCCAAAGGTAAAGCAGCTTGCCATTTCCAAAGATCTCTGTTGTTTCTCCATGTCTGGAACAAGCCACCATAAAAGCTTCACAACGAGACAGAGTCAGATAATTAAATTTAGGGGTAAAGTAACCTTTTCAGAATCAGATTTTTCTGTTATGTAATGCTATATTTTAGATCTTTCTCCCTAAGTCTCTCTCTCTCTCTCTCTCTTTTTTTTTTTTTTTTTTTGAGACAGAGTCTCACTCTGTTGCCCAGGCTAGAGTGCCATAGCGTCAGTCTAGCTCACAGCAACCTCAAACTCCTGGGCTCAAGCCATCCTCCTGCCTCAGCCTCTCGAGTAGCTAGGACTACAGGCATGAGTCACCATGCCCGGCTCATTTTTTCTATATATTTTTAGTTGGCCAATTAATTTCTATTTTTGGTAGAGGCAGGGTCTTGCTCTTGCTCAAGCTGGTTTCGAACTACTGACCTTGAGCGCCACCACGCCCGGTCTTTCAGTCTCTCTCCCTCTCTCCCTCTCTCTCTCTCTCTCTCTCTGCAGCACTATTGGCTTTTAAAATTTGATGTTACAGATGCATCTTCACCTGGCTAAACAAGGTCCTATATTGTATTCCTTATACTGGTATTATATTCCTAATTGTAAGTAAAAAGAAAACTCAAATAAATGATATGATTATTTTGGATTTTCATAGGCCCCTGAGCTGACCCCAGCGTCTGACCTGTTGAAAAGGGGCAGGGCCCCAAGATAAGAATTAGTAGCTGGCTGCTGTGCTGCTGACGCTGACATACCCGCACCTCGGGAGCAGCACAGGAGCGCCTATGGAACAGGCCCTGAAACTTCCCGAAGTTCTCCACCCGGCATCAGAGCCTTCCATAGACCTCACAGTGTCATGGCCCCGTCCCCTGCCTTGCTTCTTCAGTTGAGTCACCACACAGCTGCCCCGGCCAGCTCTGCTGCCCATCCCAATCCTTCTTACTCTCTTGGTCAGCCGTTTCTCTGTCCTCCTACTGGACTCCGGCAACCCGTCTGGTGTGCTCCAGCCTCTCCCTGGTCCTCGGTTCTAGGCTCTGTCACCCTGTGTTGGCCCTAGAAGCTCAGCTGGAGCCCGTTCTGCTTTTGTTATCCAATCATTCACTGACCCATACACTAACACATCACACACCCACTGCTCCCCTGCCCGTCTGATGAGCATTGGTTTATCATCTGTTCTGTCCAGGTCCTGTGCTTAAGGCTGGGAAGCCAGAAATCATGAAAAATTCATAATAAAGTAAAACTAGATTTTTTTTGAGACACAGTCTCACTCTGTTGCCCAGGCTAAGTGCTGTGACGTCATCATAGCTCACAGCAACCTCAAACTCCTGGGCTCAAGTAATCTTCCCACCTCAGCCCCCCAAGGTGCTAGGATTACAGGTGTGAGCCACCTCACTCAGCCTGTTTTCAACTCCTTTGGGTAAAGACAATACTAAGGAGCAAGTTACTGGATCATGTGGTACATCTAGTTTTGTAAGATACTGTCAAACTGGTTTCCAGAGTGGCTGGACACTCCCCATTCCCACCTGCAAGGAAGGAGAGCTCTTGTTGCCCCACAGCTTTGCCAGCATTCGGTGTTGTCAGTGTTCTGCGTTTTGGCCACTCCAATAGGTCCACAGTGGTCAAGACCAGACTTGGAGATGGAGTAACAAGGGCCATACTTATCCTCCCACCTGGAACAATGAAAAATCCTGTGAAAATGTATGAAGCATGGGTTTCAACAAGTCACACACCAGGCAGCAGAGGACAGGAATTCTGACAGATGGGGAAATGGAACGACCACCACGAGCTCCCCGGCTCACCACCTTGAGGAAGTTTCTAGCCTACGGCAGAGAGAGGGCAAACCCAAGCAGAACTACAAGACTCTGGTTTGAGAACATGCAGCTGAGAGTCTGGAACAACTGAGACAGCTGGAATTCGGAGGACAGAGTACCAGAGAGGAGAGAGCCGCACAAAGAGACAATTGCAAGGACTTACAAAAGGTCTAGAGCTGCAGTCCCCAAGCCCTGGGCCATGGCCGGTGCCGGTCTGTGGCTTGTTAGGAAAACAGGGCCATGCATCAACGTCTGACCTCCGCTTCCCCCACCAACCCCAAGGTCCATGGAAAAACTGTCTTCCACGAAACCCGTCCCTGGTGCCAAAAAGGTTGGGGACCACTGGTCTAGAGTACTCAGCAGAGTACTGCTCAACATGTGTGTGGCCAGGCGCAGTGGCTCATGCCTGTAATCCTAGCACTTTGGGAGAGGCTGAGGCGGGAGGATCACTTGAGGTCAGGAGCTCGAGACCAGCCTGAGCAAGAGCGAGACCCCATCTCTACAAAACAAATAGAAAAATTAGCCAGGCACGGTGGTGCACACCTGTGGTCCCACCTACTTGGAAGACTGCGGCAGGAGGATTGCTTGAGCCTAGGAGTTGGAGATTGTAGTGAGCTATGATGATGCCACTGCACTCCAGCCTGGGTGACAAAGCGAGACTCTGTCTCAAAAAGACAAAACAAGGCCGGGCATGGTGGCTCATGCCTGTAATTCTAGCACTCTCAGAGGCCAAGGCAGGAGGATCGCTTGAGATCAGGAGTTTGAGACCAGCCTGAGCAAGAATGAGACCTTGTCTCTACTAAAGATAGAAAAATTAGACAGATGTCAGGCATCATGGCACACACCTATAGTCCCAGCCACTCGGGAGGCTGAAGCAGGAGGATTGCTTGAGCCCAAGAGTTTGTGGTTGCAGTGAGTTAGGCTGACACCACGGCACTCTACCTGGGTGACAGAGACTGTCTCAAAGCAAAACGAAAGAGACACACACACACACAAAAAAAAACCCAAAAAACAAAATCATGTGTGTGTAAGGAAATTACCCAGGTCCAGGAAAAGAACTATCTAAAATGATTAGGAGGAGCAGGCCCAGTGCTTGTGCAGGGCTGGAACAGGCCCTTTCCACCAGGCAGACGGGACCTCAGGGCGCTCGGCGGAAGCGCTCGGGAAAGCTTGGCCGCAGTGCCGCACACTGATTGATTAGCCTGTGCTGGGCACCAGTCCAGACCCACCAAACAGATCATAAATCAAGACTTAAAGGATCAAACTGTCTCTGAGTAAATTAACTGCTTCCCAGAACGAAGCTCGAAGATTTATAGGAATGAAAGATATTCAGCACCTAATAAGGTAAACTCTCAATATCTGAGATCCAAAAGGAAAAAAAGGTTGCCAGGCATTCAGAGAGACAGGAAAACATGACCCATAGTAGTATAAGCATGTTATAAAAAAGACTCAAGTCAAATTCCTGAGATGAAAACTACATTCTATAAGATAAAAAATATACTGGGTGGGATTAATGGAAGAATGGACATGCCAGAAAAAAACATTAATGAACTTGAAAACATTATAGAAACTACCCAAAATGAAACACAGAGAGTGAAATAAATTTTAAAAATGAAAATAGCATCGCTGAGTTGTAGAGCAACTTTAAGCAGTCAGACATATATGTAATTGGAGTCCCTGAAAGAGGAAGGGGCAGAAAGTATGTAAGAAATAATGTCTGAAAGTTTCCCAAACTTGATGAAGATCATGCACTCACAGAACCACGAAGCTCAACAAACCCCAAGCACAAGAAACATGAAGAAAACTATATATACATATATCATGATTGAATTTCTCAAAACCACTGATAAGGAGAAAAATCTTAAAACCAGACAGAGGGAAAAGACATGTTTGTACAGAGGGACAAAAATAACGATGATTGCAATTTTCTATTTGGAAACAATGCAAGCAGGAACAAAATGGAGCAACATCTAGAATTCTGTACCCAACAAAAACATCTTTTCAAAACAAAGATAAAATTAAGACTTTTTCCAACACATGAAAGCCAAAAGAACTCATGATGAGTACGTCCAAAATGTGCAATATTAATAATGGAAATTCTTCAAGCAGAAGTAAAATTATACCAGATATAAATCTGGATTTACACAAAGGAATGAAGAACACCAGAAATAGTTACTATGTGGGTAAATTTGTAAGACTTTTCATTATTTAATTTGCTTTAAAAGATAAATAGTTTAAACAAAAGTAATGACAATGTATTGTGCAAAATGTATGATGATAGCATAAAGGCCAGGAGAGAGAGTAAGTATGTTATTATGAAGTTATTATACTATATGTCAGAGTTTCTCAACCACACCACCATTCCCACTTCGGCCCAGATAACCTTTCATAATCATGAAGAACGATTCTGTGATTTTAGGATTTTAGCAGCAACCCTGGCCTCTACCTACTGAAGGCCCCTAGTCTCTGGACATTGCTAACTGTCCTCTGAAGGACAAAATTGTTCCCAGTTAAAAAACAATGCTGTATGACTGTGACTGATTTGGGTTTGATACATAACAAACCCTTCAGCAAGTACTAAATTAACAAAAGAAAGAGTTAACAAGCCGACTGAGAAAATAAAATTGAATAATTGAAAACCTCCAATCCAAAGAAGGCAAGAAAAGAGTTAAAGGAAGCTCAACAAAGAACAGAAGAAATGGGGTACATAGAAAATAAATAATAAGATAATAGACTTAAACCTAACCACATCCAAAAAATCACATTAAATGTATATGGTTTAGACATCCAATTAAAAAAGCAAAGATTGACAGACTGAATAAAAAAGCAACACCAAAACTACATGCTACCTAAAATATGAAGACAGACATAGATTAAGAGAATGGAAAGAAAGATGTATCATGTTAACACGAGTCAAAAGAAAGCTACAGTGATATCAATGTCAGACAAAGAAGATTTCAGAGCAAAGAATAATATCAGGGATGAAGAAGGTCATTTCATAAAGATAAAGGAGTCAATTTATCAAGAGGGCATAACAATCATAAACACTGGTGACCTTAGTAAGAAAGCTTCAGAACCCATGATGTAAAAGCCGATAGAACCGTAACGAGAAATGGTCAAATCGACAATTATAGTTGTAAATGTCAATACTCTTGTCTCAATAATTGATAGAAGAAGCAGATAGGAAATCAGCAAAGATATAGTAGACTTGAACATTCTCAACCAACTTGACCTGTTTGACATCTATAGAATGCTCACAGCGAAGTACTCATTCTTCTTCAGTGGATATTCTGGACTATAAAATTAGTCTGAATAAATCCAAAAATATTCCAGTCATATAAAGTATGTTCTCTGACCAAAACAAAATTAAATTAGGAATTAGAATGATATCCGGACAATCCCTAAATATTTCGAAATTAAATAACACACTTCTAAATAGTTGGGGGGTCAAAAAAAAAATACAAATGGAAATTAGAAAGTAGCTTGAACTGAATGACAACATGAGATGCCGTAAAGCAGTAGCTGGGGGAAATGATGGTGCTACACCCCTACTTTGGAGAAGAAGAAAGGTCTCAAATGCATGCCCTCAGTTCCCATCTTTAAAAGGTAGAAAAAGGAGGTCAAATTAAATCCAAAGCAGAAAAATGAAAGAAATAATAAAGATCAATGGAGAAATCAATAAAAAAAATTTTTTTTTTTTGAGACAGAGTCTTACTTTTGTTGCCCAGGCTAGAGTGAGTGCCGTGGCGTCAGCCTAGCTCACAGCAACCTCAAACTCCTGGGCTCAAGCAATCCTTCTGCCTCAGCCTCCCTAGTAGCTGGGACTACAGGCATGCGCCACCATGCCCGGCTAATTTTTTCTATATATATTAGTTGGCCAATTAATGTCTTTCTATTTATAGTAGAGACGGGGGTCTCACTCTTGCTCAGGCTGGTTTTGAACTCCTGACCTTGAGCAATCCGCCCACCTCAGCCTCCCAGAGAGCTAGGATTACAGGCGTGAACCACCGCGCCCAGCCGAAATCAATAAAATTAAAAACAGAAAAAACTTTTAGACAAATCCATCAGAAAAAAAGAGATATGTCACCAATTGTCAATGTCAGAAATGAGAGAGGTGATATCACTACAGATTCTACAGATATTAAAAGAGTAATAAGAGATTATCATAATAAATTTATACTAATAAATTCATGATTTAGTAAACTGGGTGTGGTGGTGTGTTCTTGTATTACCAGCTACTGGGGAGGGAAGCTGAGGCAGGAGGATTGCTTGAGCCCAGGAGTTCAAGATCAGCATAGGCAACATAAGACCTCATCTGAAAAAATTAATTAATTAATGACTTAGGTGAAATGGACAAATTTGGCCACGTTTTCTTCTGTCTCCTTACTGTGTTTCAACTTCTTCTTCGTTTTTTTTTTGTTTGTTTTTTTTTTTTTTTTTGAGACAGAGTCTCCCTTTGTTGCCCAGGCTAGAGTGCCATGGCGTCAGCCTAGCTCACAGCAACCTCAAACTTCTGGGCTCAAGCAATCCTGCTGCCTCAGCCTCCCTAGTAGCTGGGATTACAGGCATGCGCCACCATGCCCAGCTAATTTTTTCTATATATATTAGTTGGCCAATTAATTTCTTTCTATTTATAGTAGAGACGGGATCTCGCTCTTGCTCAGGCTGGTTTCAAACTCCTGATCTCGAGCAATCCACCCGCCTTGGCCTCCCAGAGTGCTAGGATTACAGGCGTGAGCCACCGTGCCGTGCCCGGCCTCAACTTCTAAATGTTGAAAAACACAAGAGCCCAGCCTTTGACAATCTTCTCTTTACAGCCCAACCAACCAAGAGGTACTGAAATTACAAAATACTTAAAGATACTGAAATACAAAATACAGGGAAATTACAAAGTACTTAAAGATAAATGAAAACATAAACACAGCATCGTAAAATTTATGAAATGCAGCAAAAACAATACTCAGCAATATATAGATGTAGACACCTACATTAAAAAAAAGAAAAAAGAAAAAAAGATCTCAAATTAACAAATTAACCATAGGCATTAAAGAACCAGAAAAATCAGAGCAAACCAAGCCCAAAGCTAACAGGAATAACATAATAATAAACAGAGAGCAGAGATAAATAAAAAAGAGACTAAAAAAACGACAGACAGAATCAAGAAAATTAAAAGTTGGTTATTTGAAAAGAACAACAAAATTGATAGACCTTTAGCTAGTCTGATTAAGGAGATGCAAATGACCAAAATAAAAAACAAAAATGGATACATTACTACTGCTTTGCAGAAATAAAAGAGATTATAAGAGAATACTATGAAGAATTGTACACCAACAAATGTAATAACCCAGATGAAAGGGTCATGTTCCTAGAAACATACAAATTACCAAAATTGACTGAAAAAAACCTCCTAAGAACAATGTATATAAGTCAACAGACCTGTAACAAGAAAAGAGATTGTATTAGTAATCAAAAATTTCCCCAAAAAGAAAAGCCCAGGGCCAGATGGCTTCATTGGTGAATTCTACAAAACATATAAGGAAGAATTAACACCAATTATTTTCAAAATCTTCCCCCTAAAAAATAGAAGAGAAAGGGACACCTCCTCATTCATTCCATGAGGCCATTACACTGCAAACAACACAACTGCACACCAATTTCCTTTATGAACATAAATGCAAAAGTTCTCAACAAAATACTAGCAAACCAAATCCAACAGCATATTAAAAGGACTATGCACCATGACCAAGTACAGTTTTTTTTTTGCATAAAACATTTAATTTATTGGTCTTTTGGGGGAATTAGATATATCACCACTGCATTACAACTGAGCCATTAATCTTGTAGCTTCATCAACATGAACTGGTTCATTTTCATGACGTGGCTGAGGAATCGATTCTTTCTGCACAGGTCCAGGAGAAAGGCGCTTTGAGAAGTGTGCAGGTTCCTGTTGCATATTTACAAAAGCTTTATTCACTCTGTTAACTTTTTCATCATTCATAATGTTTATCTTCTTAAGATTAGTGGTAACTGGTTTTGCTTTGTTTTTAGCCTTAAAGTTTTTTTGGCTGGCTGTGTGAAATACATTCCTGGACTTCTGCCCTCTTAATTTGTTCTTGCCCATTGTCAGACCGTGGATATCCGCGTGCTCCTTCTTAAGCCCCAGGTGATCCCAAGTACAGTTTATTGAAGGAATATAAGGATGTTTCAACACACAAAAACATCAATCAATGTAATATATAACATTAAGAAAATGAAAGAAAAAAACCCCACATGATCATCTCCATTGATGCAAAAAAAAAAAAAAGCTACAAAATGTGACATGCTTCCATGATAACAACACTCAGAAAACTAGGAATAGAAGGGAACTTCCTCAGAATAATAAAGGGCATTTATGAAAAATCTACAGCTAACATTATACTCAATGATGATAAACTGAAAACTTTTTCCCTGCTATGTTTTTTATTTTTATTTTATTTTTATTTTTCTGAGACAGAGTCTCACTTTTGTTGCCCAGGCTAGAGTGAGTGCCATGGCGTCAGCCTAGCTCACAGCAACCTCAAACTCCTGGGCTCAAGCAATCCTGCTGCCTCAGCCTCCCGAGTAGCTGGGACTACAGGCATGGGCCACCATGCCCGGCTAATTTTTTCTATATATATTAGTTGGCCAATTAATTTCTTTCTATTTATAGTAGAGACGGGGTCTCGCTCTTGCTCAGGCTGGTCTCGAACTCCTGACCTTGAGCAATCCACCCGCCTCAGCCTCCCAAAGTGCTAGGATTACAGGCGTGCGCCACCGTGCCGGCCCTTGCTATGTTTTGAACGCACGCATGCATCCCTTTCACATTCATTGGTTGGAACTTAACCCCCAAGGTGACGGTGTTGAGAGGCGAGGCCCTGGAGAGGGCTCTGCCCTCAAGGATGGGATTAGTGCCCTCATAAAAGGGCTTTAGGGAGACAATTTGCCCTGTGGCCCCTTCGGTCATGTGAGGACAGGCAAGCAAAGCACCATCTTGGAGCCAGAGAGCAAGCCCTCACCAGACACCAAGTCTGCTGGTGCCTCGATCTTGCACTCCCAGCCTCTAGAAGTGTAAGAACTAAGATTATGTTCTTTGTAAATTACCTAGTTTAAGGTATTTTGTTATAGCAGCCTGAATGGACTAAGGGCCCCTATCCGGACCAAGGCAAGGATGCCCCCTTTCACCATTGCTACTCAACACTGTCCTGGAGTTTCTAACCAGAGCAAATAGGCAAGAAAAGAAGTCTCCAATCCTAGCTCTCTGGGAGGCCGAGGCGGGCGGATTGCTCTAGGTCAGGAGTTCGAAACCAGCCTGAGCAAGAGCGAGACCCCGTCTCTACTATAAATAGAAAGAAACTAATTGGCCAACTAATATATATAGAAAAAATTAGCCGGGCATGGTGGCACATGCCTGTAGTCCCAGCTACTTGGGAGGCTGAGGCAGGAGGATCACTTGAGCCCAGGAGTTTGAGGTTGCTGTGAGCTAGGATGACGCCACGGCACTCACTCTAGCCTAGGCAACAAAGCGAGACTCTGTCTCAAAAAAAAAAAAAAAAAAGAAGTCTCCAAATAGAAAAGGAAGAAGTAAAACTACATCTGTTCATAGATGACATAATCTTATATATGAAAAATCCCAAAGAATCCATTTTTACAAAACCTACTAGGGCTAATAAATGAGTGCTGCAAAGTTGTAGGGTACAAGACCAACACACACAAATCAGTGGTGTTGCTAAATGCCAGTAATAAACAATCCCAAAATGAAATTAGGAAAACAATTCTGCTATGATTTGAATGTTCTGCCCCTCCAAAACTCGTGTTGAAACTTAATCCCCCATATAACAGCATGAAGAGACAGGGCCTTTAAAGTAGGTGGTTTGGTCATGAGAGCTCTGTCCTCATGGATGGATTAATCCATTTATGGATTAGTGGGTTAATGGATTAGTGGGTTATCAGGAGATGCTTTAGCTATCACAAGAGTGGGTCTCTTATAAATGCCAGTGTGGCATACTCTGTCCCCCATCTGAGCCCTGTACTGCCTCAGGACTCTGCAAAGAGTCATCACCAGCACAAAGATCCTCACCAGATGTAGCCCCTAGACTTTGGACTTCCCAGCCTTCAGAATTCTAAGACATACATTATAAAAATAAATTATCCAGTCTCAGGTATTTAGTTACAGCAACAGCAAATGGGCTAAGACAAAAAATCGATACTGGAGAAGTGGGGTTGTTGCTATACAGATAACTGAAAATCTGGAAGCAACTTTGGAACTGGTTAATGGGTAGATGCTGGAAGAATTTGAAGAAGTAGTCTAGAAAATCCTGGATTGCTCTAAATAGAGTATGAAGGACAATGCTGGTGAGGGGTGAGAAGAGAAGAGCTGTAAGAAAAGTCTGCAACTTCTTAAAGACTACTTCATTAGGCATAACCAGAATGCTGGTAGAAATTTGGACAGTAAAGCTGTGCTGATGTGATCTCAGATGGAAATGAGGAACAAGGTATTGGAACTTGAAATAAAGGCCACACTCATTACAATGTAGCAAAGAGCTTGGTGAAATTCTGTCCATGCCCTGGGGCTTTGTGGAAAGCTGAACTTGAGAGGGATGAACTAGGGTACCTAGTGGAAGAAACTTCTAAGCAGCAAAGCATTCAAGATACTGCATGGTTACTTTTGGATGCTTATAGTGAGAATCTGGAGAAAGAGATGATAAAGACAGAATTTATAGTTAAAAGGGAAGCAGAACATTAAATTTTGGAAAATTCATAGCCTGGCCATGGAAAGAATGAAAAAAGTGTGTTTGGGTGCAGCCCAGAGAAAATATTGGTAAAGAGATTATTCCTGATAGAATAGCGCCAGAGACTTTTCATCAGGACAGAGAAAGCCCCCAAAGTCATTTTAAGAGATTTTCAAAGCTGCCCCTCCCATCAGAAGCCCACAGGCCTAGCAGGGCAGAATGGTTTGGTGGGGAGTGAAGGGGGGAGAGTCCCCACCAATATAAAGGCCCTCATCAGATGTGCAGTCCCTAGACTTTGGGCTTCCTAGACTCCAAAACTATAAGAAGATCCAGCAATCCCACTATATATCCCACTATATATTTGATATATATCCTAAGGAACTGAAATCGGTATGTCAAAGAAATATCTGCACTCCCATATTTATTGCACCATTAATCACAATAGGCAAGTTATGGAATCAACCTAAGTGTTGATGGATGAATGAATAACAAAAATATGGTACATATACACAATAGAATACTATTTGGCCATAGAAAAGAATGGAATCCTGGCTGGGCATAGTGGTTCATGCCTACAATCCCAGCTACTTGGGAGGCTGAGGCAGGAGGATTGCTTGAGGCCAGGAGTTTGATACCAGCCTGGGCAATATAGCAAGACCACACCTCTACAAAAAATTTAAAAATTTGCTGGGTGTGGTGGCATGTACCTATAATACCAGCTACTTGGGAGGCTGAGGCAGGAGGATTGTTTGAGCGCAGGATGTCAAGGCTATGGTGAGCTAGGATGGTACCACAGCACTCCAGCCTTAGCGACAGAGTGAGAGGAAGACCCTGTCTCTAAAAAAAAAGAAAAAATGTAATCTTGTCATTTTCAGCAACATAGGTGACCCTGAAGGATATTATGTTAAGTAAAATAAGCCAGACATAGAAAGATAAATACTGCATGATCTCATTCATATGTGGAATCTAAAAAAGTTGATCTCACAGAAGTAGAGAGCAGGGAAATGATTACCAGAGGCTGGGGAGGGGGAAGAGAGATAGGGAGCGGTTGATCAGTAGGCATGAAGTTACAGTTAGATGGAGGAATAAGTTCTGGTGTTCTATTGCATAGTAGAGTAACTATAGTTAACAATAATGTATTATATATTTCAAAATAGATATAAGAGAGGATTCTGAATGTTCTCACCACAACAAAAATAATAAATGTGTACAATTATTATATATCAATTAAAAATAAAATAAAAATTTAAAAAATAATTGCAAGAAATACATTTTTTGTATAAATTACCCAGTCTCAAGTACTTAGTTATAGCAACAGAAAATCAGATTAAGACAAATTCCATATATAATAGTATAAAAGAGAATACTTAGGAATAAATTTAACCAAGGAGATATAAGACTTGTACACTGGAAACTACAAAACATTTCTGAAAGAAATTGAAGAACACTTAAAGGGAAAGACTTCTCATGCTCAAGAATTGAGTGAATATTGTTAACATGGCAATACTACTCAAAGTTATCTACAAGTTCAATGTAATTCCTATCAAAATCCCAATGGCCTTTTTTGCAGAAACAGAAAACCTGATTGACACTCAATTCATATGGAATTAGAAGGGCCTCAAATTGCCAAAACAAAACAAAAGAAACAAAAAACTAAACTTGAGGCCAGGGCAGGTGGCTCATGCCTGTAATCCTAGCACTCTGGAAGGCCAAGGCAGGAGGATGGTTTGAGCTCAGGAGTTCAAGAACAGCCTGAGCAAGAGTGAGCTTCTGTCTCTACCAAAAATAGAAAAAATTAGCTGAGTTTGGTGGTGCATACCTGTAGTCCCAGTATTTGGGAGGCTGAGGCAGGAAGATCTTGGGATGCTTCAGCCCAGGAGTTGCAGGTTGCTATGAGCTAGGCTGATGCCACAGCACCCTAGCCCAAATGACAGAGTAAAACTCTGTCTCAAAAAAAAGAAATCTTAAAAAAAAAAAGAACAAAGTTTAAGGAGTCACACTTCCTATTTCAAAATATCTTACAAAGCTATAGTAATCAAAAGAGTGTGATAAGGCCACAAGGGTAGACCTATAGAGAAATGAAATAGAACTGAGAGTCTTAGAAATAAGGACACGCATAGATAAGCAATTGATTTTCAACAAGTGTGCCAAGACCTTTTCAATGAGTAAAGAACAGCCCCTCCAACAAATGGTGGTAGGCCAACTGGATAGCCACATGCAAATGAATGAAGTTTGAGCCTTACTTTATACCATATACAAAAATTAACTCAAAATCAATGAAAGGTCTATATATTTAAGAGCCTAACTGTAGAACTCTTAGAAGAAAACATAGGGGTAAATCTTGCTGACCTTGGATTCACATTAGTTTCTTAGATGTGACACCAAAAGCACAAACAAAAGAAAAAATAGATAAATTACACTTCATGGAAATTAAAAACTTTTGTGTGTCAAATGACACTATTAAAGTGAAAAGACAAACTACAGAAGGAGAGAACATATTTGCAGATCTTATATCTGATAGTGACTTCATGGCCAGAATATATAATAAAGAACTCTCACAACTCAAAAACAAAAAGACAAAAATCTAATTTAAAAATGGGCAAAGGACTTGAATATACATTCTCCAAAGATACAAATAGCCAACAAGAGCATCAAAACATGCTCAGCATCATTAGTCATTAAGGAAATGCAAATCGAAACCATGAAGAGATACCACTTCACACCCATTAAAATGACCACAATTTAAAAAAAAAATTCAAAAGTAATAAGTGTTGGTGAGGATGTGGAGAAATAAGAACCCATATCCCTTGCTGGTGGGAATGTGAAATGATACAGTTGTTGTGGAAAACAGTTTGATGGGGCCTCAAAAATTCAAATATGGGATTTCCTATGACCTAGCAATTCCCATTCTAGGCATATACCCAAAAGAATTGAAAACTAGTACTGAAAAAATACTCATACACAAATATTCATAGCAGTACTAATCACAAGAACAAAAGGTAGTAACAACCCAAATGCCCATCAATGGATGATGGACAAACAGGCAGTGGCGGGGGAGGGGTTGGAGTGTGACAATTTAATGGGTACAAGTTTTTCTTTTGGGGTGATGAACATTTTGGCATTTTATAGAGGTGGTCATTACATAACATTACAAATGTACTAAAAACCACTTTAAAATGGTTAATTTTATGTTATATGACTTGTATCTCAATAAAAAATGTTTTTAAAATTTGATTATGTGTTTTCTAAAAGACCTACTGTTTTGCTGTGAAAGGGTTCTATCAGTCAGGATCGGATAGGCTTGTGCACTGAAAGGAAATCAGGACAGTAGGTTTGAACATTCAAATTTGAAATGCTGTAGCTATTATACTGGAGCTGTTGAGCAGAAAGTTGAGTACACACGTTAGAGTTCAGGAGACAGGTCAGGCTGGAGAAAACAATCAGAGTCATCAGCATTTAGATAGTGTTTAAAGATAAAGGATTAGATGGGATCATGTTGGAAGTGACAATGTGTGCTGGATAAGGTGGCTTGTCTGTAATCCCAGCTACTCAGGAGACTGAGGTGAGAGAATGGCTTGAGGCCAGGAATTTGAGACCACCCAGGGCAACATAGCAAGACCCCATCTCTACAAAAATTTAAAATTAAAATTAAAAATGGGTTGTTATGACTCTTTTTGAGTCAGTTTTGGTAATTTGTATGTTTTTAGGAATGTGTCCCTTTCATCCGGGTTATCAAATTTGTTGGTATACAATTGTTCACAGTAATCTCTTGTAATCCTTTTTATTTGTGTAAAACAGTAGTGATATGCCATTTTTATCTTTGATTTTAATTATTTGCATCTTTTCTCTTTCTTAGTCAATCTAGCTAAAGGTTTGTTAATCCTATTGTTCTTTGCAAATAATTTCATTTTGCTGATTCTCTCTGTTGTCTTTCTGTGTCTGTTTCCTTTTCCTCTGCTCTACATTTATTATTTCCTTCCTTCCATTAGCTTTGGGTTTGGTTTGCTCTGAATTTTCCAGTCCTTTAGTGTATACAGTAATTGATTTGAGATCCTTCTTTTTTTTTTTTTTTTTTTTGAGACAGAGTCTCACTCTGTTGCCCAGGCTAGAGTGCCATGGCGTCAGCCTAGCTCATGGCAACCTTAAACTGCTGGGCTTCAGCAATCCTCCTGCTTCAGCCTCCCAAGTAGCTGGGACTACAGGCATGCGCCACCATGCCCGGCTAATTTTTTCTATATATGTTTTTAGTTGGTCAATTAATTTCTTTCTATTTTTAATAGAGACGGGTCTCGCTCTTGCTTAGGCTGGTTTCGAACTCCTGACCTTGAGTCATCTGCCTGACTTGGCCTCCCAGAGTGCTAGGATTACAGGCATGAGCCACCGCACCCAGCCCGAGATCCTTCTTTTTTAATGAAGGTGTTTACAGCTACGTAGCTCTCTCTGAGCACTGTTTTGGAGGGATCCCATCAGTGTTGATATGCCATGTTTGTGTTTTCATTTGCCTCATTTCATTGTGATTTGGAGGAATCTATCGGATTTTTAAGAGTATGTTGTTCAGTTTGCACATATTTGTAAACCTTCCAGTTTTTCTTCTGCTATTGATTTCTAGTTTAGTTCCACTGTGGTCAGAAAAGATATTTTGCATAAATAAAAAGATACTTTGCATGATTTCAAACATTTTAAACTTCACGACAGTTGCTTTGTCACCTACCGTGTTCTATTCTGGAGAATGTCCGTGAGCACTTGAGAAGACTGTGTCTGCTGCATGTGTATGTCAGGGCTGGTTGATCTTTAGTGTTGTTCAAGTCCTCTATTTCCTTATTGATGTTCTCTCCATTATTTTTTTTTTTTTTTTTTGAGACAGAGTCTCGCTTTGTTGCCCAGGCTACAGTGAGTGCCGTGGCGTCAGCCTAGCTCACAGCAACCTCAAAATCCTGGGCTCGAGTGATCCTTCTGCCTCAGCCTCCTGGGTAGCTGGGACTACAGGCATGCGCCACCATGCCCGGCTAATTTTTTATATATATATCAGTTGGCCAATTAATTTCTTTCTATTTATAGTAGAGATGGGGTCTTGCTCTTGCTCAGGCTGGTTTTGAACTCCTGACCTTGAGCAATCCACCCGCCTCGGCCTCCCAAGAGCTAGGATTACAGGCGTGAGCCACAGCGCCCGGCCTCCATTATTTAAAGTAGATATTCAAAGTTTCTGCTATTATAGAACTATTTCTCCTTTTAACTTTGTCAATGTTTACTCCATTTATTTGGGGGATCTGTTGACTGTTGCATATATGTTTATAATTGTTATATCTTCTTGATTAACTTACCCTTTATTAATATATCATGACCTTCTTTGTCTCTTGTAAAAAAAAAATTTTTTTTTGAGACAGAGTCTCACTTTGTTGCCCAGGCTAGAGTGAGTGCCGTGGCGTCAGCCTAGCTCACAGCAGCCTCAAACTCCTGGGCTCAAGCGATCCTCCTGCCTCAGCCTCCCGAGTAGCTGCACTACAGACATGTGCCACCATGCCCGGCATATTTTTTCTATTTTTGGTAGAGACGTGGTCTCGCTCTTGCTCAGGCTGATCTCAAACTCCTGAGCTCAAACGATCCACCTGCCTCGGCCTCCCAGAGTGCTAGAATTACAGGCGTGAGCCACAATACCTGGCCTCTTGTAAATTTAAGTGTAGCCACCCCAGCTCTGTTTTGGTTATTATTTGCATAGAATATCATTTTCTATGCTTCCATGTTCAACCTATTTGTGTCTTTGGATCTAAAGTGAGTTTTCTGTAGACAACTTATAGTTGGATCATGTTTTCTTAATCCATTATGCCAATCTCTGTCTTTTGATAGGAGAGTTTAGTCAATTTACATTTAAAGTAATTACTGATAATGTAGGACTCCTCCTGGCATTTCACCATTGTCTTCTACATGTGCCTTACTTTTTTTGTTCCTCATTTCCTCCATTATTACTTTCTTCTGCTTAATTTATTTATTTTTTGGTAGTGTACACCTTTGATTCCCTTCTCATTTCCTTTCCTTTATTTTATTTATTTATTTATTTTGAGACAGAGTCTCACTTTGTTGCCCAGGCTAGAGTGAGTGCCGTGGCGTCAGCCTAGCTCACAGCAACCTCAAACTCCTGGGCTCAAGCAATCCTACTGCCTCAGCCTCCCAAGTAGCTGGGACTACAGCCGTGCGCCACCATGCCCGGCTAATTTTTTTTGTATATATATTTTTAGTTGGTCAATTAATTTCTTTCTATTTTTAGTAGAGACGGGGTCTCACTCAGGCTGGTTTCGAACTCCTGACCTCCCGAGCAATCTGCCCACCTCGGCCTCCCAGAGTGCTAGGATTAGATTACAGATGTGATTACAGGATTACAGGTGTGAGCCACCACGCCCAGCCCTCTCCTTTGTTTTTAAAGATTGTTTTTAGTGGTTACAATGAGGATTACTACCAACATCCTAAATTTATAACAATCTAATTTGAATCGATACCAAGATAGTTTCAATAGCATATAAGAACTTCCCTTCTATACACCTCTGTCTGCCTTCTTTTTTGTTGTTATTGTCACTAATTGCATCTTCAAACATTGTGTGATGATTAACATATATTATAAGTATTGTTGTATGCCTTTGACCTTTAAATCAGTGGTCGTCAACCCCTGGCCACGGCCGGTACAGGTCTGGGCCTGTTAGGAAACGGGCAGCGCATCATGGCCTGAGCTCCACGCCACCATCTCCCACCCATGACACCCTACTCCCCACCCACCGTCCACGGAAAAATTGTGTTCTATAAAACTGGTCCCTGATGCCAAAAAGTTTGGGGACCGCTGCTTTAAATCATACAGGAGACAAAAAGAGCAGGTATGTGCCAAAAATACAAGGATACTGCCTTTTATATTTACCCACGTAGTTACCTTCACTAAAGTTTTTTATTTCTGTATACAGCTGGGAGTTCCCGTGCAGTGTCCTTTCAGTGCAGCCTGCAGTACTCCCTGTAGCATTTCTTGTAGGGTGATAATTAGTGACAAACTTCATCATTTTTACTTATCTGGGAATGTCTTAATTTCTCCTTCAATTTTAGGTTAGTTTTACTGGAGATAAAATTCTTGGTTGATAGTTTTATCTTTTAGCACTTTGATATGTCTAAAGCCTCCCCTGGTGGTTTTTTTTTTTTTTTTTTTGAGACAGAGTCTCACTTTGTTGCCCAGGCTAGAGTGAGTGCCGTGGCGTCAGCCTAGCTCACAGCAACCCCAAACTCCTGGGCTCGAGTGATCCTTCTGCCTCAGCCTCCCGAGTAGCTGGGACTACAGGCATGCGCCACCATGCCCGGCTAATTTTTTTTTTTTTTATATATATATCAGTTGGCCAATTAATTTATTTCTATTTATAGTAGAGACGGGGTCTCGCTCTTGCTCAGGCTGGTTTTGAACTCCTGACCTTGAGCAATCCGCCCGCCTCGGCCTCCCAAGAGCTAGGATTACAGGCGTGAGCCACAGCGCCCAGCCTTCCCCTGGTGGTTTTAATGCAGTCAAGGTTGAGAACAATTTACCTGCATGATGATGGAGAAAGAGGACAAAATCATGCCCCCGATCCCTGAGTACCCGCATGGAGCAGAGCCTCCTGCTGACTTGAAACATGCACTTGGGACCTTGGTGTGAGAGAGACATGTCTCTGTTTTTTAAGTCACACAATCATGTGTTCTCTTTAGAGCAACTTTAGCCTGCCTGGTATAGGACTCAATAAGGACAGGACCCAGAGTTGGTGGTTTACCCTCCTCTGCTCCAGTACTTCCTATCTAGGTCCCCTTACATAGGTTCCTGCACCCCAGATTAAGCTCTGGGAACACAAACCCCAGCCCACGCCTACCTGATCCACCTCGGACACTAGAAGAAGCGCTTCAAACTAAGGGAGTGACAGATACACTAGGAGACAAGGGAGGGCTACAGGGATAAACGAGCTGAGAAGCAGAAGGAACAGGAAAGGAGCAGGTGAACCCAAGGACCTGGAGGTCCTGCTCCGAGAGTGGGCGAAGGGGCTTCTGGCTGCAGAAGCAGAGCAGGGCCAGTTGGTGCAAGCGCATGGCGGTGGCCATGGGTTTGAGCAGGCCCTGCGTGGGAGAGGCGGGAACCACGGGGTCTAGTGAGGAGGATGACGTTCTTCCCAGACTACTCCTGCCTCGCACCACTCAGCCCTTCCCCCGGGTGTACACAGCCCCTCAGAAGGAGAGGCAGTATAAGAGATTATAAAAAGGAAACTTTCCTGGTCTTGAGATTCAAAGACCAAGAAGACCCTAGATTCTGCTTGCTGACACGGGGGAGCTTCACAGAGGAGGGGTTCACTGAAAGGTGATCCTTGAGAAGGGAAGAGAATTTCATGGACAAGACAGGGTGGGGTGAGCAAGTCATCGCCAAAACACAGGAGGAAAGGCTCCTGGGTCTGGAACCTGCACAGCACGGCACGGTCCAATTTTCCCTGTGTCTGCATTGCCCAGCAGAGAAACGAACCCAACCTGGACACAGGGACAGAGATGGATGTGTAAACGAGCTGACAGATGAATGAATGCATTATGGCCATTTCGATCAAGGTACAGAAGACTCAGGGGATACAAGAAGACAATCCAAGTCTCTAATAGTGTCCACCTGCTCAACTCAGTGTCTCGCGCTGTCTCTCTGCACGCAATGCCCGACTCCAGGCCTCAGTGTGATGCTCCGGATTAGGCGGAGAGCCACGTGGTGTGGTGGCTGCACAGATCGAGCTCAGCCCAGCCTCCCCCTCACCGCCTCGCGCCATCTCACCTGCTCAGCTTTGTGTGGGTCCCTGACTGGTGGGCTTCCTCTCACCCGGGCTGGCCCTCCTCCCGGAGAATCAGCGCCCACCTGTCTAGGTCCAGTGAACTCCGATTTGCTCGGAGGTCTATTGGAGGACCCCAAAGGGCGTCTCCGGCCCCACGCTGCCCTGCTGCTAGCGATGGCTTCTCCACCTTGTGTCAGCACTCTCCCCTCCCCTGCAGAGCATGTGCGGTTATTTTACTCCTCTGGGGGTGCTTCAAATGGTAAACAACCCCAATCCAAGGCCACTCAGGCAAGAGAAGCAGCATTGCCTAGAACCACAGAACTAAGTGTTGTGACAGGACGTGCCCACACGTCAGCAGAGAACGATCCCAGCACAGGCGGGGGGGGGGGGGGGGTTGCTTCACCCCCTCCCTGTGCCTCACGGCAGCACCCAGCCACTCCCCCGACCCCCGCCCTGCCCGGCCCTCCCCAGCCCAGCATCTGGCTCCCTCGGGGCCTCCAGGAAGCAGGGGCTGCAGCTGCGTCACGCTGTTGACACGACTACACAGACCTCAATTTCCCAACTCCAGGCAGTGTCACTGTTTCTGTGGAAATGGGGAAGTGTGCTCGGGCACGTGTGGCACCTGCTCACTGGGCGCACGCGCTTGTGGTCCAGGCGCTCCGCCAGCCCTGCACGCAGGGGACAGCGTCGGCTGTCGGCTGGGCCCGGTCAGGGCCGGGGCAAGCCGAGTCTGGGCTGGCTCCTGCCTGGCCTTGCTGGTGCCAGGACCCCACGTGCCATGCAGGGAAGGCCCGGAGAGTTGAGAGGATCAGCCAAGCCCAGGGCTGGGACAAAAGAGCAAAGGTAGCAAGCTAACCCAAGTCCTCTGAAACACCATCCGGGGTCATATAGGATGAGGGACAGGATGGCTGCCAGTTCACAGAGGCCGTTGCAAGACGGTCTAGCACTAGGTCAAAGAGCAGGGCAGCTGCCATGGTGGAATTCCAGAAGAACAATGGCAGCCTTAGTGGGTGTGCATGTGCACGTGGGTGTGCATGTGCACGTGGGTATGGGTGACAGGGAGGTAAGGAGCGTGAGCGATTACACGCACACACACCCCTATAGTCAGGGCCTAATGCAGACCTCGGGACTACACTAGTCCTAGCCCTGGCTTAGACATCATTCGCTGGGAAGCCTTCCTAGTTCTCCCACATTTGTCCTCTGAGGCCCAAGCCCTCATCTTCCCGCATAGGGTCAGAGCTTCTCCTGGGCTCCTTCAAGAAACCCTGGAAGGGTCGAGCGCGAACCCTCACTGAGACGTGCTGCTTTGCTGCCCGCCTCCATTCCCAAGGCATTTTTTAAAAGACCAGCCCAGTGCTTCCCAAACATCTAATCCCGTAAGATGATCCTGCAGACAAGCACAGGTCCTGAGTGGCCAATACGTCTGGGAAACACTGGGAAAGCTTGCTGGAGTTCCAGCGAAGCCCTGCAGTCAAACGGCACGGCACGATGGCAACCACGCCGGCGAGGCCAGAGCTGCTGCTCTCTGTTTAAGACTGGCTTCCTCCCTCCCAGATCTTCGCTGGGGTCTGAGGTATCAGTAGCCGCACAGAACCACTTCAGAAACGATGCCCCTGCTAGAAATGGAAGGACTTGAGGAATTAGAAATGGGGCAAAGTCAAATTTTAATCACTTCATAGTTTGGCATTCAGTGTCAGTTAACACTTCCTCAAGCACAAACAAAATAATGTTTCTTGCTATGGAAAACTCCTTTGCTATGGTTTGAGTGTCTGTGCTCCCTCTGAAATCCATGTTGAAACTTAGTCCTCTACGCGCCACTGTTTCAAGGTGGGGCCTTTAGATGGCTGGGCCATGCGGGCTCTGCCCTCACGAATGGGACCAGCGGCCTTAGGGAAGGCTGGAGGGAGCCAGCTCCGCCCGCTCCTGCCTTCCACCCTTCCACCACAACAGGACACCTAGATGGCACTGATTTGGAAGCAGACCAAGCCCTCACCAGACTCCGAACCTGCTGGCGCCTTGCTCTTGGACTGCCCAACCTCCAAAACCGTGAGAATAAATTTCTGTTGTTTATCAATTGCCCAGTCTCAGGTATTTTGTTACAGCAGCACAAATGGACTGAGACTCCCTTGGATGGGGCCTGTGCTGCTGAGCACAGCTGGGAGGTGATTGTCCCTCCCCTGGGGACAGATGGACAACAGACCCTGTACTTGTCCTTCCTGGAGTCATACCAAGACCTCTGCGCATCTTCTGAAAGGTGAACCTACTGTGAGGGGAGGGTGTGTATCTTCTGCCTCAAGAGATGTCTGAAAGCCCCTTTCTAAAAACTCTGCTCATTCTGTTCGTGGACCAGTTCTAATGGGTTATGTATTAAAGACATACAGAATCCACTTTTAAAATCCTGCTTGCTTACTCTTTTGACACATGTCTCAATAAATAATTTAGAGGGGAAACTTCTCTCTTTATGCCCCAAATAAGGCAGAGGAAATGTTTCGTGGCTGTCACCATGGACCCACAATTTTGTTCTGTAAGAGATGATAGAGATCAGAACATTCCTCACCTTTTGCTGAAATAGTTGCCCAATTGCCCTTCGAGGGGCTTGACTAAGGCTACAGGAAAACCCACTGTGTCCCCCACCATTGCTAGGCAAGACTCATCAGCTCCATGACGGGCCCACTCCCCTCCCCCCCGACCTGAACCCCGCCTGTGCCTACAGACGATGCCTGGGTGTCGTCTGGAACTGTATAGACCCAGCACAGAGGAGTAAAACCCTCAGACCACACTCAGTCTCTGCAATTTCCATTCCAGGGAGAACACAGCATCAGAGTACAGTCTAGCCTGGGGAGGGAACGCAGACCAGGTTGCACAGGTCCTAAAACACCTACTATGTGCCAGGGGCTTTGCAATCATTATCTTACTCAATCCCCAGGAGAAAGCAAATCAGTAACTCACCCAAGATCACATTAGCAAGTAGCAGATGTTGAATTCACATTCAAGCTCTCCAAGTCTGATGATTTCTCATTTCTTGGTTCTTCTTGGTTTCTTCTTAGAAAGAGGTCAGTTCTTAACCCTGAAGAACCACAAAGCAGGACATTTGATCTCGCTATTTTAACACCTGTGACATTTGAACAAATTGCCTGGGTAGGGGGAAAAGAAAGATGTAATCAACACAAAATGCAATAGGCAAAAAAACATAGATAAAATTATTAATTGATTCAAAAATTAACAGTAACAATAGTTTCTAAAGAAAACTCGGAGGTAGAAGTTGTATTGGCAAATTCTTTTTTTGAGACAGAGTCTCGCTTTGTTGCCCAGGCTAGAGTGAATGCCGTGGGGTCTGCCTAGTTCACAGCAACCTCAAATTCCTGGGCTCAAGTGATCCTCCTGCCTCAGCCTCCCCTGTAGCTGGGACTACAGGTGCAAGCCACCATGCCCGGCTAATTTTTTGTTTCTATTTTAAGTTGACTGACTAATTATTTTTCTATTTTTTTAGTAGAGACGGGGCTCTCGCTCTTGCTCAGGCTGGTCTTGAACTCCTGACCTCAAGCAATCCTCCCACCTAGGCTTCCCAGAGTGCTAGGATTACAGGCGTGAGCCACCACGCCCGGCCGATATTAGCAAAATTTGACATGGATTTTTAAAGCCCAATGGATAAATCAAATCTTACTTGAGAAATCTACAAGGAAAACAATTTAACCCAGCTATACTTTTGGTGAAATAAAGATGGATGAACGTGTAATTGACACAAGCCAGAGGAAGAGCATGTCATTCTCAGGAGTGACCAGGCAGTGGCAGCAAAGACCAGTGATGGAGTCATCCCAGCTACGGTTCTCCAAGTGTGGTCTTGCAACCAGCGCAGGAAAGTAGAAAACAATTCCAGGCAAGGACACACAACACCCTGCTGGGAACTTGTTAGAAATGCAAATCCCAAACCCACAGAATCCGAAACTTCTGGGAGTAGGGCTCAATAATCTGCATTTCAACAAGCTCTCCAGGCGATTCTAATTTAACTACATTTGGCAAACCCTGCAGCCAAGCACAGGGCTGCTTTCTACAAACCCAGCAGGCACTACTGTAGGAGTTGATTATATGGCTTTTTTTTACTTAGCCAAACAGCGAAACAAAAGAAATAAAATGCAGCCAACTCTACGTCAGATTCAGGAGGCTGCCACTGCAAGTAAACCTGTGTCCAGTCTGAAACAGGGGTGGGCAGGGTCAAAGCCCTGTGTCTGCAAGGTCAGCCGGACGCTGGCCACCCTTGCCCCGAGTTACCCTCCTGGCCCAGGACTGCAGCCCAGCCCCAGCCTCCGTCCCTGCCTTGATGCTTCTCACACTGATTCCCTGGAGGTGGGAGTTTCTGTTTGTGTTGTGTCTCCCCAAGGAACAGGGTCTGCATTTCTGAGTCCTGGCTCCTCCCCAGCCCTGGCACTGGAAGTAAATATTGTGCATCATGGAGTTCTCTCTTTCCATAGTTCCCCAATTGACAAGCCAGAGGGAAAATCCAAACCTGGCCCTCACATTCCACCAGCTCTGCTCTGATTCCTCCTAGGAAAGCCTGGGTGGCATCATACCCCATGAGGGCATCCCACCAGTGCTGACAGGAGGGGGGTGATGAGATGATGACATTGCCTGAAGGCAAGCCTTGGAACAGGAATCTGGGTGCAGCCGCTGTCAAAGCCTGGGCTCAGGAACAGGCAGACCTGGTCCCGTTTCACCCCATCATTTTCTGCAGGGTTTGCACAAGTTGCCAAACCTCACGGAGCCTCCATTTCTGTTGAGACCTCAATGTGCAGATCTGTGAAATGGTTCTCTCTGGTTCACTAAATGATCGAGCATGCAAATGTCTAGCATGGCATGTCATACCTAGTAGGCCCCCGCCACATGGAGACATTCTTCCCTTTCCCACGAAGTCGTGAGTTTCCTGCCTGGCAGTTTAGGAGCAGCGAGATCGCTTATTTTGTCAGAAACGTCGGGGGCAGAGATGACAAACTCCAGTGCTTGCAGGATGCGGCGGACTCGCGGAGCACAGGGCGGCAGCTGCGCGGGCTGCGGGAAGCTGGCCCGCGTCTGGCCGGTAAGTTGCGCCGGCTCCGCGGGCCTCGCGTCCCGCGCCGGGGAGGGCGCCGCGCCCGCCGGACTTCCGCGCCCCGCGAGCCGAGCCGCGAGCTGCACCTGGCTGGCGCGGAGCCAGGCTGTGGCCAGAGAGCAGGGAAGGGCTTGGCTTCGCAGCGAGACTCCCTGCGCAGAGATCCCGAGCCGCCCCGTCTCATCAGCGGGCCGCATGGCGTCAGCGGCGAGAAAAAGCGGATCCGATAAGGACCAGCAGGGGGCGCTGCTGGCGCAGCGAGGCCCAGTGAAGTCAGGCTTGTTCGTGCACTGCGGGCCGTCGGGCGCCCCCAGAGGAGTGACGGGGGACTGCAGATGGGAAGCCGGGGTGGGGTGAGCACAGGGACGGATTTGCACAAAGCAGCGCAGCAGGTAAGGGCTCTGTGCTGCCCGGGGGCCCCTGTCCTTGGAAACTACACTCAAGATTGGTGCAGAAGGCTGGCCTGAAAGCCCTGTCTGGAGCTCTCTGCACCTGGGCTGGAAACAGAGACCCTCTGAGCCATGATGACGCCCGGGCTTGGGTCCTCCAGAGAGGCCTGGGCTGTCTCATTCTCACCATGATTCAAACAGCCCAGTCTCTGGCTTGGATGATTTTACTTTTTTTTTTCTTTGAGACAGAGTCTCACTCTGTTTCCTGGGCTAGAGTGCCATAGCGTCAGCCTAGCTCACAGCAACCTCAAACTCCTGGGCTCAAGCGATCCTCCTGCCTCAGCCTCCCGAGTAGCTAGGACTACAGGCATGCGCCACCATGCCCGGCTAATTTTTTCTATATATTTTTAGTTGTCCAGCTAATTTCTTTCTATTTTTTAGTACAGACGGAGTCTCACTTTTGCTCCGGCTGGTCTCAAACTCTTGAGCTCAAACGATCCGCCCACCTCGGCCTCCCAGAGTGCTAGGATTACAGGCCTGAGCCACCACAACCGGCCGTCTATGATTTTAGAAAACAGATCTTTCAGCACCGCGTCCGTGCTCTGCAGATGGGGTCCTACTGGCAGCAGGCGCCCCTCCGGCGCTGCACGGCCCCGAGCCATCGCCAGAGCCACAAAGCCCACACCTGAGCCCAGCTCTGCCAGCCTCCAGCTCTGTGGTCCTGGCCTTTCCCTTAAGTCCTCAGAGACTCACTTGAGGGACGAGTACAGACCTATAACTCCCCATGTGCAGTTCCAAATTCTAAAAGCACTGAAAGCCAAAAGATTTCTTGTGACTCGTATGGCTCCAAAGCCTGTCCTGACCTAACCCACTTGGTGGCAAAACCTGACCAGGACTGATGTGAGTCCATTTGTTGTCTTTATTGATCCTGCAAAGTATGAATATTTGTACAATTCTCTGTAGAGAATATTGATGTACCGGGTTATGGGCAGACCCCTAGACCCTGCTGGGGAGTTAGGAAAGGTACAGTACATACAACATACACGCCATCTTATTCTCCTAAAACGTTTAAGATTTTCAATTCCAAGAACCACAAGGCCCCAGGGTTTCAGATAGGGATTTCCTGATGGTTGGTACTCACGAGGTGGTCAGGCAGTACATGTGGGTGACACTGTGTGAAGCTGTTCCGCGTAGAGGCACCTGGCCGGCGCTCAGTGATGTTGGCCCTGAGGGCCTCCCCTGCATGTGGCGAGTACTGGGCTCATCCTCCGTCCTCAGGCTCCTGGGCTCTTGCCCTCTCTTGTCCCTCAAGGCCTCCTCTGGGCATTGCCCGTCCTGTGCTGTTCTCGTGGGGTAAGGCCACCCCCGGACCCCCTGTGCGCCCCTCTGGAGTCCAGGCCCTCCTGCTCTCTGGCCCTTTGCCTGCCAGCTTTCTCCTTCCCGCCCACCTCCACACCGGACTCCTGTCTTGAGGCCGAGGACTCTGTGGGTCACCACCTGCTGGGGCGGGGCCTGCTCAGCCAGTTCTTCCTTGAACCTGCCACCTGGGTCACTCAGTAGGAGGCATGCAGGCTTCTGGGCAGCCCTGGATTGTCTCCTGGGGCTTCCAGGCCTCCTGAACAAGCCATTCGGAGACACTCTGTGCTTCCTTCCCTTTGCACCCAGCCTCGCCAGTGCACGAAGCCAGGACAAATATCTCCCTTCCAGAAAGTCCAGCTGCCGTGCGTGGTGTGGTCTCTGATTTTGACCAAGGTGGAGCCCATCCACCCTTCACACCCTGGCAGCTTTCAGGTCCACGGGGCCAGGCCCCTTCTAAGGGAATAGTGGCCTCCCAGCCCTGGGGGTCTCAGGCAGGGAAGTGCTCAGGAATCAAGGAGGGAGGGGCACCGGGGCCATAGGCACCATCTCAACGAGGGCCTAGTGAGACCCTGGACAAGCTAAAGCATGGCCCAGAAGGCCAGTGGCTACAGGGTCAGAGGTCAGCCTTCCTGGGCTGTCATGGCCAGGGCTACTTGGGTCCCAGATTCGCAATTCCAGCAGTGGGCAGATGCCCTGAGTCCTCCCCTCACCTCTGCTTCCTTCGCGGAGTCACTTGTGATCAGCTCAGCCCACCCCTCCTTCCCACCTGCCTCCGCCCACCTTCCCCACACCTGCCCTGCATCTCTGGGCTGTCCTGGATCCTGGCCTTCTCTGGGGACACCGTCTCTTTCCTGCCCCCCCCCTGGGTTAGTTCAACAGCCACTCAAGGGCCTTTGAGAGCCAGCACCTGCCACCTCCTGGCCCCCATGGAGGGGACTACACATGCAGTCACCCAGTTCCAGCTGAGGCAGAGAACCCCCTGAGGCCGCCTCTGCTCGGCATCCAGAGGGGTCAGTGGGGTCACTCGCCTCCTCCCGCCAGGAGCAGCAGAGGGCAGACCCAGGAGGCGCCGCCCGTCTCCCTCCCCAGGCCTCCCGTGCCAGCTGGGCAGCGGGTGCTGGGCCCAGGGCCCGTTCTCCCTTTTCCGGCTGACATTCAGCTCTGTGTGCCCACCTCACTCTCCTCCTGCACAGACCTTCATGGAGCATCCACTCCAGGGAGGGGGGACAGACAGTATACATGATCCATAAACTGCCACGTGTCTAGCGGGGACACACAGGCTGGGAAAAATGAAGTGGCCGAGGGGAATGACAGCTGCTGGGTGAGGCTTAGCTGAGGCCGTCTGGAAGTGCTTCTTTGACAAGGACGGGTGGCAGGAGGTGAGGGCATGAGATGGGCAGATGGAGTCCCTCCCAGGCAGAGGGACGACCATGCAAAGGGCCTGGTGGGGGCCTGGCCTGGGCCTGCTGAGGACCTGCTGCGCAGCGGCGAGGGCGGGGTGCAGCCCAGAGGGCCTGGAGGGTCTGAGAGCACTGACCCGGAAGGGCAGCAATCAAACAAGACGGCAGAGAGCCCGTTAGCTTGTTGGTGTTTTTGAGGAAATAACTTTGAAGAGGCACCTTTCACAGGGGTGGGTGGAATCCAGCATCGTGTTTTTAGAGGGCATTTGGCTTTATGAATTAGGAGACATAAAACGGTCCTGCCATTTGGACCAGTCATTCTGTGCCTGGGACTGAATCCTTAAGAAAAATTCCAAACATGAGAACTCTTACATTGTTCCTTTTAATTGGCCAGGGAAACCCAGCCTGGCACACTGCCCCTCCCATCCCCAAGGCTCCACACTCCAGCGTCCTCTGCCCATACCTGGCCTCCCACCTGGGGCACCTGCCTTGGGTGTGACCTGGATCTTCTGGTCAGTGTGCACCTTTGTCCCCACCTCTGGCCTGGGACAGCCCTGCCAGTCTCCACCCCTGCCCAGGAGACAGCCCGCTCGCCCTCCCGTCTTCTCACATGCCCTCAGTTCCGGGCCAGGTGCCCCTTGACATCCCTCCTGCTGGACCTGAAGCTGGGGGAGCCATGTGACAGGGAGGGGCACAGCCTGGGCCCCTTCAGAGCCCCCAACACGCTCATGCTCAGTGGTCCCAGACCTCACCAGGGACAGCTGAGAAAGGCTACTCAGGGCCAGTCTCTAGGGGCAGGACAGAGGCTTTCTGAGCCCGTCCAGCACCATGCGGACCGAACACTCCACGAGGGAGTCTGGAATCTGCTCATACCTGAGGTCAGATGAGGGGAACATCCCAGGTCATACAGCCTGCTGCCAGAGGGCATGGAGGAGTTCAGGTGAGAACGCCTTCTATCTCCCTATCCTCGCTGCTCAAACTCATGCCCTATGTGCCAGCCTGGTGGGGCTTGGCACCCGTCGATGGCCGAACATCCTGCTGGGGCCTCACAGCCCCGGGGAGACAAGCACGAGCCCTGTGAGGGATACGTGTGTGCGTCATCAGGAATCAGTTTGAATCTAGCTTTAAAAGCGGTTTATTAACAGCATCTTAACCCCTGGGGAAACACTCCACTGGCTACTCTTGACACTCAGTGCAGACCCTGTTTTCAGCTGAGTTGGAATGCCTGGGTGACGTTCCCCACGGCACCACTCCTGCTGCCTCGTCCCACACACCGGGGAGAGACGGAGGCCACACCTGTGTTCCTGTCTGCAGCTAGTCTCTGAATCTGCCCGTGTCATCACCTGCCGCTCCAGGTACATTCAGGGGCCTCCCCTCCCCTGCTCAGACAACAGGGCGTCCAGCCTCACCATAGAACCTGACTGGCACGGCCGGGAGGGGACCAGAGCGATACCCGGAGGCCAGAGTTAGTAGTCGCCGTGTCCCTTGCACCTGCTCACATCCCAAGGTCCAGTTCTTCCCGTCAGGGCATAGGCTTTTCTCCAGGCCCCCAGGACATCGCCGGGAGTCTGGGGGTCAGGGTCGCCCCAGGCTGTCACCTCATCTGCCCTGACACTTGCTCTCGTGGACACGTCCTCTCAAGGTTCATCTTGCCACGTGGCCACCAAGGTTCTTCAGGTACGTGTCAACGTCTTTATGTCTCAACAGGAGGTGATCAGAGCTCTGATCACTTTCTTGCTTGTGGGAGCCTCCAAAACAAGCCACTGGGCAGTGACAGGTCTCAGAGGGTCACAGGCCATGTGTGAAACACTGGCCATCCTCAGTGCACATTCTCGGGTGGTGACTGTGCCATCCTTGTCCTTCAGCCTACTGTCCACTGCCCAGGACTACCCATGCAACTGCCAGCCCTCCGGATATTGCTCCGGTCCCCTCCCTGCTCCGCCAGGGACACTTCCCACCTCCCACCCTGGTTCCAGCCTCGTCCCCTGTGCACAGAGAGCAGGTGAAGAGAGGGTCCCCATCCCCCTTGCTTCAGCACAAGCTGACTGTCCCCTGCCCCTGCAGGAGCAAGAGCAGCACTCTGGGCAGAGCCACCTGCTGCTGAAGCTGGACCCAGAGGGGAGGGTAGGACACTTCAGCTCTTTCTGTCCTGCTGCCCCTTCCCACCGTTATGTAGCCACCCCCAAAGAGGGCTCAGTGTGGCCTCCTGTGCTGAGTCACCCAGTCCCTGGAGCCCTGATCAATCACCAAAGCCACACTCGTGGGGGATGGAAGAATAGGCTCTGGGGCCTGGGTTCAAATCCTGCCTCTGCTGCTCCCTGGGGCTGTGACCCAGAGCAAGTTGCTTTATGTCTTTGCATCTCAGTTTCATCACATACAAAATGGGAGAGAATAATAGTATTGACATCGTAAGGGTGTTCTGAGGGGCTGCAGGCTATAAAACCAAATTAGTAGGTTGTGAACAGCATTTAACATGAACACAATGGATGACAGGGTGTGCCTCACCTCAGAGGGGTTGTGCTCACATCTGTGTGTACGTGTGGCTCAAACCATTCCAGGTGTTTTTCTGCCTGAGGTCCCACTGTGGGCTTGGGGGATGTAAGATGGAGCAAGCCCAGGCAGGAATCCCACGTGCTGTTGAGTGGTGTCCGCACGTGGGCCGGCTCACTCTCAGTGCAGTGGGAGAGAGAACACAGTCGGCAGTGCAGCTGCGACAGCAGGACTTAGCCGTCATGGGAGGCGACCCTACATGTGGCAGGGGGTGGAGGAGGAGTGGGGGGGGAGCAGGACGCTGCACCCAAGGCCTCTACAGCCACGCTAAGCTACTGCATTTGACCCCAGGCAGCAGGAATTCAAAGCAGGAGGTGGCCAGGGTAACAACTATCTGATGAGTTCCTACAGGGGGAAGATCTGTTTTAAGAAGCTGACTTGTGGGCGCTTTGGGGGACCAGGAGCCGGTGCCGACACTGGGTCGGGGGATCTGCCAACAGGCTAGTGCACCAGTCCCAGCACGAGCAAATAAGGACCGAGATCAGAATGTCTGGAGAAGGAAGAGACACAGCTGCCTGCCCCTCTGTGCCTGGCGCTGGACGGTCCCCCACAACCAGGGAGGGGACGATGGCAGCACCGACCCTGCGCATAGGCCGGGCCCTGGGGAAAGCAGGGCTTTGGACACCACAGAGGAATTCCACAGGCCCCGAAGCGCCAGAACCACATGACCAGGCCGATAAACACGTGAGCCTGAGCCTCACAGTCTGCACCTTCACCCGTCACTCACCCACCCTGCCCCGCCCATTTTCAATTGATAAAATGGGGCCCAGAGAAAGACCTGCCTCACAGGGGTGCGATGAGAGAGTGAGAGCTAATGAGGTAAAAGCCTTCGCGGGTCTGGCGCCCAGACCGCCTGACCTCTCTCATCACAGCCTCGCCCGGACAGAGCCTGGCTGGCAGCCTGGGAAGGGCCGACATCCAGCCACGTAGATGCCTCAGTGGAACTGGCTGGCTCGGCAGGCACCACTGCCCTCTCCGGATGCTCGGTGAGCACAGTCTGGTGCAGGGCAGGGCTCGGCCTTCCCACTAGACGGGGCCTTCTCCTGGCATCTCCACGTCCACACCCGGGGACCCTCTGAGTGGGAGCCTGTTCTTGGACCCTTCCAGACAAATGATCTTGAACCCGTGGCCACACTAACCAGGCACCTGGGGTAGGTGGTCACTACCTACACATTCAGAACAATCAGCTCCAACACAAGCATCTCCCTTGGATTTTCACTGCGCCCTTCACGCGCGGCGTGCGGGGTACGGGGACACTCGGCGTGCGTCTGCATGGGCATCCTGCCGGGCGTCCTGCACACTGCCCGTGCCCTGCACCAGCATCCTGAGGCCCCTGCCCCAAACCCGCACCTTTCAAGTCTGAAAATGGAAGTGACCCTGGCAGATCGTACTTGCTTTTCAGACCACAGCAAGACTTGGACCCAGGAGAGGGCCGCAGCCTTCATCTGTCTCCTTGGTTTTCCCAACAGAGCCAACTCTGACTGCAAAATGCAATTTCCCTTAAATATCTTTTTTGCCTACCTGACTAGCTAGCCAGGGGAGCTATTTCCTGGGTCTCCCCAGGGTGTATCTGAAGTATTTTTCAGGAACACTTTAGTCCTTCTAAGTGTCCCTCCAACCATTCCAGGCTCAACAGAATTTTGGCAAGATGAGAAATCCCTAATTATTCTCAAAACTGACAGACAGGCTTGTTTTATCATTCCGGGGTCATCGATTCAGGGTGTTCCGCACCAGGCAGTGAGAGATCCAGCCACCTCAGCCCCGCCCTTCAAAGGCTCACACCTGGTAGAGCACACAGACATGTGAACACTTCATCGCAACATAGCGTGCTATATTGCGCTATATATTGCAGTAACAGGCACATGGTCCTGACACAAGGGAGGAAGAGATCAGGCTTATTTGAGGGCGGCGGGATGGGACAAAGACATGATGTGATCATAAAAAATGAGTAAAAGTCATCAAAGTAGACAGGAGGTGGTATAATCAACAACAACATCGACTTACTTTACAAGTAATATCATTCCATCCACACCAACCCCCCTGAGGTATTGGCAATGCACCCATTTTATAGATGTGTAGGTAAGGTTTGGAGAGATTAAGTAACTTGCACAAGGTCAGAGAGTTAGAAACGTGCAAAGAGGGGACAACTCTGTAGGGTTTTAAAATGGACAGACCTTAGATACAGAGCATTAAAATAAATTTGCTCAACCTTTAGAGAGATGGAAGATGATGGAATCAAGAATCAAATCTGGGCATCACATTGAGACCACATGGGTAGATGGATTATAGAGAACCTTTTATGTCAAACTAAAGAATTTGGGCTGGGTATGAAGGGTTTTCATGGATGCAGCAAACTCACATCAACTCTAATGTACCCTGCCCAATAAGTATTAGTCTTAAATCTAACTAGTGAAGATATAGCAATAATTTTCATCCACAATATATATGTCTGGGGCAAAGATATTCTATTTTAAAATGTTGAGAATTCTTACCACTCAGAAGAAAAAGATAAACAGCCTAATGGAAAACAAGGAAAGAAAGTAACAGGCAATTTACAAAAGACAAAATACAAATGGCTAATAGACATATGAAAAGATACTCAGCCAATTAAACAATTAAGTGATTAAAATGATAATGAATGCCATTTCTCTCCCTTCAGATTAACAAAAGGGGAAAAAACTGATCAGAGCAAATGTTGGCAGAGGTATAGAGAATTGTGTGCAGACATCCCCAATGCACATATGGTTCAACTGACGAATTTTGGACTTTACTATGGTGCAAAAGTGATATGCATTCAGTAGAATTGGTACTTCAAATTCTGACTGTTGATCTTTTCCCAGGCCAGCACTGTGTGGTACAACCCTCTCCAGTGGTGCTGGGCCATGGCAGTGAGCTCCCAGTCACCACAGTAAAAAACTGGTAGGTAATCTACAAGGCACTGTGTTGCCAGACGGTTTTGCCCAATGGAAGGCTACTTGTAAGTGTTCTGAGCATGTTTAAGGTAGGTTAAGCTAAGCTATGTTTGGTAGATTAGATGGATTAAATGTATTTTCAATTTACAAATCTACAGAGGGTTTATCAGGACAAAACTCCGTTGTAAGTCAAGGAGCATCTGTACCCCATACACTGCTGGTGGGGCTATACATTTATATAACCACTTTGAAGGGCAATCTGGAAATTTCTTTTAAAATTTAAAATGTGAGAAGATTGCTGGAATCCACCCAGCATCCCAGTTGTCAGTGTATTGGTTGGAAAAGTATCTACACAAACACAAGGAAATTCATTGCAACATTGTAACATCTAAAAATCAGAAATAACCCAAATGTCCATCAATAGGGAAATATTAATAGTTAAAAACATGGTAATATATTCATAACAAGAAATACTATCCAGCAGCTAAAACAATTGAGCTATTTCTATATAGACTAAAGTGGATATAATGAGTAGAAAATGAGAGAACTGCAGAATGATACAATATAACAACATTTATGTTAAAATATACTTGTTAAACATGTTATTTATTTTAAATTTTATATGAGCTCATATATATGTATGGAAAAGAGCTTGGAAAATACACACAAAAATAGTAAGGGTTGTAGCATCTGAGAGGTGGCAGAGGGGACCCAGCATTCACAATGCTCTAGTTTCTATGAGAAGAATATATGTAGATAGATAGATAGATAGATAGATATGCATTACTTATGTGATTAATTTTTATTTGAATAAATGTAGAGCTGGATTTGAAAGCCACTGACACATCAGTTCCTATGCAAAGGGCTGTGGCCAGTGCTATGTGGACGCCTCACAAGCACAGTGCAGATCTTACTTGCAAGGAGCTCTCATGCTGGAGCCAGGGAACAGCTCCAGCACCATGGGGGATAAATTTCAGAGGAGTTGGGGTGGTATTCACAATATTTCCAGAATCAGGGAGGAGTTATGGCTACCAAAAGTAGGCACAGCTGGGCAGGAACGGAAAAACACTGATTCAAAGGTGCAGAGGTAGGAGCTCCTGGGGCCTGCCAGGGAAGACAGTTAAGGCAGGAGGCATTGTTGAAGGCCACCATGCTAGGAGAGGGGCTGAGCTCCAGTTCCAGGCAACAGGGGTTCCTGAGGAGTCTGTGAGCAAGCTGGGAGCTTGCCTGAAACTTTACAGACAAAAGAAGTTGGCAGTCCCGTAGGAGTGGCTTGGCCAGGTCAGGAGTGAGGGGCAAGTGGGAGGTGATTGGCTGTCCCCGTGTGGGGCAAGATGTACAGACTGGGCTGGGCAGACAGGCAGTGGTATCAATGGAGGAGAGAGATGAGCCTGAGACACTCATTGGATTGGGATAAAAAGTACATGGAGGGAGCAGAAACCAAAGAGATTTGGAGACTGTGCTTCCAGCCAGTGATTTGTAGGAAGTATCAGGGAATTGGAAAGAAAGCAGGAAAGCAAGATTCCCTCCTGGTTGCTGTGTGGAGGAGCCCAGAGGCCCACCCACAAAGCAAGAGCTGCAGGCCCTTTCTTTTCACACTGAGGTCCAGCTATGCTGGACCAGGCAGATCTGGGCCCGAGGACAGGCTGGCCAAGGGCAGACAGGCAGACACGTAGTCCTCTGGCTTCCAGCCACCAGACTCACAGGTTTCTGGGAAAAGCTGACAAGGGGCCACTCTGTTCCTTTGAATCCGAGAAGATGTGACTGGGGAAGCCTAAATTAATTAAGTGATGCTGAGGCCCTGCGGCCCTCCCAAGCAAGCACACAGGGAAGGGCATACAGAGGCCCGAGCAAACTGCACTCCCCCTCCAGTGCTGGAATCCAACAAGGATTCATTGGAACTAAGCCTGCACTTAAGTGCTTCCAGGGAAACAAAGAAATAATAAATCAGGAGCAGGCACCCTGCCCTCGTGCTGCAGCCACCAACACCAACCTGCGTTTCTGCAGAAACACACTCACTGCCCTTCTCTGGGACCAGGTGTCTCAGTGCAGCAACAAATGGCAAAGCCCTAGAGTTGACGAGGCCCCATGACCTTCTCAGAAACGAGGCCAGGCTGGGATGGTACCTCCCTGTAGCAGCACACACCCACCCCTGCCACCAACCCAAGACTCCCACATACACCCCAGACACCACAGGATGGCCATCCCTCTACCCCTTCCCCAAACTCCCATACACCAGGACTCCCCAGCCCTTCAGAAGCTCCCTGTGGCTTCGGTCCAGCACAGAGCAGACTTGATTCTATTAAACTACAGGCACAGTTGTATCCAGTGAATACAATGAAAAGAAAGATTTTCAGCCAGAAATCACCAAGCTGTCTCTATCCATACAAAATAACAATGATTAAGCTCCTACTAAGTGTCAAGCATTTAGCTAGATGCTTTCAAGTAAGTCATCTCAAGGTCTTCAGCCACCCCACAGCAGGGCGGCATGGTGGCTGAGAGTGTGACGCTGGAGCTAGATCACCGGCATTTGAATCCTGTCCCCATCACTCGTGAGCTCTATGTGATAAATTACTTTACTTGGTGTCCTCACCTATAAAAAGGTAATATAAAAAAAGATGGTGAGAGTATTAAATGAGCTAATATTGGTAAAATGCTTAGAACAGTGCCTGGCACATTATAAGTACTTCCTTATGCCAAATAAATAAATTCCTTCCTTTGCTCATTCAACTTACATTGAGTACCAGATATGAACCCTTCAGCAACAGTTGGTATATCCGGTTAAGAAAGGATAGAAGAATGTTTCCATTTTCTCTTATGGGATTGGATGGGAAGTTCCCTTTTGCCTGTAAGTTATGCTCAGATAGAGCAGTCTTGGAAAAGGAACTTACCAAGAGTTGAAGTGAAGAGGAAGCAGCAGGCGAAGGAAGGGAGGGACGGGATTGTTGTGGGAGCCTGACTGGCAAGTGGCAGAGCCAGGGCCAGCACCCTGGACAGCTCCCTGCAGGCCAGGACAGGCATGGCGGTCCTGGCCAGGTCTTGCCAAGGCTCAGGCCCTACACAGCTCTCTGCTGAAGGGGTCCGTCACCTCCCTGCAGTTCCTGCACTCAGTCCTCAGTCTGATGAGGGATGGGGGTCACCTTTTGATCTGGAAGTTGGAGAGTGAAGGAGTTTAGTGTCTCTGGGACCTCCTTAGGGAGCCAGCCCAGGACCTTCCTCCTCCCATGGGTCTTGATCTGCCCCTCTCTCCTACACTGCCAAGGTGTGGCCACCTTGGAGATGGAGCAGCAGGAGCACAACGTGGCCCAGGGCATAGGAAGGCAGCAAAAGGATCACGAGACAGGTGCCAAAGCCTGGATTTAAATCCAAACTCTGCAGCAGGGATCTCCATGCCCAGTAAGGCCAGGGGAATAGCACCCACACTGCACCACCACTGTGGGAGGATGGAGTAAAACAGCACACCCAGCGCCATGGCACAAAGCAAGTGCTTAGTAAATGAGCCTGCTTCCTGCCGTACAGGAACGGAGGACTGGAGCGTTAGGTATGAGCCCACAGATAACTTGGCTTCAGGTTCGTGAAGAGTCATGAATTGTTGTTGGCCAGAGGCTGAGAGAAGGAGTCTGCATCTTGAAATCCCTGGGAAAGCTTCTCTTCTCTAAGATTCCACTGTTCTTCAGCCACTCGACAGAAAAATTCTGCCTCAAATTCTGCCCCCTCTTTTTAAAAAGTCAGACAGGGAAAATACCATATGCATAAGTAATAATTGCTCTGTAAGCTGGAAGACTGACTCTTTAAAAGTCTCATATGGGAGAGTCAGAAGAGCCCAGAGGTCAAATTCCATGACTGGAGGGCCAGGTGACATAAGTGTGTGAAGCCAACTGAGGGAAGACTAGGATGAGCTGGAGAGTATCTGTGTGTTGACTAAAGGCCATCAAATAAAATTTAAAATAATTTTTCCATACCAAAAGAGCCCTTCTGCAGCCACGCTTCTGTTGAGGGGGACAGTGGGTAGGCTCTCGCCTAAACCCTTATCGGACAGAGGCTAAGTCTGGGGCTCAGAGAGGGGCTGTGACTCACCCAAGGTCAAACCGAGCCTGTCCTGTCCCCATATTGGGCTCTTTCCCCCCTCAGAGAGAGCGTCGTTTGGCCACTGCAGAGCAGGTGCCAGAACGGATGAATTTCTCCTCCTTTCCTGGGGTGCCATCATGGGTGGAAGGATGGGGGCAAAGGTGGCAAGGCTGCTGCCTCTCACCCTCACACCCTGGTCTCCATCATCTCACCCCACAGCCATCTTGGGGACAGAAACCAATTTCCCAATGCCCCCTGGTCCCTCTGCCAACCCAGAGGGAGCCCAGGATCACAATGCCCACCTAACTGGAGGAACCAGCCAGGTAGCCACATGCCTCCTGTGCCTTTTGTCTGTTCTTCACAAGACCCACAACTGAATTGAGGATAAAACAGCCCATTTTACAGATGATAACAACACGGCAAGTAAGGTTTATATATTGCTCTTACTATGTATCAGCACTCTAAGCAGTGGGTACTACTATTGTTCCATCTTACAGATAAAGTAACTGAGGGGAAGAGAGGTGAAGCAGTTCCCCCAGGCACCCTCACTAATAAGTGGCAGGGCTGGGAGGCATCCTAGTTGCCTGCCTTCACAGCCCAGGTTCTTTTGAGCCGCTGTGAGGAGGGCACGGTGAGATGAGCAGCTGGGTTTAATGCTGGTTTGCTTTTGCGGCTAGGGTGGGAAGGCTCCTCTTACAGAGAGACAAACTGTAACCTCAACAACGCAAGTCCCCCCACCCTCAGCTGCCGTGGAGCCTCTCCCCTGGCAGCCCTCAGACTGGAAAGAGGGCCCGATGTGCCATCCAGGGTCAACGCTCCTCTGGGGACCCGTCAGGCCCAGCGTGCAGCCTGGGCAGCCCAGCCCGTCAGCTGAGAGCCCGGCGCCTTCGCGGGGGCGCCCCCTCGGAAGGTGAGCCCTTGCCCCCGCTTCCGATAGCAGCAGAGCTGCTGGGCCCTGTCCGGGAGTGGGCGCAGCACCCACGCGGGGTTTCGTGCAGCTCCAAGAGAGGCCCCAGCCACCTCACTGTCGAGCCCACGCAGGGCTTGGAGGCAGCTCTGGCGATGACGACGGGGAGTAGAACACTGGGCGAGGCTGGCAGGGCCGAGGGAGGGCTCGGTCTAGTACGAGGAGGGCCTGGGAGGAGTTAGAGTGGGGAGGAGGTGAGAAGGAGGGAAGAAAGAAGAGGCGGAGCTGCGGGACCAGGACAGTTAACGCGGAAAAGGGGAGTCCAGGCAGGGGGAGTGTGGGGAGGCAGTGCGGGAGGGTGGAAGGGGCTGGGCTGATACTCCAGGCCCCGGGTGGGGGCGAAGTAGCTTGTCCCCCCAACCCCCGTATGCTTGTAGTCGCAAAATCGCAAAATCTGCCCAGTGGCGGGGGTCGAAACCAGGCCCAGCAGTCTCTAAGCCTCCCCTCCCTTCCTGGGTGGGGCGGGGCCGGGGGCGGGGCCAGAGAAAGGGTTGGGGGTCAGTGCCCAGCGCCCCTCGGGTCGCAGCTCCACTATCCAGCTGCGAGAACAGATGGACTCAGGCGCGGCTCACCTCGGGGGCTCCCTGCCCGCTGTGCGCGGAGATCCTTGCTGAGGCGGAGATCTCCAGCTCCCGGCTCCCCCTCCCGAGGGGCCGCGGGAACCTGCTGCCGCTCCCCTCTCCAGGGGAGAAGAGCCCGCGCTGAGCCTGCAGATCCTAGAGCTGGAGGTGGGGACAGAGGGCGGGCTCCTCGCGCGGCGCACCCATCCCCAGGGTTCGTCCAGGACTCTTCTGCACCGAGACCCCTTCCTGGGGCTTCCAGCCCTGGCGCATCTGGGGAGCGGACCCCTGCCCGGCCACGCCCCGCCCCCGGCCCCCGCCTCGCCGACGTCGCATTAGCATGAGCGACGCAAGTGGCCCGGGCACCACTCGGGGGCTGGGACTCGCCGCGTCACAGCCCCGAGTGGAAGGGAAAAAAGAAGAGGCGGAGGAGGCAAGAGCCGACGCGAGGGGAGGGGAGCGCGGCGGCGGGGCGAGCGGGCGGGCGGGCGGCTGCAGCATGCCCCTGGGCCAGCGCGGGCTGCCTCTCAGCGCGGCGGGGGCTGCTCCGGGCGCGCCCCGGGCGCAGTGTGCCCAGTCTCCGGCCCCAGCCCCTCGGAGCGCCCGCCTCCCCGGCCGCCCCTGAGCCCAGCGGAGGCGGGTCTCCAGATCGGCTAAGAGCAGCTGCGGCTCTTCTCCAGATCGAGTCCTTGCCTTTCCCCGGGGCGCGGGGCCATGAGCCCCGCGGCCACCTGAGGCACAGGACCCGCTGCTTGGCGAGGACCGCGCCCCCAAAGTCCAGTGCCCCCGTCTCTGCACTGCGGGACGCCCGCGCCCAACCCTGGTGGAGGCGTCCTCGGAAGAGCAGCGGGGTGAGGGCATGGAACCCGCGGCACCGGCGGGCCAGGCCCGGGCAGCGGCCACAAAGCTGTCGGAGGCAGTGGGAGCGGCGTTGCAGGAGCCCCGGCGGCAGCGGCGCCTGTTGCTGGTCATCGTGTGCGTGGCGCTGTTACTGGACAACATGCTGTACATGGTCATCGTGCCTATCGTGCCCGACTACATCGCCCACATGCGCGGGGGCAGCGATAGCCCCAGCTCGACCCCCGAGGTGTGGGAGCCCACCTTGCCGCTGCCCACTCCAGCTAATGCCAGCGCCTACACGGCCAACAGCTCGGCGCCTCCGACGGCTGCGTGGCCTGCCGGGTCAGGCCTCCGGCCCCGATACCCCACGGAGAGCGAAGACGTGAAGATCGGGGTGCTGTTTGCTTCCAAGGCCATCCTGCAGCTGCTGGTGAACCCCCTGAGCGGGCCTTTCATCGACCGCGTGAGCTACGATGTGCCGCTGCTCATCGGCCTGGGCGTCATGTTCGCCTCCACGGTCATGTTCGCCTTCGCCGAGGACTACGCCACTCTGTTCGCAGCGCGCAGCCTGCAGGGCCTGGGCTCGGCCTTCGCTGACACGTCCGGCATAGCTATGATTGCGGACAAGTATCCGGAGGAGCCAGAGCGCAGTCGAGCGCTGGGCGTGGCGCTGGCCTTCATCAGCTTCGGAAGCCTGGTGGCGCCGCCCTTTGGGGGCATCCTCTATGAGTTCGCGGGCAAGCGCGTACCCTTCCTGGTGCTCGCCGCGGTGTCGCTCTGCGACGCGCTGTTGCTGCTGGCGGTGGCCAAGCCATTCTCCGCTGCCGCACGGGCTCGGGCCAACCTGCCGGTAGGCACGCCCATTTACCGCCTCATGCTAGACCCCTACATTGCCGTGGTAGCCGGCGCGCTCACCACCTGCAACATCCCCCTTGCCTTCCTCGAGCCCACCATCGCCACGTGGATGAAGCACACGATGGCAGCGTCCGAGTGGGAGATGGGCATGGCCTGGCTGCCGGCTTTCGTGCCGCACGTGCTAGGCGTCTACCTCACAGTGCGCCTGGCGGCACGCTACCCACACCTGCAGTGGCTGTACGGGGCGCTGGGGCTGGCTGTGATCGGTGCCAGCTCGTGCATTGTGCCCGCCTGCCGCTCCTTCGCGCCCTTGGTGGTCTCGCTCTGCGGCCTCTGCTTTGGCATAGCGCTGGTCGACACAGCACTGCTGCCCACGCTCGCTTTCCTAGTGGACGTGCGCCACGTCTCAGTCTACGGCAGCGTCTATGCCATCGCCGACATCTCCTATTCAGTGGCCTATGCGCTCGGGCCCATAGTGGCGGGCCACATCGTGCACTCGCTCGGCTTTGAGCAGCTCAGCCTGGGCATGGGCCTGGCCAACCTGCTCTATGCGCCCGTTCTACTGCTGCTGCGCAACGTGGGCCTCCTGACACGCTCCCGCTCCGAGCGCGACGTGCTGCTGGACGAGCCGCCACAGGGTCTGTACGATGCAATGCGCCTGCGTGAGCGTCCAGTGCCTGGCCCGGACGGCGCGCCTTGCAGCCCTCCTGGCCCTTTTGACGGGTGCGAGGACGACTACCACTACTACCATACCCGCAGCTAGCAGCCTCTCTCGTCCTCCAGGCCGCCCGCCCCACCCCCTGGGGTCAAAGCGCCGCTGCTCTGAGCAAGCGAGCACTGGCCAGCTCAGGCTCGGTCTGCCTCCTCTAGCGCGTCCCCCAGCCCCTCCCCAGCCTTGACTTCTTCTGCCCGAATCCCCCGCCCCCAGCAGTCCGTTCCGTGCCCGTCTCCCTTTTGTGCAGTGGGGTGTGCAGCACCGAGGCAAGTGAAGCGATCGCGCTCCTAGTAGAGAGAAAGAGGCGCGCGCCCCCTCCCTCGGGGATCCTCTGCGTAGAGCCACGCGTCTGTCTTTCCTTCAGTTCCTCCCAGTGCCAAACGGACCGCTGCACCGCGGTGCCTGTAGCTGGAATCAATAAACCATGTCTGTCCCAGGAGCCCGAGTCTCTTTACTGTTGGGGGATGGGCAGCCAGGCACAGGGCCGAGGCAGAGGGGGTGAGTTGGGTCTCCAAGCCCCACACCAGGCCTGAGCCTAGTGGGCATGCGGGGAGCCTGTGGGATACGCAGGAAGCAAACCCACGGTCACCATGGAGCGCACTCTCCCCTCAGCCCGGGACAGCCCCTCCTTCCCGGGCCCAGGGCGGCGCCCAGGGGTGCCGCCCTGGGGAACCTGAGGACGGTTCCAGCTGGACACACCAGGCCCCGCCCTTTGAGGACACGCCCCGCTCCAGCCACTGAGTTCTGAGCCTGGGCTGAGCTTCCTCTACGACCAGCATCCCACCCCGTCCAGGCTTTGAGAAAGGAGTAGGAGCCCAGCTGTTCCGGGCAGAGGAAGAAAAACAGACTCCACCTTTCAGGGTCCGCTCTCTGGAACGCGCGCGTGCGATGTGTGTGCTCCTTGGCTAGCTAGGCTCGATCCTAGAGACGGGGGATATGGGGGGGCTGCTGTGTCTGGGTCCTGCGGTTCTGAGTCGGGAAGGGAGGGGATGCGAGTGGGGGAGCTGGTGCCAACTCAGCCCATCCGCATGCTGCCCTGAGCGCAAGCAGACGCCCAGGGCTGTCAGAAAACTTTCCCATCTTGAATTCCGGTCCTGAGATCCCCAGGCTAGCGCTTGCGCGACACTTCCAGTCCTGGAGGCCGCGGTCTGATGACTGCAGAAGAGTCCTCCGGCCCCAGCGTGGAGCAGCGGGGTTGGGGGCGCCTGTGTGTTAGATTGCATCCGTGGGGGTCTGCTCTGCTTTGTGTGCGTGTCTGTCCTCAGCGTGGGGCTGGGCGTGTGCGTCCCGGCAGGGTCTGTCTTTGCAGGTTGTGTGTATTCTTGCGTGGAGATCTGCGTGGGGGGTTGCTTTTGTCTGGGAGAAGAGTCTGCCTCTCGCCACTTGTTCCTAAGCACCCGCAGGTCTGCCACGAGGAGCGCCCGGTAGAGTGTGTGTTCCCCCACCTCTACCCCCTCACCCCACAGCGCCCGCAGGGACGAGGTGGCAACAGAAGGGGAAGCAGGTCCTGCAGTGAACAACAAACAGATTTCTTTTTATTATTATAATTTTGAAAGGTGGTGTGGCAGGGTTTGAGACTGGCCGTCTGGACGGTGGGGAGACGCGGGCAGATATTTCCTGGGGCCCACCCCACTCCAGAGCTCTGCACAGGCAGCCAGCGGGGATAACGAGGTTGGGGGAGGGCGGGAGCGGGGACGGCTGGTCTGGGGTCCGCGGGTATGGGCGGGGCAAGGTCCCGGGGCCCCTTCCCGGGCCTGGGTCCACCGCCTGTGCCCGAGCTTGTCCAGGACGCCGTCCAGGCAGGTTCCGGGGGCGGGAGGTGGGTTCGCGGCGAGGGGGGAGTGCAGGGGGAGGGAAGGACAGAGGACTGTGAAGAATAGAGACGGGGAGGGGCTGGGAGAGGGAGGAAAGGGAGAGAGGGGAGGGCGGAGGAACAAGAGGAAGGAGAGGAGAGGCGCGGCCAGCTCGCTCGCACCAGTGGGGCGGCCGCGGGGACCTGGCGACGTCGGAGGCTCTACGAAAGACCGGGCTGCAGGCCCCCACCCCCGCCGCCGCCTGCGCTGCCGACGCGCCCCCCTCCGCCGCGTCCCTTCCGGCTCACACCCCCGCCCCCAGTCCCGCCGGGTGCGTGCGGTGCAGCGGCCGCAGAGGCAGCGGAGCCAGCAGAGCAGGTGAGGAGGGCTGGGCTGGGCCGGCCAGCGCGGGTGGGGAGCGCGGCCCGGGAGCCGAGGGCGGCTGTCGGAGGCTCTGTCCATGGACCGCACCCTGGCGGAGAGACCCCGGCAGTCCCGGGCTGCGGCGGCCGTCGGCCGTCGGGGGACAGCTGGGAGGATGCGGGATTCCGCTGCTTGGGTGCCTGGGTTTGGAGAGGCTTGGGCGGCAGGGCTCTGGGACTCCACGCTTGTTCTCCCTTCACCTGGACTGCATCTGCTACCTGCGGAGGTCTTCGCTTTTGTGTGCAGTGGGAGGGTCTGCGGGTCTCACTCCACTTGACTGAAGTACTGGCTGGCACCCACCTCTCTCCATACCCTGTGGGAGCTGGGGGGAGGGGAAGTGGCTGCCCTGGCAAGTCTGAGACAGATTGCAGCACACAGATAGCCTGTGACCTCAAACCAGGCTGGGGTTGGGCCTCAAGGCTAGGGCAGACACTCCTCTGGCAGCCTTTGAAAGCCAGGCCAGAAGGAGCACGGATGGGACATACAAACAGACAGAAAGACATACACACAAACACACACACCCTTAAGGCACTGGCCCAAGAGCCAAGGAGGAAGAGGGGTTGGCAGCTGCAGGGACCATCACAGAACCATCAGGGGACTTATTGCTGTCTGGTCCCACCCTCCTCTCCAAGGCTCTGGGTCCCTGAAGGCTGGCTAGAGTCTTGCTGCAGTGGTGGGGCCCCAGGACAAGAGCAAGAGGAGGCATTGGCCACACCATCTATAGGGCCTTTACCAACTTTCCATTGTCCTCACTGTCCCCTCAGAACACCATCACCTTCACAAGGGATGCAGCCTCTTTTACTTAGCAGTTGGGGGTAGCCCCTATGGTCTTGTGGCACAGGGGACCTGGGGACCACCCAGTCAGGAGTGCCCCTGACTGTGCCAGCAGACTTTCCATTCCCTGCCCAGGCTGCAAGACAGCCCCAGGCCCCTCCGTCCTTGGGCCTGCTTTGTCCATCTTCCTGGACGCTCTGTTCCTGGGGCCAGCTGTGCCATGTGTCCGTACCTGGCTGTGCTTGCCTCTGGGTCGGGCTGGTGTTGGGGGAAGGTGGGTTAAAACATCAGCTTCAGGCTGTTGAAAGAGAACAGAGGGTGGGCTAGTGGAAATCATGGGTGTGTGCCGGTGCAGGTTTAGGTTTAGAGAGATGTCAAAGGGTAGCAGTTGTGCCCCATAGCATTATAAAATGGTCTTTGTCCCCTTGGCCTGGCTGAATTCTGCTGCACCTTCAAAATTAATTGCTTCTCCCCAGGCCAAGGCAGGTGGCCCCTAGGGCCCCTGGCTAGCCAGCTGCCCTGCACTACCCCCCTCAGCATTCCCATGGCACCTACACTGGAAGCCTGTGGACCAGAGACTGCCTACGTCACAACCCATCCAGCAGGCCCCAGGGCCCTCCCTGCCCTGACCACAGGCCAGGCTCCCAATCAGCCCAGAGTGCCTCTTGGAGCACAGGGCCTTGGAGGGGCTCGGTGTCACTCATGTGCACATTCATCTATGTAGGCACGCATTCCTTTTCCTCAGCTAATGGACACTCACCCTACTCCAAGCCAAGCCCTAGGCAAGGCCCCAGAGATAAAGCACTCAGCATGGCAGGGGTAGGGGCTTGCCCTTGAGAGCTCGCAGTCTAGTGAGAAAGAGAGATTTTAATCAGCAAAGCACATATCTACTGGGTTCCAGGCAGGAACAAAACAAGAGCTCTGCCAGAGAGCCCTAGCGGATTTGGAGAGAGCAGGCCTGGCCCTGCACCCTCAGTGCTGTCCCGGGATCGTCAGTTGGTCTTGGGCGGCAGCAGCCTCGTGAAAACAGGTCCCCACTGGAGGGCCACTGCAGGAGCCACCCTCTCCCATTTGGGGGCTCATAGAAGACACTGGTCAGGGTGGGAGACTGGGGCCAGGACTGCAAAGAGGCTGCTATGCACTACTGTGAGGCTCTGGCCTCCTCATGGGGTGGGGTGGGGCAGGCTGAGGGAAGGGAAGTGATCATGGCAGGCCCAGGTGGCTGCTGTGTTGATACCTGTCTCTTGGTCCTAAGGTCTACACCTCTGCTTCCCTGGACCCAGAGTCACCACGATGCCCATCCTGGAAAAAGACCCTCATACGATGGCAGCAAAAACTCCCAGCAGCGAAGAAGAGTCTGTGAGTCTCTTTTGGAGCCCCCTCTCATCCCTGCTCTCTCCACTCACGTGCCCTTGCTTCCAGAACAGTCCAGGGTGGGACTGGCCCCCAGCATTTGCCTGGCCCCCAGCCCTGTACTCTCCTGGCATAAGCCCCAGGCGGCAGCCCTGGGCCTGCTGGGGAGCCTGGGAGGACCTGGAGGGGCGGGGAGTGGCCTTAGTGGGTGCCAGGGGGATGTTGGCAGCTACACTTCCGGGTCCCAAAGCAGAGAGAGTGCTTGACCAGGCCAGGGGTCTCCACCCCAAGTTCTACTTCTGATAGTTTTGAGCCCAGTGGGGTTGCCTTGAGGGCGCTGAATTCCCTGCCACAAGCCCTGCCACCTCCCTGCTCCCTGCTCCAGCTGCTATCACAGTGCAGCCCTGGAGGTTTAGGCACCATCTTCCCCACTGGCTTGAGACACTGCCTCCAAGTAATAGAGCGACACATCTGACTTCAGGTCATTGCTCATATTGGGCCCTCTTCCACAAATGTCATTTTGACACCCTCTCTGCCTTCTGCCCTCCACTTCGTTTGAAACCTTGATCACAGCTTTCTGCCTTCTCCCCATGAGGTTGCTCACTACGTTGTCTCGACCTCGGGGCTGAGACGCCTTCACTGTTACCTCTGCCCAGGGCATGCTCCCTCACCCCCAGTCCAGGACTCTGTACCAACCTGAGCCACAGGGCTGGAAGTCCAGGAGGGCCTGGGGAAGAGTGTGGGGGGCTGAGACGTCTGAGCAGATTCCCTGTTCCCCAGGCTGGGTCCCAGCACACTGACAGACCCCAGAAGGAGTGTGGCAGCTTCTAGCAGGGCCCAGCCAGACCCACTGGCCCTCTTGGTCAGACCGCCAGCTGGGCTGGGCTTTCTCTAGGTGCTTGCCCACCCACCCACCTCACAGAGCCCCCCACCCCAGGCACACAAGGAGAGGAAGAACTAGAGCAGCTGGGTGGGGCCCGGACCTGGCTGGCTGAGAATGGGCAGGGCAGCTGGGTGCTGTCCAGACCCGTCCTCTGCCATCCCCCAGGGCAGGAGCAGCCTGCAGTTGGCACTGGCACCTGCCAGAGCTGTGAACTCTAGAGACAGGACCAGACAGGCGAGGACCGTCATTCATCCATCAGCGGCACTCGCTCGGTCGTCCTCCGCCCAGGCCGCTGTAGCAGCGGCAGAGCAGGGGTGTTTGGGGGGCCCTTCCCTGCGCAGCCACCATGGTGGGGATTAACCTGAGGCTGCCTCATGGACACTCACCACCCACAGACCAGAAGCCCCTGCGGGAAGGTGGCCCACTGCCCGCCAACTTTGTGTGATTTAAGCAATAACATGAAAAGTCCTGCTTCCCTGTCATCGCTGGCCAAGTGGGAAAGGAGGGAAGGAGGAGGTGAAAAAGGGGGTGCAGGAAGGGAGAGAACAACCAGGGAAGGAAGCTAAGTGGACCATGAAGACTGAACTCAGCACCCAGCTCTGCCACTAGACTGTGGTGTGTGACCTTGGACTGGTCTCTCCCCTCTGGGACTCAGTTTCCTTATCCATAAATGGGACAAAAATACCTGCCATGGCTAAGTCACAAAATTGAAGACAGGCATGAAACCTCTGAGTGAACAGGGTGGGTGACCTGGGAGGCCAGTGCACATAGAGGGCAATAGGGGGTGTTCTGCCCAGACTCTAGCCACACTTTGGGACCCCCAAGGATTATGGGTTTCCTCTTAGGAATTCCTCTGGAGGAATAAGCACAGCAACATGATAACATTTTCTATGTGCTGTTTGGGGCCAGTTGTATCTCCCATTCGGTTCTCTCTGTGTCCCCCTCAGGTAGGAATTGTTACTTCTGTCCTGTGGATGAGGAGCTAAGGCCTGGAGAGATTTAGAGAGGAGGGAATTCCACTGTACCCTCAACCCCTACCCCTAACACCCACATAGATCAAAACTCCCTGCCCAGGCTTTATAACTAGGATGGACTTACAAGGAGCTCAGGACATGAGTCATCTTCCCAGGAGACTTGCAGAATTCTGGTCATCGGGGCAGTACTGAGTGTCTTCCACCCCAAACCACCTTTTACCTTTCCAGATCTCTCCCTAAGAGTAGCGCCCTTCAGGTCCAGAGATCACCCAGACTCTGGAGCCCCAGTCTTATATTAAGAGTGACCAGCGGCCAACAATATCATTAACAGGACTGTTTCATCTTAGACCCATCGTTTATGGTTTATAAGTACTTTCACATCCATTATCTCTTTGATCCTATAAGAGGGGGGGTATTACCCCCATTTTACAGGGGAAGAAACTGAGGCACAGTGGGAGGGTGACTTGCTGAAGGTCACAGAGCTGGTTAGCAGCAGGGTCGGGGTATGAACCCAGGTCTGTCTGGTGCCAACATCATGGTCTTTTCCTCTGCGCTTTATGCCTTCCTGGGGGAAGAGAATGGAGCGAGCAGGGAGAGCAAACAGGAGCTTCCTAAATTCATGATTCTGCTGAGGCGAGCCCTAGAAACAGATAGGTCCCAGGACAGAGAGCAGGGATGGGGCAGAGCGAGAGATACTGAGGCCATGCCGGAGGATAGGCAGTGCCCATGAACCTTCTCTTGCAGGCACTGCCCAAGCTGCCAGTGCCCCCCCTGCAGCAGACCCTGGCCACCTACCTGCGGTGCATGCGGCACCTGGTACCCGAGGAGCAGTTCCAGAAGAGTCAGGCCATCGTGTGTCGGTTTGGGGCCCCCGGCAGCCTTGGTGAGACCCTGCAGCAAAAACTCTTGGAGCGGCAGGAGAAGACAGCCAACTGGGTAAGAGGTGACAGGGAGACAGGACCCACAGAGGGGCAGGAGGCAGACCCGGAAACAGGGGTTTGAGTGAGGGGCAGGTCGGGGACAAATATGGGGCAGACAGGGCAAAGGGGGACAGGGATGGGGGAGAGATGGGAACTGACAGGAGGCATGGGTTGGGGTACAGCCAGGGCCAGGTGAAGGCAAACAAGAGAAGGGCTGGGGACAGATGGGCATAGGAATGAAGTCAGGGAAGCAGAGAGGGTGAGGGGCAGGAAGGAGACAGGAGTAAGGGCTGGCAGAGGACTGGGATAGGCCACCAGGATGGAAAACTAGATGGAAGAAAGGAGCTAGTGCAGGGCAAAGGTAAAGGACGGGTGTGGTGGCCTGGGGAGACCTGGGCCCGAGCAGATAACTAGAGCTCAGTGTGTGTTTGTGGAATGAATGAATGAAGCAGATGCTCCAACGATGTGTCTTGATTTTCCACTGGGGCTGCCAGGGTGGGTCTGGTGTCCTCCATAGGCAAGGTGCCCTTGGAGGCACTTTGGCAGGGTTGGGAGTGTCATCGTGCGCCTCCACTTCCCTCCGCACAGGTGTCTGAGTACTGGCTGAACGACATGTATCTCAGTAACCGCCTGGCCCTGCCTGTCAACTCCAGCCCAGCTGTGATCTTTGCTCGGCAGCACTTCCAAGACACCAACGACCAGCTAAGGTGAGGCCATGGTGCTCCTGGTCTCCTAGCTTAGGGGCCTGCCCAAGGGAGGGGGCCCAGCCCCAGTGACAGGAAGGAAAGGCCAAAGCTAGTACCTTGGCTGAGCGAGACAGTCACCTCCAGGCCATCGAGTCAGGCAGGAGGCTAGCGTGGCTGCACTCGGGTAACAAACACTTGGTCTGCCTCAGAATCTGTTTATTTGTGGCAGGGTGGGCACTAACGGAGGTCATGGGCCTCAGATGTCACCAGGGCAGTTGCCACCTGGCCAAGGCCCCGGGAGGAGGTGTGTGTCCTGGCACTGGTCAGTAGTTGTCACTGAGAGGCACAGCCCTGGGCTATCTGAGAGGGTCTTTGCTGCCCTCCAGAGCCCTGGCTCCAAACAGAGGCCCCAGAGGGGCGGAGTTGGTTCCTCCCTGCCAGCCGCCAGAGCCCGCGCCATCTGCCGCAATTTCAGAGCTCACTGAGCCGCTGGAAGGGCCGCTGGGCCCACTGATGACGAGGGAGGGTGGGGGAGGGAGAGTCTCCCTGCAGGGCCCTCAGAGCCTCTGCTCTCAAGACCTGAATGGGGCAAAGGGCAGGGGCAGTACAGAGGGCGGGTGGGCCAAAGTGGCCTGAGGAGAAGAGGCCGTGCTCGCCTCCCCTCTGGGCAGGGCACAGCCATGCTGGGAAGGCCCTGCCCCACCCCTGGCTCCCCAGGACCAGCTTGGCTGGCCTCGAGGCCAGTCAGCCTCTCCTCCCGCAGCCAGGGCTCCCCTGGGCAGAAGGAAGGTGTGATGGATGACTTCTGAGAACGGCCGTCAAAATTGCATCTGAGGGGCTGTTCTCCTCCCAGTGCAGTTAAGCCAGGCCGCATCAGCCGTGATGGACAGTTAAGATGACACGGTCTCGTAGTGTGGCTCTCTAGCGTAGCGTCTTTCCCCTCAGCTCTTGCTTTCGTTTTCATTGGCATTAAGGGGACCAAATTGCTGGCTTTTCCCAGGAGACTGGATTTTCCAAAACTTCAGCGGTCCCAGCCCTGTCCAGCTCCAGGACTGGCCTTTCTCAGGAATAAATCCACCCCTCCCCATCCAGCCCCTCCAGCTTGCTCTGTGGCCCTCCTGGTCTCCCTCTCCCTCTCCTCCTCCTTCCTGAGGGCACCCCAGTTTCCTCTCCTCTCCCCCAGAGCTGCTCCACTAAAGGAGCATTTTAAATCCAAGGCCTGTGATCGGCTGACAGCACTGGGGGGCATGGACCACATGTGATTAGTGCCCCACCAGGGCCTGGCATATGGTGGGTGGTCGGAGAGTTTGGGAGGGGAGAGCCAGGCCCTGCGGGAGAGGCTCAGGCCTCACCTGTCTCTGCAGGTTTGCAGCCAGCCTCATCTCTGGTGTGCTCAGCTACAAGGCCCTGCTGGACAGGTAAGATGGGACCGCCTGGGAAGGGCAGTGCCCTGCCCGGGCCCAGTGGCCTGTGCATCTCTCTCCCTCCCACACTGGGCGGGGAGCTCCTCTAGGCAGGGTCTTTTCCAGGTCTGTTCCTGGCTCCTGTCACAGAGCAGGTGTCCCCGATCCACTCCCCCAGCATCAGGCACCAGGGGCCCGACCGTTAACTGTTCCTTTTCTTGGAGTAAGCATTGTCCATCCTTGAGCTTTTCAAAATGCCCCTCCTGCCACACCGCAGATGTGCACACGCGGTGCGCATTAGTTTGAGGCTCCAGAACACGTCGGAAGATGGGGAGGAAGGGTTCCTAGAGTAAGTGACGTGAGTTCCACTTAGCCACTTGGGGGAATGGTCTCCCCACACCGAGCCTCTGTTTCCTCAATGCCACCAAGGCCAGTGGACACGAGGGTGTTCTGACAGTTAGCGTGGGCTAACTTTGATTTCAAAGGAAGGCCCCTCTCCCAGCCAAGCCCCAGGGTGCTGGTGGTAGCGGGGAGAGGGAGAGGGCCTGGAGGACCCAGGTCTCAAAGGCAGAGACTATGAGGATATTGGATGCTGGGAGAGAATGGCCCAAAGCAGTGTCCCTCATACAGACGAGGAAACTGAAGCTCAGAGAGGTTAAGTAACTTGCCCGTGGTCACACAACTGGGAGGTGGCAGAGCAGGGAGGGCACAGGAGGCAAACTTGACCATCCGCTCAGTTTGATCCAACTGAGTGTTTAACCAACCTTAGGGCAGAGGCTCAGACCCAAACCACCCCTCTCACCCCCAGGATAGGGCTGTTCTATCTGGAGAGGAGTGGGCAGGGCTCCCAGACCTAAAGGGCAGAACAGCGCAGGGCTTGGGCCCTGGGTCAGCACACCTGGATTCAGGCACCACAATTCTTTGTGTGTTGACCTTGGGCGAGGCGCTTAGCTATCATTCCCTGTCTGTCAAAGGGAAATAACAATAGCAGCCACCTCCTAGAGCCGCTGCGCCTCTCCTGTGAGATGACGCCTGCGAGCTCGGAGCCCTGGCGAGGCACACAGCAGGGCCTCTCTGCGCCAGACACTCCTGGCCACGCTCTGCTTGCTCCTCCCTGAGTGCCATGGTCACTGTCCCATTCTCATGTTGGGTCTCCAGACCTTGGGGCTGCTGTCTCCTCGTGGTGTGTCTTTGTCTGCCTCCTCCAGAACTCACCCCCGCCCCCAGCTCATTGCAGTCGGTTTGCAAAGAGCCTCCGCGCTGAGGGCAGCCCTGCAGGGCCCTGTCCGCTGGGCTAGCGGCCGAGTGCCCGTCCATCGCTGGCAGCCTCGATGCCAGACTTCACGCGTGTGCACACTCACACAGACACACGTGCCTGGGCACGTCCACAGGAAGGTTCCCGCATCCAGTGACTGTCAGTGACTTAGGCTGGAACATTTGAGCCTTTAATTCACTCACTCACTCACTCAGTCACTTTGCAAAGCACTGATGCTGAGGAGATGAAGAGAAATAAGGCCTCGTCCCGGCTCTGAAAGGGTTCTCAGACTACTGGGCAAGACAGACACACAAAGACATAAAAACAGCTTTGTGCCTTCCCCTGAGCTCCACACTCCATCACCCAACCCCAGACATCCCCACTGGGGTGGCTCCGGTCACTGCAGACAAGCCTAGTAGAGGCTTGCCACTCCCTGCCGCCCCACCGTGTCCTCTGCTGTGTTGCCCTCCAGTTAGTACAGCAGCACACCCCGGCGGGGGCCGGGAACCTAGAAGCCGCCTGTGGCTCCTTTTCTACATCACACCCTCATCTAATCCACAGGCTGCTCAGGTGTGACTACTTCCCTCCAGATCACGGCCCCAGCCCCTCCCCCCCACTCCCTCTCCTCCACAGCCCACATCACTTTCCATCTCAGCGGAGGCCTCCTTCCTTGTTCTTCCTGTGACCCCTTTGCTCTGCCCTCCACAGATAGCCATTTAAAAAGCAAAACGTTAGCCAAATCACGCTCCTGCATGCTAGAGCCTTCCAAGGGCTTCCACTGCACGAGAATAAAATGACAGCCCATTGCCACCTCACTGCAGCCTGGCAGGACCTGCCTTGCTCCCTCACTGGCCTTCCCTTCACTGGGCTTCCATCCCACTGGCTCCCTTTCTGCCTTCCGTGCTTCTCAAACTATCTCTGGGGAAGGACTAATATTTTGGCAAATTTTTAAAAAACACAACAAAAAATGAATTACTAGAAAAATGATATAAAGGCACAAAATACAAGACTATATGTTTTATTATCAGATTCAACAGCCATGAAATTATTTTGCATTGCTGTGAAAGTTTCTGGATTCAGGCATTCACCCTGCCATCGGTCGGTCATGACAGTTCAGTGTGGTGCCCACACTTTGACCACACCATGACACACTCCACCCTGCTCTCTTCCATGGTGCTCTCTCACCCTTAGGGCCCAGGTCAATCTACCAGGTCTCAGTGATACTGCCCCTGGCCCCCTCCTCCCACCCCTGCCAGTCACTCTTTCTCACCACCTGAAAGTCTCCTATTCTATCAGTTTGCTGCTTATGGTCTATTTCCCACCTATACATCCTCATACCTGCACCCCATTAAAGCAGGAAGTACGTGTCTTGTATTTTATCCCCAGAGCCCAGAATGGTGCCTGCCACAGAGGAGAGGACAAGCACATATTTTTTGGCTGAAATGGTGGAAGGATGGATGGAAGCATGAATGCATGGTGGATGGATGGATGGATGGAGGGTGGATAGATGGGTGGATGCATGGTGGATGGATGGATGGGTGGATGTATGGATGGAAGCATGAATGCATGGTGGATGGATGGATGGATGGAGGGTGGATAGATGGGTGGATGCATGGTGGATGGATGGATGGGTGGATGTATGGTTGATGGATGGATGGATGGGTAAGTGGATGCATGGTGGATGGATGGATGCATGGTGGATGGATGGATGGATGGTAGATGGATGGGTGGATGTATGGTCGATGGATGGATGGGTGAGTGGATGCATGGTGGATGGATGGATGCATGGTGGATGGATGGATGGATGAGTGGATGCATGGTGGATGGATGGATGGATGAGTGGATGCATGGTGGATGGATAAATGGATGGAGGATGGATGGGTGGAGGATGGATGGTGGATAGATGGGTGGATGCATGGTGGATGGATGGGTGGATGGATGGGTAGATGCATGGTGGATGGATGGATGGATGCATGGTGGATAGCTGGATGGATGGTGGATGGATGGTGGATGGATGGGTGGATGGATGGTGGATGGATGGATGGATGGGTGAATGGATGCATGGTGGATGGATGGATGGATGGATGAGTGGATGGATGGTGGATGGATGGATGGATGGAAGATGGATGGTGGATGGATGGGTGGAGGATGGATGGTGGATAGATGGGTGGATGCATGGTGGATGGATGGATGGATGGATGGGTGAGTGGCTGCATGGTGGATGGATGGATGGATGAGTGGATGCATGGTGGATGAATGGATGGATGAGTGGATACATGGTGGATGGATGAATGGATGGGTGAGTGGATGCATGGTGGATGGATGGATGGATGAGTGGCTGCATGGTGGATGGATGGATGAGTGGATGCATGGTGGATGGATGGATGGATGGATGGAGGATGGATGGATGGGTGGATGCATGGTGGATGGATGGATGGATGGGTGAGTGGATGCATGGTGGATGGATGGATGGATGAGTGGATGCATGGTGGATGGATGGATGGATGGATGGATGAGTGAATGCATGGTGGATGGAGGAGTGGATTCATGGTGGTGGATGGATGGATGAAAGGAAGGGAGAGAGAGAGGGGAAGGATAGACATAAAGCATGCTGAGATCACAGAGGAAAGAGAACTTCCTGCCTTGACCTCACAGGAGGCTTCTAAAAGAGATGATAAGGAGTATACTTTTAAATGGGGAGAAAGGGTTTTCTCAACAGAACAGTTGATTTCAGGGATGGGGCGAAGGTTTGCCAAGTGAAGATCAGTATAAGCAAAGGTGCAGAGGGCTGCATGGCAAAGGTTACACATGCAGTGCCTGAGACAGGGGCGAGGGTGGATTAGTGGAGGTTTGAGAAAACTAAGAGTCTCTTTCCAGTGCCCTGGAAATGGGCACTCCAGTACTTTTATTTTTTGAGACAGGGTCTCACTGTATTGTCTGAGCTAGAGTGCCGTGACGTCAGCCTAGCTCACAGCAACCTCAAACTCCTGGGCTCAAGTGATCCTTCTGCCTCAGCCTCCCGAGTAGCTGGGACTACAGGCATGTGCCACCATGCCAGGCTAATATTTTTATATATTTTTAGTTGGCTAATTCATTTTTTTCTATTTTTAGTAGAAATGTGGTCTCGCTCTTGTGAAGGCTGGTCTCGAACTCCTGAGCTCAAACGATCCGCCCACCTCGGCCTCCCAGAGTATTAGGATTATAGGCGTGAGCCACTGTGCCTAGCCTCCAGTACTTTTAAGAGTGGAGAATTGAGCTCTGTGACTGACATGGTGATGCAGTTCTGAATTTTGAGCCCCATTTTGCCTGATCAGGTTATAATAGAACTGCTTTCTATTCCCTGTCTCCCCCACCCCTCCCGGATGGCTGCTTCCCTCCCCGCTACCCCTCCAGCCACTCCATCCCCACAGACTGTGCCACGGGCCAACTGTCAGGGCAGCCCCTTTGTATGAAGCAGTACTATGGGCTGTTCTCCTCTTACCGGCTTCCTGGCCACACCCAGGACATGCTGGTGGCCCAGAAGAGCAGCATCATGCCTGAGCCCGAGCATGTCATTGTGGCCTGCTGCAACCAGGTAAGTGGCCCCTTGTCTTGGGCTTGGGCAGGGGCGTGGGGCATGCAGTGGCCGTGTGCGTGCATCCATTCCTCTTCTCCGAGGGTGCTCAGCCCACTCCCTGAGTCACACGGTAAGCCCCCAACTGGGGTTTCCTACTCCCAGTCAGTCCGTTTCTCTCCACTAGTTGGCTTTTAAGAATGAGGAGAATCATTAGTTCGAGAATAAACTCACTGGGCTCTCATTTCAGCCCTGATAGACTGATAGTTGTGAACAAGACCAAGCATGGCCTCGGCCCTCCACCTGCACATCTGTTTGTTTCCATGCAGTCACCCAGGCTGTGGCCTTTCTGGAGACCACACACGGACAGATGGACAGAGTTGTGGACTGACAGGACCTCCTATGTGCCAGACCAAGGCTCAGCACTCACACACACATTCATGCTGTTTAATTCTTACAGTGACCCTGCAGACAGGATCTGAGGGTCTCTGTGCAACAGATGAGGCCATGAGATTCGGACGAGTCAAGTGGTTTGTCCAACAGTGGGATGGACTCCTAGTTCTGGCCAGTGCCCCAGCGCCACACTCTATGCCCTGCAGCTCAGGTCTTCAGGCTGGACTCCGCATAGCCAACAAGGACACCCTGGGGCCTGGGGGCTGGGCTGAGCCTGAGGGCTCCTGAGCCCCTCCCAGTGCCCACCACACTTCACATCAATATTTCATCTGACAAAAACATTTGTTTGGGGTTTTTGTTTTATGCTAAAACCCAAGTTTGTAACCATCCCAGGGACCTCCAGTACTTGCTCTGCAGTGTGCTCCTCTTGGGCTCATCTCACATTTTCAGTGAGCTGAGAGCTCATTGGAAGTCTGCCATCTGAGGGTGGCTGCGACCCCCGTTCTCAGGCTTGAAGGCTAACTAGGAGGCATCACAGTCCACCTGGCACCCTGGCTGGCCAGCCACAGACCAGGAACCTTTCTCCGTCTTCATTCACAAGCCAAAGCCAGCATTTCTCAGCCCCAGCAGGCCTCAGTCTACTCCTCTCAGAAAGGCTCTCGCAGCTCCTGCTCTGGATCAGGGTATCCCTACTCTCCCTTCGTGTCAGTCAGCTGAAAAGGGCATCTCCACCTGGGCCTAGGAATAGGGCTTTCACAAAGCCCAAGGCTTTGGCCTTTAACACTGCAAAATGACAGCCCCACAGGGCTCACGTACAGAGCACATGTAGGTACACATGTGTAGGTGCATATATTTATGCATAGAGCATGTTGGATTTCCATTTTAATCTTCCTCTGCAAATGATTTGCTAGCTTCCTTTTTTCCTCCACTCACCGTGTGTTTGAGATGTATCCCCACAGCTCTACCTACAGCTGGTCTGCATAGACATGCGCTGGACAAGGACACTACACTTCACTCAGCCATGTGCTCCTAGAGAGCCACTTTGCTCCTGCCAGCAAGACTGGGGTGCACATCGCCCATGGCTTCCAGCGCACACGGGTCTGTTTCTCTAAGCCTTAGGCTAACATATGCATTTATAAGTGCAACTGCTTAGTCGTAGATGTGCACATTTTTAATTTTGATAGACACTGGGCTCCAACAGTGGTTGTGCCAATATATACTCAATTCCCTACAACATAATGGTCATACCTGAAGTAGGAACCACAAATCAACTTTTGTTTGGCAAAGTTTAATCTTGCCATTTCTGGTTAGGGGCAGCTTGGAATCCAGCACAGCCAGCGGCACTGGGTTGGTCCCAAGTTGAGACTACTCGGAACCACAAATGCCCGGGAGCCTGGGGCCTGAGCACCCATCCCAGGCCCCCTGGAAAGGCTGGTGGCAGCCTGGCGCCTGGAGCCGCCCCCGCGAGTGACGTGTTTGACCTGTCTCCCTACAGTTCTTTGTCTTGGATGCTGTCATTAATTTCCGCCGTCTCAGTGAGGGGGATCTGTTCACTCAGTTGAGAAAGATAGTCAAAACGGCTGCCGACGAGGACGAGCGCTTGCCTCCGATCGGCCTGCTGACGTCGGACGGGAGGAGCGAGTGGGCCGAGGCCAGGACAGCCCTCGTGAAAGGTCAGCGGTGCCTGCGCGTCTCCACCCACCTCGCCCTCACGCCCGTCGCCCTCCCGGTGGGCCCGGCGTCCCATCAGCCGCGGCCTCCCCCGCTCGGCAGGCCCTGTCTCGGCTGAGGCGCTGGCGAAGGCACCCCGCCCTGCTCTCCTCTGCCGGTGCTCCTGCTCTGGGGAGGCTGGCTGGGGCGGGAGTGCGGTGACGGGGCGCCCGGTGGCGGCTCTCGCGAGGAGGCCTGCTGGCGGCGCGGTCGGGGTCTGACGGCGGGCGGTGCGTGCGGGTCTGGGACGGTGGCCGGCTGCCTCCTTCACCTGGTGTTCCCGTCCCGCGACTTTTCCTCTTCAAGCTGGCCCTTCTCCTTCTGCCTGGCTGCTGTCTTTGTGAAAGTCTCCAAGCATTCCCATAAGAAAGCCAGCAAAATTTTGGAAAATTTTTAATCATCCTTCTGGAAACGTTTTCAAACCCAACTCCAGCCCTCGTTCCAGGGGCCGGCCGGAGCGGCCTCCTATGAGCCTCCATCTGCCCCTCGGACTTTCACTGGGTCCGACAGTCCCTTCAGGCTTCCTGAGTGTAACTGAGGGCTAGGCCTGGCGGGTGAGACAGAAGGGACGAGGTCCCTGCCCCTGAGCAGCCCCAGCAGGGGAGGAGCTCCCGGTACATGGGAATGTGATGTTTATCCACACGAGGCCATGGAGACAGCAGGTGTCAGATAAATGCTCCGGGACTTCAGAGACGGAGGGGGTCCTTCCAATAGAGATTTTGAAAGGGTTTGTTGGAAGAGGTGGGAATGGAGCGAAGCCCTGTGCAGGAGTGAGGGGGTTTGGAGGGAGGGAGGGAAGGCAGCACCGGGCAGGTGGACTGACCCGGGCACAGCCAGCTGCTTAGCAGGTACATGCCCGTCCTATCTCTGGGACCACCAGGACAGCAGCCACTGGCAAGGATGGCCTCGCTGGACGCTGGACAACAGGCACTTGCATTCTCTGGGCCTTCTCTCTAGAAGGTTCTTCCCCCAGAGCTGACTGGCTCTGGTACCCTGTGTCATGCAGAGCTCAGCTCAGGTGTCCTGGCTACGGGCCTGGTGACATTGGTTAAATAAGAGAATGAGGGTGAGGAATGACACCAGGTCCCAGACTTATCGCCCTCCTACCAGTTCTGTCATCTGACGGTTGGCCACCCACTGAATGCTTGGTCCTAAATAGGAGGATTTGGGGCCCACGGGGAGGAGCGAGAGCAACCGTCCTCACGGACTTGCCTGCCACTTGGGGGATTAATAACTTATCTTTCGAAAGTGAGTTAATTCCCTCAGGAAACCACATTGTAATCCAATCCCACTCCCCTCCAGGGACAGGGACAGGCATCAGAATGATGCCTCTGCGTCCAGCATGTCTCCACTTCATTACCAGGCCAGGCCCAGGACAGCCCTCCAGGACTGCGGGATTGCCTGGAGGTCTGAGTGCTTGAGCCGCACTGATCAGAATTAATTTGTTAATGGCACTTGATCTGGCTTTCTGAATGGAAGTGCTGTCTGTGAGGGAAGCGTGACAGAAGGGAGGGGACACGCGCCTCCTCCCGGGCAACCCAATTAATCAGGTTAGCAGCGTGTCGTCTGTGCAGCGAGAGATGGCCGCTCTCAGAGCCCTCTCTCCGGAGCAGCCCCCGCCCACGCAGGGGAGGCAGGGCCACCACTTAGGACATGATTTCAGTTTCCAAGTGAAAGATGATGGCAAGCTGGGCCAGGGTTGAGAGTGACGATGGGAAGTCCGGTGGAGTCTAGCTACATTTCAAAGCAAAAGCATCAGGGAGGAAAAGAGAAGTGAGAGCGATTCCTGTGTGTGGTTTGAGCCACTGAGTGGACTGCGGTACTGTTTACTAAGCCGGGAAACGGGCGGGGGAGGGCCCGGAAGGAGAGGTCCTTTCCGCGCACGCCGGGTCCGAGGTGCCTTGAGTCATCCAAGTGGAGATGTCAGTTTGATCTATTTGTTTGGAGCTCCAGGGAGAGGCTGGTACAGAGTTATAAATTTGAGAGTCAGGAGCACATAAATGATGTCTAAAGTCATGGACCTGGGTGAGATCATCTAGGAACGGAAGAACGGGGGACCCAGAGGTCAGGAAGAGAAAGGCGCCAAGGGGGTTGAGAAAGAGCAGCCCGTGAAGCAAAGGGAGACAAGAGATGAGTCACAGGTTCATCTGTGCCCTTCCATGTGGAATGCTCCTGGGAGCCCGAGGAAGAACGGGGCAGAGAGGAGACACGGGTGTGGCACCCTGAAGTGAGCTGGCCGAGGGTCAGACTGGAGTAGCGGGAAGACCCCAAGGTCGCTGCTGGTGGAAATCGACTAGCAGTGGAAATTGTGGACGGGGCGGCCAATGAGGAGTGTAAGTGCAGATGGCTGTTTTCAGACATTTGGGCACTAAAAGGAGCAGGCGATGAGGAGCTGCTGGGAGAGGATGGGGCCGAGGGGAGAGTTCTTAGGAGAGGCAGGTGTGTGGAGGGGCCTGGTAAAAGGGATTGATGGGGGAAGAGGAGATAAACGGAGGGAGGAATTCTTGCAAAGGCAGAAGGAGCCGGAACCCAGAGTGAGAGACCTCTGATTGGTACAGGGAAGATCAGAAAGCTCGGGAGTGAGGCCCGTGGCACCATGGCTGTGGTGGCAGGAGTGTGAGGACGTCCCCATTGGTAGCTCCTGGTCTCAGACCATCAGAGTCACGGCGTGAGCTGGGGCTGGGTGGGAGTGGGGCTCTGAAGGTAAAAGGCAGGTACGAAATCCTCCTAGAAGTGGGAAAGAGAACTTACTCAGGAAACTTGATAAGATTTGTGGACTGTGTTGAGCTCATACGTGAGGGTTTGTGGTCACAGACTTTAGGAGAAGCCAACTGGCACTGTTACGCGGCATCCCCATCCCTCCCACACCGTGCAGGCCTCAGGTCAGCCAGAGTTGGTGGACGTGACTGAGGGAAGCAGCCCTCCTACGGCGGGGGTGAGCCGCGAGGGGTGCTGGCCTGTCCTTAGGCAGGGGCCATGAGGGGCTCAGGAGGCAGGGCAGGGAAGGGTGGGGACAGGACGGAGTGCACTCAAGGCACAGGGAGCGGTGGGGGAGGGGAGAGCAGGGGACCCCTGGGGATGTGCTCCACTGCCCTCCATGCCACGATACTCCCAAACCCTTAACTTCTGGGAGCTTTCTCCTGGCGAAGGCGCGGCTGCCTGGCTGTGGCGCTGGGGCTGAGGTTCTTTCTGGCCCTCAGCAGTATCCTGATTAACTCCAGGGAATGGCTCCCAGCCCTCTCAGCTGAAGCCCCGAGGCCCCCTTCCCAGGATCTGGGTACTGAGACAGTCCCGTGGGCACTGGGCCTGGCAGGTGCTGGCCAGGATGAGCCCCTCTCATCCTGGTGGCGTCTGGACCAAGGAACCTGAGCTCAAAGTGTGTCCCTGGGTTCTCATGTGGTCACCTGAGGCCCCTGGGGCAGGGCTTGTCTGCTCTGACCCTTCATCTCGTCAACCCTCTCTCCTTGGGAGACACTGCCCTGGTTTCCCACCCTGCCCCAACCAGGACAACCGCCTGTTTTGAGTCCCCAGGCTTTCTAGCCCAACCCTCTGCTGTGATACTGAGGGGACAGAGCTTTAGGAGGTCCAGGGACCACCAGGGTGGCACAGCTTCATGAGGAGGGGCCCAGCTGCTGCGCCCTGACAGCCCCCACCCGGGGCTTTTCACACAGGGCCTGCTGAGACACGTGCAGGAGTATGTGAATTGCCATCACTAAATGCAGTCTGGTCACCCACAGGCCTCTGCCAGTGTCCTCCTGGGGCCCAGGTACCAGGGTGTGCAGGCTAAAACCAGAGGAGCACTTCCGACAGAGTCCTAAGGGGCTGTGGAGGCCTCCCTGCCCTGCCGGCCGTGACCCAGGCGGGCTTCCTGTCCAGAGTAGAACTTGCAGCTGAAGTCAGGTGGGCTGAGGTCAGCGTGACTCAGCCCTGGCTGCCGACTGCGTTGTCGGCTGATGACATCAGCATCCTCTAGAGCATTCCTTAACAAAAACAAAACAAAACAGATTCCTGGGCCCGGACGATTTTCCAGTGGCACAGGAGTGGGGCCAAGCAATCTAAATAAAGCGCCCTGGGGTTTTCACGTGCAGCCCAGGTACTCAGATCTTAGTGGCTGCCGTGCAGCCGGGTCCTCCTTTGTGCTTGGCCCTGTCCCAGGTGCTTGCTGTCCTTTGTCATACGACTTCACTGTGCCTATGAGGTGGGGATTTGATCGCCACCGAACAGCGGGGCAGGCTGCGTCTTCTACCGATTGAGCGGTCCCCGCCCTCAGAGGTAGTCAGTGGGGAAGCGGGGCTCCACACCAGGCCGGTGGGTCGGCTCCCAGCCTGAGATAGGCAGTGCCTCACAGGGGTGGGATTCTGGAGATGAGCGCGGGGCCTGCACATCCTCTCAGGGCCTCCTCACCCAGCCTGGTAGCTGTGGCCTTCCTGAACCCAGGAGGAGCCAGTACCGTTATCCCGGTCTGGGAATTTAATTAGACATTTGGCCCCGAGTCTGGAAGACTACAGTGCTTGTCAATTTGCAGAAAAAGGATGGCCAGCTTGGAGAGCCCCCAGCCCACTGGCTGTCCAGGGTGCTGCCGCGGAGATCCTGCCACCAGACCTCAGAGTCAGATGCTGTCCGTGTACACAGTCCGTAAATATTCATCCCCAGCAGCCAATTAGGGCTGAGCCACTGCTTTCAAGGGGGACTGACAGAAGGCAGCTGCAGCTGCGGAGGCTGCGGTCATGGTTTACAAGAACCACTCAGGATGGGGCATTTTGCGTTTTAAATATTGTCATCCAGAGCTAGGCAAGTCTGCTGATTTTAAAACCAATTACACATTAGCACGAACAGCCTCTCTGATTTAATTGGCCCAGAAATACCTCCTGAGAAATGTGATTTCCTTGCTCTGGGGAGGGCTGGGGCCGATGCCTCCCTCCCACAGTAGAAGCATAAAGGTCTTTGGGGATGAGAGCGTCAGACAGGGAGATAGTGGTCCGGGGCAAGAGGCCAGGCTGGGCTTGCCCCTGCTGTGGTTGCTTGCGGCCGGGACTTCCTAGCCTATGGCATGGAGACAGCAGCCTGCCCTGTGACGGGACCGAGGGCAGGCTGTGGACAGACGGCCTAGTGCCTGGCACTCAGAGGGCGTGTGCCAAATGGCAGCTCTTATTAGATTTGGGGAAATGCCTGGGGGACTCTTTGCCCCAGGCCCACAGCCTCTCTGGAGAAATTTGGTGAATTTGAAAATGGGCACCTGTTGAATGGCATTGACCCTGTGGTCAGAGGCAGGAGCCTGGGTGGCCCTTGTTCCTTGCATGAACCTTAACTCTTAGTGACTCTGCAGTGCGTTTTGCCTCCCCTGGGCTCCCCATATACAGCACACGCCAGACTTGTCTCTTCTTTAATTTCTCCCTGGTCACCGTCTCTCTGGCCCTCATTCTCCATTTTATATGCAGTACAATAGTATTTGGGGTACAAGGCAGCTGGGGGGTGTTTTAGTATCTCCTGCCTTTCTCCACCTGCCACCCTTCCCCCCAATTCTGGAAGCATGATAGTTGATTCTCTGCCCTTGTGGGAAGAGTGGTTAGAACCCAGAGAAAAGAACACTTGTTGGTTCTTTTCTTTAAATTAAATTTATTTTAGGCAAACTGTAGATTAACATGCAGTTCTAAAAAATAATACAGAGTGATCTCACATGTATTCGTTTTCCCTCAGTGTAGCATCTTGCAAAACTATAGTACAATATCACAACCAGGATATTGACACTGATGTAGTCAACATGTATTATAGAATGTCCCATTACTATAGGGATTCCTGTGGCCTTTTTGTAACCACACCCGCTTTCCTCCCTCCTCACCCCTCCCTAACTCCTGGCCACCACAAATCTGGTCTCCATTTCTATAATTTTGTTGTTTCAAAAATGTTATATAAATGAAATCATATAGTATGTACGATTATTGGGATTGGCTTTTTTTTCTCCCCTCCTCCCTGGGACTGGCTTTTTTCACTGAGCATAATTCTCTGGAGATTCATCCAAGTTGTTGCATGTGTCAAGTTCATTCCTTTTTATTGCTGAGTAGTATCCCATGGTGTTAGATGTTACAGTTCCTCTAACCAATTACCTAACAAAGGACATCTGAGTTTTTCCAGTTTTGAGCTATTATAAGCTACTATGAACATTTGTGTGCAGGTTTTTGTATAAACATAAGTTTTCATTTCTGGAAAAATGCCCAGAAATGAAATTGCTAGGTTACATGATAGTTGCATGTTTAGTTTTTTAAGAAACTGCTAAAATGTTTTCCAGAGTGATTGTACCATTTTACATTCACATCAGTAATATCTGAAGGATCCAATTTCTATGCGTCCTCACCAGCATTTAGTGTTGTCACTTTTTAATTTTAGCCAGAGTCTCGTTCTGTTGCCCTGGCTAGAGTGCAGTGGTGTGATCACAGCTCACAGCAACCTCAATCTCCGGGGCTCCAGCGATCTGCCTGCCTCAGCCTCCCAAGTAGCTGGGACTACAGGCACAGGCATGTGCCACCATGCCTGGCTAATTTTTTCTATTTTTTTTTTTCTAATAGAAACAGGGTCTTGCTCTTGCTCACGCTGGTCTCAAACTCCAGAGCTCAAGCAATCCTCCCACCTTAGCCTCCCACAGTGTTAGGATTACAGACGCAGTGCAGTCTACTTTAGCCATTTTGATAGGTGTGTAGCAATATCTCATTGTGGTTTTGATTTATATTTCCCTAATGACTAATGATGTTGAATATCTTTTCATGTGCTTATTTGACATCTATATATCCTCTTTACTGACATATCATTTCATGTCTTTTGCCCACATTTTAATTGGGTTGTTTGGGGTTTTTTATTTACTGTGAATTCTGAGAGTTGTTAATATAATATATTCTAGATATTATTTCTATTAATATATTGGATATGTGGTTTGCAAATATTTTCTCCTAGTCTGTAGCTTATCTTTCCATCTTAACAGAGTGTTCTGCTGAATAAAAGTTTTTAATTTTGTTGAAGTCCAATTTTTTTATTTTTCCTTTTATTGATCATGCTTTTGGTGTCAAGTCTACAAATTCTTTGTGTAGCCCTAGATGCCAAAACTTTCTCATATATATTTTCTAAAAGTTTCGTAGTATCACATTGTACATTTAGGTTGGAAGTCCATTTTGAGCTAAGTTTTGTATATTGTATAAGGTGTGAGATTTATGTCAAAGTTTTTCTTTCTTTTTATTTTTTGTTTTTGCTTATGGCTGTCCAGTTGCTCCAGCAACGTTTGTTGAAATGACTATTCTTCCTCCATTGAATTGCCTTTGCACTTTTGTCAAAATTAGTTGGGCATATTTGTAGGTCTATTTTTGAGTTCTCTATTCTGTTCCATTGATGTAAGTGTTTACTCCTCTGCCTGTACCACACGTTTTTTATTATATAAGCTATTTACTAAATCTTGAAATTGAATATACTTTTTCCTCCAGCTTTATTATTTTTTAAAATTGTTTCAGCTATTCTACTTCCTTTGCCTTTTCACATAGAGTTTAAAATATTCACGTCTATATCTACAAAAATCCTGCTGGGATTTTGATGGATACTGTGTTAAACCTGTACGTCAGTTAGGGGAGAACCAACATCTTCATTCTGTTGGGTCTTCCAAAGCATCTCCATTTACTGAGCTCTTTGACTTTTTGTGTTAGTGTTTTATGGTTTCAGCATGTAAGTCCTATACATTTTTTCTTTTTTTTTTTTTGAGACAGTCTTGCTTTGTTGCCCAGGCTAGAGTGAGTGCCGTGGCATCAGCCTAGCTGACAGCAACCTCAATTTCCTGGGCTCAAGCAATCCTTCTGCCTCAGCCTCCCGAGTAGCTGGGACTACAGGCATGCGCCACCATGCCTGGCTAATTTTTCTATATATATTAGTTGGCCAATTAATTTCTTTCTATTTATAGTAGAGACGGGGTCTTGCTCTTGCTCAGGCTGGTTTCGAACTCCTGACATTGAGCAATCCACCTGCCTCGGCCTCCCAAAGTGCTAGGATTACAGGTGTGAGCCACCGTGCCCGGCCAGTCCTATACATTTTTAGTTAGATTTATACTGAAATATTTCATTTGTTTTGAATAATTGTAAATGGTATTATATTTTTAATTTTGGTGTCCACATGTTTGTCACTGGCATGCAGAATATAATTGATTTTTGTATGTTAATCCTGTATCTTGCAACCTTGCTGAATCCATGTGTTAGTTCTAGGAGTTTTGTTTTTTTTTTGGTTTTGTGAATTCTTTAGTATTTTCTACATAAACAATGATATCATATGAAAATAGGGACAATTTTACTTTTTTCTTTCTGATCTGTATCCCTTTTATTCCCTTTTCTTGCCTTATTGTCCTGACTAGAATGTCCAACAGCATGTTGAATAGGAGTGGTAAGAGTGAATGTCCTTGTTTTGTTCATAATTTTAGGGAAAAAGCATCAGTCTTTCACCTTTAATTTTTTTTTATTTTATTATTTTATTTTTGATTTTTAAATTTCTTTTTTTTGAGACAAAGTCTCACTCTGTTGCCCTGGCTAGAGTGCCGTGGCGTCACCCTAGCTCACAGCAACCTCAAACTCCTGAGCTCAAGCAATCCTTCTGCCTCAGCCTCTCAAATAGCTGGGACTACAGGCATGTGCCATCTTGCCCAGCTAATTTTTTCTATATATTTTTAGTTGGCCAATTAATTTCTTTCTATTTTTAGTAGAGACGGGGTCTCCTCTTGCTCAGGCTGATTTCGAACTCCTGACCTTGAGGGATCCTCCCACCTCGGCCTCCCAGAGTGGTAGGATTACAGACGTGAGCCACTGTGCCTGGCCAGTCTTTTACCTTTAAATATGATGGTAGTTCTAAGCTTTTTATAGATGCTCTCTATCAAGTTGAGGAGGTTCCCTTCTATTTCTGCTTTTCTAAGAGATTTTTATTATGACTGGGTGTTGAATTTTGACAAATGCTTTTACTGTATCAATTAATATAATATAATCATGTGGTTTTTCTTCTTTAGTCTGTTAATGTAGTGGATTACATTGATTGTCAGATATTGAACCAGGCTTGCATCCCTGGAATAAGCCCTATCTGGCTGTGGTGTATAATTCTTTTTATATATTGCTTAGTTCTATTTGCTAATATATTGTTCAGTATTTTTGTGTCTATATTCATGAGGACATTGGTCTATAGCTGCTTTGGCTTTTTGTTTGTTATTTTGTACTGTATGTGTCTTGTTTTGTTATCAAGGTACTACAGGATTCCCTCTTTTATATTTTCTGGAAGAGATTGAGTAGCTGTGGCGTTGATTCTTCATTCAATGTAGAATTCTTCAGTGAAATCATTTGGGCTCGGAGAATTCTTTTTTGGAGAGTTTTAGTCTTATGAATTCAATTTCCTTAATAGTTATAGGGCTATTCAAATTATCCATTTTATATTTAGTGTGCATTGCGGTAGTTTATACTTTCAAGGGATTAGTCCCTTTCATCTAAGTTGTCAGATTTATGTGTAGAGTTGTTCAGAGTGTTCTCTTATTACACTTTTGATGTCTATAGGGTCTATAGCGATAGCCCCTGTTTCATTCCTGATACCAGTGATTGTGTCTTCTCTCATTCTTTTTTTTTCCTTTGTCGATCTTGCTAGGAATTTGGCCTTTTAAAAGAACCAGCTTTCTTTTCATTGATTTCCTTCCTCTCTCCCCTGTTTTCAATTCCATTGATTTCTACTCTTTATTATTTACTTCCTCCTGCTTGCTTTGGGTTTAGTCTGCTTTTCTTTTTCTATGTTCTTGAGGTAAGAACTTACATTATTGATTTAAGGCATGTGCCCTTTCCTAATGTAAGCATTTAGTGCTGTAAATTTCCCTCTCACCAATACTTTATATCTCATACATTTTGATAGAGTGTATTTTTAAAGTTTTGACCAAATATCCCTCTTTGACTCATGATTGTTTAGAAGTGTGTTGTTCAGTTTCCAAATGTTTGGAACTTTCCTGTTATTTTTCTGTTACTGATTTCTACTTTGATTCCACTGTGGTCAGAGAATAAATTTTGTATGATTTTGATTCTTTTCAATTTGTTACATGTTGTTTATGGCCCTGAATATAGTCTATCCTGACGTATATTCTCCATGGGCGCTTGAAAAGAATGTGCATTCTGCTGTTACTGGATGAAATTTTCTATAAATGTCAATTAAATGCTGTCAACTGATATTGTTAAATTCTTCTATATCCTTGCTGAATTTTTGTCTAGTTGTTCTATCAATTGTTTAGAGAGGAGTGATGAAGTCTCCAAGTACATTTATGGATTTGTCCATTTCTCATTTCAGTTCTGTCAGTTTTTGCTTCACATATTTAGTGGTATGTGTGGTACATGTGCATTTACAATTGCTGTGTCTTCTTGGTGGATTTACCCTGTAATGCCCTTCTGTGTCTCTGGTAAATTTTCTTTGCTCTAAAGTTTACTTTATCTGACATTAATATAGCCATTTATGCTTTCTTTTCAGTAACATTTGCACAATATATCTTCTTCCTTCTTTTTATTTATAACTGACCTATATCATTATATTTGATATGAATTTCTTATAGACAGCATATAACTGGCTAATGTTTTATAATACATTTTGCCAATCTGCCTTTTAATTGGTATATTTAAATAATTTATATTTAATGTAATTTTTTATATATGTTAGGGCTTAACTCTACCATCTTAGTTTTTGTTTTCTGTTTTTCAATTCTTTCTTTTTCTTGCCTTCCTGTGAGTTATGTGAACATTTTTAGAATTACATCTTGATTTATCTATAGTATTTCTTAGTATTATCTGTTTGTATAGCTTTTTCTAGCAGTTTCTGTACATATTACTTTATATATACATAACTTATCACATTCTATCAGTATTGAAATTTTATCAGTTCTAGTGAAGTATAGAAAGCTTATCACCCTTTATTCTCTTTACTCTCCCCTGTTTACAATATAATTGTCTTAAATAATTCCTCTGTATACATTTAGAAACTTAGCAGGCAGTGTTATAATTTTTGCTTCAACAGTGAAACATAATTTAGAAAACTTGAAAAGAAAATAAAAATGAATTTATTTACTCAGACTGTTCTTTTTTCCTTTGTGATGCTCCAGTATTTGCCATTATCATTTCTATTATTCTTTCTTCCTTTATGATGTTCTAGTATTTCTCTTTTACCATTTTATTTCTTTTTAGGCAAATCCCTTTAGCCATTCTTTTAGGTCTGCTAGGGATAAATGTTTCCTCAAATGAGAATGTTTTGATTCCCCCCTTAATTTCTGGAGGGTATTTTTCAGAATATGGAATTCTGAATATGGAATTCTAGATTGACAGTTCTTTTCTTTCAGCATTAGAAAAACGTGCCATTTCCTTTTGGCCTTCATGGTTTCTGATAAGAAATCTGCTGTCATTCTAATTGCTGTTACCCTATAGCTAAAGTGTCATTTCTCTCTTGGTGCTTTTAATATCTTTTCTTAGTCTTTAGTTTTCAGAAATTTAACTATAATATGCCTTGTTGTAGATTTCTTTGAATTTACCCTCTTTGGGGTTAACTCAGCTTCTTGAATTTTTAGATTTATGTCTTTTGCCAAATTTGGGGACATTTTATCCATTATTTCTCTGAGTACTTTCTGTTCTGCCCTCTTTCTCCTCTCCTTTCCTTCTGGGAGTTTGATGACATAAATATTAGACCTTTTGTCTCATAGGTGCCTAAGGCTCTGTTCATTTTTTTCTTCCCAGTCTATTTTCTCTCTGTGCTTTTCAGATTGGCTAATTTCTATTATTCTCTCTTCATGTTCACTGATTCTTTTCTCTACCCCATAAATTCTGCTTTTGATTTCATCCACTGAGCTTTTTATATTGGTTATTCTATTTTTCAGTTCTAAAATTTCTATTCAGTTCTTATATCCTTATTTTTTGTTGAGAATTTCTCTTTCTTTGCTGAGACATTCCATTTTTTTTCACTTGTTTCAAATGTGTTCATAATTGCTTGTTGAACTTTTTTATTATTGCTTTCTATTATTTGTCACATAATTCTGAATATCTGTTATCTCCGTGCTGGCATCTACTGGTTGTCTTTTTTCATTCAAATTGAGATTTTCCTAGTTTTTGGTATGATGAGTGATTTTCTGTGGAAACATGGAGGTATTATCTTGTGAGACTGTGAGTTTATTTAAAACTGTTTTAGCTGGCTTCCCTTGACACTGCTCCATCAGGAGCAGGGGTGAGGTTCTAGAAAGGTGGAGCAAGAAGTACAGGTTCCTCACTTGGCTTTTATTGACACCCTGGGGGAGGTTACTCCTTATTACTGCTAGGTGGGGGTGGAAGTTCAAGCTTCCTACATGGCCTCTATTACTGCTGTATTGGGATAGGTTGGGGGGCTGGGCACTGCCCAGTGGAGATGAAAGTCCCAGCTTCCATTTGAGACCTTGCCTTCACCGATACCCTGAGAGGCTGAGAAGCCTCATTACAGACTGGTGATGGTCGATGTCCAGGCTGCCCACTCAGCCTTTGCTAGTGTGGACGGGAAATTTGGAAGGATGGTGTGTGTGGGGGGGGGCAGTGACATGGTTTTATTCTGTAGTGTTTGCTGAAGTAGAATGATTATCTGAAGGTTTTATGTCTTGCTACTCTGATCCTCTGGATAGAGAGAACAGGCTTTTGTTGTTTGTTTTTGTCTATGCTCATTTGTATTTTTATATTGCTGTCTTCTTCAGCTTCAAGTATGGGATAGTTTAGGTAAAAAAAAAAATGCAGTGTATTACTTTGCTGGGGCTACCCCAACAAAATCCTACAAGCTGGGGCTTAAACGATGGACGTTTATTCCTCATAGTTCTGGAGACCAGGAGTCTGAGGTCAAGCTGTCAGCAGGGTGGGGTTCTCCCAAGGCCTCTGTCCTTGGCTTGCAGACGGCCACCTTCTGGCAGTGTCTTCACATGGCCTTTTCGCTACACACATGCTTGATGCCTCTTCCTCTTCTCATAAGGACACCAGCCCTACTGGATTAGAACCCAGCTGTTATGGCTTCATTTAACTTTTTTTTTTTTTTTGAGACAGAGTCTCGCTTTGTTGCCCAGGCTAGAGTGAGTGCCGTGGCGTCAGCCTAGCTCACAGCAACCTCCCTCCATCTCCTGGGCTCAAGCAATCCTCCTGCCTCAGCCTCCCGAGTAGCTGGGACTATAGGCATGTGCCACCATGCCTGGCTATTTTTTTGTATATATATTTTTAGTTGGTCAATTAGTTTCTTTGTATTTTTTTAGTAGAGATGGGGGTCTCACTCAGGCTGGTTTCGAACTCCTGACCTTGAGCAATCCACCCGCCTCGGCCTCCCAGAGTGCTATGATTACAGGCGTGAGCCACTGCGCCTGGCCTTCATTTAACTTTAATCATCTCTCTAAAGGCCCTCTCTCCAAATACAGTCACATTGAAGTTTATGGCTTCAACATGTGAATTTTCAGAGGACACAATTCAGCCTATGATACCCAGAGAACTTGCCACCATGTGTGGCCTTGGGTCCCAAGGTTCCTAGCTGGTCTGCCTTCCTATCTCCATTGTTCAGAGTCTTCTTATGTTTGTTTTAAATATAACGTCCAGGGTTTTTCGTGGGAGAAATAATGAAAGGTCAATTTCATCTTCCTGAAAGTAGAAGACCCTCTCTCTTCAGCTGTTTAAAAGAAGCTTTTGTAACTCAAGTCAAAGCAGTTTTAATTTGTAAGAAGCAGGTCTCATTGGGCGAGAAACACTTTTGTCAGAATCCTCATGGCCTCTGGGGACTGGGAGCTTAAAGATCACCTCATAGGCCACAGAGTAGGGAAGAATATGGGATGTGTGATAGCAGATTTACCTCCCAAAAGGAGGTGCAACCCCTTCATCTGGGGAGGAAAGGTACTTCCTTGGGATTGGCAAAGGTTTAGAAGCTCTAAGCCTCTGAGAAGGAGCTCAGCGCATCCATCTCCCTGGACTATGTGAGAGAGGACAGGCAGGACAGTAGAAATCTGACACGTGCCAGTTTCCCAGGTAATAAATAGCTCAAAGAAGGCAAGCATGGCAGAGAGGGCCGCCCGTGCCTGTGTGTGCTTGTGTATAAGTGTGCATGTTGGGGAGCAGCACCTGAGAGCTCTGCAGCCCTCCGCAGGCAGCGGTACCAGGTGTTTGTTTTATCTTTGCTCACCTGAGTCACAGTCTATAAGCTTCCAACCTCTAGCAGCAGCCCAGGGCTCCCCAAGGCCTCTGGAATTTCTGCACCAGCAAAGCTGCCAGCTCCCCCGGCGTGGGTGTTAGAGCGAGCTCCTTCTGTTACTCAATTCCCACCTCTCACTATTAAGCAGGGGCTCCTTGAGGAAGATTGATTTACCACTTTAAACGAGCCTCGATGTGCTCGATGAGGATGCCACAAGACAAACGGCTCCTGCCAGGTGCTTCTAGCCTGCTGCCCCATGTTTCCATTATGTTTGGGCCAGAGTCATGGTGGATGAGTTTGGGTGTAGTTCATTTACTGCCTTACATGATAAACTTGTCAGCATTTGACCGATCAGCTACTTATATGCAGGGAGTTCATTTGCAAGGCCACCTGGCTTCCAGCTTTGCTGTCCTGCTCCCATTTCACTCTATCTAATGAGCCAGGACCTGGTTCCAGTTGGGTGATGCTGAGCTCTTGGGCTCTGCCACAGCCTGCATGTGATGCCAAGGCCTTAGCCCCTCCTCAGGGGTCCCTCTCTCTGGCCTGGGGGTAGAAAGGGCACCGATGCCCATGGAGCTGTCTTTTCTTGCTCCCAGCTTTGCATGGCTCGGCAGGGAAGGAGTATGCCAAGCTCCACTCTCCTGCCCAGAGGCTGCATCAGGCCTGCTCCCAGCCTCCTCGTTGGACAGGCTTGCTGGAGGCTTTCTACGGAGCTGTAATCTGCCCACTCAACGCTGGCTCGAGGCTGTTCCTAAGGAAAGCTTGGTAAAGGCAACTGCCAAGCCAGGGCTCTTGGAGCTCACCAAGGCATGGCCAGCAGGATCAAGGTGTTCAGGGTGCCCAAGACCCCTTGGCTGGTGTCCCCAAGTTGCCAAGTATCCTAGACGCTGCTCTGACCACATTAAGCTCTGCCTGAGATCCTTCAGTGACTCCCTGTTGTTGCTGGATGAAGCCACTGCACTGAGCCTGGCATGCAGAGCCCTTGATGGTGAACCTGGCTTTGCAATTGGATGCCTGGGATCAAACCTGGCTCCCTCACTCACTGGATGGTTATTATCATTCCCTGTTTATAACTACAGTCTTGTAAATGGCCTCACCTGTACACGAGGCATGATAACGATGGCTATCTCATACGCATCAGTATGCGTGCTCAGATCGATAGCAGGGACGTGGTGGGTGCCCCACAAAGGCTGGCTGATAGCATCACATCATTGGTTCCTCCAGCCTCACCTAAACCTGCATGCCATCACTCACGAGCTGTAAGTGAAGTTCCACCTACAAGCCTCCCCACCTCCACACATATCCTTCCTGGCATGCCTCTCCCTTCCTCTCTGCTGATCTGAACCTGACTCAGGCCTGGCCAAGGCCTCCCCATTCTCTGACGGTGCTGGCTAGCCTGGGAACCTGAGCGGCCCCTAACACAGCACACAGTGCAGGGCTGAGCATCACGGCCAACTGCAGGGTCACCTACTGGAGGGGAGAGGGGCAGAGCAGGGGCCTTGCAAAGGGGGAGAAATTCTTATGCTGTCCCACCTTCACATCCTCCCCCACCCCCTACCATACCATGGTGCTCGATGCTGCAGAGGTTGTGGATTTTTGTTCCTCAGAAGGACATGGGCCTTTCCCATTAGCCAGTGGGCACCTCTAGGCCCCCTCTCTGAGCTGGGTGCACGGATCCCAGTCTCACCTGGGCCAGGCCAAGGGAAGCACACTGAAGTCCATTACCAACCCTGGACACTTTCCTGTACCCAGCCCGCGCTGGGGACCCCAGCCCCGCCCTCGGCAAGCTCATAGACATCTGGGAGGGCACCAGATCGGGGCTCCAAAGTCTGTAGGTGCTGGATGGGCAGTGACTGCCCAAAGCATGTGGGTCTGCAACAGCTGTGGGGTCACTTGCTGTGCAGTATGGGTGGTTATAAAGGGGCAGGTCCAGCCCTGTGCTCAGGCACTGTGCGAGGCCGGCCTGATGGACAGAGTGAGCTTCCACACTGTGCTGAGCAGGCTGCAGAGGTGGTGAGCTCTGGGTGTCAGAGTCCTCCAGGGCCGGGCTGGCACTGCTAGAGGATTAGGGGGGTTGGGGAGGGCTTTGACAGGTGGAGTAGGAGAAGGGCCCCTGTCCTGGGAACAGGAGATGGCATGTGTACAGGTATCAGAGGGTAGCAGGAGGCCGTGAGGCCCATGCAGGGATGTGGAGAGGTTGGGAGGTGACCTGAGGGGCAGTAGAGGTGAGTCGTGGAGCCCAGGGTGCCGTGGTTAGAAGTCTGGATTTTCCCTTGGGGGCAGAAGGAGCTGTTCTGATGTGGCGGCTGCACCACACTCACGGAGGGTAGAGGAAGCGGGCCGACTCTCACTTACCTTAGATCCTCAGGGCACAGTCGAAGCCTCGATGCCGATCAGATTGAGGCAGGAAAGCCCAAGAGGCCATGCAGAAATGAGAAGTCACCCTGGCCTCCTAGGGACCTGGAGAGGTCCTTAAAGCATAGGGCTCCCCAAAGCCTCATCCTAGATAAGAAGGAGGAACAGATGTCCCAAGCTGGGCTGGCCTCCCAGAGTAGGCCTGCTGTGGGAGACACCTCCTGCCCCAGGATTTGCAAAAAGTATGAGGAAGGGAATGGATGGAGACTGGGAATTCCTTTCAGGCCAGGGCGCCTGTAGACACCTCTTGTGGACCTGAAGAAATCCCCTAGGTGGAGCAGAGAGCAGCACAGGTGGCCTTAGCATCCGCATCCGCAGCTGCCGATGAGACATACGGAAGCGTCTTAGGGATTAACTCACACGCTGGAAGGGGGCTCTCCACATGCCTGAGGAGGGCGACGTGGGACGCAAGCTGTGGCCATTGCACTAGTGTCTCAAGCAGCAGAACGGAGGAGGGTGGGAAGGACAAAGAGCGCATGCTAGTTGTCCTTAAGGAGGTGCCCCAGAAGCTGTCATACAGTGCTTCTAGATCTTATTGGTGGAATTTAGATACCTAGTTCCCCTTGGCTGTAAGGGAGGCTGGCAAACACAGCTTTAGTTTGTTGTTCCTGTACCAGGCTAAAACCAGGGGTCCTGTGAGCAAGGGGAAAAGGAGCTGGAGCATGCAGCTGCAGTCTCCACCCTTCGCCTGCAAACACCGTGCACCCCAGCACCCGTGCATGGACACTCTCACCCCTGCCCTGGGCTGGGGAGAAGTCTGTGCCTCATCTTGTCACAGCATCCAGCCCAGAGGTCAGGATCTCCGGGCCATGTGCAGCCATCACTGTTGGGTCTCCATGTGACTCCTTGGAATTTTAAGCCAAAACACTAAACTTTGGTTTTGGTTGACTGTTTAACTTTTGGTGAACTTTAAACCAAAAGGCAGGCTATCTACTCCCACTCCCAGTGTCAGACAGTGGGGAAAGCACACATCTGCATGACAGAGACTCCTGTTTGGAAGAAGGGGACACACAGCAGGAACAGCCCTGGCCAGGGTCAGTCACACTGGGCGGGCTTTGCGAACCTGCCTATGCCTGGTGGAGAAGCTGCCCAGGCAGCCCACCTGGCTGGCAGCGCTGTTCTCCAGGAAGAACATGCATGTCCCCAGTGGAGAAGTCAAGTCCTCCGTGCCTGACTCCACAACTCCCCCTCCAGAAAAGCTGGGCTTGTCTGTATTCCCTCAGTGTGACCGGGCAGCGGGGTTGGGGGGAGTTTGCTTTCCAACCCCCTTCCTATAGGAGAAGGTCCCAGGGCCTGGGAATTGTCAGGGGCTATGTGAGAAGCGGCTGCAGTCCAGCCTGGGCTCCCTGGCGACAGGTCTCCTGCACCCCAGTGGTTGTTGGTCTTGGTCCCAAGCACCCACGTGCCTGAGACAGCCGCTGTGAGCTCATCCCCACGTGCAACTCGCCTCTGAGCTAACGGCTTGCGGGCAGGGGGGAGTAACACACTGTTTTCAGATTTTCATGCGAAATTACCTAACTTTACAATTTCAACAGCTAATTTAAATGTTTGAAAATCATAGTTCAGGACAAATAAGCATTCCTACCCATAGATGTGGCTCACACGTGCCAGAGTGCAGAGTGCTGTGGGTGGGGGAGGGGGCCCCCCAGCTGACGTGGGCTGGCCCGAGGATCCCAGCATCCCCCTCACCCCAGCAGGAAGGCTCAATGGCTCACACACCTGGGGGCAGCAGTGGCTGCAGCTGGAGGCAGCACTCTTGGAGGGATGCTGAGAGTGAGCTGGGCCACTGGGGCAGGACGGAGGTTCAGGGCCGCCTGGCCAACTTCACTGACCACCCACTGCAGGTCAGGCTGCCTCAAAATTTGAGTCCCGGCGTGTGTTCCTGGAAAACAGGGCTGCCCTGCCATGTGTGGGGCTCTGCAGAGGGGACCCAGGCCTGGGGTGGGACAGGTGCTAAGGCCATGCTCACCTGCTCTGCAGACTCCACCAACCGGGACTCGCTGGACATGATCGAGCGCTGCATCTGCCTCGTGTGCCTGGATGCACCAGGAGGTGTGGAGCCCAGCGACACCAACAGGGCGCTCCAGCTCCTTCACGGCGGAGGCTGCAGCAAGAACGGGGCAAACCGCTGGTACGACAAGTCCCTGCAGGTAAGCCCCACTCAGCCGCCCTGCAAGAGCATGGGCACACACTGAACGAGCGAGCCAGGAGCACGCCCGGTGCCCAGAGCCAGCACGTGCCCGCTCCTGGCAGGCACACGCGCTGGAGTCTGCACACACAGTGCTGGATCGGGGCGCCGGGGGAGCGGAAGGGCCGGAGCGGTGCAGTTGGTGTCAACCTCCTGACAGGCCGGCGCTCTTCTCAGGAGCACGTGGCCAAACCCAGCTCAAACTCCCTAACCTCCCTGCAGCCTGTGCCAGGAGGGTCGGGGTCACACTGCAAGGTGGCGGTGTGCCAGGGCAGGAGAGTGCAGCAGCCACTGGCCAGGTCCTGAACGCACGCAGCAGCAAGCGTGTGTGGCGCCGGAGCTGTGAGCTGTTCTGAATGCCCACCACCCGGGCCTGGCCACTTCCGCACGCCTCCCTCCACCCCGGGGAGGAGGCCAGCCCAGCATCTCCACAGAAGAAAAGTCCTGAAATGAAATAGCTCATATTTTTTCATTCATACAACATAAGCCTAGAAACAGGACATTTCTTTGGTCTAGAGAAAGATATGCAGACAGGAGGACGTCACGGTGGGACCATTCATTTCCATTCCTCCATCCTTTCCCCCCCAACATGCCCATCCTGAATCCAGTCTTGTTCATTTTTAAAGCCGTGACATGTTCACAATGACCATGTAAAAGGCAGCAAACATGTCTCCACGTCGGGTCAGCTTAGCTCACGTTGGTAGGCACGTCTAGACAACACCTCAGCGTCCTCGGGTCCCTCCCGAGTTCTGCAGGCTTCCCTTTGTGTTGGTTTGCATGTTGATTCTGCTGTTCCTGAGAGCTCCCTTGCTGCTGTGCCAGCTGCTCTGGCCTCCACAGTGGTGCGAGTGGCTTGTCATCCTTCACGGAGCAGCTGTGGGGGTGAGTGATGTCATGGAAGCGCAGGACCTGGGGCAAAGGGAGCCTGGGTAGCAGTTCCTGCAGGACACACCTCCCACCCTTCCTTCAGAGACAGGGGCAGGGAGGCAGGCGCGTGGGAGTGGCGCCCTGCCAGCCTCCCGTGGGGGAGGCTGTACCGTCCGGGCGCTTGTGGGCAGCGCGGGGGATCCGGGAGCTGAGCTGGAGAAGCCGGCGAGACTCCTGAATTCGAAGGGATGGAGAGCTGATCTCAGGACAGAAAAGCAGGGCCGCAGGGGAGAGGAAGAGCCTGGAGGGGATGGGTTTGGGGAGAAGCTCCGTAGGAAGTTTGTTGTCTGAAGAGCGGGAGTAAAGATCCAGCCCCGCACACAGCCAGGGCCAGGGACGGGAGGGCTCGGAGAGGCAGCTGGCAGTGTGGGCGGGGTGCGTGGAGGAGAGCCGGGGAGACTGTATTTGTTTGCGGACAGAGCACAGGGCCTCTTGAGTGTGGTGAGCTACAAGGCGGCTCTGCTTTGCTTGGGTTACACTTTGAGAACCAAATCTTGTCCTTCTCATTATTTTCTCCATGAGAAATACCCACTTCCGTGCTCTGTGGATGTTCCTTTTCCAAGTCAGCTCAATGCGGTCTTTGTAAAGTCATTTAGAAAAGTCGTAAGTGACCTCTGCTGCTCCTGTGCATCCTTCCTACGCCTCGTCTCATTTCCTCGTCTCGACTGTGAGCTGGGCCCTACTGGGCCGTTTTCAGTGAGAGCAAACGGAGTCCAGAGAGCTGGCTGGAGTGTCTCGTCGAGGCTCTCCAGTGCCCGTCAGGAGCACAACTAGGGTGTGGGTCCCTGACTCGAGGCCCAGGCGGCAACCACAGAGCACCATTTCTGCACCTCTCCTTTATGCCCTGGAGGGATGTTTTATTGCTCCCTAGGGATCTGCTTACCATCCAAATCAGATCATCGTCTTTCATTTTCACTCATTCAGCAGAATTATCAAGCATCTACTACAGAGTGGACTCTGCTCTAGCGCCCGGGAATAAAACCAGTGGGGCTGAGACAAACGGGGTCCCCCAGATGAACTGTCACACAAGCACTGCAGGATGACGTCTGCAATGTGCAGCAGGAAGGGGAACCAGGCCTGAAAGAGGCTGGAGGGGCTCGCCCACGCCGCAAGGACACCGTGCGGACTCGGTGTGAGCGCAAAGGAATCCCTGCACTGCCTCAGCCCGGGGGCCTGGGGCTGCACCTGCCCTGCCCAGAGCCCGCATGGGAAGGAGGCTGCACAGTTTAGAGCTGTCCTGAGACTCTCAGATTCTCAGGCCACCGCAATCATTGTTCAGCATTCTCCTCGGGAAATAATGTGTGTTGGTGTCCTTGAAGGAGGGTGCCCCTGAGAAGCTGGGGGGGCCTGACCTGGAGCGGGGGGCTGGTGTGAAACGCTGGCTGCCTCAGGGTCCGCCCACTCCCTCTTGCCCGTTGCAGTTTGTGGTGGGCCGAGACGGCACCTGCGGCGTGGTGTGCGAACACTCCCCGTTCGATGGCATCGTGCTGGTGCAGTGCACGGAGCACCTCCTCAAGCACATGTGAGTCTGGGGGTGGGGCAGGCTGCCAGAGCTGGGAAGAATTGGGGTGGCCGCTGCGTGGCTCAGTCTGCAAAGTGTCTTAGCGAAGGGCGGTTGGAAACCCAGCAAGAATGAGACTTGATGTGCTCCACAGGCCTTGGATAGCAGGTGCAGACCCAGGGCCGTCAGGGGGAGGCGTGGTGAGGAGTGAGCAGAGGGGAAGCCCAGGCCAATATCTGTCGTTTAGTCTGAGCCAGAGCCGGGCCGAGTGCTGACCCGGGCCTCACACACACCGTGCTCTTCCTCCACCCACAAAGGGCCCCTCCCTCCAAGGCCTTCTCCCTGCATCGACGTCCTCCGCCAGCCTCTTCCACAGAGCTCTTTGGGGCCACCCCAACAGACAGACAGCCCTGGCAAACAGAACACAGCTCGCTCTTGAGTGTCTTTCCAAGTGTTAGTGGTGTCTCGTGATCTAACAGGACAAAAGTGAAAGAAATGATGGTCTTTGGAGTCGGGAGGAACTGGCTGGAAGCCCGGCTCTGCCACATACTAATATTGGGGGCTTCTCTGAGCCTCAGTTTATTCCTCTGTGCCGCGGTTCAGGGGCAGCTCGTACCCCCTGAAACTGCACGGCCACACAACCAACAGCTCAGGTGACTGCGGAGGGCAGAGACCCGTGCGGCACCCTGGCTCCCCGGTGGCAGGGCCTCAGGAGGTCACTCTCTGCGCTTGCAGGATGAACAGCAGCAAGAAGCTGGTCCGAGCAGACTCCGTCAGCGAGCTCCCAGCCCCGCGCAGGCTGAGGTGGAAATGCTCCCCGGAAATTCAAGGCCACCTGGCCTCCTCCGCAGAAAACCTTCAACGGTAAGGAGGCCAAAGTCTCCCTCGAGGTGGTCCTCTGGGGGCCACCCGCACCCCCAGCTGCTCCAGCACCCTGGAAGTTCCCAAAGACCCCAGCTCCACTGCTGCCCTCATGGAAATGCAGTCAAACTACAGGGGAGTTGTAACTCCTGGGAAATAACCTTGCTGAAGTATCCATTATTTCCATAAAATGCAAACGTGGAGCTATTTTTTTTGGCAGGTTTCACCTGACTGAGCAGAGTCAAGCTGAGAAATCACCCCCTGCTTTCGAGAGTAATAAACAACTGTTTTGAATAGGTCATTTGAATCCAAGCTATTTCAATTTGCTTGAATTTACACTGCAACTTGACAAGGGGCCCTTTTCCCCCAAGGGGAGGGGGTCGTTGAGGCCCTAACGGGATCCAGGCGGGGGATGGGTGAGCCCGTCTGGGGGGCCAGGTGCTGGGGCAGTGGCCAGCTGTGCTGGCAGCCTTGGGCTGGCAACCAGGTCTGCACTGTTCATTCCCTCATTCAGTAAGTGAGCATGAGTGCAGTCATTCATTCATTCATCAAACACATGCCAGGCCTCACAGAAATTTATGTACCATGGGGCCATCACTCCACTTTAGTGGAGGTAGTAGACCCCAGACCAAAACATATGTGGCACAATAAGATTAGTGCTGAAACCAGAGAAAGCCATGCAGATCTGAACCCACAAAGAGATAGGAGCTTTAACTCAGCCACATAGTGAGGGAGGGGTTTGCAGAGATGGGCCTTGAAGGATGGATAGGAGTTCATAGTGCAGGCAGATGGGAACAAGGCAGAAAGCAGCTTGTTCAAGTCTGTACAGGTTCATAATGATCCAGGCTGGTTTGGAGACCAGCAAGTGAGAGAATGGCCAGAGTCGGGGCACAACAGGGAAGTTGTGGCCACACTGTAAAGAGTTTCACTGTCCTATCCTGGAGCCTGCAGAACTGCCTTGCTGGTGGTGAAGAGCCCCTGGGGGTTCTGTGCCAGGGTTTGGGGGAACAGTGCATGTGAGAGCAGAGTATGGCCAGGCCAGGAGGCCAGGGGTGGAGGGGACCCCGCAGGGACAGCTGGACAGCTGCCAGGGAGGGGCAGCCTCGAGTTTTCTACAAAGTGATGTTCTCATCGAGACTTCGCCGTGTTGCTCGGGGGTTAGGTGGCTGCCAGAGCAGTGAGCTGGTGGCCGGGAGGTCCCGAGGGGAGGAAGGGGCCTGCGCACTTTAGAGGACCTGAGCGGATCCCATGTGCTCTAAGGATCAGAGGAGCCGAGAGGCTCCGGGCAGGGACACAGGAGGAGCCTCGGGGGTCCTGAGCTACTGTGGGGAGGGCTGGGGTCTGAGCGGGCACGACTGCGAAAAGTCTCCAAGGGGCTGCAGAGACAGTGAGCTCAGTCTGTCCAAGGAGCGTGTCAGCAGGCAGGGTGCGGGGCAAGTCCCCATGGGAACCGGGCTCCTCCGACCCCCGCCCCCCCCCCGGGCCTCCAGTCCCCAGCATGGCCCCCAAGAGCTGAGTGAGCCCCTGTAGGCAGGAGCAGTGATTCAAGGAGGGGCAGGCGGGACGCACGGAGGCCCGAGGGGAGCGGGCGCGGGCATCCGCCCAGGAGTCTGCGCTCACACACGACTGGTAGGCAGGGCGTGGACCTTCTGGACACTGCCTCAGTGGGCGGCCGGCCCGACCCCAGACTCATCTGGAAGGAGGAGATTTGTCAGCGTGGAGTGGCCAGTGCTCAAGAGCCTCCGTGTGGATGTGGGGGTTTTCCTGTTGCTCTGACAGCGGCGAGGGCCCCGGCCTGTCGCTGGAGGCTCAGCAGCAGTTTCTGGATAAAATGGGATCCAGCCCCTGGCAAAGCCCCAGAGGAGCCACCCTTGCTGTGGCGATGGTGACAAGCAGCCAGAACCCAGGACCTTCCTTCCCCAGCACTGCAGGGATGTCTTGGGAGGAGTTGCCACTGTGGCCACCTGAGCAACAAGCTCCACGGTGGGGGTTGGGGGGGGGGACACCGTGGGAGGCTGCACACGGCCGCAGACAGGCTGGATGAAGGGCCTCTGTCAGGCCTGCCTCCGGCAGGGACTCGCAGGGTTTGTGTGCGGGCAGCGTCGTCTGTGTGCTCTGTGCCGATCACATGTCTCTCCCTGCCCGCTGCGCCCTCCCTGCCTCGCCGCTGCGGTCAGGTTCACCCCCCACCCACCTGCAGCACAGAGCGGCCCTGGTCTGGCGTGCCTCCCGCCACTGTCCTAGGTCAAGGCACGGCTCTGACGCCACAGCACACTCCTGAGGGCAGGGACACAGACCCACCTCAGGAAACCGCACGGGCTTTGCTGCGCACGCATTCCATTTTGCATGCAATGAGAGCATCTTTTTTCCCTCCCACAGAATAGTAAAGAATCTCGACTTCACTGTTTATAAGTTTGAAAACTACGGGAAAACATTCATTAAGAAGCAGAAGTGCAGCCCGGATGCCTTCATCCAGGTGGCCCTCCAACTGGCCTTCTACAGGTGAGCAAAGGTGGGTGGGTCTGCGCCCAGGTGGGCTGACTGACAGGATGCTCTAGATTGTAGGTCTCGGTGGACCTCCAGGACTGGGAGATGACCAAGGCAGGCTGTGTGGAAGGAGGTGCCGCCCGGACTGGGTTTCAAGTGTAAATCCAACCCCAGAAAAGAGAAGGAAGGACGTGGCCTCATGGAACCGCCTGGGCAACGGTCCAGTGTCACAGAGCTACAAGGGCGCACCGCGGAGCTGGGGGGCTGAGGACCTTGGGAGAAAGGAGGCTGCTCTTCCACCAGAGCCCTGTGGCTGTAGCCTGTTCCCCGCCAGCCTTCCCCACTTGCTAAGGAAATGGCACCAGGTGAAAGAGTTTGGACTCCTCCTGACTCACCCCTTCCTCTCATCCCCCAGCCTCCATGTCAGCACGCCCCCAAGGGGCTGCTGACCCTGTCCCCTGCTCTCCACCTCCACTGCCATCGGCTCCTCCCCAAGCCGCCTCATCTGATGCTCAGGCAACCACAGCACACTCCCAGGGTGTCCCCTCATAGTGTCAGGTGGGGGAACCAGATGTCAGGTCCATGTTCCCTGGTTCTCGGCTCCCAGTACCAAAGAATGGTTACTGGTTCCAAGTCAATGGAGCAAAGTGCTCACGTTTGTTAAAGCATGGTACATTCTAGAGAAGGAATGGGCGAACCCCTGCAAGTGGAGGAGACCCTGAGTTTAATAAGATTCTCTCTTTTATGCTGATTCCCTAATTTTATGTTAAGTGGGGGTGGAATCCTCATGGTTTTTCTTGGAAAGGGGTGGAGAATTCCCAGAACTGAGAGCCCTCCCCATTTTTAACCTTGCAAGGCAATTTCTGGAGGTTGCCATGGTATTTGTAAACTGTCCTGGTGCAGGTGGGTATGATTTTTACCATGTTAATGAGGGTAGGTCACTTGAGGATACTGTCACTTTACTTGTGAGGATTCTCCAAAGATACTCTTGTGGCCTTGTTTATATCTCCACTTTGTGTCCTTCCTACCCCTTTCTGGTTGATCAGTCCCTGGGGACCCACTATTGCAGACCAAACATCTGTCCAGTCCTTGGAAGACCCCTTGACATGTCATCTGTTCCTTCTTGGACCCCCCTCTGGTCAATTTGTTCCTCCTGTTGTAGACAAAGCATCTCCTAGTGCCATCTATTTCTCAGTGGAACTCCCTAGACAAAGCATCTGTTCCCCTTCCTCCTGGTCCCTACCTAACAATAATCCAGGAAGCGTGAACTTTGAAACATGCAAATCAGACTAGATCACTCCCCAGGGGGAAGGCTCCCGTGGCTTCCCACCCAGCTCAGAATGAAAGCCTGGAAGGCCCCTGTGCACTGGCCTCACCTGGGCTCTCCCTGAGCCCTCTCCCTCCAGCACGGCTCCGCCCACACCAGCCCCTGCCATCCCAGGCCTCACCAGAGCCCCACCCCCATCTGAAGCAGCCACCCCATTCTCCAGCAGACCACATCCTGTGTTCTTTCTCTTTCAAGGAAGTTGTTACTGGTGTGAAGTGCTTTGTTGATTGATTTGTTGACGTTGTTTTCTGGACAGTGCCCCCAACCCTCACACTCGGGGTGTCTCAGGGTGTCTGTAGTGCCTGCCCCATACCTGGCATAGAGTAGGTGCCAGGGACTGAATCACAGATGTGAGGTTTGGCCAGGGCTGGCCTGGCCAGGGCTGGGATTTAGAAAAAACTCTCCAGAGGTAGCCCTGGTAACTATGCGTTAGGGGAAGGGGTGAAGAGTGGGGTGCCAGGGGTGAAGGTAGGGGGAGGGGCCTGTTGGCCTTCATAGGAGGTGGGAAAAACCAAAATGCAAAACAGAAGACAGGGCTGGCTCCTGCGGGTTCCAGGGCTCCAGAAGCAGCAGCTCCTAAACTGTCTGGGTCAGAAGTCCGGTGCTGTCCCCTGAACCTGCTTTCAGTTTGCAGCACTGTGGCAGGCATAAGGTGACCCTGCAATAAAGCCAGGGCCAGGAGTCTCACTCATGAGCAGGCAGCATCTGTGCGGACATGGCACCCCAGTGTCCCCTGTGGGGCTGTGGCTCTCAGGGAGGTGAATGAGGCCACTCTGGGTGGCCGTCCTGTCAGGACAACTTGGAGAAGGCTGAGGTCATCCCACAGGAAGGCTGGGCTCTCATGGAGACATACAGATGCAGAAACCTCACAGGCACTGAGATGTGGCAGGTCCCACCTGCCATCTGGAGGCGTTATAAATGCTTTGTGACACTCAGAGGGCAAAAGGCGGAGGGGGACCATGAGGTCAGAGTCCTGCCAGAGCCTAGACTGGGGAGGCCACCGGGACCGCTTGCTGTGAGCACTTCTGAGCTTCAGGTCCACAGCTGGGAGGGGCCAGTGGAGCCTGCATGGCACACCCCTCCTCCACCTTCCAGTGGGCCTGTCACAGTCACTGGGCAGGCCAGGAATGGACGCAGCCAGAGGCTCTTGGGCTCACTGCATAGCCAGTGCTATCCGGGACGGCATTCTTCAGAGTCTGAGCTATAGCGCAAACCATTATTCCGATCTGCTTCTAGAGCCAGCAGAAACCTGGAAGCTGCCTAGATTGGGGTTGGCGATAGCGTTGCCTCTGGGGCCCACAGAGGTGCAGGAGGGGAGCTCCCTGCAGGTGTTGGGAGACGCCGAGCTTATGCCCTGGCTCACCAAGCACGATGTGCCCCACACGGTGCAGAACCAGACTCGGCCTTCCGACTACGGAGCCCACCCAGTGCTCCCAGAGGGCTGAGACTCAGGGCCACAGCTTGCTGTGTGACTTTGGGCTATCTGTGCCCCTCTCTGAGCTCTGTCTTTTTTCCCATGCCACCACACTGGGGAATCTACTGACTGGTGAGGGGGTGGGTGCCAGCCAGGTGCCCAAGCCTAGGCATGCTGGCCCCGCTCCCACATGTAAGAAAAGGGCTTCCCCTGCTGGTAGAGGCCGGAGGTCACAGGCATCAGGGAGGTGGCCTTGGCTGTAGGCAGCGCTACTGGAAGGGTCGGCCTGGCCTGCGGGGCAGCTTGCGCTCGGCTCGCCACCACTAAAGCCCCTCCCGCCTCCAGCCAGGGTCATGCCTGAACAGTTTTAAATAAACAGGATTCCCTCAAGAGTATGAATGATTAATTGCACAATTATTCCATTCTGTGCTATTAATCAAACACTCATTGAGTCTCGCAGAAAGCTCTAGGTTTCCCACCAGATGGGGAACTCTTTTTAGGAACTCCCAGTCGCTTGTCGGCGTCACACGAGCGCGGGTCCCGTGTGTCCGGTGCTCGCGGGTGTGCGTGGGCTCCGCGCCTGCGAGGCTGTTGTCCTTGCAGCGTGTGGTTGCCTGGGAGTGAATGCGGTTCGCCCATCCTCCACCCCGCACAGGCTCCACGGCAGGCTGGTGCCCACCTACGAGAGCGCGTCCATCCGCCGGTTCCAGGAGGGACGCGTGGACAACATTAGGTCGGCCACTCCGGAGGCACTGACCTTCGCGAGGGCCATGACGGACGGCGCGGCCGCCGTGCAGGTGAGTCCCGCCCTGTCCCACGGAGCCGAGAGCCCGGCCGCCCGGGCCGTCCCCTCGGCTCCCTGGCCACCGGCTCCCGGGGCGCCGCGAGTCGCCGGGCGGCGTCCGAGCCCGTGCGCTGTCCCTCTGCTCGGTTGACAGGATCGTGAGAAGCTGCTGCTCCTGCAGGACGCCGTCCGCGCCCAGACCGAGTACACAGTCACGGTGAGTGCTGTCGCGCGGCCACCACGGCGGGGTCCGAGCTGTGCCCAGGGCCTGCCGGAGCTCGACCACGGCAGGGGACCCGTGTGAGGCCACCACCACCGCCGCCTGGTGACTTGGCAAGGCTACCCCACCTCTCTGCCTCCTTTTTCTTATTTTTAGAACCTAAGTAACAGACCATTCCTGCTTTTTATACGGAGTACAATGAGTGCTGTTTGAACCTTTGGAAACAGCCACAAGGACACTGATAGCACCTAATATGCATAGCGCTTCACTGTTTATACAGCAAGAGAGTGCGAGGGGCGGCCTCAAGCCCCGCCAGTGCTGGTGGCTACCAGGCCTTGCCCCTTCTCAGGTGCAGCGGTAGTTACTCCCATATGGGGCTAGTTTTGCCTCTTGTTCTCCCTGTATTTATTTATGCTACCTGTAAATAAAAAGTCTTTGCTGAAAGTTAATGGTGAAATCAAAATTGTAAGGGGAATGTTTCCCTAGTTTAAGGAAATAATTTATTTTCTGGTACTGCAAAGCCATCATTGGCATACAAACAATAGAGAATAAGCAACTACTTGGGCTGGTGATCAATATATTAATTGCAAGTCATTCTAATACAATCTTCAAAGGATCATATAATCTATGAAAAGGAGTTGACCAAAATTCACTCCATATACTTGAAAGCAAGTACAATGCATTTCAGGATTTTACAACTAGCCAATATAGACTTTTATCTAATTCAGTTGTTAGGTCTCTAATTCCTCTAAATAGTTAAGTGTTTGTCCTGTTTGGGAGAAAGTAAGCATCCTTTCATGTATTCAGTAGGCATTTTTTTGTCTTCCTGCTTTAGCCAGGCAAGGTGCTAGAAAGCAAAAAATGCAGTCCACATGCCCAGTCCTTCGGGAGGCAACCACGTAGTTGGGAGGAAGAGCCCGTTGATGTGAAGCCCAACCCCATGAAAAAAGCCCTCAGGAAGTAGCAGAGAGCATGGAGGAGCAAGCTCTTTCCTCTGCTTGGGAAAGCTGGGAACACTTCCCAGGGGTGGTGCTTACTATGTGACATGAAGGGTGAAGAGAGGCTTACAGGCACACACAGAAGGGAGCTGTGGCCCAAAAGGGAACAGCATGTGCAAAGACAAAGAGTATTGAGAGAGTAGGACACATTCAAAGAAAAGCAAGTAGCTCAGTGAGTGCAGCTTGCAAAGGACAGAGGAGCAGGAGAGGTTGGATTCCCCATTACAAAGCGTCCTCTGGTGAGTGGGTAGAAGAGGGACTGGCTGGAGTGGGCACTGGTTTGCTGAGAGGCAGAGCCACTAATAGGAACCTTTCTAATCTTGACGGAGAGCCAGCGTAGGGACTGGGGTAGAACAGGGCAGGGAGTGAAGAGGAAGACGTGAACTCTGATTCAACATGGTGGATCAAACACATGGAGAATTTCACTTTGAAATTCTCCACTCCGAGACAACAGCCAAGGAATTTTTTTAAAGCCATAAATACACTAGGGCAACGTGAATGGGAAAAGAGGTGACCACAAAATTTTATGAGACTGATTATGAGTGACCACAAAGTTTTAGAGCTGGAAAGTAAAACACATGGCAATTGACTGAGAGAGCAGTAAGAAAAGCTTGGGAGCCCAGTGAACTGCACTGAAGAACCTCAGGATGGCTCAGGCATTGGGGCACCCACAAAATGTGGGGGTGGAGTGGAAATGAAAAGAAGATGGTTGATGTCTTAGTCTGTTTGTGCTGCTATAACAAAATGCCTGAGACTTGGTAATTTATAAAGAACAGAAATTTATTTCTCACAGTTCTAGAGGCTGGAAGTTCAAGATCAAGCCCTGGAAGGTATCTGATCTTAACTGTCTGGCGAGGGCTGATCTCCACTTCTAAGATGGTGCCTTCTTGCTGTACCCTCCAGAGGGGCAAACACTGTCCTCCCATGGCAGAAGGTGGAAGGGCAAGAAAGCCAAATGCTGTGTGAAGCCTCTTTTGTAAGGGCCTTAATTCCATTCACGAGGCAGGAGCCCTCATGACCTAATCACCTCTTAAATGCCCTACCTCTTAAGACTACTACCACATTAGCCATTAAACTTGAATTTTGGAAGGGACCAAAACATTCAAACCATAGCAGTTGGTGATCTATATAAGAACCAATTAGACACTCAGATACATTCTACCAACCCATGCAGCCAGGCTACTACCCCATCCCTCTCCAATGGTGGGCTGAAAATTTATTCTCGGGGAGGGTGAAGTGGAAGGACTCTAGACTTGAGGATACCAGACACAGCTGAGGGACATGATGCTATACTAAAAATAAGGGGATTGATCAAAGTCTGCTTCCTCCACAGTAAACCCTCCAGCCACTCAGCTCCACACACACTGGGAACCACCTCTAATTTCACCCCTCCCCAAGCAGGAGGTTAGAAGATTTCTCTGTGGTGAAACTGACCAGGCCAAGAGAGAAGACACAGAAACTCATGGTTGGGGTCCCCAGTGAAAGAGCCCCATCAGCTGACCCCACAGGGAAGCACACAGGTTAACCAATGCATTCTCACTAATCTCCCAATCATTTTTCAGTGCTTTATTCTTAGATATAAACAGATAGCCATAGATCACCAGACACTGAGAAGAGATGCTAACATAAAAGTCTGAAACCAACACAAAAATTTTTGTTAACTTTTAAAAAAAATCTTAATATTAATATTTTAAAAGAACTTGAAAACAATACAGGAAACAAGATGACATTTTTAAAGAAATGATTATTGAGACTGTCTGAAAGACAAAAGAAGTTATTACATCTTCATATAAGAATAGAAAACTCTAAAAAAATGTTCAGGAAATAAAAATTACTCTGGGGGAAATTATGGTAGAAAAAATTCAGTGGAAGGATTAGGAGATAAGCTGAGACAATATCCCCTAAATACCAATAAAACAAAGAGATGAAATATAGAAGAGAAAAGAGGGTCAGTCCAGGAAGACCATATTCTAATAATAGATGTTCAGAAAGAGAAAAAGGTAGAGGGGGCATCATTAACAAAATAATTCAAGAAATTTCCTCAGAACTGAAGAACATGAGTTTTCCTATTGTGAGAGTTCACCAAGTACCTTGCTTAGTAGATGGAAAATACTCATACCAAAGGAAATTTCACAACACTACAGACAAAAAGAAGATTCTAAAATCTCTCAGAGAAAAAAAAATCAAGTACAAAGATTCAGAATAAAGATGCAATTGACTTCTCAAAAGAGTCATGGACAGTAGAAGATAGTAGAGCAATACCTTCAAATTCTGAGGAAAAATGACCTTCAGCACACATTTCCATACCCAGCTAAACTGTCATGAAATTTGACAACAGAAAAAAGACATTTTTAGACAGACAAGTTCTCAAAAATTTTACGTGTAAAGCACTCTTTCTCATAAAGGTACTGGAGAATGTAGGCCTCTAAAGTGAGAAAATAAAACATAAAAGAGGAAGCCAAAAGCTTAAAAAATCAGGCTGGGCACAGTGGCTCAACGCCTGTAAGTAATCCTAGCACCATGAGAGGCCGAGGCCGGTGGATCATTTGAGCTCAGAAGTTCAAAACCAGCCTGAGCAAGAGCGAGACCCCGTCTCTACTAATAATAGAAAGAAATTAGCTGGACAACTAAAAATATATAGAAAAAATTAGCTGGGCATGGCAGCGCATGCCTGTAGTCCCAGCTACTTGGGAGGCTGAGGCAAGAGGATTGCTTGAGCCAAGGAGTTGGAGGTTGCTGTGAGCTCAGCTGACGCCACGGCACTTTAGCCCAGGCAACGGAGTAAGACTCTGTCTCAAAAAACAAAACAAAACAAAACAACCAAAAACTTAGAAAAACCAGAAGATTTAACACAAGAAAGAGGTAATGGGATTTCCCCAGAGAATAGCAGGAGATCACACACTGACAGCTGTTCAGCAGACATGGGAGCATTCAGTCCACAGAGGGGCAAGAAGTAAGAGGGTGAATGGAATTCTGGCTGACCATTTAGGAATTAATCAGAAATAGATACACAGAAAGCTAAGCAAGTATAAAAAACACAATTTAATAATTTAACACTTGTTAATTCTAAGGAAAACAAAAATTTCAATAAGAAAGGAAATCTAATCCTAGTATACTACATGACCCAGCTATGAATACTTGCTTAATTATAAGCATGTATATTGATCTTTATATGTGATTATGATATATATTGATCAAACAACAAAGAATCAAAACACAGTTCTACTAGGAGGACGGAAGAGCAGACAGGTGTTGGGGCAGCAGGGACATAAGGAGCTAAAGTTTCACCTTCTGTAACAGGATTATGGATGAAACTGAGAAATGCAGCAGTGGTAGTCTACACACGAATCTGGAACGATGAAAGCAAATACCAGAAAGGAACAGCTAAAGAGGGCTGCAAGGGGTTGCTGCCGTGGAGGGGGACTCAGTGCTGGCAAAGTATCCTAAACCTTCGGCTTATTTGGATTTGTAAACCATATAAATATATAACTTTGATAACAAATTTAAATTTATGAAAATTTCCAGGAAAAAGCATTGCCATAGGGTTCTGTTGTGTTAATGATTTTGACTTGATAAGAACAACTGAATTGCCGGGCGCGGTGGCTCACGCCTGTAATCCTAGCTCTCTGGGAGGCCGAGGTGGGCGGATCGTTTGAGCTCAGGAGCTCGAAACCAACCTGAGCAAGAGCGAGACCCTGTCTCTACTATAAATAGAAAGAAATTAATTGGTCAACTAATATATATAGAAAAAATTAGCCGGGCATGGTGGCGTATGCCTGTAGTCCCAGCTACTCGGGAGGCTGAGGCAGGAGGATCGCTTGAGCCCAGGAGTTTGAGGTTGCTGTGAGCTAGGCTGACGCCACGGCACTCACTCTAGCCTGGACAACAAAGTGAGACTCTGTCTCAAAAAAAAAAAAAAACAAAAAAAAACAACTGAATCAAAGAGACGGGGTGGGGAGAAGAGAGAGATCAGGGTGCTTGGGAGATGAATCTGGTGCCTGGTTGGCCTTGGGGTGGGGGAAAGGTGAGGCAGCAAGAAAACCTCCGATGACTGGTAGCGCAGCTGGCAGTGGCCCTGGAGAAGCCCGTTCCAGCGGCGGCGGGCAAGGTGGTCTGATTCCCCCACAGCTTGTTCCAGCACTTTGTGCTTTTCCTTCCTAGCACTCACTTCTGCTTTTGATCAAATGTTTATTTGCTTGGTTGATGAAAATCTGTCTCCCGTGACACATGAGCTCCAAGAGGACTGAGTCTATGACTGCCTTGTTCTCTGTGGCTCTAGGACTGGGCAGCATCAGGCATATAGTTCGCACTCAGTTGAGAGTCCCTAAATGAATGAATGAAAGACTGAAGGCTGAGTCATTTTACTCATTACTCATGGCTCCATCCAAGTGATGGGTTAACGCAACCCCTCTTGCTATAGTTAACTCAGAGGTGAGCTGGCTACAAAGCAGCTGCTTCTATGGACCCACACAAATCAGGGATTACGCAGAGGTACCGAGAGATGTTAACAGACGGACTCGAGGTTCTTCCCCTCTGTCCTAACGGGGCACATCTAAAGTGAGCTGTGGTTGTGTAACTTACATCTTTCCAGCCCATAATTAGGTACGTTCAGAGAGACTGCAGCCTCTGAGTCATCTTCATGCAATTCATTCTCAACTGAAAGAAAACAGCTGTCAAACCCCAAAACGTGCCTTGTAAACCTAAGCCAAGCACATTGTGATGGGAGGTCTCCGCCTGTGTGGGGCTCCAACAGCAGCATGGCCATCTGGCATACCTGTGAAACCCCAAGGGCTACTCACATTTATCCTGATCTTCACCCAAACATTATTGCTATAGGTAAGGGGTGGCCCCCTGAGTCTCCATCGGTCCCCAGAATTGCTCCAAATAAACGTGGTCCAAAAAAATCAGTGTGCATACTACATACCCAGCTTTAAGTGGGAGAGATGTGGAATGGGTACCCTGGCCCCACTTACAGCCTCACCATCCCTCTGAACCCCTCCTACACTGAAATTCCAGAGCCATCACTGCTATTATCCTATCCTTAGATTAGAGTTTAAATATCTTATGATAAAAAGAAAAAGATCCTTCATCATTCAACTAGCTCTTTCCCCTTGAAACTGTCAGCTGGGCCTCAGCTAAGGTGTGTAGTTCCAGTCTCAAATAGATTTCTTAGATTATGAACCCAGTTTCATTTAACTGATCCTGAGCCCATGGAACAGCGGGCAAGTTTGAGGAGCGGACCTGACGCCCCCTATGCCTTGTTTCTTGGGCTCCTGCTGCAGGATAAAGTGTTGGCTGGGAGAGTCTGCCCGGGATAGCCTGGGACGCCTTTCCTGATGCTAGGGTGGGACCCAGCAGTCCCTGGGCCCAGCACTCAGCCCCCTCGCCAACGCCCTCTCAAAGCAGGCTGTAATGACGGCGGCCATGCCAGCCCCACCCTTTCCACTTCGAGCACCGCGTGGCTATGGGTTTTGGTGTGTAGGGGGTTCTCAGACTCACTTGCCTTTAACTCAGATGTCTCAAGTTAGAACCCAGTCTGCTCTGAACTTATGCTCTGCATGAAGAACTATGCAAGGGCCCAAGGAGCAGAGACAGTGTGCACAGCGGTCTGTCCCGAGCGGCCATTCATACGCGTTGTCAGCAGCAGGCACTGGGCACGCACGAGCTGTGGCCACTGGAGTCACCGTTAGTCTTGTGGACTAGAGAGGAAGGGAAGAGGAGGTGTGGGGAGCCCACATGTCATCTCCTGTCCTTTGTTCCCGACTACCCAGGCCATAACAGGGATGGCCATCGACAACCACCTGCTGGCGCTGCGGGAGCTGGCCCGGGACATGTGCGAGGAACTGCCTGAGATGTTCACGGATGAAACATACCTGACGAGCAACCGGTTTGTCCTCTCCACCAGCCAGGTACAGCCCTCGAGTGGTCATCGCCCAAGAGCAGTGTAACCAGTGCGCTTTCCAAAGAGCTCAGTGGTTACAAGCCCCTGGCGGGAGTCAGGTGGGCCCCCTCTGCCTCTGATGAGCCACGTGACTTTCGGCAACATGATATACATGCTGATTAGGAGGCGGTTTCCCATCTTCTAAATGGGAGTAACTACGGGCTCCTCCTTAGCCAAAGTGGCGACAAGATGGGAACACACCCATTCTGGCACCCCGACACTATGCGATACCACCTTCCAAGCTATGACCCGAGAGGGGCCTTCCAGGGACCACGGGCTCTGATGCCTGACGGGTCCAGAGTGCAGTCTTGGCCGAGCCAGATGTGACAAGGTAGAAGAACACCCAGCCCGGTGCCTGACACAGACAGGCCCTCCAAACAGGTCACGGGTGATATTATAAAGGGCCAAGCACATTAGCTACAGCCTAACGTCTCCCAGCCAGTGCTACAGGCTGGTTTTGTTGGAGGGCCACTGTCACAAAGACAGGATGACATCTGCTAGGGAAAGGAGAGTTGAGGAAATACCCTACAACTGTCAATTTATTAACCCTCCACCTCACTGCAAACAGCTGGACGTGGGCAATAAAAGGGACCGAGAAAGCTGTGTGTGAGGACAAGAGCCCACTCAGTGATTTGATTTTGTCATTAGGGCAGTGCGCACGCAGCTACGAATAGCCCGGGGCAGAACACAACAACATAAATTCTTCAGGAAACCATCCATGGGCAAAAAGTGCTTTGGAATGGCTTTATGGCCTTCGGCTGTTTGCATGGCAAATTTATCCGACAATGCGGTGACTCTATTCGCAAGACTGATGGTTTGTTCTGCCCCATTAAAGTGGCCAGTGTCACTTCCGAAGGCCCGAGTACACGGCACAAGAAACCTGTGGGTTTAAAACAAACCAGACCCTGCCCCTGCACAGGATCCTTTCTATTTTCCCGTAAGACCAGCTAATAAAATTAATTTGGGGTGTGGGGATTTTGTTGTTTTCCAACCAGAAAGTAGCATTTATGTATGGCTTGAATGCCTTTAGAAACACACTTTCTTGATCTGTGATACAGATTACAAAATCTCAGCACTCTGAATTCAAAACATATTAGGTGCATAACTAAAACTCCAGTTGCTGGCAATCTGTGAAACGCATGGGGCTGGGTAACTGTGCGTGGCGGGGCTGTAGGAGCACGTCCGGGCAGTCAGGCAGTACTGCCAGTAATTAAGGATCCGGGGAAATCGACAGAGAGGATGGGCCAGGTTTCCTCTAGTTCATAAATTACTCCCTCTGGGAAGCATCTAACTGTTGGGTGCCACCAGGGTGCCATTTAGTAAATTACCCTGATTGCTTCCATGCCTCAAACTGCCCCCAGGTGAAGGGGAGATTCAGCCCGAGATCCAGCACCGGGTCATTCTGGGAGCTTCCAGCTCCGCAAGTAGAGCAGATTGCACACCCGGGAGCGGGCTCGAGGCCCCTCTTCCTCCGATGTGTGCAGTTCGATGTGTTTATCTTTATGACTCTGGCTGTGTCCATCCATGCTTAAGCAATCGGTCGATTTGGTTAATTCAGTCAGCCTCCCCTGGTGGCAAACAGGGAAGCAAAGACACGGCCGAGGCCTGGGTGTCGGGACGCAGGCTGCAATTCAGAGCAGGCAGCTTTCGCCCTGTCCGCTTCTCCAGGTGCCCACAACCATGGAGATGTTTTGCTGCTATGGCCCTGTGGTCCCCGATGGGTATGGCGCCTGCTACAACCCCCAGCCAGAGACCATCCTCTTCTGCATCTCCAGCTTTCACGGCTGCAAAGAGACCTCTTCTACCAAGTTTGCGAAGGCTGTGCAAGAAAGCCTCGTCGACATGAGAAGCCTCTGCAGTCCACCGCAGCCTGCCGAGGGCAAGCCACTGGCAACAAAGGAAAAAGCCATGAGGCCCAGCCAGGGGCACCAACCTTGACTCTTGCCACTAAGTCTCTCCTCCCAAGCCCGCCTCTGCAGCCCCAGACCCTGCCAATCCGCACACCCATCCCTCACCCCGGCTTCCTGCAGCTCCCCAGCCTCAGGGCCCAGCCCACAGACCACGTGGAAGCATCACACCAAGCTGGAGAGCGGGTAGGAAAGGGTCCCAGGCTATGCATGGAAACTGTCATTCAAGGTGCCCTCTGCCTGGGCAGTGAGACCACTCTGGAGGCAGCCTGGGTGACGTGGGGAGCCACACTAAGGATCTTCCTCTGTGGTCCTCAGAAGCTTACGTTCATGTTTCCTTCCCCAGCAGGACCTAGCGTGTCTAGGTGATGTTTCTGCCCAATGAAAGAATGAGGCATCCGATTGCATGCAGTGTACATAAGTGAATCACGAAGGAAGAGGCAGCTCTGGGTCATTACCTTTTCTAGAGAAGGAGGCTTTGTTTTCAGATTCAAATCATTTTGATTATGGCATTCAGTGCCTCCGCCAACCCACGGTCCTGCCAGCACCTGCTCCCCGACACACACCACACACAGCCCATGTTCATTTAAAATATGGTGACCGGGGTGGCCCACAAACACATTTCCCCCTCTGCTCCCAGGGGCAGCCTTCCGTTGAGTTCAGAAAATTGCATCCAGCTACTTTGAAAGGGGAGAAGATTATGTGCAACCGCCTTGGAGCTGGTGCCCCTGTCTGCTCCCAGGCAGCACCAGGGACGTGCACCGCGAGTACAGCACACAGCCTGGACAGGTGGCACCTGGCACAGACGGCTTAGGGAGGATGGGGCGCTTCCCCTGGACCCGCCATTTGCATTTTTCTGCATCTTTCCCACCCTCCTCTACACTGTGTGCCCAGTAGGTGGAGAAAACAGAGGCTTGCTTTGGTTTTTCTACTTTGTGGTTGTTTTGAAGAAACAGGTTTTTAAGAAAACCACCCTTACATTAATTTCAGAAAATGATCTCAGTGGCCCAAGCAAGACATCCTTAGACAGCTGGGCTCCTTTCTTTGGAGGACGCTACCCAGGAATTCTGACTGCAACCCGAGTGGAGGAGCCGGAGCAGGGCTCTCCGGCAGCCTCAGGACCAGGGGACAGCTGGCAGCAAGCGGGCTGAGAGGAGGGAATGGCTTGCCCAGAGCCAGCCCCGGCGGGAGGCAGGACAGGCAGCCCAGCAGGGTCAAAGTTGAGCGTGTCCTGGGAGCCTGTGGTGGTGCAGGAGGTGCGAGAGGCTCTTCCCGTTGGGGCACATTTTTATGGAACATCTAAAAGGGCAAGGGAAGGGACCAGGACAGAACCAGAAATGTCCAAACCACAGAAAGCAGAGGGTGGCGCAGAGCTGGGCTCTCGAGCGGCTAGTGCCACTCTCCCCACCGCGTGTGTCCCTGGAGGAGCTCCCTCCATTGCAGTTCTGCGGTCCGTGTCATCCTGAGCACTCGGCTTGGCCCAGGGAAGCTCTTCACACGGTGGCCTGGATTGCCACAGGCGGGCTGAGGTGAAGTAGGACAAGAGCTAACCCTGCTTGGCTCTTTGGAAACACCAGCAGCCTCAGCAGGGGACTCCTTGCCTGGTTTTAGATGGGGTTTTTTTTATTGGATCATGTGGGAGATGTGGGCCTGCCCTTCCAAGGAACAAAGTCAAGTCACTGGTCTGTAGGTCCATGCTTCTTCCCTCCCACGGCCACCTTCCTGCTCCCCTTGGGAAGCTGCAGCCTGAGGGTCCCAAGGGTGTCTGGGGACCAGCAGGTGGACTACCCATTCCAAAGCCACTTGTCTGTCCTCACCAAATGACCACAGTCCAGATCCAAGTTCTCCTTTCGTTTCTGTCTGTGGATTTCTGGGCAGGCAGAGAGCTCTGGCTTTAGGGTCAGGCAGCCCCACTGACCTTGGCTTAGTGACTTAAATGCTAAGAAACTCAATTACCTACATTGTCCAATGAGGACAGGAATGTCCCCATCTTGCAAGGCTATGAAGATCAGAGAGCATGTGTGCAAAGGACCTTGCATGAGAGGGTGGGCAGCAGTGCCTACCTTCCGGAGCCCAGTGGGCATTGTTCGGCTGGTTTTCTTTTAAACTATTTATACTGATGTGACAGACCCAAATTCATCTCTTCTATTCTCCAAGCACAGGTAAAGGGAACTTACTCTGTACATTAAGACATCAAACCATGCACTTCAAGAAGTGGCAGATGCTTGGCAGGAGGGAACACCTCCTCTCTCTGAGGAGGGGCTGGAAGCTGGTCTTCCCCCTCCAGGAAGAGATGGGTGCACTGAGACTTTATGCAAAGGCAATGCTGAGCCATGGCCATGGGCATCTTTGTGGGGACCCTGGGAAAGGAGTTGGCTTCAGGTGTCCCCAAAGAGACAGGAAATGAGACAGTCATTTGAAACAGTGATGCATAATAAAAATGTATGTGGCCACCTTACAATACTGCTAAGTTGCTAAAATATATAAAGTAATATTTGAGTTCTATTTTTATAAAATAGTTCTAGATTTATGGCAATATGTATATGTGTATAGCCTTTCAATTTTAATTTATAGTTTTGTGCTTTGAAGAAATATATGTATGTATGATTAAAGACCTGTATATTGAAAGCACCATATATAAATTATTTAAAGACTGTAAGTCCGTATTCAATAAAAAGTAATGCCAAGGAAGATGGTGTTAGCCATTGTTTCCACCCAGAAACACTATCAAATATAATGTTGCAAGTTCTCTGAGCTGAGTCAACAATTCATTTGTCTTTGTCTGGGATCTGCCAGTAGTATTAGCCGATGTCTAGGAGATACAGAGGCCAGGAAAGCAAAGGGAGAAGGGAACGGAGTCTCTCTCGATGTGTGGCCTGTCACCATGCATGGGGGCCAGGGGTAGGGAGGCTTCAAGGAATGCTGGTGGCCGGCTTGGCAGAAACCTGGTGTAGAGACGGTGTCTCCCCTCGACCTGCACGGACATGCCTAGGCAGCATGGAGGGGAGGGGAGCGCAGGCTCTTTGGCGCGATGCCTGCCCCATAAACCCAGCTCTATTTCTTACTTGCTGTGGGCTCTGGGCAAGTCACTTCACCTATCTAGTCCTTGGTTTTTCCATCTATACAGTTGGAATGTTGATATCAGCACTACTCGCTTCTAGGACTGTGAAGAGATGATATGAGACGGTCATTGTTTAAAAGCTTAGGAAGTGAGTGAAAACCTAGCATTCTTGCCACAGGCTCACAGACACATGCACGCATAGGTTCCTTTGCCCTGCACATCCACAGACGGACCCCAAGCTGCAAGATGTCCTCCACAGCCACAGACATCCAGAGTCAGCGCTGAGATCCCTCCAAGTGGAAGCCCAAATGCTTTCCAATTTGAGCCTACAAAGAACCTTAAAGTGTATGGATTTGCAAGATTCCAATGTGGGAAAGGCACTACTCAAAGAGATAATGGCTAAAAACATTCCAGGAGGAGCGAAGGGAAGAAGAAAGAACAAGATCAAAGTAATGTGGGTTTGCTCTTATTGATCACATGTGTTCGGGTGGCCCCTGAATACCCAGGTGTGCGGAGACGAACACCAAGAGAGGCACAGACAGGCAAGCCAACCCCAAGGTACAAAATCACCTGACGCTCCCAGTGGGGTAGATGTGGGGACAAGAGGCAGGGAGAGTCCTCCCAGTAGGAGCAACTAGAAGTCTCCAAATTGCTCCTAAGCAGTTCTCCTTGGAAAAAGAGAGGAGAGGAGGGGAGGGGAGGGGAGGAGAGGGGAGGAGAGGGTGCCTCGGGTTCCCTTTATAAATGTAGCTGATCTCCCTGCTTTAGTGTTTCTCTCAGTTTTCCTTTCACAGAAGTCTCTTGAGTCTGCAGGATAAACAGCATGCCATCCCCGGGAGAAGCTGGCCTCACATCACATAAAAGGACCTTTCCAAAAGCTCTGTTCCCCCTTGGTTCCCAGAGACCAGCTCTCTCCTTGTTCTCCAACCACCTGCTTCCGTCTCCTTCAGGGATTTCTGTTCCTAATCCTGTCCCTTACATGCCAGTGGCCCCTGTCCTTGGTCTCTATTTCTTACACTAGGGAACAGCAATATGGCAGGCTCAGTTGATACAGAAGGACCCTCCTCTTACAAAAACACACACACAAGGGGGAAATTCTCTTAAATATATAGTCAAATTCAAAAGAAAGAAAGCAAATCATCACATTCCAGAAAAAAAGAATGTCAGAGCATGGCAGTAAGCAGGAGCTAAAGGCATACAGACCAGACACAGGTGCCAGTGGCCCCAGCTGGGCTGCCATCCCCGCAAGTTGAGAAGACATAACAGCCCATGCAAGGCTGGGGAGCAGCTAAACGCCCTGCACAAAGCCAGGACCTCCCAGAGGTGTCACAACCACATGACAAGGACTAGAAAAACTTTTCTCATCAGCCCAGGAGAGGAGTGAGGAAGCCTGCCATCCACTCAGGGCTGTAGATGGGGGGAAAGATATCCATGAAAAATTAAAACCACAAACTTATGCCATATGTGGATGAGGAGATTGAATTTATACAACTTACATAAGCAGGCCCTCCAAGCCAATAACTTTTAAAAACCAAATCGATCTGAGTCAGTAAGACCCAAAGGAGCTCCTCAGAATCAAACACAAAACCACTTTCCACCCTGGACACCCCGGACACCCACAGGGGTCAACACTTGCAGGTGAGTTCACAGTCAGAACATACAAACACCACCAGACATGACGCAAACTGAGAGAAAGTGGCAGATAAAGCAAGCAGGAGAACTAACATCACAAAGGCTGGAGGCCAGGGCCGCCTAGCACATTTATCCCTCCCTCGGGCCCTCCGGTGTTTTTGCCCCCGCTGCCTGTCCTGCTTAGCAGCCCACTGGTCCGGGGCCCACGGTGCGCACTCTCCAACGGTCTGAGGGACAGTGAACTGGCCCCCTGTTTAAAAAGTTTGAGGACCCCTGTCATAGATGAATCAGAGAGAAACTATAAAGTTATAAGATTCAAAGTAGAGTGTCAAATCCTGGCAGAATGGAGCCAGAGAAGCCCATGAAGGCAGGGTTCTCATGCAAGAATTGTCTGACAGGAACCAGCACAAGAACTTTTTCCAAACCACAACTTGCTATGTGAGTCACACAAGAACATCCAGCAGCATAAGGAATGCTCACAGCACAAGGACAACTAGCCTGTTATTACAAGAATACTTGCCTGACACACTGTCTCTCAAGCCCAACCCTAACCCAAGACCACAGATCCCACCTAACCACCACTGACACTGGCCAATCAGAACTCACCAGCTCTTGTCAGATGCTGTCAGGGCCAATGAACTTACTTCAGAACAACTGGTGTAACTTTTTTTTTTTTTGAATGGTTGCATAGTACTTTATTATTTTTTCAATTTCAGCATATTACAGGGGTACAAATGTTTAAGTTACATATATTGCCTTTGCCCCACTCGAGTCAGAGCTTCAAGCGTGCCCATCCCCAGACGGTGCGCACCGCACCCATTCGGTGTGAATATACCTGTCCCCTAACTTCTTCTTTCCTTAATAAAACTTACCTTTTCCTTTGTTCTCTGCATATACCAAAAGTCACCTGGTCTGTATATATGTCTTGGATTGCAATCATACTTCTTGTATATTGTTACCCCAGAAAACATTTTTACTTAGAAATTTATCTCTGTATGTTTTTATGTTAACAATATGTTTAATATTATTGAAGGAATTATTAAAGAAATACAGGGAAGGTTATATAAGCAGTTTCAACATACATGTAGGAGTTTTGAAAAGAGAGATAAGAGAGTTGGAGGAAAGCACTGTTCAAAAAGAAAGTGGCTAAGAATATTCCAGATTGAAGAAACACATGATTCTAAAACTCCTGGATCAAATAATAGATTATAATGGAAATTTAAATTCTTTGAGCAGAATGATAAAGATATCTTATGTCCAAACTTCTGAGATATAGCAAAACTGGCTACGGGAACTCTATAGCTTTAAATAATTACATCAGGAAAGAAGAAACACTGAAAATTGTGAGCTAAGTGTAACTTTAAAAGTAAGAAGAAGAAGAACCAAACAGTAAACTCAAAGACAGTAGAAAGAAGAAGATAATAAAGATTTAAAAAGCTACCAATAAAGTGAAAACAAAACAATAGAGAAGCTAACCAAAGCAAAAGCTGGTTGTTTCAAAAGACTAACAAAGGGCCGGAGTGGTGGCTCAGGCCTGTAATCCTAGCACTTTGGGAGACCGCGGTGGGTGGATCGTTTGCCCTCAGGAGTTCGAGACCAGCCTTAGCAAAAGTCATACCCTGTCTCTACTAAAAAAATAGGAAAAAATTAGCTGGACAACTAAAAATATATACAAAAAATTAGCCAGGCGTGGTGGCACATGCCTGTAGTCCCAGTTACTCAGGAGGCTGAGGCAGAAGGATTGCTTGAGCCCAGGAGTTTGAGGTTGCTGTGAGCTAGACTGACGCCACGGCACTCTAGCCCGGGCAGCAGAGCAAGCAAAAAAAGAGAGAGAGAGAGAGAGAGAGAGAGAGAGAGAGAGAGAGAGAGAGAGAGAGAGAGAGAGAGAGAGACTAACAAAACAGACAAGTCTGGTAAAACCAGTAGAAAAGAAAAAGAAAGAAAGATAGTCAGAAATAAATAATATTATGAATAAAAAGTCAACATAACTTCAATAAAGCAGACATTAAAAAGAGAATACATCAACATCAACTACTGTATGCTAATAAATTTGAAAACATGGATACAAATAGAAAAATTCTTAGAGAAATACAATTTATCAAAACTGATATAAGAATAAATTTCCAGATAGTCTTATAAATGTTAAGTAAACTGAAGCAGTTTAAAATCTTCCCTCAGAGAAAATAAAAGGAGGTAGGAACATAAAGTCTTACAGACAAATTCAACCAAACTTCGAAGGAACTGATCATTTCAATTATATTCAAAATAAGGGGATACATCCTTTCTTTCTATACTCCCTTATTTATTCTCTGAGGCTAGTTTAACCTTAATACCTAAACCAGACTAGGACATACAATTTAAAAAAACTACAGGTCCATTCCACTCATGCATGTATAAGCAAAAATCCTAAACAAAATATAAGCAAACAAATTCTAACAGTATATGAAGAAGATAATACACCTGTGACCACGTCAGGTTTATCCAAAAAGAGTTTAATATTAGCAATAGATACATGTCACTTACTCATTAACAACACAAAAAATAAAATATTAGGCTCATTACAATCATTAAAATGTATTCAACAAAATTCAACAGTCATTCATAATTTAGTTTTTTAAAAAATCTCATGGCAGGGCTTCAAGAGGTCTGACTAGAGGCATCTGGTACTTGCCTCCTCCGCAAAGCAGAAGCAAAACAGTGAGCAGATAATCACACTTTGACAGAACACTGGAATTCAACGAGAAATGACAGTGAACACCCAAAGCAAGGAGGAGGGCGAAGCAGGGCAGCCTGCCGGGCCCAGTGGGCCCATCTTCAGCATGGACTCCTGCAATCCTACCATGGGAGAGCAACACAGGGAGGGCCCTGAGACCAACACAGGGAGGGCCCTGAGACCAACACAGGCCTCTGACTAACAGCCACAGATACCACAGCTCCAGAGGGAGGGCGCCCACGCTGGGTCCCACACACCTGCCGAGTCCTGAGCAGCTACGGCCAGGTGCCATTTTAGGAGCCCAGCCCTCACCAGACTGCATCCTGCCCTGGGACCAAGAGCCTCTGAGTCACCACAGCCCTGGAGCCCTGCTGACATCCCCCATCCACAGCCGCTGCTGCCGCTGCCTGTTGCCATCAGGGCTGAAGCAGGAGCCATTGCCAGTGACACTACCACTCCCAGCAGTGGGACCACAGCACATCTGCAAGCACCCTCAGGGCAGGCTCTCCTACCTATAGCTGTCATTGGGGCTGAAGGGAGTATACTCCAGTCACCTGCCTATAGCTGCTGCAACTGAAAGCAACCCCACCCTCCCCAGCAGCAGGGCTGTAGAACAGCCATTGCTGCCCCCACCAGAGCAGTCTGCTAGGGACCCCGCCTCTGGCCACCACAATTAGCACACACCATCAGGGGGCCTGAGGACAGGCCTACCCGGCCTGGCTGCACCAGTCACCTCAGTGCCCAAGCATGCCAGCCAGGGGTCTGGGGTTTGCCCTACCCCACCCACCACCATTGGCACCTAAGCACTCATGCCAGGGGTCGGAGGATGGGCCCACCAACCTGCTACTACCACCTCAGCTGGAACCCACCCACACATGCCACCTGTGGGCCTGGGACAGCCACTGACAATACCAGTGTGGACCACTTGGGAGCCTGAGGATGGTCCTGTCACTGCTACTGCCATCACCCACACCATACCTATTGCTTGGGGGCCTCAGAACTTGCCTACATGCCCGGTCCGCCACTGCCACTGCCAGCACCTGATCAAGCCACCTGGAGATCCAAGAATCAGCCCTATTGGACCCACTAACACCAGTGCCAGCATACACCATCATGGGGCCCAAGGAGAGGTATGTTCAGCCTGCCACTACTACCACTGGGGCCCAAGGAGAAGTATGTTCAGCCTGCCACTACCACCACTGGGGACCAAGGATTGGCCCACCGGGTATCCCCATCCCCAGTATAACTTTTAACCACAGCCTCCACTAAAAACTTCATATTAAGCCACTAAGGAAATCATAGGTACAACTGATGCTGTTTACAGCTGAAGAAATTATACAAAGACTACACTACTGCATGCACCCAGAAGCAGAGCTACAGTGCCCTACCCAACCAAGGTCATAGACACATCTTCAGGAAAAATCCTCTCCTATGAAAGCAAATCCAAAACATCAGGAGAAGCAACTCTTAGATCAGATGTGCAGATATCAATGTAAGAACACAAGAAACATGTAAAAGCAAGGAAACATAGTAGCTCCAAAGAAACACAATAATTCTCCAGCAACAGATCCTAATCAAAAAGAAATTTATAAAATGTCAAAAATTTTCAAAATATTGATATTAAAGAAGCTCAGTGAGATACAAGAGAAAACAGATAAATAATGCAAAGAAATCTCAGGATATGAATGATAAATTTACCAAAGAGATGGATATCACAAAAAGATCCAAATGGAAATCCTGAAATTGAAGAATTCATTGAATGAAATAAAAAATGCATTGAAGAGCTTCAACAATAGACTAGATCAAACAGAAGAAAGAATTTCAAAACTTGAAGACAGATCTTTTGAAATAACTCCGTAAGACAACAATAAAGAAAAAAAGAATTTTTGAAAAATGAGCAAAGCCTTTGTGACATATGGAACACCAGAAAGCAACCAAATATTTGAATTTTCAGTGTCCCAGAGGATGAAGAGGAGACCAAAGGGACAGAAAACCTATTTTAAAAAATAATAGCTGAAAACTTTCCTAGTCAAGTAAGAACTTTAGACATCCAGATACAGGAAGTTCAGAGACCCCCAAATAGATACAATTTAAAAAGTTCTTCTCAATGGCACATTATTGTCAAATTCTCAAATGTCAAAGACAAAGAGAGAATTCTAAAAACAGCAAGAAAAACCCATCTAGTCACTTGTAAGGGAACCTCCATTCAAATAACAGTGGGTTTCTCAGCAGAACAGACCAGGAGAGAATGGGATAATATATTCAAAGTATTAAAAGAAAAAAAGTGATAGCCAAGGATGCTATACCCAACAAAGTTATCTTTCATAAATTAAGGAGAAATAAAGTCTTTCCCAGACAAGCAAAAGCTGAGAGGTATATCACCAATACACAGACCCAACAAGAAATGCTTAAGGGAGTTCTACACCTGGATATGAAAGGATGATATCTACCATCATGAAAACACATGAAAAGTGGCCAGGCATGGTGGCTCATGCCTGTAATCCTAGCACTCTGAGAGGCTGAGGTGGGAGGATTGCTTGAGTTCAGGAATTCAAGACCAGCCTAAGCAAGAGTGAGACCCCATCTCTACTAAAAATAGAAAAAAATTTGGCTGGACAGCTAAAAATATAAAAAAATTAGTCAGGTATAGTGGCACAAGCCTGTAGTCCCAGCTACTTGGGAGGCTGAGCCAGGAGGATCACTTGAGCCCAGAAGTTTGACGTTGTTGTGAGCTAAGCTGATGCCATGGCACTCTACCAGGCATCAAAGCAAGACTCTGTCTCAAAAAAAAAAAAAAAAAAAAAAAAAAAAAAAAAGCAAGAAAAGAAGAGTAAAGAAAAGAAAAGAAAATGGAAGCACATGAAGGTATAAGGCCCACTGGTAGAAAAACACACAAATAAGGAAAAGAAAGGATGCAAATGTTATAACTACAGAAAACCAGTAAACCATGATGATAAACAATGAGAGAAGTAAAGGAGCAAGGATATATAAAACAACCAGAAATCCATTAATGTAAGACCTCACATATCAATAACCTTGAATGTAAACAGATTAAATTTTCCACTTATATGACATAGACTGTCTGAATGGATAAACAATCATGATCCAACTATATGCTGCCTACAAGAAATTCACCTCACCAGTAAAGATGCGTATAGACTGAAAGTAAAGGGATGGGAAAAGATATACAATGCAAATTGAAGCCAAAAATAAGCAGGAGAAGCTATCTTTGAATTAGATTAAACCCACTTTAAGTCAAAAGCAGAAAAAGAGTCAAAGAAGGCCATTATATAATGATAAAGAGATCAATCCAGCAAATAGATACAAAAATTCTAAACATATATGCGCCCAACATAAGAGCACCCAAATATATAAAGCAAATATTATTAGATCTAAAGGAAGGGAAAGACCCCAGCACAATAATAGTTGGGGACTTCAACACCCTCACTTTCACCATTAGACAGATCACACAGACAGAAATTAACAAAGAAATACTGAATTTGAACTGCATTTTAAACCAAATGGACCTAACAGAAGTTTACAGAACATTTCATCCAACATCTACATTCTTCCCATCAACAAATGAAACATTCTCCAGGATAGATCATATATTAAGACACAAAACAGGTTTTAACATATTTTTTAAAATAAAAATCATCTCAACCATCTTCTCAGACTACAATGGAATAAAACTAGAAATCAACAACAAGAAGAACTTTGGAAACTGTACAAAATACATGGAAATTAAAACAACATGCTCCTGAATGACTACTGGGTCAAAGAAGAAACTAAGGAGGAAATAAAAAAATTCTTGAAACAAAAATCAAATACAACATACCAAAACCTTTGGGATAAAAAGCAGTGCTAAGAGGGAATTTTATAGTAATAAATGCCTACATAAAAAAAGAGAGGTTTCAAATAAAAACAAATCTAATGGGGCATCTCAAAGAACTAGAAAAGCAAGAACAAACCAAAACCCAAAATGAGTAAAAAGAAAGAACTAATAAAGATTAGAGCAGAACTAAATGAAATAGAGACTAAACAAAATAGAAAAGATCAATAAAATAGTTGATTTTTTGAAAAGATAAATAAAATCAATAAACCACTAGCTAGAATAACCAACAAAAAAGAGGAAAGATCAAAATAAAACAAATTAGAAATGAAAAACGAGACAGTACAACTGACACCACAGAAATATAAAGGATCATCAGAGACTTAGGAACAACTTTTCACTAACAAACTGCAAAACCTAGGGGAAATGGATAAATTCTTGGACACATACAACCTACCAAGATTGAATCAGGAAGAAACAGAAAATTCCAAGAGATCAATAATGAGTAATGAGATTGAGTCAGTAATTAAAAGTCTCCCAACAAAGAAAAGCCCAGGACTGGATGGCTTCACTGCCAAATTCTACCAAACTTAACAAAGAAGAACTAACACTAATTCTCCTCAAACTATTCCAAAAAATTAGAGAAGGGAATCCTCCCTAATTCATTCTCTGAGGCCAGCATTATCTGATATCAAAACCTGACAAGGACACAATAACGACAACAACAACAACTACAAATGAATATTCCTAATGAACACAGATGCAAAAATCCTCAAAAAATACTAGCAAACTGAATCCAACAGCACACAAAAAGATAATACACCATGATCAAGTGGGATTTATCCCAGAGATGGTTCAACATATGCAAATCAATAAATGTGATACATCACATCAAAAGAATGAAGGACAAAAACCATATGATCATCTCAACAGATGCAGAAAAAGCATTTGATAAAATTCAGCATCAGTTCATGATAAAAACTTTTAACCAACTAGGCATAGAAGGATCATAACTTAACATAATAAAGGTCATACATGAAAAACCCACAGTAACATCATACTGAATAGGAAAAGGATGAAAGCTGTCCCTCTAAGAACTAGAGTAAGACAAGGATGCTGATTTTCACCATTGCTATTTAACATAGTACTGGATGTCCTAGCCAAGGCAATCAGGCTACAGAAATAAATAAAAGGCATCCAAATTGGAAACGAGGAATACAAATTGCTCCCCTATGCAAATGGCATGATCTCATAGCTAGACTCCAGCAAAAGTCTCTTAGATCTGATAAGTAAATTCAGTAAAGTTACAGGATATAAAATCAATATACAAAAACAAGCAGCATTTCTATGCAGCAATAATGAACTAGCTGAGAAAGAAATCAAGAAGACAATCTCATTTACAATAGATAATTCCCAAAATATCTAGAAATACATTTAACCAAGGAGGCAAAAAACGTATTAAAAAGACTCTATAAAACACTGATGAAATTGAGGAAAACACAAACAAATAGAAAGAGACCTCATGCTCATGGATTGGAAAAATTGATATTGTTAAAATGACTGTACTACACAAAGCAATCTACAAATTCAATGCAATCCCTATCAAAGTAGTAATGTCAGTTTTCACAGAAAGAGAGCAAACAATCCTAAAATTTGTATGGAACCAAAAAAAGAGCCCAAATAGCCAAAGCAATCCAGAGCCTAAAGAACAAAGCTGGAAGTATCACACTACCTAACTTCAAAATATATTACAAGGATATCGTGACCAAAATAGCATGGTATTGGTATAAAAACAGACACATAAACAAATGGAACAGAATATAGAACTCAGAAAAAAATCCATGTATCTACAGTCCACTGATTTTCAACAAGGGCACCAAGAACACACTGGGCAAAGGACCAGGCGCCTCTTCAATGAATGGTGCTAGGAAAATTGGATATCCTTAGCAGAATAATAAAACTCTTGGGCCGGGCGCGGTGGCTCACGCCTGTAATCCTAGCACTCTGGGAGGCCGAGGCGGGCGGATTGCACAAGGTCAGGAGTTCAAAACCAGCCTGAGCAAGAGCGAGACCCTGTCTCTACTATAAATAGAAAGAAATTAATTGGCCAACTGATATATATATAAAAAAATTAGCCGGGCATGGTGGCGCATGCCTGTAGTCCCAGCTACTCGGGAGGCTGAGGCAGAAGGATCGCTCGAGCCCAGGAGTTTGAGGTTGCTGTGAGCTAGGCTGACGCCACGGCACTCACTCTAGCCTGGGCAACAAAGCGAGACTCTGTCTAAAAAAAAAAAAAAAAAAAAAAAAAAAACTCTTGTATTTCACCATATACAAAAATCAACTAGAGATGGATTAAAGGCTTAAATGTAAGACCCAAAATTATGAAAATACTAGAAGAAAACAAAGGGAAAAAATTTCAGGACATTGGTCTAAGCAAAGCTATATGGCTAAGACCTCAAAAACACAGGCAACAAAAACAAAAACAGACAAATGGGACTATATTAAACCAAAAAGCTTTTGTACAGGACAGGAAACAAGGAGTAGAGTGAAGAGACAACATGTTGAATGGGAGAAAATATTTGCAAACTATTTAACAACAGACTAATATCCAAAATATATCAGGAACTCAAACAGCACAACAGTAAAAAAAAATTTAATAATCCCATTAAGAAGTGGACAAATGACATGAATAGACATTTTTCAAAATAAGATGGCCAATAGGTATATGAAAAATGCTTCTCATCACTAATCATCAGGGAAATGCAAATCAAAAGCACAATGTTCTCACCATAGTTAGAATGGCCATGATTAAGAAAACAAAAAATAGCATGCTAGAGAGGATGCTGAGAAAAGGTCTTAGCCACTGTTGGTGGGAATGTGAATTGTATAGCCACTATGGAAACCAGTACGGGGATTTCTCATAAAACTAAAAATAGAACGACCATAAAATCCAGTAATCCCACTACTGGGTATTTATCCAAAGGAAAAAATATCATTGTATCAGAGGGATACCTGCAGCCCTGTTTATCGTAGCACTATTCACAATAGAGAAGATATGGAATCAACCTAAGTGTCCATCAATGGACAAATGGATTTTTAAAATGTAGTGTACATAAACAAAGAAATACTATTCAGCTATAAAAAAGAATGAAATCATGTCATTTGTAGCATCATGGATGGGACTGGAGGTCATTATGTTAAGTGAAATAAGCCATGCACAGAAAGACAAATACTGCATGCTCTTATTTATATGTGTGAGCTAAAAAAATTGATTTCATGGCAGTAGAGAGTAGAATGATAGATACCAGAGGCTGGGAAAGACAGGGTGGGGATGAGGAGAGGTTGGGTAATGGGTACAAACATACAGTTGGATATTAAGAGAAAGAATTAATTATAATGTTATAACATTCAATAGCAGAGTAGGGTGAGTACAGTCACAACAATGTATTATATATTTCAAAATAGCTAGAAGAGAGAACTTAAAATGTTCTCAACCGTAGAATCGTAGAATCGATAAATACTTGGTGATGGATACTCTAAATACGCTGACTTGATTATTACACACTCTATACATGTAACAAAATATCCACATATCTCACAAATGTATATAAATATTATTTATCAATAAAAAAAATAGTAAAATGGAATTAGAAAAAAACTAGCCTGGCAAAGAATATCTACAAAAAAACCCCTACAATATACATCATCCTAAGTGGAATGCTAGAAGTGTTCCCTTCCCTTTTGGATCAGGATAAAGACAGGACAGGTACTATCACCACTTCTATTCATCATTGCACTAGAGATTCTAGCCAGTGCAATAAGCGGGGAAAAAAAAGAGAAAGGCTTAACAAAGAAAATAAAACTGTCATTGCAGACAATGAGATTGTTTACATAGCAAGCTCAAAAGAATCTACAAATAATTTCATAGAAATAATTATAAAAAGTCAAACTAGCTTATATAAGATCAATATATAAAAGTCAATTTCATTTTATACACCAGCAACAAACAATAAAACGACAATTTAAAAGATATTTACAATAGTGTCCAGGAATAAATCCAACAAAAGACATGAAGAACTATGTGCTGATAATTGTAAATTGTATTGAAAGACATTGGAGACGATTTAAATGAAGAAGAGGTATTCCAAGTTCGCAAACAGGAAGGCCTCAGATAGATGTCAGTTTCTTCATACTGATCTCTATATTTAAGGCAACTTCAGCCAAACTCTCAAAAGAAAACTTCTGCCTCTGATAATGACTGACCAGTTAATTCAGACTAACCTTCCTACAGAAGAGATCTTTAAAAATCTGCCATATATTTTTTTAGAGTCTTCTTCAAAAAGCACGAAAGAGTTTACTGGAACAAGATCAGGAAGTCTGATCTTGGAGGACTGCTCCCTCCCAGCGGGGCTGCGTTTTCCCCAGGGCTATCTAGTGTTCCTGAACACACAGCACAGAGGACGAGCTGTGTCTTTTGAGTGCTTGCAGAACTAGAGTGTAAAACCGGAGTCTAATACCACCAAGGAAGGGAAGGCCTGGTAAGCCACCAACCTCATTAGGCTAGAATCCAAAAACCTCCACGGTAGCAATGAGGATAAAACATAAATAAACTGATCTCCACATGTGCTGCAGCCCAGTTTCAAATCATCTGGATGGATCAGAAAATCTCAAGCCCTGAAACTGTATTAAGATGATCTGGATTGTTGGTGCAACTAGGATCTGGCAAGAAGTAAATTTAAAAAATCTTCTACAGGAGAATCCTAGGCCTCAAATTGTTTCTACAAATGATTTTTCTGATACAATGTCCAGTACACAATTCAAAATGCACAGAAACCAGCAGAATAACGAACTATAGAAACAGATACAGGGGTTCTCCAGATAGTGCATTCTCAAACATAGACTATAAAATAACTATCTTTACTATGATGAAGGTGATAAAGCCAAACCTAAAAAACTTGGCAAGAAACTGATAACCGTAAAAAGTGGCACTGCAGATTTGAAAAGAGAGCAAACTAAATTTCTAGAATTGAAAAATAACTAAAATAAACTACCAAATTGATGGCTTTGTTATCAGCCAAGGGACAGCTGAAACGAAATTTACTAACTGGATTACAGGTAAAAATGAATGTGCAAACACACACACACATACAACCTCAAAAGAGCCATAGAAGAAAAAAGAAGGAAAACACACAAGAGAAGAGACACGAAGAATACGACGAGGACTAACACATATGTAACAGGAGTCCCTGAAGAGTGAGGAAATGGAACAGATGCAATATGTGAGGAAGTAATGGCTCAAACTTTTCCAAAACTGATGAAGGACCTTAACTCACAGTTTCAAGAATCTCAACAAATCCCAAGCAAGATAAAGAAAAAGAAAGCTATACATAGGCACCTCACAGTGAAACCACAGAAAGCAAGAGATAAAGAAACACTTGCAGCCTTGAAAACAACAATCTTTATAAAACTTTTAGCAAAGTTAAAACAAAGTTAAATTTCTAATAATAATACAGCCAATAGGGCCGGGCGCGGTGGCTCACGCCTGTAATCCTAGCCGTCTGGGAGGCCTAGGCGGGCGGACTGCTCAAGGTCAGGAGTTCAAAACCAGCCTGAGTAAGAGCGAGACCCGTCTCTACTATAAGTAGAAATAAATTAATTGGCCAACTAATATATATAGGAAAAAATTAGCCGGGCATGGAGGCGCATACCTGTAGTCCCAGCTACTCGGGAGGTTGAGCCCAGGAGTTTGAGGTTGCTGTGAGCTAGGCTGACGCCACGGCACTCACTCTAGCCTGGGCAACAAAGCGAGACTCTGTCTCAAAAAAAAAAAAAAAAAAAAAATACAGCCAATAGAGGATTTTTGCCTTTTAAAAAGTGCACAGAGTTTAGAAAGTGGCAGAAGATAAGTCCTTCTAAGACAGGACAGGTGGCAACACTGAACCCAGAGGAAGAACAGCGGCTCTGTGTGCAGTCTGTACTCCTCCAGGGTTTGCTGGGTTCCGCTGCGCTGGGGGTCCCGTGGCTCTCATTTGGTGGAGCAAAACACCGACGTGCTGGGGGAAATTACTTGTGACCCCAAACAACGCCCCAATTCTGCTGACATCATTTCTCTATGCGCCAACACGTGCGAACTACTTCTCTTCAAAGAGGTGTGTGTCCAGCAGAACGCAGCCCGCGAGTGGGGCGGGCTGGGACACAGCAGCGGCGCGCCGGGGTCGGCGGGAACGCGCCAGCCCGCTCCGGCCAGGGCGCGGACGGCGGCCGCGGGGATCCGGGACTCCAGGCCCGGGGACTGCACGGCGTCGGCGCCCCTCCCCGGTGTCCCCACCCCGGTGTCCCCCACCCCGATGTCCCCTCCCCGGTGTCCCCTCCCCGTGTCCCCCTCCCCGATATCCCCTCCCCGGTGTCCCCCACCCCGGTGTCCCCCTCCCCGGTGTCCCCTCCCCGGTGTCCCCCACCCCGGTGTCCCCCTCCCCGGTGTCCCCCTCCCCGGTGTCCCCTCCCCGGTGTCCCCCTCCCGGGTGTCCCCACCTGGGTGTCCCCCTCCCCGGTGTCCCCCTCCCCGGTGTCCCCCTCCCCGGTGTCCCCTCCCCCGCCGCCGCCGCCTCTGGACCCCCGCGCGGGGGCGGCGTCCTCCCTCAGGTCCGCTTCCGACGGCGGCCCGTCTCCGCCCAGCGGCCTGGCCGCAAGAGGCGGAAAAGTGGAATGGCGAACACGCGCCCTTAGTCGACGCGAAGCCGGCAGAGGAGCGCGGGAAACGCGGGGACTTCCGACGCTCGCGGCCCCGACCTCGGCTGTGCAAACGCGGAACCACGACGCAACTTCGCAACGCCGCGACACGACGGCGTGACGGCCCGCGCCGCCACCGCCCCGACCAGCCCGCCCCTGCGCCGCCACCGCCCCGACCAGCCCGGCCCCGCGCCGCCCTCCCACGACCAGCCCGGCCCCGCGCCGCCACTGCCCCGACCAGCCCGGCCCCGCGCCACCCTCCCACGACCAGCCCGGCCCCGCGCCGCCCCGACCGGCCCGACCCCGCGCCACCGTCCCACGACCAGCCCGGCCCCGCGCCACCACCGCCCCGACCAGCCCGGCCCCGCGCCGCAGCCGCCCCGACCAGCCCGGCCCCGCGCCGCCGCCGTCCCACGACCAGCCCGGCCCCGCGCCGCCACCGTCCCGACCAGCCCGACCCCGCGCCACCGTCCCACGACCAGCCCGGCCCCGCGCCGCCACCGCCCCGACCGGCCCGACCCCGCGCCACCGTCCCACGACCAGCCCGGCCCCGCGCCGCCCCGACCAGCCCGACCCCGCGCCACCCTCCCACGACCAGCCCGGCCCCGCGCCGCCCCGACCGGCCCGACCCCGCGCCACCGTCCCACGACCAGCCCGGCCCCGCGCCACCACCGCCCCGACCAGCCCGGCCCCGCGCCGCAGCCGCCCCGACCAGCCCGGCCCCGCGCCGCCGCCGTCCCACGACCAGCCCGGCCCCGCGCCGCCACCGTCCCGACCAGCCCGACCCCGCGCCACCGTCCCACGACCAGCCCGACCCCGCGCCACCGTCCCACGACCAGCCCGGCCCCGCGCCGCCACCGCCCCGACCGGCCCGACCCCGCGCCACCGTCCCACGACCAGCCCGGCCCCGCGCCGCCCCGACCAGCCCGACCCCGCGCCGCCGCCGTCCCACGACCAGCCCGGCCCCGCGCCACCACCGCCCCGACCAGCCCGGCCCCGCGCCGCCGGCCGCGAGGGTCCCAGGGCCGCGGGGCTGCTCGGCGGGCGCCAGGATCGTTGCCTGCGGTGGGCGCTGCTTGGCGGGCGCTGCTCGGTGGGCGCCAGGATCGTTGCCTGCGGTGGGCGCTGCTTGGCGGGCGCTGCTCGGCGGGCGCCGGGGCCGTTGCCTGCGGCGGGGCTGCTCGGCGGGCGCCGGCCATGCCGGGGAACGCGGTCGTCGTCCTGCGCTACGGGCCGTACAGCGCGGTGGGCCTGTCGGTGGAGCACCGCACCTTCCGCCTGGAGGGCCTGCAAGGTGGGCCTCTCGCGTCCGTGCGGGTTGTGCCCGCCCCTTCCTCAGTGCCCGGCCAAGTGCCGCCTCCTCCGGGAAGTCTTCCCAGAGGCCCGCTCCCCCGCATGACTTAGCGTCCTCCGGCCTCCACAGCTCGCCTGTAAGAGTGGGGACAAACTAGCCGTGGGTCCCCTGAGTGCGGGGCAGTGTACACAGATTTCCTCGGTAGAAAAGACTCTATAACCCTGCTTATGAGTTGGAAAACCGAGAATCAGGAACATTAAGTAACTTTCACAAGTCAGATGGCTGGAAAGTAGCAGTGCGGAATTCTCCCTCTTAGTTATTCATTCATGCAGCAAACCTGACTTGAGGACCTAGTGTGTGTCCGACACCCTTGCGGGCACTGGACGCGCCGTCGGACAAGGACGTGTGTCCTCCAAGTGATCTCCCCGTTGTGACCGCTAAGTGAAGCCTGGGCCAAAGCTCAGGCTAAGAGTGCCTCGGGAATGTCACCACGTGCGTCCAGCCCGAATTGCACAGGAGCGAGAGGTCTGGAAAAGCTCATCTGAGAAAATTACACTTGAGTTGAGCTTTAAAGAAATGAGTGAAAACTAACCAGGTAAAGAAAGGAAAGAGCCCCCCAGGAGGGCCTATGCCTGCCAAGGTGGAGGTGTGGGTAGGAGGTCTGCAGCCCTGCTGGGGAGAAAGGGTGGAAGGCAGACAGGCCCGCCCGCAGGGCCACAGAGCAGCTGTGAGCAGGCATGATGAGAGCCTGGCTGCGCTGAGGGTCACAAATCCGAGGGGCCGGGCGGAGCAGGGAAGACAAGTCAGAGGCTGATGTTGGCCTGGTCCAGGGATGAGAGGAGCTCGGACCAGCACAGCCGTAAAGGGGACAATGGAGCAAAGTAAAAGCAGCTGCTCCCTGAGTACGGGTGTGGGAGGGAGGGTGAAGAGGATGTCATGCACAAGTCGGCTTCTGGCTTGAGACAGCGCTGATGGATGGAGGTGTTCTCCACTAAAATGGAAAACGCCGAAGATGGACTGTAACTTGGAGGAATATGTTCCATTTTGGATATACACACAGTCCCCAAATGCGATTTTTCAACCTTACGATGCATTTATCTGGAGGCAACTCCATCATAAATGGAGGTGCATCTGGACTTACAGCGGTTCCGCTTATGATTTTTCTACTTTATGTAGGTCTACCAGGGCACTAAACATTTTCGACTCAGTGTGTTTATTGGGATGTAGGCCGTCGCCAAGTCCAGGAGCATCTGTATTAAGCTTTTCGGGTGCTGTCAGCTACCTAGGTGGAGGTGCTGCTCAGCTTTGCCATCCTGGAGTGGAGAGGAAAGGTCTGGAGGTGGAGCTAGAGATACACGAGCCATTGACTTGGAGAGAACATACAGAATGAGAAGAGGGCTCGGGACTGAGCATGGATGAACTCCATTATATGACTCAGACTCAGAATCTTCCATGCAAAATGCTGTGGGAGGCCAGGGTATGTAAACATCAGTTTTGACTCAGCAATCAGGGAAGGTCCCCTGGAGGAGATGACACTGAGCTCGAGTGTGAAGGATGGGTGGGGTTTTCCTCGGCAGAGAATGTTGCTTTCTCTGAGAGAACAGCTGACAGAGCTTCTGTCGTAAATACCTCAGTGTTTGTATTGGTTCGCTAGGGCTGCCTTAACAAAATGCCATAAGGTGGGGCTCCTACACAATAGAGATCTATCTTTTCCACACTCTGAAGCCTGGAATTCCCTGATCAAGGTCCAACAGGGGCGGTTTCTGGTGAGGGCTCTCTTCCTGGCTTGCTGCCAGCCACCTTCTCTCCCGTCCACACATGGTGGGGCACATGGGGGAGTGGGCACGATCTCTGGTGTCTCTTCCTATAAGGGCACTAATCCTACCAGATTAGGGCCCCACCCTATGACCTCATTTAACCTTAATTACCTCCTAAAGGACCTATCTCCAGATATTAATATAATCACATTGGGGGCTAGGGTTCAACATGTGACAGGGAGTGCACAGTGCAGTTATTAGCAGTGCCATATGGTGATGCTTAAGATGTTTTGCAGTTTTGGCTAAGGATACAGCCCAAATAAATGATTTTTCTCTCCCTCCCACTCCAATGAGCCCCACCCACCGTCACCTCATAATTCACCATTCCTATCTCTTTATTGATATTCTCATTTTGTACATACATCATTTTTTAGTTTCTTTTAGTCATTTATCTGTAGTTTCCTTTGGCTCTTAGAACATAGTTAAGATAGTTGACTTAACATAGCCCAAGATCTGAGCTTCCTCAGAGAGTTTCTGTCAATTAATATGTTCCCTTTAGACTGGGCCATACTTTCTTGTTTCTTTATATGCTTTGTGATTGTTCTGGCTGAAAACTGGACATTCAGATATTATAGGGTCTTATCCCTGGAAACAGATTTTCCTCCTTCCCCAGAGTTTGTTATTCCTAATTGTTGAAGGCTTAGCTTGTGCTCAGCCAGTGTTTTGACTAAAATTTCCTTGAATGCCAAGAACTTTAAAACCAAACCAAACAAAAAGATTTCTCCCAGTCATTGTGCATTTGCTCTGCGTTGAGGCGCTACTGTAACACTTGGCCAGGCTGGTTACAGTTCTGCCTTGGCCTCTGCTTCCTCCTGTCACTGAGCCTGTAGATCGGCCAGTGCTGAGAGCTTTGGATCCTCACTGTCTTTTCAGAGCACACATCCTGTTCTAAGCTTGCTGTTGGCCTTCTAAATCCCCCAGTATACATGAGTACTTTTGAATGTCCTAATTTTCCAAAGAAACTCTCTCTCCAGGTTTTTCTCTTAGGCTTTATGAAATCTATTGTGAGTCTCAGCTGTGATTTTTTGCCAGGCAGCTGTGAGTTTTTCATTTGCCTTAGAATGTTTTTGAGCACCGCCCACAGGTTTTCCACCGTGTGTGGATTCCAAGTCAGGCAAAGACAAGTGTCTTGCTTCGGCCCTTCCGGAAGCCCCAGAGGGGTTAGAACACAAAAACACAAGAATCTACGAATAACGTCTGCTCTGCTTCCTCTGGAATCAAGAACCAGGTCCCATACTGGGAGCATGGGCTGCTGTCACCAAGACTGCCACCAGGTCAGGGAGAAGGCGGGGTGAGGGCAAAGGAAAATTCCACAGAGCTCTTCTGCCATTTTAAAGCTGCATTTTCCTTAATTCAGCGTTCCCTTGGTTGCTGCAGACCCTTGATTGTTTTCTAGAGTTTTGACAAAGTTGGTTCTGACAGTTCTGGTTGTTTTATCAATGCTTCTCTGGAGGGATGGGAGTTTGGGGCTGTCTACCCTGCCATTTTGCTGATGTCTGCAGACACTTGTAATTATGTTCCTTTCTGCTGCCTTCCTGCTGCCACAATCAGCGTGACTGTGGGAGTTCCATTAGCTCATTTACATACTCAAAATTATATTAAACAGAATGCATAAAGGTACATTTTGCTCTGATAACACATCTTACTAGTATTGGGGGACCCCCCAGTTTGCCCTAGGTTCTGTCAGCTTTACCTGTCACCTCTCCCTGGCCGCTTGTCTCCTGCCTACACTCTTGGCACCGTTGGCAGGGAGAGCACATGAGCACGGGTTACGCTCAGGGGCTCTGATGTCCAGCCACCCTTGTTTGAATTGGACCCTACCATTTGGTAGCATTGTGGCCAAAGTCAAAATCAAGTAATTTTACCTCTTATGAGCCTCAGTTTACTTGTTGGTTAGGGGGGAATGTGAACTCCTACCTCGCCGATACGAGACTGTGATGAGGAAATGCGCGTGATGAACACCATGCCTGCACGTCGCAAGGGCTCCATAGCGTTAGTTCTTACTATTCCTGAGGAAGGGCCACTGGGAAGGGGAGAAGGGGGCAGCTTGGGGCACTTCAGGGAGCAGCAAGCAGTTGAGTCTGGTTAGAGGATGATGGGCAACAAGGGAGTCTGGCCTGTTCCACCCTTGGCAACAAGGAGCCAGCAAAGGTTCTTGAGCTAAGGAAGGATGAGACCACAGATGTACTTTCAGAGTCCAATTCCGAAGGAAGAGATTTAGGGAGGAGAAGTGGGGAAGAAATGAACTATTAAGAAATATTAATAACCAGGTGTGTTGACTCACACCTGTAATCCTAGCACTTTGGGAGGCTGAGGCAGGAGAATCCCTTGAGCCCAGGAGTTAAGAGACTATCGTGAGCAAGAGATAGACACTGTCTCTACAAAAAATAGAAAATTAGCTGGGCATGGTGGTGCATGCCTATAGTCCCAGGTAGTTGGTAGGCTGAGGCAAGATGATCCCTTGAGCCCAGGAGTTTGAGGTTGTAGTGAGCTATGATGATGCCACTGCACTCTAGCCTGGGCAACAGAGTGGGATCCTATCTCAAAAAGAAAAGGAAGGAAAGAAAGAGAGAGAGATAGAAAAAAGGAAGTAAGGAAGGAAAGAAGGGAGGAGGAGGGAGAGGGAGAGGGAGGGAGAGAGGGAAAAGAAAAGGGGAGGGGAGGGCAGGGAAGGGAAGGGAAGGAAGAAAAAGCTAGCCAGTGGTTAGAAATTATGTTCTGGAGTTCAGGAGAAAGATGAAGGCAGGATTTGAGTCAGGAGTAGTTATGACTTTAAATGACATCTATATGCTGATGACTTCCAAATTTATATCTTTAATTGGGACCTCTCATTGCCACTGCTTTGTTGAGTAGCAGCTCAGACTTAGTGTGCCAGAATTTCCCGGCGGGACTCCTAACACGCATGCCACCAGCAGCTCTGCTCGCTTCCCCTCTCTGCTCTGTGCTTTCAGGTGCTGAGGCAGGAAGCCTCACCATCAGCTCGCTCTTCCCTTTCCCTTACACTCCCCATTTAGTCTGTCAACACATCCTGTCAGCTCTGTGTTCACGGCAAGTCTAGATTTCAACCCTTCTTACTCTCCTGACCACCTCCCATCTTTTTGTCTAGCTGCCATCATCTCCTGCCCAGTTGCTCCAGAGACCACCCCTGTGGTCTTTCTCAGCGCCAAAGCCAGGTGACTTGGTGAGCCTGAGTCATGGCGTGGCCTTTGCCTCCGAGAACATCCTGCTGGCTCCCAGCCCACTTGGGGGGGAAGCCATGGCCTCCCAGGCTCCCCGTGGCCCCTTGCCCCTTCCCTCCCGCAGCTGCTCACCCCGCGCCCCCCCCCCCCTGCTGCCGGCCCTCAGCACTCAGCAGCTCCCACTAGTCTTGGCAGTTGCTCTCCTGGAACACTGTTCCCACAGGTCTTCACTCTTCACTCTCTGGGCCTTGGGATATTCCTCACAAGTCACCTGCAGCAGGCTGTGCTCGAGTGTCCACCTCAAATCAGTGCTTCCCCCTGCCTCCCTCGGCCTGAGCTCCCGACCCTCCTCCTCATGTCTTCTTAGTGCTCCTGAGCAGCTAACAGAACATGCATTTCACCTCTTGCTGGTTACCCTTCTCCCCGATGGGGCAAGGGTTCTCGTCTGTTCTATTTTCTGCTAGGTCCCAGTGCCTAGAACTGTGCCTGGCTTGTTGTGAACACCAATAAATATTAGTTAAGGACATAAACCTGCGTAAAGCCCAAGGTTGGAGCCACAGGAGGTGGGACTGCGGAGGAAGCCAGGGCAGGCAGGACGCTGGCGGTGGCCCCTCCGAGGGGCTGAGGGTGTTCAGAGAGAGGAGTGGCTGGGGGGAGAGATGCGGAAGCAGGAGAGAACCCGGAGGCACAGGAGGCAGGTGTGGTGGGATTTCCAGAGGAAAGGGCCCGTGGGCCCACACAGCTGAGTAGGCTTTATCTCCAGAGAGGAATGAATTCGTGCTGGCAAAGGGCTTAGAGAAGAGTATTCTCGCGCCCTCTCGACGGGAGGATAAATTGGGCAGTTACCTTGGAGGGCAACACGGCAGCAGTGTCTGTTAAAATGTAACCACAGGCCGGACGCGGTGGCTCTTGCACTCTGGGAGGCCAAGGCGGGTGGATTGCTTGAGATCACAAGTTCAAGACCAGCCTGTGCAAGAGTGAGACCCTTTCTCTACTAAAAATAGAAAGAAATTAGCCAAACAACTAAAAATAGAAAAAAAAATTAGCAAGGCATGGTGGCACATGCCTGTAGTCCCAGCTACTTGGGAGGCTGAGGCAGGAGGATCGCTTGAGCCCAGGAGTTTGAGGTTGCTGTGAGCCAGGCTGACGCCACGGCACTCACTCTAGCCTGGGCAACAGAGTGAGACTCTGTCTCAAAAAAAAAAAAAAAAAAAGTAACCACAGACGGTAGAATCCAGCTTGCTGTTCCTTAGTATTTTCCTCATGAAAGAAAAAAAACACCTCACACAGGCACAAGGAGGTATGTTGCAACATTTTGGTGATAGTGAAAAATTGGAAACAACCGGAAAAAGGAAGGGCTAACTGAATCGCAGCTCACGCTGCTCGTGAGGCTCCGCGCACAGCTCTGCGATGGACGCGACGGAAAGAGAGGGGAAGATTTAGATAGTGCCCTTTTCTATAATTTTTGAAGATTTTAAAAAGTCGTGAGTCTATATAACAATCTGATAAGATGTTAGAGTTTAACATGTATCCATATTTCTCACCAGCAAAAGTATGTTAAAGAAGCAAGACAGGAGATGGGCGAGGGGGTGTCTGGGGGCTGCATCGACTGTGTGGTTCTTCCTGACCTCTGCAGGGCCGTCTGCAGGGCCGGCTGCAGGGCCGGCTGCAGGCTCCCCCAGGCGAGGGGTGGGGGGACACCAAGCAGCGAAGAGCAAAGGCAGCCGCACAGGCTCTTCCCACGGCAGGGGAGGGAAGGAGTATCTGAGAAGACCAAGAGGAGCATTTTTATGGTTGAAGGAGACTTGAGAATTGCAAGGTGTCAGCAGGTGGTTGATTTGTAAAGTAAGCTCCGTGTGTCCAGGAACGATAACGCGTATGATCCTGGCATAACATTTGCCAAGGCCGGGGTGCCAGCAGCAAGGCAGGGAGCATCTGTCCGTCACCCCACACACACTCCAGACCCAGCACTAACCTCACAGCGAGCAGAGGGGTGCAACTGCAGGCCCTCCCCTGCAAAAATCTCCACTGAATTCTATGTAATTCTTTAAAAATTATATCCCTTTATCATTTCCCGAAGCCCTGCTGGCTTTGGAAATATGCCTGATCTTTTCTGAACTTGAGCAAACTGAAAATGTTTGTTCTTTATTATCCATGATTTATAATAGCTCAGCAAAAATGTCTCCACTCTGGTCTCAATACTGATGAAGCTGAGCTAAAGCTTAACAAAGAGTTGTAAGTAATTTCTCTGGCCGTGGTTGCTCCTGGCCAGCTGCACTTAAGTCTGCCAAATGACCCACTCAAAGGAATTGGAAGGGATTGAAACTGACCCTTAAAAATGGACTTCACTCTTATTTAGCTGAGACACCCGCATGTGCCATTTTCCTGTCCCTAGCTAGGCATTAGCTGCGTCATTAACGGTGGTCGGCACGGCTTCCGTGCTGCGTAGAGGAGGGAGAGAGGTCTGTGTGCTGTGACTTCCTGACCAGCGCGTCTAAATCACTCGCAGATGGGGCGCGACCCGCCTGCGCTGAGAGGGGAGGCTTATCTGCGTCCCTTCAGTGCATCTAGATCCCCCTTGAAGGATGAGGTGCCACTTCAAAGAGGCGGGTGTTCTGCGGGTGGCCTTACAGCTTCTGGTTGATTTATGCTGGAGTTTAGCCACTGCCTTTGCAGAGACTTTGTTTCAGGGAGTATATTTATCTGACCTTTCTTTGAATAGACAACCCCATAGCAGCTCATAGGAACAAATGGGTCCTCCATGTAGAGAGGTGGCATTTGGATGAGCTGCAGGAATTCTGGGGCTTCTCTGTGTTTGATCCCTTAAGCCTGCGCTGGCCACCCCATGGCTGGGCTCAGCCGTCCCAGACGGATGAGAAGGAGCCGGCGTCCTGAGGCTGGATGGACGACATGGGCTCTGAGGCAGCTATGGCTTTAATAAGAATCAGACTCAGTCACTCGGAGGCCACAGGGGTTGCAGGCAGTACCAGCACCACTCTGAGCGTGTCAATTCAGCTGGCCTGCATGACCGTCTGGCACCTGCAGGCACCCGGGCTGCAGGGAGACACACTCCCTTAGGGCCGAGAGCCTGTGAAGGCAGAGCGTGAGAGGATTTCTTCCTGTTGCCTTCATCTGCTCACACACGAGGTGGACCCTCACTATTCGGCACCCCCAACTCCACAGAGTGGGCCATTCAGTGGATCAAATCCTGGTCTGAGCTACACAGTGCCATAAGAGTGACACTGTCCTCATGGAGGCTGAGGCTCCGTGAGGAGGACCCCGGGCAGGGCCGTGGCGGTGCTGGTGTGGGCCTCGGGTCTCCTCCTGCCGGGCTGCTCCTGCCTGCCGGGGACAGCGCCCGTGCCCCCTCTCCCCACGGCCCGCAGGCCTCAGCGCTGGCCTGGGGTGCTGACAGGTGCCGCACCTCACCCCAGAGGCAGGGGTGTAGGCGGGAATGGAGAAGCTGCTTTGATCCTGCCTCCTTCCTGTCAGGCTGAAGCACGTCCCTGGGGTGTCTTCAGACAGACACGGCCCCCCTCCCGAGGGCGCTGCTAGGGCCCAGGAATCTGCCTGCAGACTGCCTTTATGCCCCCTAGATGAACGGCCTTCCGCACCAGTGGGACTGCTTCATTTAAGCAAGTCACAGCCCAAGCTGTGTGCCTTCGTCAAAGATGTTTAACACTAGACACGTAAACAGGGTACACTGCCATAAATATGCCAGCGGAAAGATGCTGGCGTCCTTTAGAGAGGCATGCGGCGATGCAGGTCGATTAGGGCCACCACCAGGTGCCCAAACAGCATTATCTTGTTAATGGAGATCCTCGCTGAGTCTCTTTCTGAAGTTCCTTTCCAGAAGTGAAATTAAAATCACGCAATTAAAATGTTCACAGTTGGGGCTGGATGTTCTTGAACTGATTGAAAGATGAAGTGGACACGCCAACATTTTGAAACAGCAATTGTCTCTGTCATTAAATGCAATTAACTGACATAACTGTCTGCTTTTCACCAGTCCAATTAGTAAGACTGATTGAAATGCTAAAACTTTAAAAAACATGCCACCCACCTGATTTCTCATTCCATCCTCACCAAAATTCTCACCAGCATATGAAGACTGCCAAGGGCAGCTAGAAGCCACCCACTCTAGTGCCTATATCATGGGGTGAGTAGGACTCTACCAGAAACTGGGGAGGAAGGGCACGCCCACTGCAGTGTCAGTGTTAGGAGGCGAGCACACCAAGGCGACTGGGAGAAGCTTGTTGGAGAGAAGAGAGCTCTCCTCTGTCCCATGCACGCCACTTCCTCTGACTCGTATACCCTTGCACTTCCACAACAGAGATTGAACCTAATTGTTTTTCCATGGCTGATCTCTGGGGAGGAGCCACTGAATATAAGTGATAACAAAATGCGTATTCCAAAGGTGAGAATAAAAGTTTAGTTCATTAGTTTTTTTAAAAAACTTTTTTCTGATTATTATAAACAATCTGGAAAATGTTGAAAGATTAAAAAGGGGAAAGTTTCATATAATCTTACCACAGAGAGATGATCACTGTGGTAAGTGATGTTTTCTTCCTCCTTACATACATAAATTAATATTCAATATATATATTTAATATATGTTATACATATTCATATCTTCATTTTTGCTTATCAGTATTTTTGCTTGAATATTAAAAACTTGGACTATGAAAAACCTAAACATTTTTTAAATGTCCAAATAAAATCTCATTATATGGACATACCATTTTCTTATTATTGGACATGTAAGTTGTTCCCAGTATTTTGCTATGATAATAATATAGAAAGGACATCTTATTGCAAAAAACTGCCTGTATTTCTGATTTTTTTCCTTAGGAAAGTTTCTTTTAAATGCAATTTCCTGGGCCAAAGATCAGAATGGTTTTTTGAGGCTTATGGTATGTACTGTCAAACTGCCCTCTGGAAAGGTGACCAATTTGCATTTCCATCAACAGGGTAAGAAGTTGCCTAATCACCTGAGTCCCCTCCAACACAACCTCTGGAAAGCCCAGTCACCGTTTCCTAGAAAAGCTCCTTGTTTAACAGATCATGGGGGTCTGGGGAAATAGCAATGGAAAGCTGAATCGCCAGGCCTCTGGCTGTGGTTCCCATCAAAGGGGAGGGCACAGGGCCAGCACCAGCTAAGGCCTGCCAAGGCAGTTAGTTATACCCATGAGCAACTGGGGGCAGACGTGCTACTGTCATCTATGAGGACAGCTACCTGTCATCTGAAGCCTGACCCCGTCACCCACCTCCTTCTCTGTCTTCTCCAGCTGTGCTGGCCAGAGAAGGGCACGAGGTCATCCTGGAGAAGATAGAAGACTGGAATGTGGTAGAACTCATGGTGAATGAAGAAGTGGTCTTCCACTGCAACATCAAGGACTTGGAGTTTGGTAAGCCCTTGTGCAAGCTGTCCACCCAGCATTCTTCCTCCTCTGAAGAGTCCCTCAATTTCTAGTTGGAATGGTCAGCGTGTTGTGTCTGGGTTCAAGTTGGGCTTCTTTCTGAGTTTTACATTCATACTGCAAGCCCTGTGCCCTATGGCACAGCCAAGAGAGCGCCCTGGACCACACAAAGGGAGGTTCTGGGGGCTCTGGCAACAGACGAGGAAAGAAAATGAAGTTAAGCCCTTCCAGTGATATGATGGAATTTAAAGATAATAGGGTTTTTGAACTTTAATGATGTGCTTTATTATTTTCTTTCAAAGCTATTTTTGTTCCATTCGTTTATTCTATCTAGACTTACTAAGACAATTAGAGTCAATATGCTAGCAGGGCATGGCGTTATCAGCCATGTTCTAGAGGACTTCTTTGCCCTGGAGACCTTCTGGCCTGGCAGCCTGGCACCGCGCATGCTCCCTGTGCTCAGACGTAAGGGCTTTTGCAGGCCACTAATACTCTTTTATCAGAGGCTGGTCAACATTTTACATGCCAGTGGCCTTTGAAAATGCACTCTGGGTGGAAGCCGAGTATATGTCTAATAAGACGTTACATTGTATATAAAGCCGGCCCAAAGACAACGTATCTATTTCCCTAGGAGGCGATGGTAAATTAGACCCACTGTGTGAAAAGGCCAGGATAGCGGTGCTGAATGCTTACTGATCTCATGCAACAGGCGTCTCGAGCGGGCAGAGCCGCAGCTGCCCCAACCACTCTGTGATGCACACAGGAGTGGCCGTGCTGGGGCTTGGACACCGGACTCTACCAGTCAGAACCGGACGATGCCGGCCTGTCCGTCAGCTTACACAGCATCCAGTTTCTCACCTGGCTGCGTAGGGGCCCAGAAATAATAAAACCACATCATTTGCAGCATCTCTTGATCTCGACCCATAGGGAGAGCCCTCCAATATTAGGTGCGCACTGAGCTGAAGGAAATAATAAAATGCAATCTAATAACAAGGTGCCGTCCTTAACTAATAACACAGAGTTGCCAGAAGCATTTGAGAAGCCACTCGACAGTAAGTGAAGAGCTAGGTAAGATTAGAGAGAGGGTGCTGGGAGGGGGGTTGGGTGTGGACTAGAGGCTTTTCAATGTCTGAACCGAAAGTTAATGTCAATATTTGGAAACCTAGCTATTCCTACAAATTTATTTCTGGCTCCTGATAGAATACATTTAAAATTGCTAATATAATATCAGCTGAAATCAAATCTTTGGTTATTCTCATTTAAAACAAGAAAATGACCTGCTTTCTTTTGCATTAGCCAGTCTGAGGGGGTGTGCTAAGGAGGACACGAAGGCGTGCAGCACATGAAACAGCTCCCCCGCCCTTTAGAGGAGAACAGAGTCCAGTAGAATTAAAGAGGACTTTAGCTACAGTCAGTGTAAAAATCAGTCATGTCAAAATAATGTTTTCAACACCTCAGGTCCTATGCACCAGACTGCAGGGCATGTTCTCAACTTAGAGTGCAGGAGAGGGAGACATGCAGATACTCATCTAATGACCACGCTAACTGTGAGGTCATGGTAAGAAGGCCTTGTCCCTTTGGGAAGAAAGCCGATTCCCCAGCAGAAGACTCTGGGGCCCTGGGACCTGCGGTCCAAAAGCAGGGCTTTCAGAGCCTTCCCAGAGCTGAGGGCGGCACTGAGCGCACCCTGCGGCTCCCAGGCCTGGGAGCAGTCCTGCCCTTGCCCCAGGCAGCCTCAAACCCGCCTGCCCCAACCTCAAAGGCTGAGCCTGACAAGATGAAAGCACTTGCACAAGCTCTCTCTCACACGTGATGAAATAGAGAATACAATTGTAAAACCCCAGCCCAAGCTTCACTTGTCAGAGTTGATTTGGAGATTATGAATCATGTAGAATTCTTTGGAAATATTTAATCATCTCATTACTGAGAAACTGAGGCTCAAAAAAGTTCTTCCTCCCAGTGTCTCATGCTGGTTTTCACATGTCTTTCGTCACCCTAGATTTAGTCTCTTTCTGTCAAAGACCAACCAGCTTAAGTCACTACAGATGCAGCGTTTGACCTTTGTTTCAATATAAACATTTTATTGCAGGAGAAATCCATTTTCATTAAAGAAAAATGAAATAATAAGGTAATGATAAAGAACAAATTTAATTACATTTTGATATATTTCAGTCTGAGTTTCTTCTATTTATGTCTGAATATTCGTAAAGAGGTAGTCATATACAGAAACTGACTTCACCCATTTGGGGTCACATTATCTGTACACAATTTTCTCCCTCTTTTTAAATTAACATTTTTTTTTTTTTTTTGAGACAGAGTCTTGCTTTGTTGTCCAGGCAAGAGTGAGTGCCGTGGCATCAGTCTAGCTCACAGCAACCTCAAACTCCTGGGCTCAAGCAATCCTACTGCCTCAGCCTCCCGAGTAGCTGGGACTACAGGCATGTGCCACCATGCCCGGCTAATTTTATATATATATCAGTTGGCCAATTAATTTCTTTCTATTTATAGTAGAGACGGGGTCTTGCTCTTGCTCAGGCTGGTTTTGAACTCCTGACCTTGTGCAATCCGCCCGCCTCGGCCTCCCAGAGAGCTAGGATTACAGGCGTGAGCCACCGCGCCCGGCCTAAATTAACATTTTATGTTGAGCCTTTTCCCATGTGACTAAAGCACTGTTGACTATCCGAGTGTTCTGTCTCAAATCAGGAAATTTCTCCCTCCTTGAGCAGTGAATCCTACTTTCACTGCCCAAACTTTTCCTGCTGAGAACTGAAACTGCTAGCTTTCCCAGTCTGCAGCCGGTGTGGTAACTTCAGCTCCTCCAGCTCTGCAAACCTGACCTTGAACTGGTAGCAAGTGCTCCCCTTGGCAGCCCCTTTGCCCTGATCCACATACTCCCCGCCCTCCCCCGCCCCCAGGCTGTGATTGTGCCTTCAGAGCAGCCCATGGCCACCAGGACCTGCCCTCCTTCCCTCCGCAGGGCCAGAGCTCAAGGGCAGGTAAGGCGAGATTGCACACGGATCCTAAGGCTAACCTGAGATGCCAGTGCCCAGAGCTCTGTGTCTCAGTTTAGATCAGAGGTGAACGACGTCTGCATGGGCATTAGTGGGAAGCGTCACCGGGGTTACCTCTGGGCCGTGGGATTGGAGAGGAGAGTGGGGCGGGGCGCGGGAGGAGGCCTAGGGGCTATCCTGTCTTCAGCATTGTAAATGCTTCCTGTAGTGGGATTGATTTTTACTTCCTGAGTGTGTGCAAGGGGTATTTTTCAAATAAACACTTAAAATCAAGGCTTTGACATAAAGGCCACCTGTCAGTGTGCCCCAACCCTCTTCTGTCATTGATGAAGAACTTTCTCGCTGGAAATGTCTGAAGAAGTGTGCAGTCATCCTCCTTCAGCTCCCTCTGTCTTCTGTCTTCTCCAACAAATTCGTCCCTGCAGAGAACCAGGAAACACAGCTTGCTCCCCATCAGAGGCAAAAGTGCTGGGTGCTTCAATAGGCTAGACATTCGGGTGCCTTTTAATGCTTTTAAAACACCACTTAATTAAATCACATTTTAAGTTTTATAAGATGCCAAATCAATGTCATTGTTATTGGAACATATATAGAAGTTAATAGAAGTTATCTTTTTTAGAATAAAATTAGTAGCATAGCCCTGTCTTAATAGTTTTCAAACAAAATTTGGAATCTCTAGGCTTTTTCTCTCTCATTTTAAAATTTAAAAAAGAATAGATTTTCAGGGAACCTTTCTGAGCTCCTGCCTGGAACCTCACTCTCTTGGTGGGTTTACCTTAAAACCTTGACAATCTTTTACAAAGGCCCATATACACTAGAACTGTGTTAAATGTCAGTTCCCAAGGTAAGTTGCTGGGACATTTCAGCAGTGAGGGGACAGAGGGAGGATCCTGACAGGACCCTCATACCCTCAGTGGCAAAGGCCACTGCCTTGGACACATGTCCCAGACAAAGTAATACGGGCTCCATTGATACTCCATTCCCCTGCTTCAGACGCGCCCCCCCAGCTCGGAGGCTCTGTGGGCATCACAGGGCCACAGGGGAGACTATCTCAGGTGATGACGGACGCCCTGATGGTGCCAAGTTTCCAGGAGAAACAAAGCACTTGGCCAAATCCAGGTAAAAGACAAGAAAATGCCAGCCCAGGTCTCTGGCATGAGGCATGGAAAAATATTCTTCCCCAGTTGCTGCAACATTGGAAAGGCTGGTGGAAAAGAGCTTGTTAGGTAGTGTGCCCAGGTGCTTGGGGGACTGGAGTTTGCCTGTGCAGAGCAGAGCAGAGCGCGCGCAGCCTCCGGAGCGGAGCGGCAGGCTGAGGGGCACCAGGCTGGTGTGAGAAGACAGCGGGCAGCGGCGTGGCGAGTGCTGGGCGTGCTGCCTGGTGGGGGCGCGTGGGGAGACGCACCGGGATTACAGCGGTGGCCGCCACTCAGCTCCGTGACACTGTTGCTGTGCAGAAGCCAGGCCTGCTGGTATCACTCTTCTGAATTTTTACAGAAAAGCTGGAAATCTGGATTTTTATTTACAACTTTTTTGTTTTTAGAATCAGGCTCAATAGTTCCTGGGCTCAAGGATCCTCCTGCCTCAGCCTACAAGTAGCTGGGACTGCAGACACATGCCACCATGCCCGGCTAATTTTTTACTTTTTATTTTTAGAGACTGGGGGTGGGATGGTCTCCAGGCGGGTCTTGAACTCCTGGCCTCAAGCAACCCCCCTGCCTTGGCCTTCCAAAGTGCTAGGATTATAGATGTGAGGAACCACAGTGGCCTGAAACTTCTGGTTTGAAAGTGTTGGCTCAGTTTGGTTTGTTTCTTACCCAGTAGTAAAACTTTATTGAAATACATTTTCAAAATAGCCCAATAAAGTGGCATGGTTAACCATTTCTCTTTTTTTTAAATTGAACTGTTTATTTATTTATTTTTTTTTTTGCTCAAGAAACTGAAATCTATGAACTGTTTATTTTGATGGCTCAGTTTTCAGAAAAAAAAACCCACAAAAACAAAATGTCAACTGAAAAGCAAAACAACCACATTTGTGGTCCATTAGTATGCTGATCACTTGCTCCTGTTTCCTGGGATCACTCTCTTGGTCTGGGTGCGAGAGTCACCCTTCCTGGGAGGCCCATGGCCCCTGTCCTGCAGCAGTGGCAGGTGTACACTGCTCTTTTTCCAGTGAAACCACTTGACTCAACCATTTGGTTATGCAAACGAAAAAGCAAAGGCTCTGTTTGCAGATCTCTGAAATAGACATTTGAGAAGCCAAGACCTTAAAAAGCCTATTGTTCCCATGCTCGGGTACAAGGGGCCCCAGTTGTAGGCAGAGCTGCCTCCCTCAGGTTGGGTTGCCTGATGGGAAATGCCTCTGAGCAAGGTGTTAGACAACATTTGCCTGCTTGGGCCGGACCTTTGTGAACATGTGTGTCCCTGTTTGAGTGGCAGTTTGGAGGAATTTGAGAGCTGAGACTCTACAGACTGAAGGAGATTGGTTAAGTCCCACCTGCTCTTCACATGGGATTAACAAGTCAGGGAAAGCTTGGTCCAGACCTTACCACTGATGTCCCCATGTGTAGTATTTAAGACCAAATCTTCTGACTCCAAGGAATGCATGGGCATTGCTGTCTCTGCCAGCAGATTCTAGGTTCCATTCCCATGTTCTGATTTAATGAGTCTGAGATGGGACCCAGGAATCTTAATTATTTACACATACTCCACTTCTGATGTACATAGACCCTTGCCCTCTGAGAGAAGTGGCATCAGGGTGTCAGGGCAAGATCATTTGCTTGTAGGCAGAGTTGGGCACTTTGCCCTAGGGGAGTGGGACTGCCCTCTGCCAGCCATCCCAGGAAGGGCAAGGAAGGCTGTCCCTAGACAGGCGAAATAGGATGTCTCTTCTCTCCTGACCTCATGCTCTTGGGCCTGGATTCCAGAAAACCTAGAAGGGCTTGGAAATACTCCTGAGGGGTGGGGGTGGGAGGAGCTAGCCCCCAGAGCATGGAGGTAAATTAGGGTTTCGGCTGGCAAATATCCTATGGCAGGTACCCCATGAACATGGCCACTTACCCCTGAGCTCCAGCCAGCTCTTGCTAACAGCTGCAGCACGCCTGCTCTTCTGCTAGGCCTGCGTCTGCTCTTGTGGTAGAGGGAAGGGCCAGAGGAACATGCTCCCAGGTAAGCAGAGCAGCAGCTGTGGCTGTCAAAGCCAGTGGCCCTGGAACCTGCTGGAGGTGAGTCCAGACAACGTGGACTCCCAGAGCCCAGGACGGGGAGGGAGACCGCTGGGGAGCACAGCCCCATCACTCCTGTCCAGAAAATGGGCACTTTGGAGCACCTAGATTTGACCATGCAGGAGGACTCTTCTGGAGCAGATTTGGGATTTTATTGCTAATCTATCACTTGTACCCCTAAACCAAGAAAAGCCAGGCAGCATTTGGGTTAAAATTATTTTCCTTTTTATACATATCTGTTTATCAAAATCCACATTGACATTGGTGGGGGGGGCGTCTTTTATTTTGAATAAAAAGCAATACAGGCCAGGTATGGTGGCTCACACCCGTAATCCCAGCATTTTAGAGGCTGAGGCAGGAGGATTGCTTGAACCCAGGAGTTTGAGGTTGCAGGGAGCTATAGTCACACCACTGCACTCTACCCTGGGCAACAGAGAGAAACTGTCAAAAAAAGAGAAAACGCAACACAAGCACTCCTCGCTTTGCAGAATCGGTGTGCTCCAGCGAAGGGCAGTGGCCAGCAGGAGGGGGGTTGAGAGAGGGAAGGGACAGCTCCCGGAGGATGTGTCGGGTTTCAGCTGTTCAATCTGCAGCCATGCTCAAAGGAGACGGATGTGCCCACCCAGGGAGTGAGCCTGCAGCTCACTGAGCCTGGTGACTGCCGCGAGCCCGTGTGGGATGGGGAAAGCTGGGCTGGGAACCACGGCTGTAAGTTTTGTACAAAGTGCTTCTTTTTCTATTAACTTTTATTTTAGACTTAGAAGTCTAAAATATAGACCCTATATTTCTGAACTGCTATAACTGTTGTACTACAAGTTATTCCCCAATTCATTATGGTTTTTCATATCTTTTAAGTCCAACCACTGACCTAGACTTTACACACATAGGATCTGGTTACCCCAAATTTCTCACAGTTCCTCTAAGGAAGCCACAGCCTTTTCTTTTCTCCCCCTTTCTCGTGCAGCTTCCTCTTCCTAGAACACCCATGCCGTGCTCCCTGCTCGACAAAATCTTACGCAGTCTTCAAGTCACTGTCACCTGTCAGGCCCTTCTGGAAGCCTTCCCTGCCCCCATCCCCCAGCTACAACCTCATGGCCCTCCCACTGTGGCATCACAGCTGAGCGTGCTGGCTTGCTGGTGCCCCAGCCTCCGCGTGATGCGCTTGTGGATGAAGATGCTCACTTCTCTTCGCATTATGCTCTGGATGAGTAGGGCCAAATTCAGCAGCATGTTGAAGAAAATCCAAAATAACAGTGGTTGAAACCAGTTAGCAGTGGGATGTCATAGAGGTTAACTTTATGTATCAACTCAGCTGGGCAATGGGTACCCAGATACCTGGTCAGGCAGTATTCTGGGTGTTTCTGTGAGGCTGTTTCTGGATGAGACTAACATTTGAATTCGTGCACTGAGTTAAGCAGATGGCCCCCATACACTGGAGACCTGAGTAGAACAAAAGCAACGTAAGGGAGAATTCGCCTTCTCCATCCTCCGCCTGACTGCTGTAAAGCCGGCACGTCGGTCTTCTCCTGCACTTGAACCGGAACTGCACCGCCGGCTCTCCTGGTTCTCCAGCTTGCGGACGGTAGACCGTGGGGCTGCCTGCTCTCGCAGCTGCAGGAGCAATTCCACACGGACACAGATAGACATAGACCTCGACCTAGACCTAGCTTTCCTACTGGTTCTGTCTCTGCGGAGAACCTGACTAGTACAGAAGGCTAGATCTGCAGCCACTCCTCAGTCCCCAGACACCCCTGCCTCTTGGCTCTGCCATCTTAGCATGGAGCTCTGCGGTCCACGATGGCTCCTGAGTTCCAGCCACCAGGTCTGCATTGCAGGCAGCTAGGAGGAGGAAGGGACAAGAGAAGGGTTTGCTCCCTTCCCTTTAAAAAGAACTCTCAGAAGCCCCATGTGATCCTCCACTTACATGGCCAAGCCTAATGACAAAAGGGACAGGAATTGGAGATGTTCAGCCACACCGCAGCACTCTGCTAATACACCTTGTTAGCAAAGGAGGCGGGAAGATGAGTGTGAGTGACGAGCAGCTGCACCTCGTGCTGGCGCCATAGGTGCTGGCGGTGTCCGCCGAGGGCTCCTGACGCCTGGTCTTGTGATGAGCTGAGTGTTTGGGGTCCAGGAACATTTCTACACAGTTCTAAAGTTCTTCTTACCTCCTTTCTCCTCCTGGATACTACAGGCAGACTCATTATAAAACATCGTGGATTAACCTGTAATTTAAAGTTATCCCAATAAATCTGCCAACAGGACTTTTTGAAAACAAGACAAACTAATTATAAAGTTTATATTGAAATACAAATAAACAATAATCACTAAAAATAGAATAGAAATTCAAAAATTTCTAACAAACAGAGGAATGTAGTATATGATCAAGGGCTTTTCAAATCAGTGGGGAAGAGCGATTATTCTTAAAATGTTAAGGCAATTGGATTGCCATCTGGAGGAACAACTACATTCCTACCTATCTTTGTCCTAGAATAAACCCCAGATGTAATAATAAAATCACAAACTTGAAATTTTTTATAAACTTAGAGTGAAGAAGGCCTTTCTAAACATGATTCAAAACCCAAAGGCACAGAGACCAAAGGGATAAATTCAACTTCATAAGAATAAATATTTTTTTTTTTAAAAAAAAGCAAATATAGGCCGGGCGCTGTGGCTCACGCCTGTAATCCTAGCTCTTGGGAGGCCGAGGCGGGCGGATTGCTCAAGGTCAGGAGTTCAAAACCAGCCTGAGCAAGAGCAAGACCCCGTCTCTACTATAAAGAGAAAGAAATTAATTGGCCAACTAATATATATAGAAAATTAGCCGGGCATGGTGGCACATGCCTGTAGTCCCAGCTACTCGGGAGGCTGAGGCAGAAGGATTGCTTGAGCCCAGGAGTTTTAGGTTGCTGTGAGCTAGACTGACGCCACGGCACTCACTCTAGCCTGGGCAACAAGCGAGACTCTGTCAAAAAAAAAAAAAAAAGCAAATATAACATCAAAAGTTAAAAGTTAAAATGTGTGTGGGGTAAAGCATTCTCAACTCATGCCTTTAATCTATACAGAGCGCCCACAAATCAATAAGAAAAAGACTAACAGCCTAACGAAAAAACGCATATGGGAAGAGAAAATTCACAGAATTGTAAATATAAATGATCCTTGAACATAGGAAAAGATGTTTAACCTCACTCACACTAAGATCAATGCAAATTGAAACTAAGACACTCAATCCAAAAAAATGCGACAGCACTGTGTTGGTGGGACTGGGGACAGGCGTCCATGCGTTGACAGAGGCAGTATAAATTGACAAAGTGTCTGCAGAGCAATCTGGTATTATTTGTCAAAAAATTTAAAACATGTATTCTTCTATTCCGTATATTCCCCTTAAAGGGATTTATTCTAAAGATCGTGTATATATCTACACATACAGGCATTATGCACACGAAGACAGCCCTGTGTGCGTGGCTCGCGATGACAAAGGATTGGACGCTGCCCCACGTCCACTAGCGAGGCACGAGCTAAACAGGCCCCGCTCACTCTTGCCGCAAGTCCTCTGGTCAAAATAATGAGAAAGCCCTTTGGAGTACTGTTGAGGAAGCTCTCTAAGAGACATTGCTTAAATCAAGGAGTATATATACTACGTTATAATTTATGAAAAAATGAGAAAGAACACATGTATGCACGTTGAATCTGTGTAAAATACCAAGAAACAGGAAGCAGTTACCTCTAGAGAGAGAGGCCTGGGGCTGCAGAGGGACAGCTGTGAGCAGGAGACCTTTTCACTATACATCCTCTCTACCTTTTAAAATCTGTGTATTTTATGTCATTTATTCAAAAATAATGTTTTAAAAAATAAAGCAGTTAGGTTTAGATTGACAGAGAAACCAGACCTTAGCGTAGAATCAACTGAAAGACTATTTGAACTAATGAGAGAATTCAGTGTTTGGAGAAAGATCCAAAAGTCACTTGCCTCAAGAAACGGTGCCGGGACAACTAGATAGCCCATGCAAAAGAACAAACTGGACCCCTCCTTCACATCACATAAAAAATTAACTCCAAATGGACCAAAGACCTAAATGTAAGAACCAAAATTATAAAATTCTTAGAAGAAAGCCTGGAGGTAAATTTTCATCACCTTATATTTAATAATGATTTCTTAGATATCACACCAAAACACAAGCAATAACTACAAAAATAGATAAATTGGATATCATCAAATTAAAAACTTTTGTCTTTCAAAAGACGCCGTCAAGAAAGTGAAAAGGCAACCCACAAAATGGGAGAAATTTTTTTGCAAATCATACATCAGATAAAGTACTTGTAACTAGAATATATAAAGAACTCTTACAGTTCGATAAAAATAAACAAGTTAAAGATGGGCAATGAATCTAAATTCTCCAAAGAGATACAAATATAGCTATATACAAATAGCTAACAATACATGAAAAGATGCTTAGTATCACCAGTCAGCAGGAAATGCAAATTAAACTCATAATAACATACTATTTCACACCCATTAATATGGTTTTTATCAAAAAGCCAACAAGTGTTGATGGGGATGTAAGGAAACAGAGCCTCACACACTGCTGGTGGGAATGCAAACTGAGCAGCTGCTTTGGACAACAGTCTGGCAGCTCCTAAAAACAGTAAAACATAAGAGTTACCATCTCACCTAGCAATTCTATTCCTAAGTATACACCCGAGAAAAATGAAAACATATGTTGACACAAATGTTTGTGGCAGCATTCATTTATAATAGCCAAAAGTTGGAAATAATCCAATGTCCATGAACTGATAAATGGAGAAACGAAAGGTAGCATATCCATCCAATGGAATATTATCCTACCGTAAAAAGAATGAAGTACTGATACATGCTACAACATGGATGAACCTTGAATACATCATGCTTAGTAAAGGAAGATCATGTATGATAGGCGGCCATTCATATGAAACGTCCAAAGGCAAGTGCACACAGACAGAAAGTGGATTGGTGGCTGCACAGGGCTGGAAGAAGAGGTACTGAGGAGTCATAGCTAACGGATAAGGGGTTTCTTTCTTTAACACGATGGAAGCGTCCTATAATTGATTGCAGTGATGGTTGACAAGTCCATGAACATACCAAAATACATTGAACAGACATTTGAAATGGGTGAATTGCATATATGTGAATTTTACCTCAATTACCAAAAAAATTCAATCACCTCCTCCCTCTAAACTATCTGAACAATTTTAAAAGCAATGAGATAATATCTACATCTATCTATGCACACTGGTTTTGCAAAGACGTCCATATCACGTATGCATAAACAGTTTTCTGGTGTGTGTGTAGTGTGTGTATACACATTTGCACAGCAAAAATAGGCCAGGAAGAATATCACTGCCCAGGGTTATCTGACAGCAAGGTAAGTAGGTAGGAGAACAGGAGGGAAACCTTCTTCTTGACTTTATATCTGCATTGTTTGAATTTTTACGATGAGTACATGCTACTTTCTTAGTATACAATAAAAAACAATAAAAGGGAAGAATTGAGCTCCTCTACTGGCATCTATCAGTTAGCAAGCCCTGGTAACTGATAATCTATCAGTTATCTGCTTTACATAGATCTGATCTCCTGATGTAGCTGATGATCCTCACGAGAGCCTTGCACAGCCCTACACGGTGTTTTCTGCATTTAACAGGTGGGAAACTGGGTCTCAGTGGAGGTGAGGGACTCAACAAGGAAGCAGAGCCCACGTGCAGGGGACCCCAAGACGCAGCTGGCCCACCCCGTCCCTTCCCAGTGCTGGAACAGGACTCAAACTATTTTTATAATTTTCCCTAAACTGACCTTCTGGGAGTCTACTTCAACAATAATGAGTGACAAGGGCAATCCAACCACAGTGCCCATATAAGATAAACCAGTTTCATGTAAAAAATTTTAAATTTCACCAGAATTTAAAATAGAGCTTAAATAACACCAGAGGAGGTTCAGAGCAGCTGGCTCCAAGACCTGAATGATTCTTGCAGTTAAAACGTTCCAGTCACTTAGACATTCATTAGGGATTCAGCGTCACTGGGGAAATGGGTTAGAAGAGTTAAATGCCCAATTCATAATGGAAAAGTATCTGAAACAACGTGCTGATCACGGTCCTCTCTGAAACAAGCGGTGGGGCGGCACTGAAGCCAGGTCCACAAGGCCTTTACATAGCGTGTGCTGCTTGGGAACTGTCCTCGGAGACACATCTATTTTCCCTGGTTTTGAAAATGCTTCCAAAACAAGTAATAGAATCTCAGTGATTTTCTTTAGAAATGAAAAATATATATATATATAAAAAACAACCCAGAGGCCTCATCATATTTTTAACTCTTTGGATTTTTCCCAAAAGAAAATGGTGGATCTGTTTCCAGAATAAGGGAGAATAGATACTGAGTAGCCAAAACAACAGTGTCCCCATCTCCTGAACATCTCCCACCGGACAGACAGCCTGTGGTCAACCCAACTCATCATCTCCCCAGCTCCATCCCTACAACTGCATGCCCATACGAATTAAAGTTCTGATCAGCGACCTGCTTACTCTGCTTGGAAACCTGGGGACAGCCACAATTGCTCCTTCGCCACCTTCTCTTGCTTTGACTTCTGAAATGCACTAATCTGCCCTTCCCTCCACAACGGTGGAGTTTCCACCTGGCCTGGGGCGTCCACGTCTCTCACCTACGCTATTTCTCTGGATCCCCACCTCATTACTGTCTCCACCATCTCCTGCAAACCGCTCTACTAAAGGCATCTTTCTGCCCCATCCATCTGCCCCATTCCTTCCCTCCCGCGCATGCCTGGCTTCACAGCAGCTTTCCATGGTCATGCCGCGCCTGGGCCTCCCGGCGCGGCCAGCCTTGGCAGGAGCGAGCAGCACACTCGGCCAGCTGGTGCGCCTGCCCCGACCCCGACTATCGTGTCCAGGCCACGAGGGTGGTGAGAGCACAGAGGGCGTGTGCTGTGGCTCCGGCAGTGGCAGCCACACCCAGCTTCTGGGGGCAGCCGCGACACCCACCCTCCAGCAAGCTTTGTGGTACAAGCTGCCATTTCTGGCCTCGGCAGCCCAGGCCATGGCTCCTACCAGGCCTGGCTTTGTGGGGTGACCGGGGTTACCTCTGGCTTCAGAGCCTCGCCTTGTTCCTGTATCTTACTCTGCCTGCTCCTCCAGCCTTCCAGGCAGTTCTTTGAGCTCTGTGGTCTCCTTTCACACACTTCCTTTTTAGCCTTCCTCAGCCAGAGTCACCTCTGTTGCCCACAGCTACAAAGTTTGACTGAGACACCTCCAAGGGGCTTCGGGATAAAGACTAAACTCTTCAGCCAGGTGTACAGACCCTGTCTGATCTGGGCCTCTCTCACCTGTCCCCCAGCGCCGCCCACCCACAGCCCCAGGTGAGCGGCCAGCCAGGCCCTTCACACTCACAGACCTTTGCCTCCCGTCACCCCTTCTTCGCCTGGTGAACTGCCCAACTCAATGCTCCTCTGGGCATCGTCCCCCCACCCCGGCGACAATGGGCCCCCTCCTCCAGTCCTCTGCAGCCCTCGCTCTCTGCGGGCCCTGAACCAACGCCTGGCGGCTGGTGTCCGTGTGTGCCTGTCTCTCGAGAGGGCCACGGAGCTCCTCAGAGCAGCGATGTGTCATCCTCTATGTCTTTGTGCCCCTGCCGCAGAGCTGGCACAGCACTTGTCACGTGGCAACCCCGGCAAACACGCAGTTGGCGGCAGGAGGCAGGGAGGCCGCATCCCGTCCTGCTGGGCCGGACAGCACCCTGCACCCTCAAGGGGCAGCATGGTGTCACGCTTGCTAAGGCGCTCTGGGAAGAGTGCTTAGCACAAACCGTTGCTGAGACTTCGGGGCGTCTCCCTTTGGGGGTCAGCTGGCCTGTTGCAGAGAACTGCCTTCCTGCCACTTTCTCCAGCAAGGATGCTGTTGTTTAAAGGGTTCACTTCTCCCCACTCCGGCTACATGGTCACCTGACACTCCTTGCCCTGCTCTGCTGCAGCTGAAACTCGTGTCCAGACAGGACAACAGCACCCGGGCCACAGTGATTGACTTCTCTGAGGCCAGTGTGAGTTACACTTCTTATCACTTGGAACCAAAATGTTTTCTGCTTGATCAGCCACCAGACTCAATGGTGGGTGCCCAGCATAGATCAAATCACCAGGCCAGGCGCAGTGGCTCATGCCTGTGGTCCTAGCACTCTGGGAGGCCGAAGCAGGCGGATTGCTCGAGGTCAGGAGTTCGAAACTAGCCTGAGCAAGAGCGAGACCCCGTCTCTACTATCGATAGAAATAAATTAATTGGCCAACTAATATATATAGAAAAAATTAGCTGGGCATGGTGGCGCATGCCTGTAGTCCCAGCTACTCGGGAGGAAAATCGCTTAAGCCCAGGAAGTTGAGGTTGCTGTGAGCAAGGCTGACGCCACGGCACTCACTCTAGCCTGGGCAACAAAGCGAGACTCTGTCTCAGAAAAAAGAGCAAATCGCCAGTGCTCAGAGCAGCTGGAGAGCCTCGGCCACCTCTCACACAGCGGCCAGGCAGCTCCCTGAAGCTCCTGGCACATCTGCTCCGGGCTGGGACTTGAATCGCCCACGCACCCACAGCAGCCAACTGCATTGCTCCTCTCACTTGGGCACCCTCAGAATCTTCTCTGTCTCACCCAGCCCCGCCCCTCCTTCTCCGCATTCCCTGGGGGCTCTGCCCCTCCCCCTACCCAGAAGCAAACACTTTCCCATTTTATCATCAGACAGCTAACTTTCCCCCTTGTCTTGATTCCAGGCAGACATAGACCACAGTTCTGGAAGCTTCACCCCGTTACCTGTTTTGAGTGAGCAATCCATGGCATGCTCTTCATGTATGTTCATGAGTTCTCAGCAGTCTGTGAGCTAGCAAGCCTTGCTATCCATATTTTTAAAAACTGTCTTTCAGAGAGTGAAGTAGCTTGCTCATGGCCCCAGGGGTGGCTGGGAGCAGAGTCCAGGCTCAAACCCAGGTTTGTGTGACCCGGGTTAGGCTGAGAAAACAGCATGGGCGAGCAGACTGCGGATGGATACAGGAGATAACAGCAGAGGTGGCTGAGAACAGTCGGATTCACTTCTGAGGCCCAGAAGGTGTTAGAACATGGTAGGACTTTTGGCGAAGGGACAGAGTACGTGTCGTAGATAGAGCTCATCCTGAAAAACAACCGTGGCTGTGAAACACTGGGAAAAACCGCCCCATTTCCCAACCCGCTGTTCAGGCTGTCGCAGGGACTGTTGCTGTTTTCCAGATAGCTAGACGTGCACGGTACGGGAGTTCTGGCCTGTCCCCACGTGGAGAGTCGCCAGCCTGGTGGCCGCTGTGTTGTTCAGAGCACACATTCCAACAGGCGGTGAGAGCCCAGCAAAAAGTGCCCCAGATCCCTTACTGAACAAAATAGTCTTGGTCAGGACTGTGTTTGAGGACATGCTCTGACGCTGCTCAGATAGAAGTGGGTGTCACGGTACGGAACCGGGGCACGGGGAAAGGAAAGACCGCCGTCATCCTGTCAGCCACACGACACGCACAGCTGCCCTCGCTACCAGCAGTACTGAAAACTTAGCCTCTCAGTTCTCAGTTTTCTCACCTAGAAAATGGGGGTGGCAACAGCATCTCCCCCCTGGGACTATCACAAGGACAGGATGAAAGCACATGGAGAACAGAGCCCACCGTGCTCAGTGACGCCACCAGGAAATGTGAGCATTAGGGATGATTATTCTGGTTTTTGTGCGCGTGTGTGTGGACTTTCTCATTTTTACTCAAAGGACATATATTGTTTTTCCCATTGGGAAAAACATGCTTTCTAGGATCATTGGCAATAAAGCTTCCGTTTTCTTTGGCTTTTCTGGGGTCAGCAGTTCTGAGAAGAAAATGACCACAGGGCATTTTCATTTTGCACTTCAGCTGGAACAAGAGGTGACAAACGGTGTGTGGACAGAGACAATTTGTAATATAGTTCCACCCTGGCCTCCACATTTTGGGAAAACAGCCCACATCATTCCCTCCTGCCTGCACACATGGAGAAAACCTAGAGAGCCGGGGTCAGAGCCACACTGGCCAGCGCGGCCGGGCTGCCGCGGCCGGGCTGTGCCGGGCGCTGCCTCGCTCCCTGTGTCTCACAACGCCTGGTGAAGAAGCGCCCGGGTGCAGAGGCAGCGCGGCTCAGGGGCTCACATAAGGGGTCTGGAACTGACCTATCTGAGCCTCAACATCTTCATCAGTAGCATGAAAAGAAGACATGCCCCATGGGGCACCGTGAGGATTAGAGGTGTTATTAGGCGGAAGGGACCAGGAGCAGAGGCTGACACCCAGTAACAACTTCAAAGTGCTGTTATTTTTGTTCTCACACCTACCCAGTGGCAGAGTAGAATGGGCGTCCACCACGGCAATGCCCCGCACCCATATCCCCTTCTTCTGGAAGGCACACCCCACTTCTACCTGAGGGCTCCTCCTCCATTCATTGCACACAGTCTTGGGTAAACTGTCCATCAAACGACCCCAAGAAAGTTACGGATGGCCCAAATGTTAATCAGGTATCCTTTTCTAGAACCTAACACTTAAGGATAGTAACAAAATGACTGAAGGTGATTAGAAATCTAGGAATCATTTGGGAACAGGGCATGGCCCAGGCTTTCCATGAGCTTCTGCTGCTCAGATCCTCGGATCTCTCCTGAACACATCTGCCTCCAGCCCACAAGCTACTTCCCGATCTTCCTACATGCAGATTCCAGAGGTCATTTCTGCAGCTTGCAGTGAAAGAACTCAAACACATCCTTCAAGAAATCTTCCTGTTTCAGCACACTCCTCTGCTCCAAATATATAACAATGACAGAAAAAACTTTTAAAAGAGAGTACACTAAAAAACAGTTCCAAAAAAGATGAATATCTCTGGAGCCAGACGCAGGACAGAAGTGCAGTGTAGGAGACGGTACGGAAGGCACAGGTTCCTGAGCACTGGTGCCAGAGCAGGGAAGGAACCTGGGAGTTTGGCTTTCACAGGGTAATAGCACTAAAAGGTGTCCCTTGTGAGAGGGAGGACCAGTCTCTGCTGACAGTCAGGCGTTAGGACACGGAACTGAGGGTCAGGAAATATGGCTGAAACAAACCCTGCCCAATACCTGGAACACCAGATTCTCTGAGGCCCTGAAGAGGAGGCTGGATAAAGAACCTAAGCTAATCAAGCCCCCCTGGTGGCTTCTCGTCTGAGCCTAGGACCTTTCTGGCCTCCCCATAGAATAGGATCCTAAAGTTCCATGTAATGCATAGTCCTAGATGGGATTAGCTGTGGCTTTGTGAAGACAACCACAGAAATAAAGAACTGATAGACAAGGCAGAAGAGAGAAGAGAACAAACTGGAACAAAACAAAAGGCCTAAAATATCCTACTCAAAATAAGCCAACAAATCAGTATTGCCAAAATATGAAACGGAGAATTGTAAATACTAAAAATGATGGTCGGCAAATCAACCATGGGAACACGGATTCACTCTAGGTACAATTGGGTTTATAAAACAGCCTGACAAATACTTCAAAATTATTATAAGCTACTCAAAGTGATTTTTAAAATAGTATTCATTAAAAATTAAAAAAATACTTTTAAAAAGGCAGAAATGAAGAATGCATACTAAAATGAAATATCAAGTATATATAAACAATTTAGAAATCTTAGTAAAGTCATTGAAATATTTAAAAAACTCACTAGGATAAATTCTAGATAGAAAGTAGTTGAGAACAATACTAAACTGAAAGACAGTCCTGGGGAATTTACTCATGATACAAGATACAGAGACACAGACATTAAAAGATGTATTTGAAAAAGCAGTTATGAGACCTGAAATCTACTTAGAGATATACTAACATCTATCTAATAGGGATTATAGAAGCAGGGAATGGGGAAAATAGAAAAACAAAACAACAACAAAAACCCACACATATTTGAAGAGATAATAGCTGAGAAATTTCCAGAATTGAAGAAAGAGTTCTTCCAGTGCACCAAGAATACTGAGCAGGATAAAGAAAGATAAATCTACACATAGAGAAATTGTAACAAAACTGTGGAGCATTAAGGGTAAAAGGAAAATGTTAAGAGCTACCAGAAAGGAAAAACAAGTTGCTAAGAGAGCAACGATTAAACTGAGGGAAGATTTTCCATCAGCAAAAATGAGAGCCAGGACAATGGAGTCACATCTTCAAAAGGGCTGAGGATAAAGAACTGTCAAGTTGGAATTCCATGCCAGGTAAACTACCATTTGTGAATGGTAATAAAAGCGATTTTTATACCTAAAAGACTAAGAGTGTACACCTCTACAGATTCCCACTAAAGAAATGGCTTGTTAACTGGGATTTGTTTTAATCGGGCACAGTAAGACTCGCAGACACAGAAACAAGTGTCTAAAGGCAGAAATTTGTTAGTCTCATGGCTCCCCGTACCCGGGAGGCAAGTCACGCCAGGTAGGGCCACACGCACAGGCAAGCCCGGGCGGTCAGGAGGCAGAGGGAGTGAGAGGGAAACGGAGGGAGGAGCATTTTCATTATGGTTTCCCTGGGAAGTAAAGGACAAGGGAGGGTGAACGGGCTAGGACCGGCTCGCTGGAGTAGGTTCAGCAGGCTTTTAACAGGATGGGGACTAGGGCTGTCCCTGGCTGTCTGGCACCGGCCCTTGGGGCAACCAGGGCAGCTGGCCGAGGGTATGGGCTCTGACTGGTCGGTTCACATAGGGAAGACTTGCTCGCAGGGGAGCTTTCTACCATCTCTAGGAAGTGGCCACCCCTGGGAGGGCAGCCCCTCCAGGGTCAGCAAGGCCCCAAAATGTCAAAGCATCAGAAAATAAAAAATGTGATAAATATAGATTGTATTTCAGCCCAAAGTAAAATAAACTCAGAAGGAAGTTGTGGGATTCAAAATACAATGCTGAACACAGGGAAAAATAAAACATGTCATCAAATTTAATTAAAAAGTAAAATAGTAACAGTAATAATAAAATATTAATAATATAATTTCTGTGTTTAACAATATTGTTTTTGGATAAGAAGACTAAAATGGGGATTTTTCAATGAGTAGCTAAAATTTGCAAAGTTCCTTTGTTAAGAAGTAGGTTAGAAATATATCAACTAACAACTTTTTTATAAAATCATACGCTTAAGAATGTATACTAAATATTAATATTTATTGCTTTCAAACCAGCAGAGTATAAATTGGATTAAAGAAAATTTAAGGGTCGGGAGAGGTGGCTCACACCTGTAATCCTAGCACTCTGGGAGGCCGAGGCGGGCAGATTGCTCAAGGTCAGGAGTTTGAAACCAGCCTGAGCAAGAGCGAGACCCCGTCTCTACTATAAATAGAAAGAAATTAATTGGCCAACTAATATATATAGAAAAAATTAGCCGGGCATGGTGGCTCATGCCTGTAGTCCCAGCTACTCAGGTGGCTGAGGCAGTAGGATCGCTTGGGCCCAGGAGATTGAGGTTGCTGTGAGCTAGGCTGATGCCATGGCACTCACTCTAGCCTGGGCAACAAAGTGAGACTCTGTATCAAAAAAAGAAAAAAAGAAAATTTAAAACTTGCATTCAACAAAAGGTAGGATAAATAAATTGGTAAGATCAGCTACAGTTTGGAAAAGGATACTTGTATCATAAGTAACTGTCAAGGATAAGATTCCAGGATGTAAAAACAACCCCTAAAATCCAGTATGACAAAGAAAAATAACAAAGAGTTTCAACTCTATTTGTTATGCTTTATTGTTTCAAAAATAGGTAAGACACATATGTCAGGATTTAATCAAGACAAGTGGTTCATGGGTATACTGATGTCTGTTCTCAGATCTGCTTTACCTTTTCTGTATATTTTAAATATTTAATAATTATTTTAAGAATTAGAAAGAACCGTGAACGTTATAGCAGGATCAAACACATACAATTCCCATTCAATTCCCAGGTCTTCCCTTAATTGCCACACTAGAGAGCAAGTACTCACTGTCCCATCCCAAACGTGGTCCTAGCTGAGGCCTGGCAGCTCGGGATGGACGAGAAAAGGATTGTGGAGCAGAGATCTTTGCCTCTTCAGAGGAAGTGCCTTTCTTTCCACTGTTCAGAAGGAGCTGAAGATTCCACATGGGTGGCAGGCGTGGTCTTCCAGCCGGCCTTGCCCCGGGGGAGCCAGTCCCTTTTGGCGTTTTCTTCACACTGAGCCTGACGCATGGTGTCTGGTGACAGGGGCCACTGGCTGCTGCATGGGCTTACAGGAGGACGAGGAGGACAACGCTGTGACTTCTGCAGCTGAGGCCCCATTTTCACTGGCTGCTCAGGACTGCTCACTTCCCAGCACCTCGGGACCTTGGACCAGAGGCGTCAGTATGGAAACCCAGGTCGCAGTTAGGCAGAAGACGGGAAAAGTGAAGTCACATTCAGGCCATGGGATGTTTCCAATCCCATATTCTACACGTTTCCAAAAAAATTTCAGCTTCAAACACAAAATTCCTAGAAGTTGCTCCTTAGACAGCTTGGGAGGCCCAGGTTAGCCAGCAACTCCAGTTTAAAGCCAAGACGCATGTTGTTGCAGTCGTTGTTCAACTCACAGCTGCTCAGCTCTCATTAATCATGAACAGCTTACCTTTTAGAGAGATCTCAAAGGCATTTTGCTGAATGAAAAAAGTCCATTTCAAAAGTTGATAGCTATGTGATTCCATTTATATAGCATTTTTGAAATGACAAAATTATAGAGATGGAAAAAAGATTAATGGTTTGCTAGGGGTTAGGGATAGTGGTGGGGGCGGCGTAAGTATACATGGGTAGCACAAGGGACATTTTTTGTGGGTCTGTATCTTGAATGCAGTGGTAGTTACACAACTCTACACATGTGATTAAAATGGCATAAAACTATACACACACAGTGTACTAATGTCAATGTGTACAGTTCTATATTGTACACATTGCACTATAGTTATCTAAAATGTTATCACCAGGGAAACTAGGTGAAGGGTACATGGGATCTCTATACCATATTTGCAAATTCTTATAAACCTATAATTATTTTAAAATTAAAATTTAAGAAAAAATAACTTGTGTATAAAAAGTTAAATATATAGACTAGGTGTTTATAAACTAGTATATATGGTAATATATAGTATATATGGTAATACATAGACTAGGTGTTTGCAGGCCAAATCTGGCCCACCACCTATTTCTGTATGACCTGAAATCTAAGAACAATTTTTATTAATATATTTTAAGAGGTTGAAAAATATTTTTTAAAAGAGAGAATGTTTTGTGACACACAAAAATTATGTAAAATTCAAATTTCAGAGTCCATGAATAAAATGTTATTGGAACACAGCTATGCATATTCATTTATGTATTGTCTATGGCTACTTTTGCATTATCTCAGCAGAGTTGAGTTGTTGCTTGCTATAACTTAATGTCTGTGTCCTCCACAACTCACATGCTGAAACCTAATCCCCAGTGTGATGGTATGTGAAGGCAGGGTTTTGGGGAGGTGATTAGACCATGAGGGTAGGGCCCTCATGAATGAGATTAGTAACATTAGAAAAGGGACTCCAAAGAACTCCCTCACCCCAATTGCGATGCGAGGACACAGTGAGTAGACAGCTATCTATGAACCAGGACGCAGGCTCTTACTAGACATCAAATCTGCCAACACCTTGCTTTTGGACTTCCCAGCCTCCAGAACTCTGAGAAATACATTTCTGTTGTTTATAAGCCACCCAGTTCATGATATTTTGTTATAGCAGCCTGAACAGACTAAGACATTGCTACCAACATCATATGGCCAACAAAGCCTAAATTGCTTACTATCTATTTACAGAAAACGTTTGCCAACCCTTGCTATAGAACACCTAGGGTTTTTATTTATTTCATTATTTTGAACAATGCTGAAATGAAAAATAATTGTACTCTTTGCTATGTGCATATATATAAGAATATCTCTAGGACAGAAAACAAGAAAGGGAGGTATTTTGATTTTTAAGAGATATTGCCAAATCATCCTTCAAAGATGGTTGTTCTAGGGAACAGCTTCCTGGAATGTGAGAGAAATTTGTATCAGGTTAACCCTCCTGCTGATAACATTTACAAACTCTGGACAAAATGTTAAAAGAACAACCGTTTGAGACACTGGAGGTCAACCAAGAGTAGGGATAAATTAATGGGATGTGACTCTTATTAGAAGAGAAGCAAAGTAAGTAAGAGTAAATGAATCCTAAAACAAGCAGAAGAAAAATAGTAAAGATGAGAGTAGAAGTCAATGACATAGAAGATGAAAAAAAAAAACAAAAACAGAAAATTAATACAACTCACAGTAGGTTCTTTCAAAAGATCCAAAAAATTAATTAACTCTAGTCAGACTTGTTAGGAAAAAAACAGAGAGAAGACACAAATTACCAAAATCAGGAATGAAAGAAGAGACATTACTACAGAGCCTACAGACATTGAAAGAATAATAAGGTAATACCAAGAACAATTTTATTTTAATAAATTCAACAACTTACTAAAATGGAAAAGTTCCTTGAAAAACCTTGTATTAGTTTTCTAGCCATAACAAAGTACCACAGAATTTCTCAATTCTAAGGGCTGGAAGCCTGAGATCAAGGTGTCAGCAAGGTTGTTTTCTTCTGAGACCTTTCTCTTTTGTAGATGGATGTCTTCTGTGTCTTTAGGTGGTCTTTCCCCTGACTGTGTCTGTGTCTCAGCTTCCCCTTCTTCCATGGATGCCATTCTGGGTTAGAGCCCACCATAATTCCTCATTTTAATATAATTACCCCCTTAAAGGCCCTATTTTCCAAACATAGCCACATTCTGAGGTGCTGGCAGTAAGGACTTCAACATTTGAATTTCAGGGGACACAATTCAGCTCATAACAGACAAAAATTATAAAAACTCATTCAAGAGAAAACAGGTAACACAAATAGCCTTAAGTTTATCTTTAAAAATTGAATTCATGGTTTAAAACCTTTCTACAAAAAAACAAAAACAAAAAACCACTCCAGGACCAGGTAGTCTCAATGGTTAATTCTATTAAATGTTTAAAGAAGAATTAATACCATGTCTACATAATCTTCTTCAGAAAATAAGAGACGATGGAACACTTCTCAACTGTTACCAAAATGTGACAAAGACATTATAAGAAAAAAGCTACAGAACAGTATCTCTCATAAACATAGATGCAAAAGTCCTAACCAAAAGTTCATCAAATCAAATCCATCAATGTATAAAATGAGTAATGCATTATTACCAACTGGGTTTATCCCAGGAATGTAAAGTTCATTTAATATTCAAAAGTCAACCAATGTAATCCACCATATTAAAAGACTAAAAAAGAAAAACTATATGATCACTTTAATAGACAAGAAACAAATCTGTCAAAATTCTACATCCATTCCTTGTTAAAAATCCTCGGCACCAGGAATAGAAAAATTTTGCTCAACCTGATAAAGAATATTCAAGAAAAAACTTTGATTAACATCATACCTGTGATGAAAACTAAATGCTTTCCCCCTAAGAACAGGCAACTTCTTACAACTTCTTGCAACATGTTATATGAGGTGCTAGCCAGTTCAGTAAGGCAAAAAAAAAAAAAAAAAAAAAAAAAGGCATAAAGATTGCAAAGGAAGACATAAAATTCTATTTGCAGATGATACGATTTTTATAGGAAATCCAAAGGAATCTATTTTTCAAAAATTATTAGAACCAGTAGACTTAGTCCCAATATATAAAAATCAACTGTATTTCAATGCACTAACAATGAACAATTAGAAATTGAAATTTTAAAAACATTGTTTATGGTGGCTTTAAAAATTGAAATATTTAGATAACTTTAGCTAAATATGTGTTATTTCTATACACTGAAAACCACAAAACATGGCAGAGTGGAATTTCAAAAGATGCAGATAAATGGAAATGCAGAACATATTCATGGAATGAAAGGTATCATTCCTCCTGAAATTGATATACAGCTTCAACAAAATACCTCTCAAAATCTCAAGTGTTTATTATTGTTTTATAATAAATCTTGAAATTATTTAATATAAGTCTTCTATGTTCTTCCTTTACAAGTTATTTTGGCAATCTAAGCATTTACATATAAATTTTAGAATCAACTTGTCGATTTCTATAAAACAGCTAGACATAATACGGATGGTGATTGTATAGAATCTATAGATCAATTTGGAAAGAATTGATTCTTGACAGCATTACACCTTCTAATCTGTAATATGGTATAATTCTACATTATTTGATCTTTTTATACTTTACTATCTACTGATATTTTGTGCTTTCAAGGTACATGTCTTGCACATATTTTATCATTTGCAGTGCTATGTAATTGACAACATACACATACACAAATGTGCTAAGTTAATTTGAGGGTAGTCTTTTTAACAAATGGTGCAAGATCAATTGAGTATTGTACAGAAAAATATAAATCTTGACCCTCACCTCACACCATACACAAAATAACTTAAAAATGTGTGTTTATAGACCTAAACTTAAGAGACAAAGCTATAAACTGTCTAAAAGAAAATACAGGAGAAAATCCTTGTGACGGTAAGTTTAAAAAACAAATTTTTACTTAGGACACTACTATGGTCTGAGTGTATTCTCCAAAATTCATATGTTGAAATACGAACTCCCCAGGTGATGGCATCCAGACGTGGGGACTTCGGGAGGTAAGTCGTGAAGGGGGCCCTGGTGAATAGGACCAGTGTCCTTATAAAACAGGCCCGGGGGGCTTGTTTGCTTCTCCACCTAGTGAGGACACAACAAGAAGGTGTCACCACTGAGCAAGCAGACTTGCCCCACTTGCCAGATCTTAGATCTCCCAGCCTCCAGAACTCTGAGAAATAAGCCTTTGTTGTTTGTAAGCCACCAGTTTATGGTATTATGTTATAGCAACCCGAGCAGACTCAGTCACAACAACACATAAACCATTAAAAATGATTAATTGGACTTCGTCAAAATAAAAATCTTCCACTCTCAGAGAAAATCAAACTACAAGCCATAAGCTGACAATATTTGCAAATATATAGATATGATAAAGGACTTGTTTCTAGACTATATAAGGAACTCGTACAACTCAATAACACAGAGCAAACAATTCATCTTTTAATGAAATATTTTATTTGCTATAACTGAAGATTTACATGTAGTTGTAAGAACTACATCACATGTTGTCTTTTCCTCCAATGATAACATCTTGCAAAACTCTAGTATAATCACGATCAGCACATACTGACACTGAGACAGCCAAAAGGCAGACATTCCATCACCACAAGGATCCACGTGTCTTCCGCTTTGGGGAGTCCTGCTAGATGCATGTCAGAACTGTGAAATCTATATCCTCCCCACATATCTTTGAAGAATTTTTTAAAAATGTATCTTTGTTCATTTCTTAGGAGAATTCCTTGGCTCTAGCTCCAAACTTACTATTTTGCATTTCACTTTGCTACCCAGTCCATCTATTGAAGTTTTTATTTTGGCAACATTTCATGTTTTCAAAATATCTAATTAGTTTTTATTTTATTTTATGACAGAGTCTCACTCTGTTGCCCGGGCTAGAGTGCTGTGGCGTCAGCCTAGCTCACAGCAACTCCAAACCTCCTGAGCTCAAGCAATCCTCCTGCCTCAGCCTCCAGAGTAGCTGGGACTATAGACATGCACCACCACGCCTGGCTAATTTTTTCTATATAATTTTAGTTGGCCAATTAATTTCTTTCTATCTTTAGTAGAGACGGGGGTCTTGCTCTTGCCCAGGCTGGTTTCGAACTCTTGACCTTGAGCAATCCTCCCACCCCAGCCTCCAGGGTGCTAGGATTATAGGCGTGAGCCACTGAGCCTGGCCTCTAATTGGTTTTTAAATAGTTTGCTATTGTTTTGTGGTAGCAATATTCTCCTTGCCCTCTGAAGTTATTATAGTTCATTTAAAGCCTTATTTGTTACACGAGCTCATTTTGTTTCCCAGTGTCAATGCATATGTGTATAGGGTTTGGAGCCCTTTTTATGTGGTTGGCTTCCCTCAGTCTGGTGATGGGGCTGCTCCTCTCCCTGCAGGAGGTCCCTCACCGCCTGTCTGCAGCCTTCCTGCAGTAGCAGTGAGGCCGCACTGGATCTCCACGGGGCCAGGAATGCATGACACGGAAGAATTCTTTCATGGGAAGCCATGTGGTCTTGTGGACAGAGGCCAAGCCTAAAACCACCACTTCCTCAGCAAGTGACCTTGGGCAAATAACTTTACATGAAGCTCGATTTCTTCGTCTGTAAAATGGGCACATTCCCAACATGCAAAGCCATAGAGAAGGCTATATATGCATAATGTCCAGCAGAAGGCCCAGGGCGGAGCAGACACACTGTGGATGGGGGATGTAAATACTTTTACTTTCTGCCACTTAGAATACTCCCGAGGCAGGATTCGCTGTGTACCTCAACAAATTGTTCTGGACGCTGATGAGACTTAACATCCCCTGTTCAAGCTCCAGCCAACTGTTCCTTTAGGTTGCCGCTGAGCCGACCCCACGGTCAGTATTTCTGCATCTGCTCCACCAATCTCTGTTTCCCTCTGCCTTCTCCAAGCCAGCCTTCCCTGACTCCCGCAGCACTCCGCAGCACTCCCAACTCCAGAACTGCCGACACAACTCATAACCCAGTGAGCCGAACCGTGCGCACGTCACCCCAGCTCGACTCCCGCACGCAGACACACCCCGTTCACCCTGGCCCGACGTCTAGCACGCAGAGGCGCTCCAAGAAGGGCAGAAAGGACACATGACGCCCTGAGGGCCCAGCGCCCTCCCTCTGCTACAGCTCTCCCTGCGTCTTCCCAGGGCAGCAAGACCAGCGAAAGGCTCAGGAGTGCAGAAGCCAGGAGACCTGCAAGCACTCACTGTGCTCAAAGGCAAGCTCTCCCACGGGGTGGGTTGCTTTATCCCCGCCATGATTTCCCCCCACTCCCCGCCTCAAGCATCTGCCTCTCCCGGGACTTTACAGCATGAAATGAAAACAGCAAATTTCTCTTAAACATCTTTTTTATTTCTGTTATTTGGTTTTCTACTTTAGTTCACATGGGCTGCTGGCTGCATTTCACACGAAAGCTGACACATCTCAGGACACGCCCCGTAAAACAGAGCACGTATAAATCACCCAGCATGGCCCTGCTTCTTCTGGTTGTTATTGCTGAAACGCCTGGTTCTAAGAGCACGAAAGACAACGTCCCTGTGCATCTGCAGGGAACAAGGACAGGGTGCGGTGGCCAGGCCTGCCAGGATGGGAGAGAGCCAAGATGCGGGGCTCCGGCGTGTCCTTGAGACAACACAGATGCAGACGCCACATGAGCAATTCCAGAAAGATCAGAGCCGCTGGGGGAACATTCCAGAACCGCATCCTCTCTACAGACCCCTTGGCTTCCTCAGCCCCGACAGGTGCTGAAACAAAAGCGAAGGCCGAGGTTGGCACGCCCCCCAAGCCAGCGGGCCTGCCCCCGGCCTCACCACCAGGAGAGCCTGTTTCCTCCCGGCCTGCAGCCCCTGCCCACCTGCGTCCCCAGCTGCGCCCACCGCCGGCCTCGCCCAGCTCTAAAACGTCTTGCCCTCAAAGGCCTGGAGGTTGAAGGCAGTATCCAGAAACTTCTTCAGAGACACCAGGTGAGTGTTCCGGTTTCCTGTGGCCGGTGCCGCTGCTGGGTCGCGGCCGACGTACCTGGAGGAGGAGAGCCAGGCTGAGGGCAGGCCGGGGCGGGTCTGCACCCTCCCGGGACTGCGGGGCAGCGTCTGAGGAAGGTGCAGGGCGGGGCCGAGGGCCCTGCCTTTCAGCACCGCACCGCCCCAGAGAGCTGCGGGCCGGGGCCAGGCTGATACCCAGCCACAGAACGGGAGGAGAAACTGTCACCTCGGTGCCACCAGACTTGTCCTCAAGGACAACAAACGAGGCCACAAATAAGGCTTAGGGGGCAAATGCCCCGCAGAGCTCCTCGTGAGTTCCTCACGCCCCTCCCCGCCTTCCCAAGGACAGCCGCGCCAACACCCAACACCCAACACCCGCTGCGTGCGAGCCCCTGGGGGACTGCGCCACGCCGCGTCCAGCCCGGCACCGCCCTGCCTAGAGCTGAAGAGCCTGAGGCCCCGCCACACAGCCGGCCTAGGGCCACACGGCAGGTCTGGACACGCAGCGGGCTCTCTAGCTCGGTTCTGGCTACAGAACAAGCAGAGGTTGCTCTCTGCACACGGTGCCAACGACGCCCGCCCCGGGTGGGGCACCCTCCCACCAAGGACAGAGCACACGCAGTCGGCAGGGCTGTGGGCTCCAACTCCTCAGTTTCAAATGCGGCTCAGAGAAGGACGGTGGCCAGTTCTGGGCGGCACAGCCCATGGGACGGGCGGAGCCAAGACAGGGCCGCTGGGCCCGAGAGCCCTGGGCAGGCCCAGCAGAGGCGCCCCAGGCCGATACCAGATGGGCCGGGCGCGGCTCAGGACGGTCGTGAAGCGCGGGCTGACGTAGTCATAGTAGCCCATGTTCTTATGCTCCTCCTGACACCACGCCAGCTCCGCGCCTCGGTACTTCTCTGCCTCCTGCTTGATCAGGTCGAAGGGGAAGGGCGAGATCTGGGGAGGCAGGAACGAAGGGGAACATAGCCAGGGAGGGGCAGTGTGCCCAGGGCCTCAGGACGGGAGCCACAGGGCCTGCCCACCCTCGCCGGCCCCCACCCTGGCCTGCCTGGCATGCCGCCCAGGGCCGGGGCTGGCGATGGGACCTTGCCCACCACTCTGGCCACGCGAGGGGCTTGGCACACCTGCTCCAGGCGCGTGATGGCCACCTGCTCCTCCAGGCCCTGGCTGCTCCGCTCCCTCACCAGGTCGTAGTACACCTTCCCCGTGCAGAAGATGAGTCGCCGCACCCGCTCGGGAGCCTGCGCCGCAGCCCCACCTTCAGGGATCACCCGCTGGAAGCTGGTCCCTGGAGGAGTGACGGGGCGTTGCTACCCAGGGGCTCAACAGCGCAGGAGACAGGCCCGCACTGCCCGGCTCTCTCTGGCCACTAAGACAACCCCAGGCCTGAACCTGTGGCTGCAGTGGGCATCTCTTGATCAAAAGGTGGAGAGGGGCAGCTGACACCCTGAGATGCCACAGCGAGAGGAGGGGAGACAGGGAAGCAGCCAAGGGCAAAGCCCTGGGAGCAGCGCCACTTAAGGTGATGGGGACTGGGGTGCCAGAGGGATGGCCCCGAAGGGAACGCAGAAGGCGACATGATGGACCCCTCTGGTACCATCATCCTCTGCCCCAGGCCTGCGTGGCACTCTGGCCCCATCACCAAGCAGTGTCGCAGGAGGCCGCTGCACAGCCCTCCTCCCTCCACCCTGCAGCCGAGCCTCCATCTCCAAGCCTGTCCACTTTCCCTCCTGAGCTCACACCACGTGCCAGGCACCAGGTCAGGCGTGCTACAAAACCTCTCAGGAGGCTGCTGACAGTCCCCACATCCCTGCGTCCCCACGCTGAGGCAGAGAGGGCAAACGGCTGCCAGGGCCCAGGAGGAAAGCCAGGCAGTCGGCCCAGGCAGTCCAGCCTCAAGGCTGGAGCTCTGAATTGCCACTTCAGCTGCCCGCCCACACCAGAGGGACAGCCAAACACACGGGGACACAAAACCAATGCCTGTCTGCGCCGAGGCCCTTCCTGGCCAGCCCCTGGCCCTCCCCTGCAGCCCAGGACCATTTTCCAAGACGTTCCGCTCATCCAGCCTCACACCTGTCCCTCTCTGGTTCTCCACTGAGTCACATCTCCATTTCAGCACCTTCAGGCATTTTATCTGACCCTGACTCCCAGGCAAATGAGGCTGAGGGCCACTGAAGGGGACACCAGGTATCCAGGGCCAATAATGTCTGTTTGGCTCATCAATTTTAAAAATGGACAAATAAATGAATGATACTCAGTGCCTTGCTAGCCTGGCAGACCTCCGCCAGGCCTCAGCCAGCCCGGCGAGGGTGTAAGTGGCCCCAGTGCTCACCTCTGGCCCTGAAGCTCAGCCCAAGTGACCCAAACTGGCCCGCCTCAGCCAGCCACCACGCCAACCTCCCAAGCCCCTGGCTGGCGGGGACTGTGCCAGGAGCTGCTGTGGGGCCAGCAGAGCCACAGGCAGAGGGGAGGACAGAAGAGCCTCAGGGCAGAAGCTACCCCAGGGCCACCAGGCCCCACCCCGGCCACCACCCCGATGTGGGCTGCCCCACACGCCCAGGCAGGCACGTACCGGATACCATCTGGTCAAAGCTGGATTTGGCCTCTGGATGCCTCAGCAGAGACTTGGGCGTGAAGATGATCAGCTGGAAGGGAAACACACGCCCAGCTGCCAGCTGCCCGCCCGGCCAGGGCCCGCTTCCGCGCCACACGGACGGACACTTACCGGCTTGCGGAAGGGCAGCAGGATCTGCCGGCGCAGCACGTGGAAGTAGTTGGCCGGCGTGGAGCAGTTGACCACAATCCAGTTGCAGTCATAGAGCTGCCTCACCTCGAAGTCCTCGGTGAACGCCTGTGGGGACGGGACGCGCTGGCTGGGGTGGCTGTCTGCTGCACCACGCCCGGGACCTGCCCCGTGGGCACAGCAGGGCGCGCCCGTCCTGGGCACTCACGGGGTAGGCGTCCGAGTCGTCATTGCTCATCTGCAGGAACCTCTCGGGCCGCGCTGAGGAGTGCTCCGGGCCCTGAAAGCAAACGCCACGCCCCTGCTGGCCCCATGGGACAGACGCAGGACAGAACAGGACCCCAGGCTCAGGGCAGAGTCTGGAGGGCTTCTTGGCGGAGGTGCCCTCGCTCTGGGGTCTGAACCACAGGAAAGTACCAGGACCGCGGGGAAGAGCCGGACCCTCGGGGTGAGGTCTGCCAGGCCCAGCGCGTGAATGTGCAGAGCAGGAGGAAAAGCGAAAGGCCCACACTGAGACACTCTCTGGAACATTCTGGAACAGCAGCTGCCACGCCTGAACGTGTGCTGCGCATGAGGCGTAGTTCCAGGGACCCCGCCTGCATCACTCACTAACCTCGCCGGCAGCCCGTGGGGGAGACACCCTTACCCCTCTTCACGGACGAGCCCGGGAGGGCACAGGCAGACAGGGAATGACCCTGCAGCCCGCAGCCCCGGCCGCCTGGGCCTCACCAGGGGCCCCTCTGCCGTGAGGGCAAGACGAGCCCACGCGGGTTTCCAGGCTGGCTTCCCGAGGGATGGAGGTGGCCTGTCCCACGGCCACCAGCCACCCCTTCGTGGGGGCAGCCCACAGACCCGGCACCACAGGCACCGGCTGGCCCGCCCTTCACGCCCGGCCTGGCCCCCCACGCCTCCCTCAGAAGCCGCCTTCACGGCAGGGCGGCCGCGAGCAGTCACGCCTCTCCTCAAGGAGCTCCCAGTCTCGGGGACTCCGCAGCAGGAGCAGCAGCGCAGAGTGCAAAGAACTGGACGTGCCGCTTGGGCGTGTGGCACTGCGGAGTCCTGCCCAGACGACCAGGCCCTGCTGAGTGGGACCTTAGGGACGTGCACTGCAGCCTGACCCTCCAGAGGCACAGAAGGCCTTGCCCTGGGTCACAGACCCGGTAGTGGCCGGCCCACCCTGCTTGCTCCCTGCTGCCCTGAGCTAGCACTGCCAGCTTCTCCTGTCCCCTGCCTGTCTCCCACCCCTGGTCAGGCCACATGCCTAGGAAGTGGCATCATGACACTCTGCTCCTTCCTCCCCACCCTAGGGTGCACCCAGCCTGCACTCCTTCCCTCTACGCCGAGTGTGGCTGCATAGGCAGGTCATAGAGGAGGGGGCCAGAGGACAGGCAGTATTGCACAGCATAGGTTCAAATCCCAGCTACTGGCTGTGTGACCCTGGGCAAGCTGTCCCACCTTTCTGTGTCTCAGTTTTCCTCCTCAGGCCAGTGGGAACAAGAACTACTTCATTAAGTTGTATGGACCGCAAGAGTTAACACAGAGAAAGCGTTAACAGTGCCCGGCACACAGTAAGCCCTCTCACGTGGCGGCTAATTCTGCTGCTGGTATGATCTCAGCAGCTGCAACACACAGGTATGTAGGCCCAGGTGCTTCCAGACCCTGGAAGGCATCTACCACCCAACCCAGAAGGGGCCAGTGTCCATCCCACCGATCCCAGGCCTGCTGGAGCCCACTGGGCCACCAGCCACCACCACAGCCCTCACCATGCCCTCCATGCCGTGGGGCAGCAGAAGCACAATGCCATTGTGCCGCACCCACTTGGCCTGGCCGGTGCTGATGAACTGGTCGATGATGCACTGGGCTGTGTTGTGGAAGTCGCCAAACTGCGCCTCCCAGAGGACCAGGGCGTTGGGGCTGGCCATGGCGTAGCCCAGCTCAAAGCCTAAACAGAAAACACCAAGATAGAGCTTGCTCTACACTGTCACCAAGTGGCAGTGGCTCCAGTCAAACCCAGCCTGTCTCAGCACACCCTCCCTGCCCCCACCCATCCTTCCCAGGCCAGGAAGAGCCCAGGGATACCCTAGGACTCAAAGAGAAGCATGTCCCTCCCGGGAGCGGGCAACATGCTGCAGATGCTACCCTAAGCCCTGACTTCACATGTGGCCAGGTCCAGCCTTATCTAAATCGGTATCTAAAAATATCCTGGGGTGGGGGCGGTGGCTCACACCTGTAATCTTTGGCTGAGGCGGGAGGACCGTTTGAGCTCAGGAGTTTAAGACCAGCCTGCGCAAAAGTGAGACCCCACCTCTACTAAAAACAGAAATAAATTAATTGGCCAACTAAAAATATATAGAAAAAAATTAGCCGGGCATGGTGGTGCATGCCTGCAGTCCCAGCTACTCGGGAGGCTGAGACAGGAGCCCAGGAGTTTGAGGTTGCTGTGAGCTAGGCTGACGCCACAGCACTGTGGCCCAGGCAACAGAGTGAGACTCTGTCTCAAAAAAAAATAAAAATAAAGATATCTTGGGGAGCAGCAGGGACCATCTGCCAAGAGGAACTCCCCCAAACACGTGCCGAGCTGCTGAGGAGCCGGGGCAGGAACAGCCCCAGCTGCGTCTCCCGGAGGCCTGGCCGTCCTCCCGGGAAGGCAGCGAGGGGAAAGCGAGCCCGCTGATGAGCCGCGGGACAGTGTGTCCAGGGAACGCTGTCGGGACAGCCTGGAGCCCAGGACGGGACCGCAGTGCAGGGCTGCTGGACGCAGGGCAGAGGAGGCGAGGCGGGGCTCAGGAGTGCAGGGTGGCCGGGCCAGGGCCGGCGACAGTTGGCGGCTGTGGCCATGGTGGGCTCTGCCGCTCCCCGTCTGGGCCCAGCGTGGCTGGTGTCAGAGAAGGGGCTCTGGCACCCACAGAGTCCCCCTCCAGGCAAGCAAGGCCCCGGCTGGATCCCTGCGAGGCCCAGATGGGACAGATCTCTTCCTCCACATGGCCTCAGGTGGGGGCAGCCCAGCCACAGCCTCAGGGCCAGACCCTGACCTGGCCTCCCCAGGGGCCTCTGAGCCTCTCCAGCCCCTCCCGGGCCCTGACCTTGGCCTGTCTCTGCTCCCCAGGCGTCCCAGGGCCCACCTGACCTGCAGGCAGAGCTCGGACCCACCCAGGACTCCGTACTCCGACAGGGAGCTGTTGCACACGGTGTAGGGGGCCTGGTCAGGCCAGAGATGGTTCATGGGGACGCACGTCCTCCGGTCGACCTCCTGGTCATGGAGAACATGGTGCCGGTGACTGCGGAGAGACAGACCGGGCAGGGGGCTGGCACCTGCTCACCCACAGCAGGGCGGCCGCAGCAGGAGGCAGGCAAGCCTTCGTCACTGTCCCAGGAAACCTGCAGGGTCCCACAGGACGGCACCAGGAAGGCCGTGGAAAGCCTCCGGGCTGTCCCGCGGAGCCTCCCCAGCGCTGCCCCTGCCTGCCGCGCCCACACGCAGCTGCGGCAGGTCTTGGGGCAGGACTTGCGAGCTGTGGCACCTCCCTGAGTCACAGCTTCTGACCACAGAGGGACCTGATGAGACCTCCGGGGTGCTGGGTGGAGCCTGAGACCTAGGAGGTCACACTCCTGGGGCACTGTCCCTGTGCACCCTGCTGGCCCCTTTACCATCTCCCCTGCCCTGTCCCAGCAGGAACGCTGTGCAGCGCCTGAGGCTGGCGCAGTAAGGAGGCCGCCTAGGTGAAGCCCACACCTGGCAAGGATGACGTGCAGCTCAGAGAATCATCGCAGCCACCTGGGCCCCTGGCCGGAGCAAGGCCGGCGGGGCTGAGCAACCAGGACATGAGAAAGCCAAGCTGTTGCGTCCTGGAAGCCATGCCACCCTGGCTCCGTAACATATGTGGATCTGAACAAGTCAGAATCCAAAACGCTGAGGGCCCCAGACCAAAGGAGACGTGACATGGACAACTGGCAAGTGTAAGTCCCCATCTGGATTAAAAAACCTCAACTGCAAACAAATTAAACAGGGAAGGCTGGCTTGATAGCAGTTCACACACGGCATAAAAAAAGATCTTGAGGACCAGAGGTGACCACAAGCTTAATACCAGTTGACAGTGGACCCAGCAGTCAGCTCCGCACACCTGCTCCCGTGGAGGACAGACAGGTGGCTCAGAGGCCCCCTGACGACTTGGCCTGAGAGCAGAGTCCAGGGCTGCTGATGTGATTCCAGTGAAGATCTCGGCCAGACAAGGGCCCTTTTTGGAGTCCCCCAGGTCAGGAAAAGGAGGAAGAGCCGGCTCCACTCTAGATCTCCCATGCTGACTTGGAACTCCTGAATGGGCTCAATGGGACAAGGCCACTGCCCTGGGCCAGGAGACCACGTGCCCTCACCTGAACGTGCCCCTCTCCACGTCCTGCCCGCTGAGCCGCACGTGGGTGCCCTCCTTAAGCAGGGAGCCGAAGGCCATGTACTCTGCCAACGCCCAGTCCACCGCCCGATTCCTGGTCATGTCTGCGCGGCCCCGCAGGATGCGAGACAGGCCTGTGGAGGGAAGGGCTGGCTTGAGGGCTGCAGGGCTGGCCACCTGCCTGGGACAGCGTGGGCCTGGGGAGGGTGCACGTGTGTCCCGTGCACACCCCCCACAGAGCAGGGCCCGCCCAGCACCAGGCACCCCCACGGCCAACACGAGGGGCCGCCTCCCTGTGCCAGACACTGCCCTGGCACAAAGCCACCCCAGGGAAGAGGCAGACTCCCACTCTCCAGAGGAGGAGACTGAGGCTCAGAAGAGGGAAGTCGTTTATTTAGGACCACACAACTGCCGTGGTGCTCAGACCTGCCCCGGGCCCCCTGGCCTGTGCTGTTCCGCCGTGCTCCTGTCGGTCCCACGCGTGCACACAACCAGCCATGACACACACACAGAGCACGCGCTCAGCCACCGGCGGGAGCCTCAGAACACCTGGGCTTGCACCCATTGTGAAGGACCCAACACAGCCATGGGGCTCCAGACTTCCCAAGCTAAGGCCACAGGGGCCACGGGGGTGAGAGGGGGTGCAGTCAAGGAGTACCCACAGCCCAGCAGCCCCAGAGTGGTGGGGTTGTCCCACCCAGACACCAGCAAGCCTGTCCTCCCTGCCCATAGCCCAGACCCACCGCCCCCTCGGGAAGCCTCCGCCTCCCTGCTCCACGCCTGGACAAGCCACGCCCTGGCAAAGGCATCTGGAAAACCCAAGGTGCCGACCTAGGACCAGTGGCCGGCACCCACTGCGAACGTGGCATCGCACCTGCCCGGCTCCAGTGCCCACCCTGAGAGTGCTCTTGCCGCAGGCACCCCACAGGGACACGCACGCCCCTCCCCTGGCGTCCCAACTGCCCTCCCTGCCGGGCACAGTGTTGGCACTGGGACAGTGGCCCCTGCTGGAGCCTGTGCAGCCTCACCTGTGTGGATCTTGAAGTCCTCCAGGGGCACAGAGCTGGCCACATGGCCAATGTGGGTCAGCACGTCCTCAGGGATGCCTGTCGCCGGGCACGTCATGCTCTTGGGCTCCCCGTCCATGTTGAAGAAGCCTGAGAGGGAGAGAAGCTCCATCCAAGCCCCTGCAGTGGCAGCTCCGGTCCCTGGGCAGCCTGTCCCCCCAGGCCTAAGGGGCCCTCGGCTTCATAGCACCGCTGGCACCTGGACTCACCCTGAGCCCACCTCGGAACCCGCGGCAGCTGGACAGCCACACCTGCAGCTCCCACACCGGCCCCTGGTCCCCAGGGTCACCGCTGACCTAGCCCAGCCCGCCCGGCAGGGAGGCCCTCTGAGCACGGCAGAGCGCGGAGCTGCAGCTAGCACATGGCCGAGCGCCTGCCCCCAGGGCTTCCTCCCCATCTGGCCCCGCCTCCCTTTCCAGGAGGCGCTGGCCACGCGTGCTCCCAGGGCGATGCCACCGTGGACCTGCAGAACTCGTCCCCACACAGCCTGGCAGTCTCAAGGACACAGGTCTTAGCCCCTGCGCTGGGCAGTGGCCGCCCTCAACAGCCCATCCCAGTCCTGGTGCCAGGGCCAGACCCTGAGGCCCAGGGGCGCCCCGAGCCACGCACTCGCTCACCGGGCCAGGGGGAGTCCAGCCAGTGCTTTATGTGCAGGATCTTCTTGTCCTTGGACCTGCCGTAAGCCTCCTCGCAGATCCGGTCGTACTTGGCGATTTCCTCCTACAACCAGGATGAAGGTCTGAACAGAAGCGGGCACCCTAGAACTCTCTGTCTGCTGGCTTGGGGGCTGTCTTTGGCTAGAGGCCAAAGTTTCGGAGTTTAGGGGGATCTCGGACAGGTACCTCAAGCCAGGTGGGCCTGCTGTGTGCTTGGCAAGGGGTTGGGGGAGACCCAGGGAAGACTCACAGCCCTTGCTCTCAGAGCTCTCTGAAGGGAGGAGGACTAACACGTCACAGATAATTGTGGGGACAACCCTGGCTCAGGGACACTTCTTACAGGAAGCCTTCCTGGACTCCTGCCTGTGGCTGGGCTTCACCCAGCTATAATTGTGTCCTTAGTTTTCTGTCCCCTTTGGTAACCAGGGGCTCTTGGGGACAAAGACCATATTCACTACATCTTTAAATCCTGAGTCCCCAGCACTGGGCTGGTAACATCAGCCCCAGGGCCCCCACCCGAGGCTTGTCCTGGTGGCCACGCAGCCCGCCTGCCAACCTCGAACTCCTGCAGGGTGACCGTGCCCTCGGCGATGAGCTTGTCCGCGTACTTCTTCAGCACAGGCACCTGTCTGTGTATCTGCTTGTACATGAGCGGCTGCGTGAACATGGGCTCGTCCATCTCATTGTGGCCACGCCGGCGGTAACAGACCTGCAGGGGCAGCCACAGGGCCTCAGGTCCTGCCCCACACCAAGTGGCCAACGCTGCCCCTGCCAAACTGGGCACATGGGCCAGGGCACACACCTTGAGGGCCCTGAGGGCTCCACGATCACCTGTCACTGAATGAAGGTCCCAACCCTAGGGCTTTGCACAGATTGCTCTTGGTGGCACTAAATCTCCCATCCAAGAAGAGCTCCTAGCCCCGAGTGCTGACGATGCTGGAGACCTGGCCAGTTCAGCACACAGGGACGGGCCACCTACCCCCGCCTGGGCCTCAGCACCCCCAGACCCACCAGGTCCACGACAACGTCTTTGTTAAAGGTGTTTCTCCACTCGGCCGCCACGCTGCACACGTATATCACAGCCTCTGGGTCGTCCGCATTCACGTGGAAGATGGGCGCGTTGACCACCCGGGCCACGTCGGTGGGGTACGGCGAGGAGCGGGCCATCCGGGGGTCCGTGGTGAAGCCAATCTGCAGAGGCAGGAAGAAGGCGGCACCGCTCTGTTTATCGGAGAGAGGCAGATGGTGCGGGCCGCAGAGACTGGGCGGGTCTCGGAGCTGGGGAGGGTCGGGGGACGTTGTGGGGTGTCGGGGAAAGCCCTGTAATTAGACATGGCAGCAGCTCCCATGGCAGGCAGCAGCACAGGGGGGTCTCACCTGCCCCTTTGCCAGTCGTCTTACACCCGGGTAGTGAGGGACGCGGGCCTGGGCAGCCCCAGTCCCGCCAGTTACTGAGCACACGACCTTGGGCCAGGGACTTACACTCCCAAAGCCACAGTTTCCTCATCTATAAAAAGGGCTCAGTAAATTCCTGCCTCTCGGGATTATTCAAGGAAGATTAAATGACTTAATGCAAGTAAGGCAGTTAGCACGGGATTTTCTAGGATCAAAAGATAAGCTGTGATTGCCTTAGAGCAGGGCGCCGCGAGCCCTGTGTCCTAAGACCAACCCGCCCTTGCAGAGCTAAAGGGAACACCCAGTCCCACAGCAGCCTCTGCCAGGCACCCGTTACTCGTGGACTCCTTTCGCCCTCACAACCTTCTCCGGTGTACACATATACACGTGCAGGTGTACGTGGGCACGTGTGCACGTATACACGTGCATGTACCAGTGTATGCAGGCACGTGTACACACCCATGTGCCGGGGTACATAGGGACGTGTGCATCACTGAGGCAGCAATTCAGCTCCCTGAATGGATCTCCAAAGATGGGGCGATGCTCACGAAGCCGGGGCGGCCCATACCCTCACCTGGTTGTTGACGACGACGTGTACGGTGCCATTGGTGGTATAGGACGGCAGGTCGCTCAGGTGGAAGGTCTCATACACCACGCCCTGGCCAGCGAAGGCAGCATCCCCGTGCACCAGGATGGACATGACCTGCAGGGCAGGGTGTGAGCCAGGAGGGCCATGCCCCAGCCTGCACGCCCAGACCTGCCACCTGCCCTGTGAAGATGTGGCGCCGGCCCTCAGAGCCCTCCCCACAGCGCCCAGGCCCAGGCCCCGCCACAGCCTGCGAGCTCGCCTTCTTGCCCTGCGTGTCCCCACGGTAGAACTGCTCTGCCTTTGTCTTGCCCTGCACCACAGGGTCCACGGCTTCCAGGTGGGAGGGGTTGGCCACGAGTGACAGAGTAATGTTCCTGTTGGTGACACGGTTGATCCTCTCGTGGTACATGCCCAGGTGGTATTTGACGTCCCCGGAGCCCTGAAGGTGGAGGTGGGCATGTGACGAACCCACCCCTCCCACACCAGCCAGGCAGAGGCTCAAGCCCACAGGCGGGCGCTGCCCGCACACTCCCCCTTCTGCTGGCCTAAGGGAGGAAGGCGGGTTGCCCCAGGGCCTGGCTCAGAGCCCACAGACGAGCCAGCCCTCAGAGCCCCTCGGCACCTTCAACCTGTGTCCTCCCGGCACACTGACCACAGCGCAGGAAAGGATTAAAGCACCGGAAGGAGGGCCATCCCGCATGCAGTGGCAGCGGCAGCAGGGGATGCAGGATGACTTCTAAGTGCCAGCGTTGAGGCCTCCAGAGAAATGCAAGAGAGGGTCCCTGCCCCACCCCTCACAGCAGGCTAGCAACACGCACACGACTGACAGAGCCAGCACGGCACCGGAAGAAAACGTGACATGTTTTATGATCTCGGAGTAGGGAAGGCTTACTCTCTAAACAATATCCAAAGCCTAGAAAACATAAAAGATAAAACAGCTAAGATCCAATAAATTTGTCGTCGGGGAGCAAATCCATGCACAGTGTTAGGGGAGAAAAATCAAGCTGAGAAAAATGTTAATAAGACACATGCAGGCAAGCAGCTAATTTCCTTAATACAAAACACCCTCCAAATCAGTTAAGCTAAAGCCCCAAAACCCTATAGGAAAGTGGGCAGAAACCATGAACAAGAATTACAGAAAAAGAAATGCAAATGGCTCCAAAACATGTGAAAAGACACTTTATCAAATTCATAACAAAGAGATGCATGACAAGGAAGCCCTTCGTTGCACCTGCCTCGCTGGCGAAGGGGAAAGGCTCAGCCGAGGGAGGGAGGGCGCGGGAGGCCCCGTGGCCCCGGCACATGCCATGCGGCCTCACCGACATCTGCAAGCTCTTGTCCCGCCTCGGCTCCAGCCACTGTTTCTCAGACAGATCTAACAGGTGTCCTTGCCCACGCGTGAGCAAGGCTGTGAGCAAGGACCTCCTCACCCCCTAACGCCCAAAGACTCTGCGGCTCTGAGAAGCCCCAGGTAGCTCACAGGTGCCGACAGGAAACAATGGCGACTTGTTAAGTGAAAACAGTGGGTGCCAAACAGCGCCACAGCTGCTCCTGCGGCCTCTTATACGTGAGGATGTACTCGACCAGTTCGCGTCTGCGCCTGTGGGGCACGTTTCTGGACGCACACTCCCACACGCACACACACACGCACACATACACGCAGGGCGGCCAGAGACGGCGGGGGGATGGACGGTCCTGGGAGCAAAGGGGCACAGAGGAGGGAGTGACAGGCCCACTGCCCAGAGGACCAGGAGAATCAGCGGAAGGGAGACGGGTGGGACCTGGAAAGAGGCAGAGAGCGAGGGGCAGGGCCAGCAGAGCGGGCTGGGGCCGGGCCAGGCCAAGGCCCGCGGGCAGTGCGTGGGGCACGCACGTGCCAGGCAGGGCGGGAGCAGGCCAGGCCCCCTCGGCAGACTGAAGGGCACAGGATGCCGCCCTGCCCTCCCAGACTCTCCTGGGCAAGCAAATGAGCGAGGGGCCCTCCTGGCCCACAAGCTGAAGTAACTTCTGGCAGCCCCCTGCCCCTCTCTGGGCCTCAGTTTCCCTAGCTAGAGCCTGAGAGGTTGGCCCAGATCATCCAAGGGCCCTCCCAGCTATCACAAACTGCAGCCCTTGCTCCAAAGAGCCCTAAGGGCCTCACGCAAGCATGCAGCCCCTCTCCCCCACTCTGCTCCACGCTGTGCACCATGACGCCCGTCTCAGCCTGGAAGCCCCGGCCCAGCCCTCCGCAGTCCCCCTCCCAAATACCAGGCTCCCCAGGGGCACCGGGACCAGGCGTGGCACACACCTCGTCTGCTGCCTCTAGCTTGGGGTCAAACTGGCAGAAGATCTGTTCCAGGTCCTTGCGGATCACATTGGCCAGCACGTTCAATCTGCCCCTGGAGCCAGAGGGGGCCGGGCTCTCACCTGGCACAAAGGCTGCCCCCCACCAGCCCAGCATCACCTGGGACCTACCCGAGACAGCATGTGGGGTGGGGCCCCTCCCTGGTGGAGCCCAAGTGAGGCCAAGCCCTCCCATCCCGCCTCAGTCTATGAGGCCAGGGAGTGGCCCGGCCAGCCAGCTGCCTCCAGGCAGACAGCCCAGCACGTCACAGCCAGAGGCCCTCAGGAGCAGGGCCACCCAGCCGCATGGCAGCTGCCCACTCACCTCCACCCAAAGCTGAGCCCAGCCCGGTGCCCTGGCTCCACCCTGCCCTCGGCTTAATCTGCTGATGCTCAGCCACTGACACCCAGCCCTCTGTGACCGTGATGCCAGCAGCAGGACAGGACAGGGGACTTGGCTGACCCTCAAGTCAAGGGTCAGTCTTGTCCCTCGACTGACTGGTCCTCTGGTGACCTGTCCAGGGAGCTGAGGTCTGGGGTTTGAGGACAGGAGGGCAGCCAGGGACCAGGGATTCTCCTGCCCAGCCTGAACTTCCCATGGAGCCGTTAACTGGGGGTGGGCACCAGCCTGATGGGGACGCAAGAGGTGGTTCAAACTCGCCCCACACAGCCCACCAGCCCCATGTGGCCCCGTGATGGGGGCAGCCCTCTTCCAGGTTGGCCTATCCCTGTTCTGTGGGCCTACAAGAGTCCCCTCTCCCACTGTGGGGGCCTGGCCTGGCTTGGAACAGCCCCATTCCCAGAGCCCTCCTCAAGCCACCCCTGGCCACCAAGTGCCACCCTCTCCTGCTGTTCTATCAGCCCAAGACCTGAAGCCCTGAGTACCCCAGCCACCTTGGGCCACAGGGCCAGCTCTGCCTGTCCCTCTGACCGGACACTGGGCATTTCCAGACCCTCAGAGCACAGAGCCTGTGACAGACAAACCCTGCTCCTGGCAGGCCAACCACAGGATGGGACACTCTGCACCATGCACCTGAATGTCCCCACCATGCACCTGAATGCCCCTCATGCTGGTGCAGCCCTGGGCTGGCCTGACCGCAAGCAGCTCCCTGGGTCATAGGGGAGCCTGAGGATGTTGTCTCAAGACAGCTCAGCACATCCTCATGTGCCCCATTCAGCAGAAACCCTGGCCACCATGGCCCCTGTCCCCCAGGCTGCTCAGTAGCCCCCGGGCTCAGGCTCAGAGATAAACCTAGCTGCGTGGCAAACCCTCCAAGTCTTCATCAGGGTCAAGGGAAACAGGCAGGCAGCCTGCAGATAGGGCAGAGACCCTCAGCTCATCTCCAGAGACCTCCCTCCAGGGCGGCCAGCCTGGGCCACCTGCTCAGGCCCTGCCCTCACTTTCCTGGGAGAAGCCTCTGCCCAACTCCTTGTCCACAGGAACCTCAAGAAGCACCATGCACCTCCTTCTGAAATCCCAGCCCTCCGAGGAATGGCGGTGACAAAGCCAGAGGGAAAGGGAGCCTCAGAGAACAAGTTAGTCCCTGGCCTAGTGTGGCTCTGGGAGGAGCAGGCTAGGCGCAGGGTCTGTGGGAACTTTCCAGGCCACCCCTCTGCTGGCAGCTCCCACCAAGGCCCTGCTCTGACTGCCGTCCCACTCTCCCTCCCAAGGCCGGAGGAGGTGGGCAGGCCGGGCGCAGGCCCACCTGTGTGGCATCCCCAGTATGACATTCTCAATGCCCATCTCACTGGATTTGTCGATGATGGTCTTGAGGGCCGGAATCATCACCTCACAGCCCTCCAGGCCAAACCGCTTCTCCGAGGACCACTTCCGGGCCAGGAAGTCTTCAAACCTGCTTGCGGGAGGAGACAGGAAGGGGGGAGAAGGACGGGGCTGGGGCTCACGGGGGAAGCTCATGAGTGCTCTGAGCCCAACACCCAGGACAGAGGAACTTCGAGGCCACCACCGCCAGCGTCTGCGTGGTACAGGACCCACCGCACACACTGCGCCTGTCCCACCAACAAGGAGCACAGGGTCAGGGGAGGCTGGGCCCTCCCAGACGAACCAAAAGCCTCTGCCTGAACCCCTTCCTGCTGCCCCCCTCCTCCTCTTCACAGCCAGACCCCACCCGCTCCCACTGTCCTCCAGCCACACTGCAAAGGGTTCCCTTGCCAACCCCCAGAGACCTCCGCCGGCTGAGTGCAGGCTCCAGCCCACAGCCCACTGCTCAGGAATCCACTGTGCACACGGCAGCTGGGCCAGGTGCTCCGCCAAGCTCCTCGGCCCGGGCAGACCCAGCTTCGGGGAGCCCAGCAGGCAGAGCCAGGAGGTGCTGCTACCCTCACGCCGCCTTCTGCCCAACTCCCACAGCCACTTCCTGTGACTTCTGCCTCAGAGCGCCCTGCTGTCATGTTCTGGAGCCCCATCCCTGCCCACCTGACCAGCTCTTGGCCAAACTGTCCGAGCACCTGGTCCCAACACTCCTCCTAAAGCCTTTCCACAGTGAGGTGGGGCAGGGGGAGGGCAGTTGGGGGTGGGAGGGAGGCCAATCCAGTCCTGCCTTCCGTGGCCAGACACCCGCCTAGTTTCTTAGCCAGGGCCTGGGACATCAGGTAGAGCGTGGGACCAGGCCCTGCAGCCACTCAGGTCGTCAGGGGGGCCGACCTCATGGACCGCACCAGGCGGGCCAGCAGGGTCCGCTTCTCCTCGCTGGAGAACTGCATCACACCAGGGGTCTCGAACTTCTGCCGGATCCACTGGCACTGCTCCACGTCGTTGATGAACATGAACTCCAGGCCAATGTGTTGGCAGTAGGTGCTCTGGGGGGACAGGTGGGGACTCCACCAGGAGCCGGGAAGAGGGGCGACAGCCCCGGTATCCGGGGCTCTCCGGAGTGCACCTGCACTCCCTCTAGTGCACTCCAGAGAACTCCATCAGCAGTGGCCAGAACACCTGCCTGTGCTCACCTCCAGGCGCCGAATGATCTCCCGCAGAGAGAGGGTGCTTTCGGAGCCCCCGATGAAGGTGGTCGTGGGCAGCTGGAACTCCTTATCAAGGTCAGCCTCCTGCAGGTCGTAGAAGGCTGGAGGAGGTGGCACAGCAGAGCCCAGGCAGCAGAGAGTGGGGAGGGAGGTCAGACCCAGGTGGGGCCCTCAGTCTACCCAGTACCCACCTCCAGGTCCAGCCTGGGGAGCAGGGCCAAGAGCCAGAGCGTGGCTCTGCTGCCACAAGGGTGGGCTCAGACAAGGCTCTCAAGCTTGCTGAGCACGGGCACCAGCTGGGGAGGAGGGGCCGTCCCTCTTGGAGACATGTACGCAGGCAAGGTCAGAGGGAAGCCTGTGGCTGCGGCCTGGGCTGCATGGACCCTGAGGCACCTCAGGGCCCAAAAGCCCCTCACTAAGCCACCCAACCATCATTGCCATGGCAACATGGAAGGGTCCCAACTCTCACCCAATTTATCGATAGTCGTGATCAAGTCTGAAGGCACAAAGGAGTCCAGGTCCGCATCCAGAATGCCCAGGGGGTCCAGCTGGGCCACATGGTGGCCCCGGATCTGGGGGAAGGAAGACGGCAGGCAGAGTTGGGGCCCGCTGGACAGACCTTCGCCAAGGCCAAGGTTCTGGGCCCAGGCCCCTCACTTCCCACTTCGGCTTTTCAAGTTTCCACGCCTCCACCCCACAGCCACTGCACTATTGCCGACAAGATCCCAGCCATGGCCACCAGGGTGGCAGGAGCTCAACCCAGTTTAAAACTACAATGTGCACCTGGTGAAAACCAGACAAGACCCATACACGCAGGTACCCACTGCAGTACTATTAGTAATAGTCAAATTCTAGAAATGTCCCCATTGTCCATCAACAGGAGACTGGCATGTGGACATGGGCAATCCACAAGTGGGGACGACAGAGCTCTTAAAAGGAGGAGGAAAATCCCCATCTGATACTGCAGGGTCATCTCCACAAAATACTGTTAAGCAAAAAAGCAAATTCTAGAAAGGTGTGTGGTGAACTACCCATTAATTTGTACACATACAATATATGCACTAGAAGAATAAATCTTAAAATAAGAAAACTATAAAATAAGGAAAATTATCATCTATAGGGATGGGGCACAACAGGTTGGAGAGGCAGGACTAGAAGGCAGGCTTTTAAGAATATATCTTACTTTGAAGATTTGGCTTTGGAACCCTGTAAATACTTTACATTATTATAAAAAGGTAAGTTTTAAAAATTTAAAGTAAAATGAAACAAATAAGTAAGTATGTCCATTTAGTGGTATAACTACACAGAGAGGAACTATTCCAACCAACTAATACAATATTCCCTAAAGAAAAACAGAACTTCAAGAAAAAAATTCATAAACTCTTTTCTGTTACCAATCAGTAGTGACAGTGCTACCATTGTTATTCTAAGACTGTTACGTGGAGCTTATGGGAAAACCAAACAAGTCCTTGTATTGACGTCTTTGAGGACCTCTATTTTTGACATCTTTAAAAGGAGACGGTAAGATTGACGAGGTCAAGAGCAAACCCTGAGTCCTGCATTTGAAGTATGTAGAAGCAGCAGTACAAATGCATAATGTATGCTAGCTTTTTAAAAAATACACATTTCTGGCTCTGACAACTAAGAAGGCCCAGAAGTAATGACCAAAACAAAAGCAGTGAACATCCCCATCTGGAGACCTGGATGGTTCCGGGGCTGGGCAGAAATGAACAAGCTGCACTTGGCACATCCTGTTATGCCAGACATCAAGGGAGTGCTCCAACGCCACTAGGGCTGGGAATAAGGACACATTTTGAGCAACAGCAAGGGTAGTATATTTACAACACACTGAACTGATCAAATATGTTTAAATTCATGCATTCAAATGGATCTGAAAAAGGAAGAAAAAACTTCATTGGTCACCTTTGGAGGCTGCTAGGGAACTACCTCATAATCGTGAAAATCAGTCAATAAAAGGAAAACTCAAGTAGTGAGCCTGCCTTTCCTATAAAATGTGTGATAAGCAGAGCTGACAAAGAGAAGTTTCTCCTGATAGCAGGATTTCAGGTAATAAACAAGGAAGGAAAAGTAGAATTGGAATATCACCAGTTTTGCAAGCCCCAATGAGTTAACAGAGCTAGGAAATGACTGTCTGTGGCTGCTAACTGCTGAAGTGCCATCACCATCACCACCAGGAAGCCAATTTTGAAAAAAGAAGTCAAATTCCTTGGCAATCAACCCTCTAAATCTAATTGCCAATGAACAGAAACTACATGGGACAATGGGACAGGTGAAATGACACCATGGGGATGCAATCAGAAGAATCCAGACTCAGGAACACTCCATAGGACAAACAACCTGGTTTTTCCACAAAAAATGAGAAGTCAAACAAAAAGAGAGAAACTAGCAGAGTACAAGAGACCTCCAAGCCATATCAATAGATCTATGGCAACCTGTGGATTTATTCCAATTCCTGCTTCAAACAACCAATTAAAAAATCCTAAGACACCAGCCTGGGCAACATAGCGAGACCCCGTCTCTAAAAAAAAAAAAAAAAAAAAAAATCCTAAGACAAAAGGCCGACATGAATATCAACTACATATTTAGTATTAAGTATTAGCATTATTTTTAGATATGAGAATATCATGGCACATTTGTTCAAGAGCCCTTACCTCTAGAAATACATACTGAAATGTCCCATGAATAAAATGATGACATCTGGGATTTGCCTCAAAATGATCCAGCAGGGGGTGGGGATTGAGGTGGAGGAGAAAACAGAGACTGGCCGTGGGATGATGGAGTTGGGGAGGGGTCACCACCCTCTTCTTCTACCTTCAAACGGTTGGAAATGTCCATAACACCACAGTGGTGTTTCCCAGTAGTGTGCAGGTGAGGTAAACCAGAACCCTGTGCCTCACCTGTCCTGTGTGCAGCCGCAGCCCTCCTGGGGGGAGCTTGCCCACACCAGGCAGAAGACAGCGACAGCCTGCATCCAGGGACCACCCTGCTGGGAGGACTCGCTAATGCCTGGTCTTGGCTAATTAAAGAAGGAAGAGCTGCTGAAGAGCTGAGAACTGTGCTTAGAAGACAAGGCCCTCAGGCAGCACCCCCAGCGCTACTCGGCATTTAACACAGTTCCATTCCCGTTCTTCACTGTCAAAGTCAGCGGTTAGACAACTTTCTGCTTCTCTACGCCAGCCAGGAAAAACAATGCAACTAGCTGCTATTAGCTCCCAGGTTGCCTGCAGCAACAGGTACTCAGGCCCAGGCCTGCTCGCCTCCCCTCTTCCATCCGGGGACCACTGCTGCACAGTGGAGCACTGTGCGGAGAGCTCGTCCCACCCCACACAGAGGATGCCCTTTCCATTTGCTAATGCCCCTGCAGCCTAGGCCTGCGCAACGTGCTGCTCCCCCCACGGAGCCCCTGCCAAGGGCCCAGGATCCCCTAGCATTCCCTCTGCACTTTGCCGTTCCCAGAGAGATCCCACACGACTGTGCTCAGGATCCAGCGGACCCCCGAGCAGCCCCCAAGTAGTCCTGCTCAATCAAGACTAGGAACACGGAACGTCATCAGGTCTCTTTGACAGGGCAGGGGCCCAGCCTAAGTCTCCAGAAGGAGCTGCTGTTTCTAGAACTATTCATTCATTCCATAAACTAAGCACCTGCTGTATACCAGTCCCTATTATCTTGGAATGCCCAGTCTAAAGGAGAAAACAGACACTAACAAGGGTCAATCTACTCACCCTTCATTCAACATGTCTGGAATTGATTATTTACTAAGTACTCTTCCAGGTACTTGGGGCATGGTGTGTACAAGACAGACATTCCAGGAGACAGAGCCCAAGCAAACAAATCAGTACGCACAAAAAATACCCAGGGCTTGGTAAGTGCTCTGAATGACAATGTGACAAAGACCAGCCAGAGAAGTGGGTACCACTGGTAGGAGACTGGAAGAAGAGTTCTCTGGAGAGATGCCGCTGGAGCTGAGCGAGAACCCTTTCCCCCAGCCCCTGGCCCTGCCCCAGGAGCCAGTGCAGCCTCCCAGCCTGGCCTCAATCTCCTCTCACCTGGTAGGCCCGGATCAGGGACTGCACTGCCAGGTGGTCCTCCACCAGCTTGCTGGTCTTGGTCCGGCTCGACACCACAGGCCTGCTCTCATGGACAACGGACAGTGGCCGTGGCTGAGCAGAGCCAGAAGAGGCTTCCTCACTGGCTTTCTGGAAGAAGCTGTCCCAGGACTAGGCAGGGCAGAAGCAAGAATGCAGCCAGGTCAGGGCCTGGGAGGAGCCGGGGGTGGCCCAAGCTGGGCGTTGGGTATTTCTTGGAGACCACTGCTCTCAAGGCCTTCCCAAGGTGCCTAGATGTACATATGAGGAAGTTCCCCGCAGGACTGTTTATAAAAATGACAATGTCAAAACAACCTAAGTGACTATCAATAGGGAAACTGGTTAAATAATGATTATACATTTAGAATCTGGAAGATTACACAGTCTTAAAAAAAAGGTGCAAAAAATTTTGTAACTCCTTAATATTCTGAAATTTAAAAAAAAGTAAGGTGCATTCAGTATTGTGGATATGGCATATCACCCAGATACGCTGGAAAGTGAACAGCGCAGAGGAGCGTGGCCTGCTACTCTGCGCAGACACGAAGGCGGAGGAGCAGCGTGCAGCAGGAGCAGCGTGCAGCAGGAGCTCCGCGCTCTCCTCCGCGCGCTCCCACGCCGGGCGGGCAGAAGCGCCGGCTGGTACAATCCCTGTGGAAAGCAATTTGGCAACTCCCGTCAAAATTACACATGCAGATCCTCTTGGGCCCAGGCATCGACGACAGGGGATTACCCTACAGACAGCCGTGCCCGTGCGAGACGAATGTACCAGGTTACTGCTGCAGCACCATCCGCGACAGCCACACTGCAGTAAACCGGTACTGTGGGATGACTATGCAGCTGGACAAAGAGAACAAGGCTCCGTATGTGCCGACCTGGGAAGATCCTGGAGATGTGCCGCCAAGTGAAAAAAGCAAGGGGCAGAACGGTGCCTGCTGTATGTTATTTGTGGGAAAGGGGGTAAGTCCAGATCTAAGTCTGTAATAAGTTTACCTAAAGACAGTCTTGGAAAGGACACAGAAGAAACTAAGAACAGATTGGGGGATGGTGGAACTGTACAGATGGGAGGGACTGGGAGGGAGCCTTCTGACTGTAACCTGTCATACTTTCTGGTTTGGGATCACGTGACTGTGGCGTGTGAGTGAAGGGGAGGCAAAGCCACTCCACTTTGCACTTTTCACCCTCTCATCTGATTTAATTTTTTTATTACCATCAGCAAATATTTATTTTCTCAGATCACTGCATACATAAATATGCATGCCCCTAATTACATACAAGGGCCATCTGGAGACAGCACAGCACAAGGGGCAGGGCAGGTCCCAGGTGTGGCTGAGCGGGGCACTGCCAGGGCCTCTCAAGAGAGACCACCACCCACTGGCTGGTTCAGAAACAGGAAAGCAACGGGCTTCCCTCCCCGAGCATGAGGACAGGCTCTTTCACAAACAGGAACGACTGAGGACCTGAGAGGCAAAGAAACCTGCCCAGGGTCACATAGCAGGCAAGCTGCTCCTCCCCACCAGCCCAGCACAGCCTGGCCCCAGGGGCTTCCCTCCCATGCAGCGGGCAGGGGTGCTGACCTTGTGGACACTCTGGGGGTTTTCCAACCAGGCGAGATACATCTCCTCCATGTAACTGGAGCCACCTCCACCTCTGCTGCTTGGGAAGATGGCTGGAGGTCCAGAGGACCTGTTGCGCCAGCTGAGCCCCAGGGCATCACGTGCAGACAGGAGCTTGGTGGCCTGTGCCCCAAGCCGGGACGGCAGCAGCCTCAGCTGACTCATCCTGGACACAAGCAATGAGGGAGAGGCATAAACGACAGGACCAGGGCAGGAGGCTCTGACGGCCACTCGTTCACTCAGTCTGCACTTGTCGGTCCTACCGATGGCCCTGGGCTGGGCAGTGATGAGACAAGTGAATGTGACACTCTCCCAGCCCGCCTGGGCTCACTGCCTAGTGGGAGACCCAGGTCCGATGACCTCTATCAATAGATTCTGAGCAGCCCTGAGCCCTTGCCCTGCTAAGCCCTGCTCAGCCCAGCCTGCACCCCATCCGTGCAGGTCTCCAGAGGCTCATGCAGAGACATACCACCCAGGCCCTGCCTCGGGAAACACCCAGCCTAGGTCCTAGAACCCACTCAGAGGGTCGCAGGGCATGTACAGGCAGTAGCCCCAAGAAGGAGTGGGCCGAAAGGCCTGCCACGCTGGAACCTAGGCAGGGAGTCTTACAGGGGCTGGGTGTGCCATGCCTGGTCAGGAAACAGCAGGGAGAAAGGTCTGGCAAGTAGCAGTGCAGGGGTACAAGGGATGACAGGAGGCCCACGGCCCTGCTGGGTCTCTAGTCATTGTGACCAAAAGCAACCAGAGATTCCCTCTAATTGCAATACTGGTCCAGACTGTGTCCCCTCTCCCAGGCACAGCCCAGAGGCCCGTGACACAGACCTCCACAATGGCCCTATTTCCCAGCAGGGAGGACTAAGGTCCAGAGGGGTGGCAGAGGGCAGAAGGGAGGGCAGCCTCATCCCCGGCCAGGGTCCCAGGCTAGAGCTACCCTCCCTGTTCCCACACCCTCCCCAGAGCTCACACTCAGGAGCAGTGCCACTCAGGATGGATAACAGCCCGGGAGGTACATACAGGCTGAAACCCACCCAGGCTGGGAGGAACCAGAACCTGGAGGTCATCTCACCCCATCATGTCACCTGCCTTTCCCAGGGAAAATTCCTAAGTGATGCACTTCCAATTGGGGGGGGGACTTTCTCTTCCCCAAGAGGAAAGGAGTTCTAAGACCTTCCTTCAATCCTGGAGAACTCCCAGAGCTTCCTGTGCAGGCAGGCTGGGGGTTGACAGTGATGCCCTGTCCTACACAGGATGTGTAAAGTAGGAGCTCTGTCCCCCACCCCTATGACTGTGAGCCAATGCAGGGCCAGAACCTCCTACCTGGGTCGAGCAGGCAGAAGCAGCCTCTGCCCCCTGCACAGCTCAGTCCCCAGAAAATGTGCATCCTGGGGTATAACTAGCTCCCAGGTCCTGCCTAGACCAACGTTCCCAGCCAGGCGTGTGCAGCCAACGGGTCACCTCCCCCAACCCCCGCCCCCAGCTTCTGTGCTCAGCTCAACCAGTGGCCCAGGAATCCACTGGCTGGACCTCCCACAAAAGGTCAAGCCCCATGGGAGGGCAGAACACAGCCCTCCCAGCCTGCCTCCCTCCTCCCGTCCTGCCTCTCTCCCTCCAAACTGATGACAGCCAGGGGGGTGGGGAGAGGGGCAGCCCTCAGGGCAACCAGCGCTAAGTCTGAACAGGGAGGAAGAGTCGGGTTCAGCAGGACTCAGCCCCAAGACCCCAAGCTTCCCTCCCACACGCTCAGCCTCTGAAGCTTCGGGCTGCGTGTCCAGCCCCACTGGCCAGTGGTGCAGGCGCTACGGCCAGGACCGCTCAGGCCCCAGGGCAGCAGGTGGCACAGGCTCTGCAGGCAGACAGCCAGGGCCCAACCCTGCTCCACCTGACCCCAGAGACCCAGCTGGCCACCAGGCCCAGGAGCTCCTTAGGGACAGGGGGAGTCTTCTGGGGCGTGAAAAGAACCCAAACAAGCACCCAGGACGCTTCACCATCCCCATTCCACCGCCAAGGAGACTAGGCCCCAAGACCATCTCGGTGGGATAAAAAGCAAGCGCGCAGCCAGGGCAGACTGATTCTGGGCAGCCGCTGTGTCTGGTTAATCTTCTCGACAGTCCATGAGTGGGGCACCCGTACAAGCCCCTCCTTATAAGCAGGCAAACTGAGGTACAGGAAGCTAAGCTGGCGAGTGACAGGGCTCTGTGTGGGCCCGGGGCCAGTGCCCTCCTCACTGGTCATCAAGATGCAAGCCCAGATTCTTCTCAGGAACAAGCACTCTCCATCAGCTGCGCTGCAGCCAGAGCTGCTCCGTTTGCCAACCCCACCCCACCGGGGAATGGGGCAGTTCAGGCCAGGCAGGGACGAAGTCCGGCTGAGTCCAGCCTAGCCCAGTGCGGGAACACTGTGTTTTACAAACACAGAACAGTCTAGGGCAGCCACCGGACACTGCTGTGGCCTTCAACCGGCCTCGCAGGAGGGCAGCTAGCCAGCCAGCCAGCCTCCCCCAGCCCCACCCCGAGGGGCTTGAGGACCCAGGAGCCCTGGAGGGCTCAGTATTGTCAAGGGCGGCAGCAAAGAGCCAGAGTCAGGAGCGCTGTGCAATCTCCTGCCCAGCACAGCGGAGTTGCCCCACGTAGTTCTTGAGGGGGTCTTTCTGGGGACAAAGTCACACAGCATGCCCAGCCCAGTCCAACCCCAGAACGCAAAACTGCAGAAACTCGTGACCTGAGGCTCCCACGCACAGGGCCTGTCCGCACAGGGCCTGTCCGCGGTGGCCCGGCGAGGAAAACGTGCACGCTGTAGTAATCCGCTAACAGAGAGCAGAGAGGGCCCCCCAAGACCTCTAAGCTGAGCCGCAGCAGAGCCTGGATTCTCACTGCCGCAGGCCCACCTGGCCCCACGTTCCGAGAGCTGGATGAGGCTTGCTCAGGAATAAACCCCAGCTCCAGTTTGCTGAACCCAAGGGAAGGTGGCCACGGTCAAGGCAGAGGGCAGGGCAGGGAGGAGGGATGTGTATTTCCCGGGCAGAGGTGAGGGGCCCCAGCCCTCAAGTGGGGAAAGTACCAAAGCAGACGGGTCTGTCAAGGCGCAGCCAGAAGCGTGGGGAGGGGCTGCGACGGAGGGGGGGGGCTCAGAGGTACCGAGTCCCTCTCCCTGGCGGTGGGGGCACTTCCCACTCTAGCTGCGACCTCAGGCCAGGCCAGCCTTTCTCAGGGCCTCATCTGCTCATCTGTGAGTGGAGACCTCGGTTAAGACCGTCCATAAGGGGCCTTCGAAGACCTGAGACGTGGAGGATGCTTGCGGTCCCGCAGGCGCACGCCGCAGGGACCTCCCGGCCCCCGCGGGTCCCGCGGCCCTCCCGAGAGAGGGCGACGGGCAGCAGGCCCCTGCCCAGGCCACGAAAGGCAGTGCGGGCAGGCTGAGTCTGCCAGGGGAAACCGCAGGGCTGCCGGGCCCCAGCGTTAGCGCCTCGCTCCCGCGCGCAAAATGCTGCGCTCGTCGGGACGGACCCGCGCAGGGCTGGGGGTCCTAGGGCAGGCCGGCCACCAAGGGCGGGGCCAAGGTCAAGTTCTCTTCCCCCCTCCCCCAGGGCCCGGCCAGGCTCAGCACTGCGGGCAGCGGCGCCCCCGAACCCGACAGCGAGGAGCCGAGGGGCGGCCCCAAAACGGCGGGAGGGGCGGCGCGGGCACGGGAGGGGACGGGCCGCCGCGCTCACCGGGAGGGCGGGGGTCGGCGCGGCGGCGAGGTCCGGAGGCCGCAGGTCGGGGGGCTGCGCGGAGGAGTGCGCGGCGCGCCGTGCCAATTACCGGGGTCACGTGACGCGGACGCCCGCGAGCGCGCCCCCGAGACTGTGCGCGCGGTGACGTCTCCGCGGTCGCCCCGCCCCGCGCCAGGCGCTGTCCGCGGTGCCGACCGGCCAGGCCCGCCATGGCTCCGGCGCCTGCAGGTCTGAGGCTGCAGGCGGGCTGAGCCCCTGAACCCCGGTCCTCGTCCTGAAACGAAGGAGAATGTACCAGAAAATAAGGAGCCGTTTGCGTGTAGGGGAGGAGAGTTTTGCTTTATCGTCTGTAAAATAAGGATGCTACTTACAGTTTTACTGTCTTAGGGACCTTTTGAAGAAAAGATGATGAAATAATGCATGAAAGTGCTTATCACAATGCGCATTTTACTCATCGGTTCTCCGGCGATGGTGATCTAGGCTGCCCTCGCCGCCCTGTTGCCACACTGCTGCAATGAACGTTTCTGCACACATTCCCTTAGGGTCCCGTCTGAAAATTTCTCTGGGAGAAAAAAAAGTATACATCTATATATGTATATATATATATGAGATGCATTGCTGTGTCGTGGGTATATGCACACTTAACATAGCAGAGTCAGATTGCTGTTTGATTCTATATTCCCATTAACAGTGCAAGAGGATTCTTAAGTCCTCACATCTCAGCCAACAGTTGGCAATGTTGGCTTTCTAATTATTGCCAGAATAACAGATATGATGTCCTGTCATTGTTTTAATATGCATTTCTCTGATTGTCAGCGACTTGCATCTCATGTTGTTTGTTAGATTGGGGTTTTCCTGTTGTATTTTTTGCCAGTTTTCTATTGGGTTTTGTTCTCATTTAGATGCTGAAGTTTCTTGCATAGCATAACACATATGTAGTTCAAACCACCTTCAAGTCTCCGCTGGATTATTGCCACATCCCCTAACTGGCCTCCCTACTTCCACACTTGCACCTCTGAATCTCAGTAACAACACAGCAGCCAGTTTTCTTGTAAAATATCAGTTCAAATCATTCACCACTCTGCTCGAAACCTTCAAATGGCTTCCAGTTTCATTCAGACTAAAACCCAAAATTCTTTTTTTTTTTTTTTTTTTTTTTTTTTTTTTTTTTGAGAAAGTGTCTCACTGTTTCTCAGGCTGGTCTCAAACTCCTGAGTTCAAGTGATCCTCCCACCTCGGCCTCCCAGAAAAACCCACAATTCTTACATTTAGTTCTAAGGCCTATGACCTCATTTCAAATACCTCAGGCATGCTATTAATACCATGCTGCTACAGGTTGCATGATGGTGTCCCCTCCAAAATTCATGTCAGAATGTAATTCCCAATGCAACACTATTAAGAAGCATAGCCTTTAAATGGTAATTAAATATGAACGGCATTAGCATCATTATTAAAGAGCTCAAGCTTAAAGGGACCATGCGCTTGCCCTTCTGCTCCTTCTGCCATCTGAGGGCAGCTTCTCCACTCCAGAGAGCAGCCCTCACCAGACACCAATGCTGTCAGCACCTTGATCTTGGACTGGCCAGCCTCCAGAACAGTGAGAAATAAATTTCTGTTATTTATAAATTACCCAGTCTTGGATATTTTCTTATAGCAGCACAAACAGACTAAGAAACATGCTTAATGAAGAAAAATAGAAAACCAAAAGAAATATAAATGTAATACTATTTGCAAAAGGCAAAGATTTATCTGATCTAAAGATAAACCCGAGTGTGTACTATTATTTGTATTAATTAAAAGCACATGCCCACAAAACTAAAGTATGAATTTCACAAGAATACATTCAAATACCTATCAAATGTATTAATATGGTTACCTGTGGGGGAGGAAGGAGGATGGGGAATATGGACATGAGGTAATTAATCAATTACCCAGACCATTGCTGATAGGGTACTATGAAGAGGGGAATATAATTAACTCTACCCTCTGCACCTGAGGCCCCCCAAAAGTTGTTTACTTGGAGATATCTCAAGATTCAATATGGTCAGGACCATACCTGTTTCATTTATCGTCAACATGTAGCATAGTGCCCAGCTTGTAGAATTTTTCCATAAATATTTGTTGAGTGAATGAGTAAATGGACACTTGGCTTGGATCCTGAAGGATAAGTCTGAGTTTGTCTCGTGCAGAAAGGCAGGGTTCATTGTGAATTCTTTGGTTACAAGCACCAGAAATGGTCCACTGGCTTAAGTCAAAAAAAGAGTTTGTATGAAGTTTTATACAAGGCAACTCACCGAATCAGAAGAAATCTGAAACATTAGTCTCAGGAAGCAAGGCTGAGCCAGAGAGGAACTGTCTCCTCAAGGCTCTTCCAATGTTCAAAATTCAAATTCTAGGAAGAGAGAAGCTAAATGATCAGGTTTGGGCTGAAGTAGGGAAAGGAAGCCTGGAGTCACTCATCTGAACCACACATGCATGGGAGGCAAGGCCAATGGTTCCTCGGGTGCTGGCACCACAAGAAATAGGAGTGGAAGGAAAAATCAACAGAGGTACTGAGGACCTGCAGCAGGAGGGAACAGCATAGGCAAAGGCAAAAGTGTATGAAGGTCTAGGGGTGTGGGAACGACCAGGATGCCTGCAGTGGGCTGATGGGCTGGCCACTGGAACTGGACTGTGTATACCATGTTGAGGGGTTTGGGCTCTATCCAATAGGCCATGGGGCACCAGCAAAGTTTAGAGCTGTACAGGACATGGTCAGGTTTGCTTTATAAAAAGCTTTCTCTGGCAGCTGTAAGGAAGATAGAGTGGTGAAAGGTGAGAATGGAAATCTGTCCGGGTCAGAGGTAATAAAGTACTTGCAGCAGAGACGGAATAAGGGGCCTGAGCTGAGGGACGTTTAAGAGTCAGCTCCACAGGCTTTAGTGGTTGGCAGGGTATGAGGGTGGGGCGATGATGACACACAGGTTTCTGGCTTTCATGACTGGGGACACAGTGCTACTTCTCACTGGGAAACAGGAGAAGATGCAGTTTGGGAGAATAGCAGAAAAGTTTGCAAGTCAGAGCCACCAATGAACCAATTACGAAAGATGAGGAGTGTGACACAGAGCAGCAAGGAGGAACAGAGCCCTAGCAAATCAAAAGGGCTCCGAGCCTTCAGCCTTCTAGACTAATTGATGCTTTGCTAATTACACTGATTAAAGCAAACATTTGTGGCAATCAAGGCTCCCGTGAGGGTGGCTGCCTGAGAGGCCCTGAGGCTCTGCACGGGTCTTCAGAAGCAGACGCCTTTCTTTTCTTCCTTGCCTCTGTGTGTTTCGGGGATGGGGAGAGGGTGAAACAGAACGTGCCAGTTTTTATTTATTCAGGTTGTACAGAAATTAAATCATACAGAAGGACACAGAGCAAAATGTGAAAAGTCCCCTTGCACCTGCCCCAGTCGCACCTTCGTTCACCTCCAGAGGTAACTACTGGCCGGTTTGACTAATATCTTTACAAAACTGTTTATGTACTTACATATATATATTCGTACAAATATACATTTATAAAAACATACAATGGACCACACCAGAACATAGTTCTGCAAACTGGCTCCTTTTTTCCCTTTAAAATTTTTATTTTAATCTCAGTACACGAAGGCCCATCTCATTCTTTATAATGAGAATATTGCATTCATCATAGGGGTGTATAATGACCATATTTCAGTTCTCACCCATTGAATGGACATTACATGCTTTTTGACATTTACAGCAAAATAAAAATAGAGAGAAAGAGAGACAGAGAGAGAAAGAGAGAGAGAGAGAGACAGAGAGAGAAGTCCTGCTATACATACTCTTTAGCACAAGTGCAACTGTTTTGGTAACATTGATTGCTGAAAGATTTTAACACTGGGTCAAAAGACATACATGCTTTAGAATTTAATATACACGGTCTTCAGGAAAGACATTCCAATTTATGTTTCTTGTTAGTGTTTTTGAGTTCGCACTTCCTTACATCCTTGCTGAGACTTATTGCTACCAGGTTTTTTTAGTTTGCGCCAATCTGATAGGTGAAAAAAGATCTCATTTTGCTTTAGTTCGCATAAAACTGATAAATGAAGGTGAAAATCTTTTTACATGTTTATTATTTTGTATTCTTTTTCTGTGAATTGCTTATTGATAGTCTTTGCCCATTTTTCTATTGGGTTATGTTTTTCTTATGTATTTATATAAACATGGTATGTATTCTGGATAAGAAGACTTTGTATGTTATAAATGTTGCAAACATTTCTCCCCGTCTGTCCCTTGTCTTTAACTTTGTTTATGGACACTTTGGCCATATAGTATTTATGCTTGTCATGGGCTCAATTGTGCCCATCCAAATTTCACATGTCCTTTTGCCCAGTACTTCAGAATGTAACTATACTTGGAGATGAAGTATTTAAAGAAGAACTTAAGTTAAAATGAGGTCTTTCGGGTGACTCTAATCTATTATGACAGGTGTCTTTATAAGAAGAGGAAATTTGAACAGAGACGCGCATGGGGGAATGAGCCTGTGCAGACATAGCAGAGAAGATGGTTATCCGGGTAGCCAAGAAGAGAAGCCTCAGAAGAAACAACCCTACAGACACTTTGATCTCAAACTTCTAGACTGAAGAAAATAAACCTTTGTTGTTTAAGCAACTCGGACTGTGGTGCTTTGTTATGGCAACCTGAGCAAATTAGTAGAGTGCTCTCGTTCGAGGTTCCGATCCTTGATTTGAGAACCACTTAGAACTCCTGCTTTCCCCTCAATTCTGGCTTCTCTTTTCTCCTGGGTTAGGGCTTCTACACGGCTTGTCCTTGGAAGGGTAGGGGTGGTCCCATTTTACCCTCTTGGAAAGCTTCCCACAAAAGTCTGCTTAGCAGTCTACGTGTGCATTTCTTTCGTTCTTTTCCTTCACTATCTCACTATATTATTATTTTGAAGAGAGATATCAAAGGACAGGTCACCAGAGACAAATACTGTTAACTCTGGGACAGATTTCATCCTCACTTTTTAAAAAATGTATCTTTTACATGCAGAATTGAGATAATGCTTTATTTATGTAACAGGATAACTTAAGCCATTTTTCAAGTTATTTAATATTTCTAAGCCTGATTTAATGACTACAAGTATATCACTGTATGTGTGTTTCCTCCAGGACATTTTTCTTCACTCCCAACATGGGCCATTCTGTCTGTGGCTTCCAGCCAGCCTTCACACTGTGTCTGCCTTGTTACCACCACTACTCCCCTCCCACCAGGTGCCAGGTCACGTGACACGCACATTACAGGTGCCATCTCATTTTATCTTTGCCACATGTAAGACATAAAGAAGCTGACACTCGCAGAGGTCACTTATATATAACTATAGGCAGAGTGATGCTCTATGAATCAATGAAGAAATACCAGAGTTGAACCCTGAGACTTCCGGCTCTGGTCCCAACATCTGTTAATGGAGCTGAAAGCAGAACGCCCATCCATGCTCTGATGTTTGTGCAGCGCCACGCGCATACATCTGCATAGCCAGATGCAGATACAGTAGTCCCCTCCTCTGTGGTTTCCCTTTCCTCGGTTTCAGTTACCTGCATCAACCAGAAACTGAAGCAGAACTAACAATGTAGACTTTACTGAAATTTCCCCAAATGTCTCAAATTTCACACTCATTAAAGGGCAAAATTATGCAATGCAATCCTCAAATGGAATGCAGTAATAAGTCACTTGTATGATCCCCAAAGGATTACAAACTCTGCAACAACACTTTGACAAGTTAAAAAGAGACAACTCCTTCTGAATACAATGTTCTTAAAAAAAAAGCCTTCAACTATTGAAGCTCGTCTGCTCCTGACATCCAGCCACCCACGTCATCATGGCTCAACCACCCAGGATCACTGAAGTAGATGAGCCTCCTTCTGACGAGTCGCCAGAAGGTCAGTAGCAGCCTAGCCTATGGCATGGTGGCCACACTGTTCACCTCGCTTCATAGCATCAGCTGGGCATCGTCTCATTCCACATCATCGCAAGAAGAGAGAGCACAGTTTGATAAGATTTTGAGAGAGAGAGACCACATTCATATAACTTCTATTACAGCACATTCTTATAATTATTCCATTTTATTACTGTTGTTGTCAATCTATTACTGTGCCAAATTTGTAAATTAAACTTTATCATAGGTAAGTATGCATAAGAAAAAATGTAGCTGGGTGTGGTGGCTCATGCACGTAATCCTAGCACTTTGGGAGGCCTCTGTGGGAGGCTTGCTTGAGGCCAGGAGTTCCAGGCCAGCCTGGACAACATGGTAGGACCCTGTCTCTACAAAAAATTATTTAAAAATTAACTGGGCTTAGTGGAGCATGCCTGTAGTCCTAGCTATTTAGGAGGCCGATGTAAGAGGATTGCTTGAGCCCAGGAGTTTGAGGTTGCTGTGAGCTATGATGATTCCACCACACTCCAGCCTGGGCAACAGAGTGAGACCCTGTCTCCAAAAAAGAGAGAGAGAGAGAGAGAGAGAGAGAAAGCATAGTGTATCCAGGGTCTGTTATTAACACTATCCACCATTTTAGGTGTTCACTGGGGTTCTTGGAACATACCCCTCAAGGATATGGGGGACTGCCACATAAAACAGTTCCATCACCACCACAGTCCCTCATGCTGCCCTTTCATTGCCAAACCTACTTACCTCCCACCTCACTTCCTCCTTAACCCCTGCAAACCATTAGTCAGTTCTCCATTTCTACCATTTAGTCATGTAAGAATGTTATTTATAGATGGCATCACACGGTAGGCAAGGTTTCAGGGTTGGCTTTTGTTTCCACTCAGTATACTTCTCTGGAGGTCATGCAAGTTAGTGTGTCTCAAGTGCCCATCCCTTTTACTGCTGAGTAGGATTCCATGGTATACATGGAACATGTGATACACATGAAACACCACAGTTCCTTTAACTTTCACTCATCAAAAGACATCTGGATTGTGTTCAGTTTTTGGCTACTATAGATAAACTGCTATGAACATGTATGTACAGGTTTTTGTGTGAACACAAGTCTTCATTTCTCTGGAATAAATGCCTATGAGTGTAATTGCTGGGTCATATGGTAGTTGCATGTTTAGTTTTTTAAAAAACTGCAAATTCTTTTCTGGAGTGGCTGTATCATTTTACATTCCTACCAACAATGATGATCAAGCTTCTGTGCATCCTTACCAGCATTTGGTGTTGTCACTATTTGGCGGGGGTGTCTGTTACCTGTCCTGATAGGTGTGTAGTGGTATCTCCTTGAGGTTTTAATTTGCACTTCCTGATGGCTAATCAGCATCTTTTCATGTGCTTGTTTGTAATCTGTATATCCTCTTTGGAGAAATGTCTCTTCCTGTCTTTTAGCCCTTTCCTAATTGGCTCACTTATTTTTTAACCATTGAATCTGAGAGTTCTTTACATAGTCTAGATGCTAGTCCTTGTCAGATAAGTGGCTTGCAAATGTTCTCTCATTCTGTGGCTTGTTCATCCTCTGAACAGGGTCTCGCACTGAGTCGAAGTTTGTAATTCCGATGGAGTCCAGCTTCCCAGTTCTCATTTCATGATCCTGTTCTGGGCATGCAGTCTCAGTGATTTCATGTCCCGCTAGGCCCTGAGGATTTAGGTTCATTCTTTCACCTATGGATGGCCAGTTGTCCCGCACCATTCACTGAAACGCTCTTCTTCCTCCGTAGAATTGCTCTTGAACCTTTCAGACATCAGTTGGGCATATTTGTGTGGGTCTGTTTCTAGGTTGAGTTTTATTGAGATATCATTCACGTAGAGTACAACTCACCCATTTAAAATGTGTCATTTAGGCAGGGCACGGTGGCTCACGCCTGTAATCCTAGCACTCTGGGAGGCCGAGGCGGGTGGATTGCTCAAGGTCAGGAGTTCAAAACCAGCCTGAGCAACTTGGCCAACTAATATATATAGAAAAAATTAGCAGGGCATGGTGGCGCATGCCTGTAGTCTCAGCTACTCGGGAGGCTGAGGTAGGAGGATCGCTTGAGCCCAAGAGTTTGAGGCTGCTATGAGCTAGGCTGACGCCACGGCACTCTAGCCTGGGCAACAAAACGAGACTCTGTCTCAGAAAAAAATAAATAAAATAAAATAAAATGTGTCGTTCAATGATTTTTAGTATATTCACAGAGCTGTGCAACCATCAGCACATTCAGTTTTAGGACATTTCATCCCTGAAAAGGAAACCGAAAGGGGAATTTTTACCACATTAAGGAAAACAAGTTGTTCCAAGCCCCACAGAGTGTTACGGATCTGCGGGTGCCCCAGAGCAGAGAGGGGCCTCGTGGATAGGCCTGATGTAGACGAGTCCAGCCACCGGCCGCGCTGTCCACGGGCGCAGCGCTGCCAGCGCTGGACTTGGGCCGCAACCCCCAGGGCAGCCAGGGCTTTCCTCCCCGAAGACGGCCGCGGCCAGCCCTCTGCATCTCTGCCTCCTCCGCCTCCGGAGCAGCCAGGCGACTTTCCACGAACCCACGGCCAGGCGCGGCGTGGAGACTCGGGCCGGTGACTCGGCTTCCTTTTGAAGCAGCAGGATGCGGATGCGAATTCAGCCCCAGCCCCTGCGGCGCCTGAGGCCTCCCAGCTTCCAGAGCAAAGAGGCCCAGGAAGATCACAGCCAGGTTTGGGGACTGAAGGAAACGAGGCCACGCACCTCTCTCAAGCCCAGACATCCTGCGCGTCCCCGCCGCCCAGCCCTACCGGCCCGCACGCAGCAAGGGAGGCGTCCCTCTGAGCAGGCCGTGTGCGGTCCGGCAGCCCCTCCAGGGGAGTCCTGGGCCCGGGGGCCCGGGGCCGGCCCGGCTCTCAGCGGCCTTGCCGGTCACCACCTCTGTCCGCGTTTCCCTCTTTTGCCACGCCGGGGTTGGACTCCGCGTGGCCGGACATCGTGGGGCCGACCTCTGTGGTCCCCGATGTGCTCACTGCTTGCTGGCCTGCGGCCAGAGGCGGGGGTAGGGGGGGTGCCGCTTCAGCTGGGAACGTGGCTCGGACTCGGGACACAGGACGCGTCCGGGCAGGGCGGCCCCCGGGGGACACGGGACACAAGACATATCCGGGCGGGGCGGGCCCCGAGGGGACTCGGGACACAGGACATATCCGGGCGCGGCGGGCCCCGAGGGGACTCGGGACACAGGACATATCCGGGCGGGGCGGGCCCCGAGGGGACTCGGGACACAGGATGCGTCCGGGCGGGGCGACACCCGGGGGACACGGGACACAGGACGCGTCAGGGCGGGGCGACACCCGGGGGACACGGGACACAGGACGCGTCCGGGCGTGGCGACACCCGGGGGACACGGGACACAGGACGCGTCAGGGCGGGGCGACACCCGGGGGACACAGGACACAGAACGCGTCCGGGCGGGGCGACACCCGGGGGACACAGGACACAGGACGCGTCAGGGCGACCCCCGGGGGACACGGGACACAGGATGCGTCCGGGCGGGGCGACCCCCGGGGGACACGGGACACAGGACGCGTCCGGGCGGGGCGACACCCTGGGGACTCGGGACACAGGACGCGTCCGGGCGGGGCGACCCCCGGGGGACACGGGACACAGGACGCGTCCGGGCGGGGCGACCCCCGGGGGACTCGGGACACAGGACGCGTCCGGGCGGGGCGACCCCCGGGGGACACGGGACACAGGACGCGTCCGGGCGGGGCGACCCCCGGGGGACTCGGGACACAGGACGCGTCCGGGCGGGGCGGCCCAGCGCAGGCAGAGGGTCTGGCGGTCCGCGGGAGTTCAGGGAGGGCGGGCTTCCCCGTGGTGGCATCGGGGCTCCAGGGCGGAGCTCGGATCAGCCAGGCCGACCAAGGGCCTCAAACGCTCTGCGTGACGTTTCGGTCCTGGAAACTCTGTAGAGCCTCTTCGGGGTTTAAGTAGGGACTCGGTGAGGTTTCGTTTTAGAAAAGACATTCTGGAAGCTGATGGAAGGCTAGTGGGAAACAAGACAAAGCAAGGCGGGACTCCCCACGCGCCCACGGAGGGGACCCGGGACCCGTGTTACAGAGGTGGCGTCGGCAGGGGCTGGGGCCGGCTGGCCGTGGGTAGTAAAGGAGGGAGAGCCCAGGGTGCCACAGACCCTTCCTGCCCCTGGGGGCAGTTCCCACCCCCAGCAGGCCCTGCCTCATGCAGGGCTGGGCTTAATAGTTCCTTGAGACCAAGAGAATTGTTGCCTTCTTATCCTTGGAGAACTGGCCTGATCCGGCTGGGGAGAAGGGTCCAGCAGCCCTGCCTTCATGGTGCTCAGACACAGACCGCTTCCAGCAGGCTCCGGGAGAGCCCAGGGCCGAGCAGGCAGGAGGACAGAGACCAAAAGAATAGGACAAAAGGAAAGAACACTGAAGTGGCTAACAAATCAGACAGAAGGTGGGCACTCTTAATTGAGTTTTTTTTAGAGTCAAGATTTTCTTTTTAATTGCCATGTCATAAAAAGTTAAAAGACACAAAAAAATATAAAGAGAAAAATATTCATATCCTCCACTCAAACTCAACCAGTTAGTTGAGTTTATCATTCAGTGTCTCCCTACAGTCTTTCTTCCTTACGTGGTGTTTGAGCATTTAGCAACGTTGGGGTTATGTTGTCTTCACAATTGGCAGACCCTTTTCACTTCAGATTATCTCAGAAGCATTTTTCCATCACATGATAAACCCCTGTGTCAGCTTAAACATTGTGGTGTTGAACAGGCCACCACCCCACTCCTGCCCTGCCAGGTTCAGCATAATTCCTGAACTCCAAATTCCAGGGAACCTACAAAGTTTGAATGCAAATGCCACTTGGTTTACTTGCCTTTTGCATTATAACAGAAGTTCAGAAAGCTGGCTTCCTGATACTTATTACTCTTATTCTCTTCTGAAAAATCTCTAGGCTACTATAAACACAGTGACTTAGAAACACCAGCATTATAATTAACTTCCAGTGGAAGCAAAGAGGCAGTGTGGGCTGAGGTTAGTTAATAAGATTGAGACAGTCTCTTGTATTATATGAAGCACGTGGACTAGAGATTATGGCCTTAGGGAATAATCAATGCCATTGTTGATTGGGTTCAGATTGATTTCATAAGGAAGAACTGAGCTATTGAAACATTGGCAGACATTGCCTCATTATTTAAACTCCACCAAAAAAGAGTTTGCAACATGTTCTCAGTGGTTGATGTAGGAGATGGAAGGAGATATTTACCACTATTCACATGGTGAATTACAGCTAGAAAGAGGGTCTCTGTTGATCCCTCAGGAAACTGCAGTAACAGCAGGCCTTACATTCTGAGCTCAGGGACCCAGTCACAGAACGCACAACATCTTCTAGAAATTGGGCTCCATCCTCGGCTGTGAACTCACTGCTCACACTGCAGTCCACAGTCCAGAAGCACTGGCATCCTCTGGGAGCATGTGAGCAACACCGAGTCTCAGGCCCCGTCCCAGACCTATTGAATCAAAATCCATATTTAAACGATATCCCCACATGAGTTGCACGTTAAATGTAAGGGACACTGCTCTTAGTAACATCAAAAATCCTTTAGCCCTTTGGAGAAAAGTTATGCCCTAGGTAAGTCTTAATGGGGACTGACTTTGTGGCTTAACTTGCAGTGAGTTCATCTTTAACTATGTTAAATAAAAACTCCATCATGACTATTTATATGTTCAAGAATTTCAATCTTTGGAAATATCTTTCCTTTTTTCCCTTCCCAAGAGGCAACTATAAGTCTGGTGGCAGGCACCCCCTCCCCTCCCAAAAGGGATAAGGAGAAGCCCACAAGACCCACAAAAATAACTGCTAGGCCCAGCTAAGCTAAAGAAGAACCACACCTGGATGTTCACCCGGATAAGGAAAGTTTTGGTCCTTGGAGTCCGTACCCAAGTTTCAGTTCCTGGATTCCACAAATACCGCCAGCCCCTCCTGCTTCTCAATAACCACCAAAGGTCACAGTGGAAAAGCCTCAGCTCTTCCCACCAAAAGTCTCTGGCCTGCCTCAAACAATATAAAAGCCCTCACCCCTTTAAAACAGGCACAACTTTTTGGCCCCTCCCTCTTTCTTGGGACCCACAAACCTCGCCCAGGAGCACTTAATAAACCACGTTGTTTGACCCCACTCTCTCTCTGTCTGTCTTTTCTTTTTGCCACTGCCAAAAACTTTACGGCGACTATTTCTCTTCCAAGTGCCACTAGTTTTCAAACACTTGTTAGCATTTTCTAGGGAGAGTCTATGACTTCTATGGAAGACCACAGGAACATGAAATGTGAGGGCTTTGCCTGTGTGTGATACACAAACAAATGTTTCTTCTTAGTAAGGTTAGCTTTGCATTAATATATACATATTTTAAGTTTTTATTTTTGTTAATCATGTATGCCTATCTCCACTTCTCCTTGGGTTCTCATCCTTCCAAGGTCATATCATGGACCAACTGCAAGAACAGGGCCAGATCGAGGTTGGAGATGTACAATCCCCTCTTTGAGGACATAGCTGAAGAAATGAATGTCTGTGGAGGTTGATCCATTGTGCTCTTAATTCCTTTATTTTTTTAAATTTCAATCACTGATTCTTAATTCCTAAAGCTAGCAATTTCAGCATCATTACTAAAGGAAATGGGATCTGGATGCACCTTGGAAGGAAGGTTTATGCTCTTGTTCCACCAAGAACTGTGGGCAGCCAGAAAGCATCAAAACTGTCAGGACCAGGACAGCACCTGGACCTCTGCTCTGTAGCCAGCTGGTGACCCAGAGCTCAGACAGGGCAGTTTTTTCCACTGTGGGCACAATTCCCAGCTCTGGATTTACAGCACCCCAGGGTGCCACAGAATTCTCAGAAGTTGCTCAACATCAGTATTAATTCATTAAAAAGAAATTTGCCAGCGTATAATAGTTTACAGTCAGGGGAGGAGAATGTTGTAAAAGTGAAATAGACAACATTATACTACAAAGTCCAAAATTCTGAAAGTGACAAGACTGTGTTTAACCATGGTGGCCCGGTCAAGACCAACATGGCAGTACCCTCCTCTGCCAAAGCTTCCACACTCCTATACACCTCCTCTGCCAGCATCTCTTTCTTCCTTTTCTGCCCAGAGTTGGGGGTCTTAGGGGACCAATTACTGAGTGACCCGGCAAGGCCTGGAGGCCCCTCCTGTGACACTGGCTTCACAGCAGCATTCATCAGAGCCAGTCGTCAGAAGCCTCAACATTTCCATTGTGATCCCCGATACTCTGCTGGGAAATCTATCACAAGGAAACAAGTTGAAAAGGAGCAAAGTTTTACACACAGAGATGTTTATTGCACCATTGTTTAGAATAGCCCTAGGTTGAGAAACAACCTAAAAGTCAAATTGTAGGGAAATGGCTAAATAAATTAAGATATGGCCACATGGTGTAAGGGCCTGATTGCACCCCAAAGCTGCTGGCTCACTTGTGCGAGCCCGGATAACAGAAAATGGGCCCAGGGGAGGAGTAATCGGCTCCTGAAAACTGCTAGCTTGGGGCCCAAAGGTAGAGCTATCGGCTAAACGCATATTTCTGCTTCTGAGAATCGCTTGCTTGCAGCTGGACGCATAGGTATGGGGCCAGATAAGGGAGAAAGCCCCCTTTGCCGCCGGCGGGCTACCAGTCCACCAATCATTTTAAAGACTAACACGCACAATCAGCTTGTACAGCGCGGGTGTTCAAGAGGGAGGGGGGATAAAAGGGCAGCCCCAGCTTTGGTCAGGGTCCTTGCCTGAAAGAGCGGCCACTGCGCTGGCACTCTAGGGCCTGGACCCTGGCTAGCCAGAAAATAAAGCTCCTCTTGAGTGATTGCATCCTTGGTGTCTTTGTTCGTCTGCCTGGCGGGGTGCAGGAAGCCGGTCCCTAACATTTGGGGGCTCGTCCGGGATAAGGCTCCCCTGCAATCCGCTGAGTAGAACACAAAGCTGAGGGAGGAGTGAGCGAGACCCCACACCCGGACTAGCCGAGTGTGTAGTAGGACGAGGAACGATTCCCGGGATTGCTAAGCCGGCACAGGACCTAGGCGGACGCGCTGGAGGGTCGCCGGTCGGAGCCAGACGGAGACGTCCTCTGGCTCCGGGAGGACTCCGGTACTGGTCTCGCCGCCAGAGGCGGGGGCCAGGAGGAATTCGGAGAAAGGAAGTCCGGACCAGGTTAGGGCATTGTCTCTTGTAGTCTGTCTAGCTTCTGTTGTCCGTTTTGTCTGTCATCACGTTTTGTCTGTCATCACTGTTTGTTACCACCGGGGAGAGTGAGAGTGTGCATGGGTCTCGAGAGCAAGATTTTCAATTTAGGAAACCTGCGAAGAGGAGCAGAGGAGGACCTTAGAGCCACGATCCGGGACAGACCAGCATTGGCCAAAGGTCCCCGTTGTGTCATCTGCTGTCGGATCCTCACCCCAGAGGCCTCTGCCCTAGGCCAGTGCCGGTACCGCCACCTGCCCATAGTAGATTCAGAGGAATCCTGCCCCAGCCTAAGCCCTGAGGGGGGCCCGCGCCCTAGGACTCTGCCACAACCATGGGGCAAGCCATGACAACGCCTCTCTCTCTCCTAACAGGCCACTTTAAGGACGTGAGGGAAAGGGCCCGTAGTCTGTCCCTGGAAATCAGGAGGGGCAAACTAGTCACCCTTTGTAAAGTTAAATGGCCCGAGTTTGATGTCGGGTGGCCTAGAGAGGGATCCTTTGACAGAGTCATGGTAAAAAAAGTAAAAGAGAAAGTCTTTGGGCACCCTGGGCACCCAGACCAGATTCCATACATTATAGTCTGGCAGGATTTAGTGCGAGATCCCCCACCTTGGATGCAAGCATTCGTGTCGCCCTTTAGGGGGTCCTCTGAGGTCCTCACTGTGCGAGGTAGTACTAAGAAAGAACAGCAGGACTCCCCATCCACCCAGGGGTGCTCCGAGGTCCTCACTATGCGAGGTAGTACTAAGAAAGAACAGCAGGACTCCCCATCCACCCAGGTGCTCCCGGAGTCCAACCTTTACCCAGATTTGATTGGGCTGACCGAGCCTGATGCCCCTCCTCCTTATAACCCCAGGACAGCACCCATGATCTCCCAGGCAACAGCGCCCCAACTAAGTGCTGTGGGAGGGAAAGAAGGGCCAGCCTATGGCACCAGACAGCACACAGGTCGAACCCCCGACCCGGAGCCTGTGAAAACATTCCCCTTGCGAGCAGTCGGACCCCGGGGGGGAGATGGGACACAGAATTACCAATATTGGCCTTTCTCCACCAGTGATCTTTATAACTGGAAAGCCCAAAACTCTAATTTCTCTGATAACCCTAGAGATTTAATTAACCTATTAGACTCTGTTCTCTTCACGCATCAGCCCACCTGGGATGATTGCCAACAGCTACTTAAGGTGCTCTTCACCACGGAAGAGAGAGAAAGGATACAGGGGGAAGCAAGGAAATTGGTCCCAGGAGAAGATGGTAGACCTACAACAAACCCACGGACCATTGACCGAGTGTTCCCCCTTGAACGACCTCCGTGGGACTACAATGAGGCTGAAGGTAGGGAGCGTCTCCGGGTCTACCGCCAGACTCTGATGGCCGGTCTCCGCATGGCGGCGCGAAAGCCGACCAATTTGGCCAAGGTAGGAGATGTGCGTCAGGGCCCAGAAAAAAGCCCGGCAGCATATTAAAAAAAAATCATAGAAGCCTTCCGGCAGTACACCCCCATAGACCCCACCTCAGAGAAAAGTAAGGCCGCTGTCATGATGGCCTTTGTGAATCAGGCTGCTTCAGACATAAGGCGAAAAGTGCAAAAGATAGACAGACTAGGAGAGAAAACCTTACAGGACCTATTAGAGGTAGCAAAAAAAGTTTACAATAATAGAGAGACATCAGAAGAAAAGACAGAGAGGATAAGACAAGAAGACAGAAAATTTCAGGCTAGAGAGATGCGGAAAGCAAATAAAGAAATGGCTAAAATTTTGCTAGCCGAGAGAGAGAGAAGGTGGGAGGAAAGATCAGAGAACAGAGCAGGGCCCAGATTCCAGAGAGAGAGGCTTGACAGGAACCAGTGTGCCTGTTGTAAAAAACATGGGCACTGGGCAAAAGAGTGCCCCAAGAAGAAAGGGGGGCAGGGATTGGGGGGATCTAAAGGGGTCATGGTGGTAGGTCAAGCAGAAAATGACTAGGGGCGACGGGGTTCGGTTCCCCTCCCCAAACCCAGGGTAACTCTACAGGTGGAGGGGAATCCAGTAGACTTCCTCATAGACACCGGGGCTGAGCATTCTGTACTAACTCAAGATAAAGGGAAATTATCTAAAAGGACCAGCTGGGTGCGGGGAGCGACTGGAACTAAGTTATATCAGTGGACCACACAGAGAAGACTAGACTTGGGAACAGGACAAGTGAGTCACGCTTTCATGGTCATTCCTGAGTGCCTCACACCACTACTAGGCAGAGACATACTCACCAAGCTCAAGGCCCGAATTCACTTCGAAGAGGGGGGGATAATGGTAACTGACAATAAAGGCAGACCCCTCAGCGGCCCCCGGGTCACCCAGGTTCTAACATTGACACAGGCGGATGAATATAGACTGTACCAGCCCACAAAGAGCAGGGGAGACAGTATAGATCAATGGCTCCGAGAATTTCCCATGGCTTGGGCTGAGACAGGGGGTACGGGGTGGGCCAAGCACAGGCCGCCCCTCTACATCGAACTAAAGCCGGGTGCTGAGCCGGCTCGTGTCAGACAGTACCCCATGTCCCGGGAGGCAAAGGCGGGGATAACACCCCACATTCGGAGACTCCTAGACAGTGGGATTCTCAAAAAATGCCAGTCAGCTTGGAATACACCCCTGTTGCCGGTAAAGAAACCTGGAGGAAAAGATTATAGACCAGTACAAGATCTTAGAGAAGTCAATGCAAGGACTCTGGACATCCACCCTACCGTTCCAAACCCCTACACTCTGCTAAGCTCGCTCTCTCCCACGTTATCCTGGTATACAGTTCTAGATCTAAAAGATGCTTTCTTCAGTTTGGCTGTGGCGACACGCTGTCAAGAGATTTTCGCCTTTGAGTGGCAGGACGAAGAGAGAGGGGTCTATGGGCAACTGACATGGACCAGGCTGCCTCAGGGGTTCAAAAATTCACCCACCCTCTTCAACGAGGCCCTCCAGGATGACCTGAGTGAGTACCGCGCCAACCACCCCGAGGTAACCTTGCTGCAGTATGTGGATGACCTGCTGCTGGCTGCCCCTGACCCCCAGACTTGCCTAAAAGGTACCAAAGACTTACTTAAAACACTCGGCGAGCTGGGGTATAGAGCCAGTGCAAAGAAGGCCCAAATTTGCAGAAATAAAGTCACTTATCTCGGGTATAAGATAAGAGGGGGCCAAAGGTGGCTGACTGAAGCTATGAAGCAGACTGTGTTACAAATACCCACTCCGACCTCGAGCCGAGAGTTAAGAGAATTCTTGGGGTCGGTAGGTTACTGCCGCCTTTGGATCCCGGGGTTCGCGGAGAAGGCCCGCCCTTTATATAAAAAATGCAAAACAGGGCAAACATGGGAATGGACTGAGACAATGGCAAATGCCTTCCAAGTCCTAAAAACGGCCATGCTAAAAGCACCTGCTCTAGCGCTCCCTGACCCCACCAAAGAATTCCACCTCTATATAGATGAAAAAAAGGGCATTGCAAAGGGGGTGCTCGCACAAACCCTAGGGCCCTGGAAGAGACCAGTGGCCTATCTGTCAAAAAAGTTAGATCCGGTGGCAGCCGGATGGCCGGCGTGCTTACGAGTGATCGCGGCCACAGCCCTATTAGTAAAAGATGCTGATAAACTTACCCTGGGACAGAGACTGATAGTCACTACTCCGCATGCCATAGAAGGGGTTTTAAAGCAGCCTCCGGGGCGATGGATCACAAATGCAAGGCTCACTCACTACCAAGGACTGTTGCTGGATGCACCTCGCATCGAGTTCCAGGCCCCCGCCACCCTGAATCCGGCAACGCTCCTGCCTGTTCCAGAATCAGCAGCACCCGAGCACGACTGTCTCGAAATCCTGGCTGAAACCCAGATGGCCCGGAGAGACTTGAAGGACCGCCCCCTTCCGAACAGCGACCTCATCTGGTTCACGGACGGGAGCAGTTTCGTCCGAGAGGGACACAGGTATGCAGGGGCGGCCATAGTCGATAGCCAGGGCAAGCTTATCTGGGCGGCCTGCCTTCCACAGGAAACGTCTGCTCAGAAGGCAGAGCTGATAGCGCTGACAGAAGCACTCCGCCGGGCTCAGGGAGAGAGGCTGACTGTATACACCGACAGTCGCTATGCATTTGGGACGGTGCATATAAACGGGACCCTCTACAGAAAAAGGGGGTTCATCACGGCAGAGGAAAAAGAGATCAAGCACAAACCCGAGATTCTCCACCTGCTAGAAGCCATCCTACTGCCAAAGGCAGTGGCGGTAGTCCACACCCCGGGACACCAAAGTGGGAACTCCCTAAAAGCAAAAGAAAACAGGCAGGCAGACGCAGAAGCCAAAAAGGCTGCGTACGAGGGCATGCCACTAAGCGTCCTACACACGGGCCCCGGCCTGCCGCCTCCGGGAATGGTACAGATACCCCCAGTGCCCACCTATACAGAGACAGACAAAGCCTGGGCCGAAGAACAGAAAAATACACACCAAGGCGAGGACGGATGGATATGGGACAAAGAGCATCGCATGATAATGCCAGAAGCTTTGGGACGGTATGTGTTACAGCATCTACACCAGACCACCCATTTAGGAAAAAACAAAATGCTCCAGCTGCTGGATACTGCTCAGTTGAGGTTCAAGTCACAGAGACAGGTGGCCGCCGATATCGTCCATGACTGCCAAGCTTGTCAGGTTATGCAACCGGGAAAAACCAAGGGGACTCACACAGGTACGAGGGAAAGGGGGAGGCAGCCAGGACTGTTCTGGGAAGTAGATTTCACAGAGGTAAAACCTGGGAAATACGGATACCGGTATTTACTAGTCATGATAAATACATTTTCTGGGTGGGTCGAGGCTTTCCCTACTAAAAATAAAGCTGCCCTAACTGTAGCCAAAAAGTTATTAGAAAAAATTATCCCTAGATACGGGGTGCCAGAAGGAATGGGCTCCGATAATAGACCTGCATTTATAAGTCAGATAAATCAAAAATTAGCCCAAACCCTGGGGATCAATTAAAAGTTACATTGTGCATATAACCCCCAGAGCTCAGGACAGGTAAAAAGAATGAACAAAACACTAAAGGAGACTTTGACTAAATTGGCACTAGAAACTGGCGGAGACTGGGTGACCCTCCTTCCCTTCGCCCTGTTCCGAGTCCGGAACACCCCCTACCATCTGGGACTAACTCCATTTAAAATTATGTATGGTACTCCCCCACCAGTGGTGCCTAGGCCAAAATGCAGTGGGGCACTTCCAAAACACCCTAAAGAAATATTACAAGCTGTACAGGCCTTACAGCATGTCCACAGTCGGATATGGCCAGCACTTCAGGCCGTATACGATGCGGCAGGACCAGATGCTGACCTCCCTTATCACCTGCACCAACCGGGTGACTGGGTGTGGGTAAAGAGACATAATAGTAAAACCCTGGAGCCCAGGTGGAAGGGACCTCATCAAATTATTCTCGTTACCCCCACTGCTCTCAAGGTAGACGGCATATCAACTTGGATACACCACTCCCACGTAAGACCAGCCAACAAGAACGACCTAGAACGGTGCCAGAGCCAGTGCAGAGCGACGGTGGACCCAGAGAACCCACTGAAGGTCAGGCTGACTCGAGTAGCAGCAGCGCCACAAGAAGCCAGCTGAGTCCTATTCCTCTTGGACTACTGCTTATACTGTCTAGACTCAGACTCGGGGCTGTGGCACCTGGAGATTGGACCTCACTACAAAAATGTATGCAGGGTTTGTTTTATATCTCCTTAAAAGCATTTTATTAATGGGTGGGGGTGTTGTAAGTGTGATAAACAATTTCAATCCCCACAAACCCCATAGTCTGACATAAAAAATTGTCAATCAAAAAACCCATAAAGTCTAAAACGTGACATCTGGGGTGGCCCCCTTAAACAGTTGGTGGCCGGACTTATATTTTAACTTAAAAAAAGTCAACCCCCTAAAAAAGCCAGCACAGACAATAGCGATATCCTCAGGAGGCCCTGGTGCTGCCCCAATCCCCAGTACTTGGGTAACTGGACCATGGAGAAAAAATATAAAACAAACCTCTATGAGCCGAAATGGGTTTTATGCCTGTCCAGGATTCCGGCCCCCTCAGGAAAACCGTCAGTGTGGGGGTATTAAAAGTTATTATTGTGCCAAATAATAATATATAACCACCAATGATGGGGAATGGAAATGGCAGGCACAACCTCTTCTCATTAGCATGTCCTATGTCCAACCTTGTACTAAAAACAGGTATGCCAGAGACTGCAACCTAATAAGGGTAAAATTTACAGAAAAGGAAAAAAAAAATAGGCGGTAAATAACAAGACTCTCATGGGGGATATGTCTCTACCAAAGACCGCACGTTTGCTCACTAATATATATCAAACTTAAAATTACCCCGCTCCCAACAGCAGTAGGACCCAACCAGGTACTACATCCATGGCCAGCTACTGCCAGGCCCAGCCCGGCAGCACCCCAGACCACCTCCAGCAAAGGGACTCTCCACAAACTAATGGCTAGCACAAGTAGTCCCCGAGGCCCATCGCCCAATGGAGAGCTCACAGATCCCTTATAAAAAATGCTGACAGCAGCATATAATGCACTAAACCGTACAAGTCCCAATGCCACACAGGCCTGTTGGTTGTGCTATGACATAAGGCCCCCTTTTTATGAGGCGGTGGGGCTGGCCACTTATTTTAACCTGTCTTCAAAAGACTCCCCTAAAACGTGCCAGTGGGATCGTAAGGGCCCCGGACTCACCCTCCAGTCAGTTCTTGATAAAGGTACCTGTTTAGGAACAGTGCCTCCCAGCCATGCACCACTCTGTGCCAAGGGTAACAGGACGCTAAGCCTATCTAAGAAAACAAAGTGGGTTATCCCTGGGCCAGGTGGGTGGTGGGTTTGCTCTAAGACCGGTCTGACTCCTTGCCTTAATATGTCTATTTTCAATAAGTCTAAAGATTACTGTATAATGGTATTAGTGTTCCCAAGAATAATATACCACACTAAAGAAACAATGTACGAGGGTATGATAGGGCAAAGAGCTGCTAACCTAATTTTTTTAAAAAAAAGAGAGCCCATCACAGCCATAACCTTAGCTACTCTTTTTAGCTTAGGAGCAATCGGAACAGAAACTGGTATCTCTTCCCTGGCAATGCAGCAAAAGGGGTTTCATAGCCTAAGAGCAGCCATAGATGAGGATATAGCAAAAATAAAAAAGTCCATCTCACACCTAAAAAAGTCACTAACCTCCCTATCCGAGATAGTGCTCCAAAACCGGAGGGGGCTAGATCTAGTGTTCCTCCAGCAAGGAGGACTATGACCTGCTCTTAGAAAAGAATGTTGTTTCTATGCAGATCATACGGGAGTTGTTAGAGAATCCATGGCTAAAGTCAGGGAAGGACTTGCCCGCCGCAAACGAGAACACGAGCAGCAAGCAGGCTGGTTTGAGTCCTGGTTTAACAGCTCCCCGTGGTTAACTACACTGATATCCACCCTACTGGGCCCACTCATTATAATACTCTTAGCCCTCACGTTTGGGCCTTGTCTAGTTAATAGACTAATAGCATTTATAAAAGAGCGGATTAGCACTGTACAGCTTCTAGTGTTGCAACAACAATACCAAAAGCTAAACACAAGGGACGAGCAAGAGTGCTCGTCAATGGTCTAAAGAAAGGGGGGAATGTAAGGGCCTGATTGCACCCCAAAGCTGCTGGCTCACTTGTGCGAGCCCGGATAACAGAAAATGGGCCCAGGGGAGGAGTAATCGGCTCCTGAAAACTGCTAGCTTGGGGCCCAAAGGTGGAGCTATCGGCTAAACGCATATTTCTGCTTCTGAGAATCGCTTGCTTGCAGCTGGACGCATAGGTATGGGGCCAGATAAGAGAGAAAGCCCCCTTTGCCGCCGGCGGGCTACCAGTCCACCAATCATTTTAAAGACTAACACGCACAATCAGCTTGTACAGCGCGGGTGTTCAAGAGGGAGGGGGGATAAAAGGGGAGCCCAGCTTTGGTCAGGGTCCTTGCCTGAAAGAGCGGCCACTGCGCTGGCACTCTAGGGCCTGGACCCTGGCTAGCCAGAAAATAAAGCTCCTCTTAAGTGATTGCATCCTTGGTGTCTTTGTTCGTCTGCCTGGCGGGGTGCAGGAAGCCGGTCCCTAACAATGGCAGCTTATTTTTTAGCCCTTAAGAAATATGTTCATGAAGATGTTAAGTGACATTGAAAAATGCTACTGATAGAATGCCATTATAGTCAATAGACATTTAGAAAGCGCTTACTGTGTGCCGGGCACTGTATTAAGTGCTTTAAAATTCTTAATTTAACTTATTTAATTCTCACAGAAACTCTACAAGGGAAGTATTATTATTATTATTATTGTCCACATTTTTGAGGAAATTAAGGCATGAAGAGATTAGACCAGCCCAATATCTAATGCCACTAAGTGGTAGGAAAAAATTCAGGCTTATGTGTGCAATATAAACTCACCTAAATATATATACATAGAAAGACATGATTTAAGAAGTCCTTTCCTCTTTTTAAACTTTTTGTTGATCTATAACTTAAGTACAGTGAAGTATATAAATCTTATATGCACTGCTTAATTTCTACACGGTCTACACCCATGTAACTACCATCTAGATAAGCACGAAGATAATTTCCAGCATCCCAGAAGGCTCCCAGGTGCTGCTTCCCAATCAACACCCCCCAAAGGTAGCCACCATTCTGACCTCTGTCACCACAGATTAATTTTGGCTGCTTTTGAACTTTATGTAAATGGAATAACTCAGTATACACTTTCTGTGTCTGTCTTCTTTCACTCAGCATTGCATCTGTAAGATTCATCCCTGTTGCTGGGCCCAGCAGTCCTTTTCCCCTGCTATATAGTATTCCACTGTGTGAATATACAACAGTATATTCTGTTGTAATTCCATTTTACTCTTACTGGACTTTTGGAGATTTTTTCCTATTATAAATAATGGTTCTATGAATATTCTAGCGTATGTCTTTTGGCAGGACTAAGCCCTCATTTCTATTAGGTACATTCCCTAAAGTAGAATTGCTGGATCTCAGGGCATGGTAGACACTGCCAAATGGCTTTTCCAAAGTGATCGTACCAATTTACATTCCCAAATTCTTATTTCTTTTTATTTCATTGCATACATTTCCTTTTTATTTCTTTGTGTAAATTTTTTTGTGTGCAAAGGCCATGTGGGGGACAAACCCACTACAGCAGCACAATGGCGGCTGCATCACAGAGGGTGGCCTGAGTGTTCTCCAGGGGACGGCTCCCCAGGTTTTCTTGCCCAGTTGCCCCACAAAAGGGGGGTGGTGGCAGAAAGGCAGAGAAGCACCTTGGGGGAAGGAAGACTGGAAGCATGATGCTCTGTCACCTGGAGATGCCACCATGGGTAGTGAGGGGCACACTGGACTCATTGCCTCCAAACTGCCAGGGGCCCACGCTCTTGCCACAGCAAATCAAGGGCTTGTTACTTTACCACAGGAGAAAAGCCACTGCAAAGGAGGTGATGGAGGACTTAACTCCAAACCCAGATGCGCGTCACTGAGCCACCCATGTGAAGCCACAGTCGCTAGTGTGTAAACCGTGTGGCGAAAGGACCTGGTATGAAGTATTTGATGTGCCTAGGGAGTGGCATACAGGTGAGCTCTGGTCACTTCTGCTACACATGGGTGGCAGACGCCTAATGGCTTTTGCTTTGATTAATTATAGTTTTCTTTGCCATTTCTGAGAATTTCATAGCTTAGCTATATATGCACACTGACACCAATTTACAAGATGCATGAGTCATCGTGGAAGAGAACCAAAGAGGAAAAGCTGGGGCCCATAAACTAGCCTCTGGGCCAGCCTAGCAGCCCCTCTCCAAAGGGCTCGGAGCTCCGCGACCGCGCGTCCTGGGGGCGGCCGCTCTGGGCTCCGCAGCGGTCTGCGCCGCGGGTCTGGGAAGCGCCGCTGCGTGGCCGGGGCTGCGGTGTCGGGCCGGACGGGCCGGCGTCTGAGAGAGGGTGGGGAGGCTCCCCTGGCCAAGGCACGTTTGGGCTGCGGCCTGGGGGACGAGTAGGGACTTCCTGCTCGGAGCAGAGCGGGAGGAAACTGCGAGCAGAGGGAGGGCCGGATGAGAAGGTGGACTGCAGAGGCTCACGCTGAACTGGAAACTCAGGCGAGAATCTGATTTTGAAGATGCCCGTACGCATCCACCCTGGTATGGGATTTATGTTTTGTTTGTTTCCTGAGGATGAGAATCAAATGAGGAGGAAAAGCCTCTCCCAGCACCGTGCTGATGTTTCGGCAGCCAAGGGTGTGGGTGCACATTAGAGACGCTGATGGCCTCGTGCCCCATGCAGATACGCTGTCGGGGAAACTCAGTGCAGACCAGCGCCCTTCAGGTCTGCTCACGGAGGGCGGGAGGGCCCATGAATGTGAAGGGAAACAGAAAAAAGTTTTTCTATCTAAGGACATGTTTTCTGAAGGTGATAAAGGCAAGGGAAGTTCAATTCCTCTAAATGATATTAAGCCAAAACATGGTGCCAGGGACCATGTTTCTTGAAGGCAACGTAGCAACTGCTTAATCTTTTAAACAGTTTCATGAAAAGCCAAAGCAGACAGAGAATGCTTGCTTCGCTTTAGCTGAAACTTACTTGTAACTCAGGTCTCAGAAGTCCAGTGCCTGGTGAGAATGGTCCATTGCGGCCAGATTGACGGGGTGCGGGACGCTTGCCCAGGGCCCTGCTCTGGGTGCGATGCGTCTCTGTGCAGAGCCAGGCCGCCCCCCAGCTCCCACCTGGCAGGATCCTCTCAGCGACAAGCCAGAGGAAGCCACGGGGCTTTTAAAAATGGCAGAGGACATTTGTCATACTCTATTACAATGACTATTGATTTCTTAAGTGGTCCCGTGTGTGGGAGACCACACAGCACATCCAGTCTCACGTGGGTGATTCAGATGGCTCCCACTGTCAGAGACGGTGTGCTCCTGGCATCTGAAGATGTCTTACTACAGCAAAAGTCCTCGGGCCACTGGGACTGTTGACGGAGGGTAAAGTATGTGAGAACTAAGAGCAGAGCTGAATCACGCAGCAATGTGTAGAAGCGGCACATAAAAAAGTAGAGGCTTCTAGGATTAGCAGCCACTGGGTGCTGGCCCTGTGATGACGCTTTTCGGTGCTCATACCTAATTCATTCCACAGCCCCCCTTCCTAATGAAGCTGTCATTGACCCCACTTCCTAATGAAGAAACTGGGGCTCAATGTGGGTGGCTGTCAGGGCCCCATGCCAGGCTGTGCAGAGCTGGGGGCACGTCTAGGGCAGCCTTGCTGCCCACCATTGCCTCCTGGCGTGCCCCGCCACCCTGCCCCTCAGGAGTCTCTAAGAGACTGCACATTTGCTGAAAGTTTGGCTAGCCTTCAGAAAATTCACCAAAAAATGCAGAAAAACACAAAATCTATATAGGGAAAACAGACTAATTAAATAGAGATTGTTACATTACATAGGGTTTGTAAATTATATATAATCATATATATTAATCATTTTTTACCTAAAAAACTTCACTTTACAAAAGACATCACCACAGGTTTTACATATCCAACTTCTAAGTACACTTAAAGTGATCTGCTTACAGATACATCGTTTGTAGTTTTTCTGGAATAGTTTTCATGTCTATGTTTTACAGATGAAGACGGTTTCTAATACACCTGAATCTATGGGTCCATTTGATTCCTTCAGATATTAGTAAGAGCAAATTAATAAGTATATACCTATACCAATATCTTTAAAGATGCTGTACTAAATCTGCAAGAGAAACAAAGATGAAGAAGACGCAGGCTCTACTCTAAAGAGGTCCCTCTCCAGCGGGGAGCTGGACAAGCTAAACAAGTAGAGAATTAAGTAAAGAAGGTTTATTGCTGCTGTTGATATTTTTAATGTTAGGGACAACAGCTGGGCGCGGTGGCTCATACTTGTAGTCCTAGCACTCTGGGAGGCCGAGGCGGGAGGATTGCTTGAAGCCAGGATTTCAACTCCAGCCTGAAAAAGAGCAAGACTCCATCTCTACAAAAAAATAGAAAAATCAGCCAGGCGTGGTGGCACATGCCTGTGGTCCCAGCTACTCGGGAGGCTGACACAGGAGGGTTGCTTGAGCCCAGGAGTTTGAGGTTGACGTAAACTATGATGATGATGCTGCACTCTAGCTGGGGTGACAGAGTAGAGACCCTGTCTAAAAACAAACAAACAAACCACAAAACCCCAAAACAACAGAAAAAAATTAGAGAGAAAGAAAGATAAAGGTTTTATCAGACTAAACAGTATTCAGATGATACTCATTGTAGGTACTCAGAAAGGAGACATAGAATCGGGTTAAGCACAGTTAGGGAAGGTTTTACAAAACCCAGTTTGTCACTGGACTTAGAAGGGAGATAAGATGTTGAAAGGCAAAAAGAAAGTGTGTTTATCAACCCCTAAATGAAGGTACAGAAGAAGACATATTTAGGGAAGAGTAAGCAGAATAACTTGCATTTAAAGAAATATTTGCAAATGAATTAAAGAGTGTTGACCCAGAAAAGACAAATTGGAGGCATACTATAAAAGAGTCTTGAGCATCCCAAACAATGACTGGGATAGCTCTCTTCAACTGTGGAAGCCACTGCAGGCTTTTAATCTGCTTCAAATTTTTCCTCCCTTTCCTACAAATAGTGCTGGGACATCTGGGTAACCACATGCAAAAAAAAAAAAAAAAAAAAGTTGCATATCATCCACAAAGAGTGAGAGTTTGACCTCTTCTGTCCCCACTAGGACACCCTTAATTCCCCTCTCTTGTCTGATTGCTCTGGCAAGGACTTCCAGCACTATGTTGAATAGAAGTGGAGATAGTGGGCAACCTTGTCTGTTTCCAGTTGTAAGTAGGAATGCTTTTGGTGTTCCCCATTCAATATGATATTGGCTATATATTTATTGTATATGGACTTAATAATTTTAAGGAATGTCCCTCCTATGGCTATTTTGTTAAGGGTTTTTATCATAAAAGTGTGCTGCATTTTATCAAATGCTTTTTCTGTATCTATTGAGAGAATCATATGGTCTTTGTTTTTGAAAATCCCAAGGATTCAACCAAGAGACTCCTGGAATCAATAAACGAATTCAGTAAAGTCTAAGGATACAAGATTAATGCACACAAATCAGTGGCATTTGTTTGTGCCAATAACAGTCAAGCCGAAAATAAAATCAAAGACACAACACCTTTCACAATAGCATCAAAATTAAATATTGAGGAATATATTTAGCAAAGGAGGTGAAAGATATTTATAGGGAGAACTATGAAACACTGAGAAAAGAAACTGTAGAAGATGTACACAGATGGAAATGCCTACCATGCTCACGGATTGGAAGAATCAATATTGTTAAAATGTCCATATTACCTAAAGTGTTCTATAGAATTAATGCAATCCCTATCAAAATTCCACCATCATTCTTTACAGATTTAGAAAAAATAATTCTATGCTTTATGTAGAACCAGAGAAGACCTCGGTATAGCCAAAGCAATCTTAAGCAAAAATAACAAATTGGGAGGCATCCGTCTGTCAGATTTCAAACTTTACTACAAGGCTATAGTAACCCAGATAGCATGGTACTGGCACAAGAACAGAGATATAGACCTTTGGAATAGGACAGAGATCCCAGATATAAAACCAGCCTCATATTGTCATCTAATCTTCAACAAAGCAGACAAAAGTAAACATTGGGGAAAAGAATCTATTCAATAAGTGGTGCTGGGAAAACTGAATATCCACATGCAGAAGATTGAAACTGGATCCCCACCTCTCACCTCTCACAAAAATCAACTCACGATGGATAACAGACTTAAACCTAAGATGTGAAGCCTTAAGAATTCTGGAAGAAAATGTTGGGAAGACTCTTTTAGACATCGGCCTAGGTAAACAATTTATGAAGACCCCAAAGCAATCACAGAAGCAACAAAAATAAACAAATGGGACCTGATCAAATTGAAAAGCTCCTGCACAGCCAACAAAACTATCATAGGAGGGCAGAGCAGGATGGTGGATGAGAAACACCGCCAGACAGAGTGTCTCTGCAGAAAACACAGATTCTAGCACAAATTAGAAGAAAGAAGCAAGCAGACGAGCATACATCGGAGGAGGGTCAGAAGGAGGGGTACCTGAGACCACGGGAGACTCCATGGGAGGAGGTTGCGGAGGAGAACTGGAAGCAGAGACCTCCCGAGTAGCCTGGAGACCAGCGGCAAGGGTAGGTGGCGCAGTTAACTCTCCTCTCCCTCGCATCTTGGACTGCTGGTGGGCTCCCCAGCAGTTGGAGAGACCTGCAGACACCAGCCCAGAGACAGCCACCACCAGTGAGCGGCAAGCCTGTAGTGGACGCGGCACCAGGCTCCCAACCCCCTCAGGACACCTCCCTGTGCACAGACCCGAGCCGAGCCGCAAGCATCATATCACTTCACTCTCCCCCCCCCCGCCCCCGCACCTTCCCTATCTGCCGAGAGAGACAATATAGCCACCAGCCAGAGGCATGTCAAGGGAATGGGACCTTCCCTTTTAGGGCCCCACAGCTGACTGAGAGGTACTCAGACGGTGAGCTTCCTACCTGCCAGCCATCCCAGGTGCTGTTGGCCCATTGATTCTAGGAGAATGGGGCAGACCCTGAGGCTGAGAGACATCAATCCAGCTTGGGCTCCCCGTGGGTGAATTAGGACTGACACTCCTTTCCCTGGTGGGGTTAGGGATTGAACTTCAGGGCCCAGAGGTCAGACCTGCAGACCAGATCCCATGCACCCAGGTCTTGCATTGCCTGGGGCACGGAAGGGATATTTGTGAACAGCCTGCTGAGGTGTTTGTGCCTTCAGGAGCAGATCAGCATCCTAGAGGGCAACCCTCCTCCCAAAGGGAGGCCGTGTGCCCAGCCCAGGCGGCGATCCTGCTCAGGGAATCTCCCAGCCAGCATCACAGCCAGGGTAGGCCTGGTGGTGTGAGGTCTGGCTTGCTGGCAGAGGCCCAGGAGTAGCCAAGGAGTTGGGGAGGGTGGAAAGGAACGGGGCCTGTTCCAGACTGCAGGTCTCAGAAGTTCCAGCCCACACGCAGACTTTCTGACTGAGCGGGGTCGTTCCAGTCCCTCCCTAGCAGCTTTTCCTGGAAGCAGAAAACAGAACTTTGACCCCTGCTAACAGCATTTCTGGTGCCTGAGGTCAGGCTGACCCAACCCAGCTCCGCCCAGACTCACTCCCACTCCAGCCCTCACTGCTGTAGAAAACAAGGACACACCTGGAAGTCCCAGGGCCCCAACCACCACCTGAGGCACCAGAGTGCCTCTCCAGAGGAACAAGAACTGGATACAGGACCCAAAAACAACAGTGTAGCCTGTTCCTCCAATCAAGCACCACCTACTGACAGGGAGGACATTCTGCAGACCCTTTTCACAGCACCTACTGACTCATCATACAAGGTGTGATTGAATCTCACCCACAAACACCACCTACTGGCTCAGAGACTAAACAGGGCGTGTCATTATCCAAACAAAAACCTAAAGGCAAGAAGCAACAACTGATCCAGATGGGAAGAAATCAGTGAAGGAACTCTGGAAATATGAAGAACCAAACGGAAAGCACACCCTCAAAGAGGAGTACCAGCCCCTTAGAAATGAACACGGACCAAAAACAGACCACTAAAATGACAGAAGAGGAATTTCGAACATGGAAGAAAATTCAATGACTTGCAAGAATAACTGGATAACCAACACAAAGAAAAAGCAAAAAGATTCCAGGACCTAGAACAAAAATTCACTAAAGAAATTGAAACAAGGCCGGGCGCTGTGGCTCACGCCTGTAATCCTAGCTCTTGGGAGGCCGAGGCGGGCGGATTGCTCGAGGTCAGGAGTTCAAAACCAGCCTGAGCGAGACCCCGTCTCTACTATAAATAGAAAGAAATTAATTGGCCAACTGATATATATATATAAAATTAGCCGGGCATGGTGGCGCATGCCTGTAGTCCCAGCTGCCCGGGAGGCTGAGGCAGAAGGATCACTGGAGCCCAGGAGTTTGAGGTTGCTGTGAGCTAGGCTGACGCCACGGCACTCACTCTAGCCCGGGCAACAAAGCGAGACTCTGTCTCAAAAAAAAAAAAAAAAAAGAAATTGAAACAATGAATAAAAGTCTAAGTGAATTCCAGGAAATGAAGAATCAATTCAGGGAACTACAAAATACAGTGGAAAGCCTCAAGAACAGGGTAGATCAAACAGAAGAAAGAATCTCGGAGATTGAAGATAACACCTTCCAATTAAATAAATCAGTCAGAGAGATAGAGCAGAGAAACAAGAGAAAAGAGCAAAGCCTACAAGAGATGTGGGATTATGTGAAGAAACCTAATGGGAGGGTCATAGGGTTACCAGAAGGGGAAGAAGACAACACTCAAGGGTTGGACAAGTTATTTTAAGATATAATAGAGGAAAATTTCCCAGGCCTTCCTAAAAATCTCCAGATACAAGTTCAAGAAGCTCAAAGGACCCCTGGGAGATTCAATGCAAATAGGAAGACATCACGACATGCAGTCATCAGACTGCTCAAAATATCAACTAAAGAGGCCCTTCTATGAGCTGTAAGACAAAAGAAGCAAGTAACATACAAAGGAAAGACAATCCAAATAACGCCAGACTTCTCTACTGAAACTTTACAAGCCAGGAGAGACTGGGGCCCCATTCTCACTCTTCTGTAACAGAACAATGCCCAGCGTAGACTCTAATTCCCTGCAAAGCTAAGTTTTGTACATGAAGGAGAAATCAAGACATTCTCAGATAAGCAAAGACTGAGGAAATTCACCAAGACAAGACAAGCCCTTTAAGAAGTACTCAAAACAGTGTTACCCACAGATCAGCACAATAAATACTCACGAATGTAAATCTACTCAAAGCTAAAGGTCAAAGCCCAGATACCACAATGGCTCAAGAGAGAAAACAAAGCAACAAAGTTCAACCCAACATAATGAACAGAAATCTGCCCCACCTATCAGTTATCTCAATAAATGTGAATGGCCTGAACTCCCCACTCAAGAGACATAGGCTGGCCAAATGGATAAAAAAACACAAGCCAAGTATCTTCTGCCTTCATGAAACACATCTAACCTGCGAGGATGCAATTAGACTAAAGGTAAAGGGGTGGAGAACAATATTTCAAGCAAACGGAAGCCAAAAGAAAGCTGGTGTGGCAGTGCTGATTACAGATAACTTTGCTTTTAAATCAACCAAGGTAATAAAAGACAAGGAAGGACACTATATAATGGTGAAGGGTACAGTTCAACAAGAAGACATAACAGGCCAGGCGCTGTGGCTCACGCCTGTAATCCTAGCTCTTGGGAGGCCGAGGCGGGCGGATTGCTCAAGGTCAGGAGTTCAAAACCAGCCTGAGCAAGAGCGAGACCCCGTCTCTACTATAAATAGAAAGAAATTAATTGGCCAACTGATATATATATATAAAAAATTAGCCGGGCATGGAGGCGCATGCCTGTAGTCCCAGCTACTCGGGAGGCTGAGGCAGAAGGATCACTGGAGCCCAGGAGTTTGAGGTTGCTGTGAGCTAGGCTGACGCCACGGCACTCACTCTAGCCTGGACAACAAAGCGAGACTCTGTCTCAAAAAAAAAAAAAAAAAAAAGAAGACATAACAATTCTAAATATATATGCACCAACCCAGATTCATAAAGCAAACTCTACTTGATCTAAAATGGATAAACAACAACACCATAATAGTCAGAGACTTTAACACCCCACTGACAGCACAGGACAGATCCTCCAAACAGAAAATCAACAAAGAAATAATGGACTTAAACAGAACTCTACAACAAATGGGCCTGACACTTACAGGACATTCTACCCCAAAACCACTGAACGAACATTCTTCTGATCAGCTCATGGGTCATTCTCTAAAATTGACCATATCCTAGGACACAAAGCATGTCTTAAACAATTTTTTAAAATAGAAATTATACCATGTATCGTTTCAGACCACAATGGAATAAATGTAGAAATCAATCCTAACAGGAGTTCTCATTTCTACACAAAGTCATGGAAACTAAACAACCTTCTGCTGAATGATCACTTCATAAATGAGGAAATCAAGATGGAAATCAAGAGCTTCTTTGAACAAAATGACAAAGGTGACACAAGTTACCAAAACCTGTGGGACACAGCTAAAGCAGTCCTGAGAGGAAAGTTTATTTCCATAAATGCCTATATCCAAAAGTCGAAAAGATCACAAATAGACAACCTAATGAATCGTCTCAAAGAGCTGGAGAAAGAACAGACCGACCCCAAACCCAGCAGAAGTAAAATCATTAAGATCAAATCAGAACTAAATGAAACTGACAACAGGGAAACCATACAGAAGATTAATAAAACAAAAAGTTGGTTCTTTGAAAAAAATAAACAAAATTGACACACCGTTGGCTAGACTAACGAAAAGCAGAAAAGAAAAATCTCTAATAAGCTCCATCAGGAACAATAAAGGAGAAATTACAACCAATGCCCTGGAGATACAAGATATAATTAATGAATACTACAAAAACCTCTATGCACACAAACTGGAAAATGTGGAGGAAATGGACAATTTCTTAGAAACATACAGCCTCCCTAGGCTCAACCAGGAAGAAATAGAATTCTTGAACAGACCAATATCAAGTACTGAAATTGAAACAGCAATAAAAAAACCTTCCTATAAAGAAAAGTCCTGGACCAGATGGTTTCACATCCGAATTTTACCACACCTACAAGGAAGAACTGGTGCCTATCCTGCAGAAATTATTCCACATCATCAAGAAGGATGGAATCCTCCCCAACACATTTTAAGAAGCGAACATAACCCTGATGCCAAAACCAGGAAAGGATGCAACAAAAAAAGAAAACTACAGACCAATATCTCTTATGAATACAGATGCAAAAATTCTCCACAAAATCCTAGCCAATCAAATCCAGGTGCTTGCCAAGAAAATAATCCATCATAACCAAGTGGGCTTCATCCCAGGGATGCAGGGATGGTTCAACATATGCAAATCTATAAACATAATTCACTATATAAACAGAAGCAAAAACAAAGACCATATGATCCTCTCAACAGACACAGAGAAAGCATTTGGCAAAATTCAACACCCTTTTATGATATGAACGCTCAACAAAATAGGCATAGACGGGGCTTACCTAAAAATGATACAAGCCATATATGACAAACCCACAGCCAATATCATATTGAATGGGGAAAAATTGAAAGCATTCCCACTTAGAACTGGAACAAGACAAGGTTGCCCACTATCTCCACTTCTGTTCAACATAGTGCTGGAAGTCCTGGCTACAGCAATCAGACAAGAGAGTGGAATTAAGGGCGTCCAAATGGGAGCAGAAGAGATCAAACTCTCACTCTTTGCTGATGACATGATATTATACCTAGAAAACCCCAAGGATTCAACCAAGAGACTCCTTGAACTGATAAATGAATTTGGTAAAGTCACAGGATACAAAATCAATACACAGAAATCAGAGGCATTCCTATACGCCAACAACAGTAAAAGGGAGAACCAAATCAAAGACTCAATTCCCTTCAAAATAGCAACAAAGAAAATAAAGTACCTAGGAAAATATTTAACTAAGGAGGTAAAATACCTCTATAGGGAGAACTACGAAACACTGAAGAAAGAAATAGAGGATGTAAACAGGTAGAAGAATATACCATGCTCATGGGTCAGCAGAGTCAACATTGTTAAAATGTCTATACTACCCAAAGTGACCTACAGAGTCAATGCAATCCCTATTAAAATACCATCATCATTTTTCACAGATATAAAAAAAAATAGTTTTATGCTTCGTATGGAATCAGAGAAGACCCCATATAGCAAAATCAATCATAGGCAATAAAAACAAAATAGTAGGTATCAATTTACCAGATTTCAAACTATACTACAAGCCTATAGTAATTAAAACATCTTGGGATTGGCACAAGAACAGGGACATTGACCACTGGAACAGAACAGAGAACCCAGATATAAAACCGTCCTCATATAGCCAACTAATCTTCAACAAAGCAGACAAGAACATACACTGGGAAAAAGAATCCTTATTCAATAAATGGTGCTGGGAATACTGGATAGCCACATGTAGAAGACTGAAACAGGACCCACACCTTTCACCTCTCACAAAAACCAACTCACGCTGGGTAACAGACTTGAACATTAGGTGTGAAACTATTAGAATTCTATAGGAAAACATTGGAAATACTCTTCTAGACATTGGTCTAGGGAAAGAATTTGTGAAGAAGACCCCAAAGGCAATCACAGCAGCAACGAAAATAAATAAATGGGACCTAATCAAATTAAAAAGCTTCTGCACAGCCAAAGAAACTCTCAGGAGAGCAAATAGACAACCCACAGAATGGGAGAACATTTTTGCAAGCTACACATCCAATAAAGGGCTGATAACTAGAATCTATTTAGAACTCAGGAAAATCAACAAGAAAAAAATGAAACAACCCCATCAATAAATGGGCAACGGACATGAACAGAAACTTCTCAAAAGAAGACAGAATAATGGCCAACAAACATATGAAAAAATGCTTAACATCTCTAATCATCAGGGAAATGCAAATCAAAACCACAATTAGATATCACTTAACTCCAGTGAGAATGGCCTTTATCAAAAAGTCCCCAAACAATAAATGTTGGCATGGATGCGGAGAGATAGGAACACTCCTACACTGCTGGTGGGACTGCAAACTAGTTCAACCACTGTGGAAAGCAATATGGAGAAAACCTTAAAGCGATACAACTAGATCTACCATTTGATCCAGCAATTCCACTACTGGGCATCTACCCGAAAGATCAAAAGTCGCTTTATGAAAAAGACACCTGCACTTGAATGTTATAGCAGCGCAATTCACAATTGCAAAGTTTTGGAAACAACCCAAATGCCCATCAATACATGAGTGGATTAATAAAATGTGGTATATGTATACCATGGAGTACTATTCAGCTTTAAGAAACAATGGTGATATAGCACCTCTTGTATTTTCCTGGATAGAGCTGGAACCCATTCTATTAAGTGAAGTATCTCAAGAATGAAAAAACAAGCACCACATGTATTTACCAGCAAATTGGTATTAATGGATCAACACCTAAGTGGACATATAGGAAAATCATTTATTAGGTGTCGGGCAGGTGGGAGGGGGAGGACGGGATGGTATATACAAACACAATGAGTGAGATGTGCAACATTTGGGGGATGGTCATGCTTAAAGCTCTGACTCGAGGGGGGAGGGGGCATGGGCAATATACGTAACCTTAACATTTGTACCCCCATAATATGCTGAAGTAGAAAAAAAAAGAAACTATCATGAGAGCAAATAAACAACCTACAGAATGGGAGAAAATATTTGCTTTCTACACATCCAATAAAGGGATGATAACAAGAATCTATATAGAACTAAGAAAATCAACAACAACCCCATCAATAAATGGGCAAAGAATGTGAACAGAAACTTTTCAAAAGAAGACAAACTAATGGCCAGCAAACATATAAAAAAGTGCTCAACATCTCTAATCATCAGTGAAATGCAAATCAAAACTACAATGAGATACCACTTAACTCCAGTGAGAATGGCCTCTATCAAAAAGTCCCAAAATAACAAATGCTGGCGTGGATGTGGAGAGACTGGACCAGTCTTACACTGCTGGTGGGACTGCAAGTTAGTACAACCCCTGTGGAAAGTAATTTGGAGATACCTCAAAGAGCTAAAAATAGAAATACCATTTGATCCAGCAATCCCACGACTAGGCATTCACCCAAAGGAAAAAAAGGTATTCTATAATAAAGACATCTGCACTCGAATGTTTATGGCAGCACAATTCACAATTGCAAAGATGTGGAAACAACCCAAGTGCCCATCAATACATGAGTGGAGTAACAAAATGTGGTACATGTATATCATGGAATACTACTCAACTACAAAAAAAAAAAAAAAACAATGGTGATCTAGCACCTCTTATATTATCCTGGATAGAGATTGAGCCCATCCTTCAAAGTGAGGTATCACAAGGATGGAAAAACATGCACCACGTGTACTCGCCATCAAATTGGTACTAACTGATCAACACTAAGGTGATCATGTGGTAGTAATACTTATTGGGTGCCAGTCAGGTGGGGGGCTGGAGGGATGGGAGGGGTAAACTCATAGCTAATGGTTACGGGGCACACTGTATAGGGGAAGGACACACTTGCAGCCCTGGCTTGGGTGAGACAAACACATTTCATGTAACCAAAATGTATGTACCCCCATAATATCCTAAATTAAAACAAAACAAAACAAAAAAAACAAAGTTGGATCCCCTACCTCACAACATATGAAAAATTAACTCAGAATAGATCACAGATGTATATGTAAGTGCTAAAACTATAAAACTCTCAGAAAACATAGGAGTACATCTTTGTGATCTTGGGTTATTTCTTAGGCACAACACCAAAAGCACAAATGATAAAAGAAAAATTGATAAATTGAACTTAATGAAAATTTTAAAATTTTGCACTTCAAACATCATAAAGAAACAGAAAGAACAACCAGCAGAGTGAGAGAAAATATCTGCAAATCATGTATCCAATGCAAGACTTATATGTAGCATTTTTTAAAAATCTTACAACTGAATGATAAAAAGACAAAAAAAAATTAACAAAGGGCAAAAGATTTAAACATATTTTATTTTATCCAAATAAAATATGGAACGTTTCGTAAGCACATGAAAAGATACTCAACATCATGAGTCATTAGAAAATTGCGAATCAAAACCACAGTGAGATACCACTTCAAACCCACTACGATGGTTGGTTATAAGACAGACACCAACAAGTGTTGGCCAGGATGTGGATAAATGGGAACCTGCATACACCACTGATGAGAATGCAAAATGGTGCAACCACTTTGTAAAACAATATGGCTATTTCTCAACAATATTCAACATAGAGTTATCATATGACCCAGCAATTCCTTTCTTGGAGGAATTCTCTAAGAGAAATAGAAATATATGTTCACATTAAGACTTGAAAAATGTTCACAGCAGCAATGTTACAATAGCCATTTGGTTGCAGAAACAACTCAAATGTGGTGTAGCCATACAAAGGAATACTATTCAGCCACGAACTTATTAAGTACTTATTAACTCATTATGAACTTACTAAGAACTTACTGTGCATTAAGTACTTACGGGTGCTACAACATAGATGAACTGCAGAAGCGCGTCTCACAGTGAAGAGGCCCGACACGGGACAGCGCGTACTGCGCGTTCCGTTCACATGAAATGTGCAGGCAGGGCGCCCGCAGAGACCAGGCTGGTAAGAATGGGGCGTGAGCGTATGAAGTCTCTTTTTAGGGTGACAGACATATTCTAAAATTAGATTAGATGGTGGCACAACTCTGTAAACATACTAAAAATCGTTGACATATACACTTAAAACAGGTGAGTTTTATGGTATATAAATTATGCCACAATAAAGCTATTTTTTAAAGTGTTCCTTCCTCCTTTTCTCCTTTCCTGCCTTTCTTTTCTTACCTTCTCTCTTCATTTTTTCTCTTTTTCTCTTAGTCTTTTGCCCAACTTCTCAGCACAGGCGAGCGTTTACAGCACGCGGGCGAGCAGTCCCCGCTGCACGGCTCGGCTCAGCGGATGGGACGCTGCGGGCCGCGGCTCCTGGGCTCTGAACACCAGCTCCCTGGCTGCGATGGCAACCGCGCCACCGCTTTCCTTCGCAGTTTTACCATTCAGTATGCATCCCTAAACGCTTAATGTCAGTTGTGCTTGCTTTTGAAATGGATATATAGATACAGATATTCATATATTATGCATATTTTTCAGCCTGGTTTCTTTTATTCAACTCAAAGTAATGTGTGTAAGAACAGAGTCCAGAAATAGATTTCCACACCTTTCATTATTTTTTTTTATAAAGTTGTCAAAGTAATTCAACGAGGAAAGAAATCTTTTCGTGCGGACTGTGAGTGCCGGCTGCGGGCAAGGTGTCGCGGCCAGTGAGCGCGGTGCCGGAGTGGTTAAAGTTAAACATACATTTATCCTACAGCCCAGCAATCCCACCTCTGGGGATTTACCCAAAAGAAGTGAAAACATATAACCACACAAAGTCGAATTGTTATAGGAGCTTTATTCATAATCAGCAAAAACTGGAAACAACCCAATGTCCATCAACTGGTAAACAAACAGATCATGGCACCTCCATATACTGGAATGCCACTCAGCAATAAAAAGGAATGAGCTACTGATACATATGCTACCATGTGGATGAATCTCAAAAACATATGCTAAATTGGAGAAAAACATGATAAATGAAAGAAATCAAATAAAAAGATAAATGATTCATTCAAGATGAATGAATGGCTCTATCACACTGTGGAAAAGGCAAAACTGTAGGAACAGAAATCAGATTAGTGTTTGCCAGGGGCTAGACTAGGGGGAGGGGATTGACTTCAAGGGGCAAGGGAGAAATTTGAGGATCATTAAGGTAGTCTACATCTTGATTATTGATGCAATTACACAACTTTACATTTGTCAACACATCCAAATGCACACCTAACACGGGTGAATTTTATATCTTAATAAACTTGACTTTAAAAATATTTTTCCATATTGTTTCATATAGCTATCATTCCTAAATTACTGCTCTGGATTATGCCATTGTATAAATATACCATAATGTATTTACTTATTATATGCTTGATGGCATTAAAGTGCTCTTCATTTTGAACTATTATAAATAATCCTGCTAAGAACTTTCTTTTACTTATCTCCTGGTATATGTTCATACAATTCTGTACAGTAAAATTAGGAAAATTGCTGCTTACAGTTAGGGATAAAATTGCTGGGTCATGGCATATGCATGCATACCTTCAACTTTAGTACATAATGCCAAACTTGTATTACAAAGTGACTGCAGCATGTATACTCTCACCAGCAATGAATCAGAATATCCCTTGCTCCACATCCTTGTCAACAGTTGGTATTGTGAGCAGTTTTTTTTTAATTGTAGGAAATATAGTGGATGTGAAATGGCATCTCATTGTGGTTTTAATTTGCATTTTTCTGATAACTAATGATATTCAGCACCTTTCCTTAAGTTTATTGGCCATTTTAATTTTTCCTTTTGCAAATTGCCTATTGAAATTTCTTGCTCAATTTTCTACCTGAGTTTGTCGGTCTTTTTCTTACTGATTTGTAGTAGTTCTTTACTTTTATTCAATTGTGTGATTTATCTTTTCATTATTATTATTCTTTAATTCTTTTCTTTGTAGAGATGATGTCTCACTATGGTGCCCAGGCTGATCTCAAACTCCTGACTTCAAGCAATCCTCCCACCTTGGCCTCCCCAAGTGCTGGGATTGTAGGTGTGAGCCACCATGCCAGCCTATAATAGTTGTTTATATTAACCACCAATTTCTTTTGTTAGTTATATGTGTTGCAAACACCTTCTCCTACTGGGGGCTTGCTTTTTCATCTGTAGTTGGTGTATTTTTATGAAGATACAGCTACAAATTTAATGTAGTCCAATTTATCATATTTTAAATATTTGGTGCTTTGGGGTCTTGTTTAAGAAATTTTCTTCTAGTTTGGGGTAAAAATGTGTTCTTCTTTATGAAATTCTAAAGGCTTCATTATTTTCACTTTAACATTTACAGTTACAATCCACCTTAAATTGAGTTTTATGTATAATGTGAGGTAAGGGTTAAGATGAGTTTTTATCCATATTAATAGTCAATTTTCCAAGCACCATTTATTGGAAAAATTATCTTTCCCCCTCTGCTCATAAACCAAGTGTCCAAGGGCACATGAGCCTGAGTCATTACGTATTTAAGACGATTTTTCTGTGGCATTGGTCCTTGAGGAGCACAGACGGCTGGATATGAAGCGGTTTCTGTTCAGGCACTTTCATGCAGGCTGCCTTGCCTTTTGTGTCCTAGGTAAGCTCTGAGTTTTTTGGTTTTGGTTTTAAATCCTGCTCCACTGACACCTTGCTTTGTATGTTTCTTTGGGAACTTTGATGCCAATCTAATTCTCTTGCTCTTATAAGTTATTCGGTTTTGGTCTGGAGGCTCTGAAGATATTTGACCTTTAAAGTCTGATACTTTTACCAAGATTTGTCTTGGAGTCAATTTTACCTGATACCCAATGGGTCTTTTCAGTATGTAGACTCCAGTCTTCATTTATCTCTGGAACATTGTCTTAGGTTATAGTTTTAAATATTAGTTCTGTTCCATTGTTTGTTTTTATTCTTCAGAAATTCCTGATATATGTATGTTGACTTTCCTTTGCTTGTCTTCTATTTCAACCATTTTCTCTCTGATCCTTTTTTTACTTTCTTAAACTCCCTTTTAAAATTTATTGGATATGTTTCTGCTTTCCTTTGATACTCTTTATAAAATCTTCATTTGACTGTATTTCCCTTTGGGCAAAGGGAAATTTAAAATTTAGTTTTGAATTTTGAAATTTGAAATTTAGTTTTCATTTCTCTTTTTCTTCCCTTTCTTTCCTGAGTTCAACCATTGTTTCATTTCTTATTTTCTTTGCTCATATCTTTTTCTAAGTTTTGAATTTCTTTATTCTCTTCTCTTCTCTTCTCTTCTCTTCTCTTCTCTTCTCTTCTCTTCTCTTCTCTTCTCTTTTTTCTTTTCTTTCCTTTCCTTTTCGGACTGTCACTGGGCTGGAGTGCAGTAGCATCACAGCTCACCGCAGCCTGGACTCCTGGGCTCAAGTGGTCCCCCTGCCTCAGCCTCCCGAGTACCTGGGACTGCAGGCAGATGCCACCGAACATGGCCTAAATTTTGAATTTCCGATCCAAGATGTTTTTCAAATCTTTATGTGATTGTTTTAGGCTGATACAGATAAGAATGCTGTGTTACAGTTTTCTTCTGCCTCACAGTTAGTTTTGGGGAGAGTTTCATCTGCGCAGATGTTCTGATTCTCCTTTCTGTTTTCTTCCCATCACGGCTCGCGTGCGCACGCGCATTCCATGAGGAGCGCGGCAGCTGCAGGGTTCGCCAGACTCCTGCTCAGGGCTCCCCGCTCCTCCGCCAGCGCCGGCGCAGGTGCCTGCCTTCCCTTGATAGATGGCTTTGGGAAGAGTGTGTGTGTGAGGCAGGGTTTCATGCACCCTCAACTCTTTGGCTCTCTTTTTGCCTTCCAATATTCTACATTTCCCTTTCTCGATTTCTTTTTCCTTTTGCCATCCAGTTTCAAAAGTCATTTTTCCTACTTTTGCTAGTATTTTTGTAAGGATATTCAAATATAAATAAAAGTGGCATAATTTTCCAGTGAACAGTCATATACTCATCACTTAGATTCAATTAACATTTTGTAATTCTTGCTTACCACATGTTGCTGAAACTATCCCTCTATTCATCCATTAATCCATATTTTGGGTGCATTTCAAAGCAAATTGTACACATTAGTACATGTCCCCTTAAATAATTTATCATATGTATCATTAAATAGAGCTCAATATTTATGTACAGTTTTAAATGTAAAGTCTACATACATTAGCATGCATAAATATTCAGTATACATTTGCTAAGTTCTGACAGTTGCATATAGCTGTGTAACCCAAACTCCTATCAAGATACAGGACATCATTAACACTCCAGACAGTTTCCTTATGCCGTGTCCTAGTCGATCCTCTAGCCCACACTCACAGATGACATTGTTCTGACATTTCCACCACACTTACTTTGCCTGTTCTAGAATTTCATATGAATGGGACCGTGTGGTGTGTACTCTTTTGCATATGCTTATTTCACTTAGCAGGTTTTTGAGAGAGTCATCCATGTTGTTTTTCTTTTATCAGTAATTTACCAATAATTCATTTCTTTTTATTTGTGAGTAGTTTTCTATTGTATGGTTATACTGCAGATTGCTCAGCTATTCTATTCATGGAAAATGGTGTTGAGGCTGTTAGGAAAAAGCTGCTAGTTATTCGGAGATACCCTTTATCAGTCTGAGAAAGTTTCCTTCTATCCCTAGCTTGCTGAGAGTTTTTATCATGAAAGAATATTGAATTTCCTTTCTAAAAACATAATCCTCCTCTCCCAGAAGCAGTGCCTTTCAAGGCTACTGCCTTGAGCCCCGTAAACTTTTAAGTCCCTTCAGTTAGTGTGCTGACCTACTACAACTGTTTTAAATATTTGATTTCTTTTTATTTTTAGAAAGAGTCTTGCTCTGTCACCCTGGCTAGAGTATGGTGACGTGATCATAGCTCACTGCAAACTTAGACTCCTGGGCTCAAGTGATCCTCCTGCCTCAGCCTCCAAGTAGCTGGGACTACAGGTGTGCGCCACTGCGCCCCACTAATTTTTCTATATTTAGTACAGACGGGGTGTCCCTCTTGCTCAGGCTGGTCTTGAACTCCTGAGCTCCAGCGATCCTCCTGCCTCGGCCCCAGAGTGTAAGGACTACAGGCATGAGCCACCTCATCAGGCCATTTAAAATTTTTTAACAGCTTTATGGAGATATAATTCACATACACTACAATTCATCAGTTAAAGTGATAATTCAATGGTTGTCAGTATGTTCACTGATGAGCGCAACCATCACCACAATTTTAGAACATTTTCATCACCTCAAGGAGAAATGCCATATCCTTTGGCTATCAGTGTGTTAGTGCTCCATGCCCTGCCACCAATCATAAGCAGCAGCTGTTCCCTCTGTCTCTGTCTCTGTAGGGATATCCCTATTCTGAACTTCCATATGAATGGAACCATATAATTAATATGTGGCCTCATGTGTTCGGCTTCATTGACTTAGCATAATGTTTTCAAGGTTTGCCCATGTTACGGCATGTATGAGCACTTCATTTCTGTTCATGGTAGAATACTATTTCATTGTGTGAATATAGCACATTTTGTTGATTCATTCACCTGTTGATTGACATTTGGGTAATTGCTACCTTTTAACTACTGTGAATTAATGCTCCTATAAACATTCATGTGCCAGCTTGTGTTGTCAGGGTGTTCCACCGAAACCTGCCTGTTTCGCTTATCTTATCCCACTCCTAAATTGAGCGGCTACTCATACTCACGGCTGATGAGGTGATTTGGGGACATACTTCTGATTGGCTGACTACTATGTAAATGAGGTGACTTTTGTGAAGACTTGCCATTGGCTAACTGTAACCCCCAAAAAGGCATAAAACTAAAAGAAGACGCAAAAGGGGCGCTCGGAGTCTGGTGGCAGATGTGCCTCTCTGAGCCGCCGGCAAAATAAGGCTGGCTCTCCCACTCTCCGGCTGGCTCTCCCACTCTCCGGCTGGCTCTCCCACTCTCCGCGTGTTGTTCTTTGGCCAAGAGCTGTTCGCACCTGCCGGCACAGTGTGGACATATGTTTTTCCTTCTCTTGGGTATGTACTTACAGTGGAATTGCTGAGTCGCATGGTAAGTTTGTGTTTAATTGTTTGGGGAACTGCCAGACTGTTTTCCAGAGTGGCCGGACTACATTTATGTTCCCACCAGCAGTGTATGAGGGTTCCAATTTTTCTACATCCTCACCAGCAACTGTTGTTATTTGACTTTTTGATTCTAGCCATCCTAGTGAGTGTGCAGTGGCATTTCATTGTGGCTTTGATTTGTATTTTCCTAATGACTAATGATCTTGAGCATTGCTTCATGTTCTTGTTGGCCATTTGTGCATCTTCTTCTTAGCCAGATCTTTTGCCCATTTTTTGACTGAAATTTTAAAAATTTTGCATTGTATATTTGCATGTATATTCTAGATACAAGTCCCATATCAGATATGTGATTTGCAAAAATTTTGTGTTTTAAACCTTGGTGAAGTGCAACTTACCTGTTTTTTTTTCTTTTGCTGTTTGTACTTTTGGCGTTATGTCTAAAAATCCTTTGCCATATTCAAGATCACTAAAGTTTTAAAATTTTTATTTCTTATTGTGATAAAATATATATCTATCATAAAATTTACCATTTTTAACATTTTTAAGTGTGCAAGTTCAGTGGTATTTGTAAGGGTTTTGGCGGCGGCGAAAAGAAAAGAGAGAGAAAGAGTGGGGCCAAGCCACGTGGCTTTATTATACACTCGTGGACAAGGTTCTGGGGCTCCAAGAGATGGGGGGGCAGAAGTCCCCTCCGTTTGAAAGGACTGAGGCCTTTATACCCTTTGGGCGGGGCTAGGGACTTGGGGGGGGTTCTCTTGTGACCTTGGGTGGTCGCTGAGCAACGGGAGGGACTGGCGGTATCTGTGGAATCCAGGGCGGACTTCTGGGTGTGGTTCCTCTCTGCGGGGCCTGGCAGTTTGTCCTTGACCGGTCTGCTGTCATGAGCGTTTTCTTTCTTTCTTTTTTTTTTTTTTTTTATCTAGGGAAGGAAGGGGGGCCGCCACCAGCCTTACAGTATTAAATACACTCACATTATGGACAACATCACCACCATCCATGTCCAGAACTTTTTGAACATCCCAAACTGAAACTCTGCACTCGTTAAATCCTAACTCCCTGTAGCCCCGTCCCCCCAATCCCTGGTAACCTCTGTTCTACTTCCTTTCTTATGCTTTTGACTGTTCTGGTACCTCATGTAACAGGGATCAAGCAATAAGTGGGATCATTCTTTATCATTTAATCTGGCTTATTTCACTTAGTACGTTGTCTTCAAGTTTCATCTACTTTTATAGCATGAGTTAGAATTTCCTTCCTTTTTCAAGTGGAATAATACTCCATACTATTCATATACCACAATTTTTTTTTTTTTTTTGAGACAGAGTCTCCCTTTGTTGCCCAGGCAAGAGTGAGTGCCGTGGCATCAGCCTAGCTCACAGCAACCTCAAACTCCTGGGCTCAAGCGATCCTCCTGCCTCAGCCTCCCAAGTAGCTGGGACTACAGGCATGCGCCACCATGCCGGCTAGTTCTTTCTGTATATATTAGTTGGCCAATTAGTTTCTTTCTATTTATAGTAGAGACGGGGTCTCGCTCTTGTTCAGGTTGGTTTTGAACTCCTGAACTCAAACTATCCGCCCGCCTCGGCCTCCCAGAGAGCTAGGATTACAGGCGTGAGCCACTGCGCCCGGCCCACATTTTGTTTATCTAATCATCCATTGATGGGCATTTGGGTTGTTGCCACCTTTGGGCTATTGTGAATAATGCCACTGTGAACATTGGTGTACAAACATCTGTTAGAGTCCTTGCTTTCAATTCTTTTGTGTATCTACTAAGAGGTGGAATTGCTAAATCCAATCAATTAAAAAATTAAGTTAGGCCGGGTGTGGTGGTTCAGGCCTGTAATCCCAGCATTCTGGGAGGCCAAAGTGGGAGAGTTGCTTGAGCTCAGGAGTGTGAGCCCAGCCTTAGCAAGAGTGAGACCCTGCTTCTACTAAAAGTAGAAAAATTAGGCAGACATTGAGGCACACGCCTGCAGTCCCAGCTACTTGGGAGGTTGAGGTAGGAGGATCCTTGAGCACAGGAGTTTGAGGTTGCTGTGAGCCAGGGTGACACCATGGCACTCTAGCCCAGGCAACAAAGAGAGACTCTGTCTTAAAAAAAAAAAAAAATCCTGAAAAAAAATAAGTCAATGTTTAATTTTCTGAGAAACTGCAAGCTCATCAAGATTTGCCCTTGGCCAGGCACGGTGGCTCACGCCTGTAATCCTAGCACTCTGGGAGGCCGAGGCGGGCGGATTGCTCGAGGTCAGGAGTTCAAAACCAGCCTGAGCAAGAGGGAGACCTGTCTCTACTATAAATAGAAAGAAATTAATTGGCCAACTGATATATATAGAAAAAATTAGCCAGGCATGGTGGCGCATGCCTGTAGTCCCAGCTACATGGGAGGCTGAGGCAGGAGGATCGCTTGAGCCCAGGAGTTTGAGGTTGCTGTGAGCTAGGCTGACGCCATGGCATTCACTCTAGCCTGAGCAACAAAGCGAGACTCTGTCTCAAAAAAAAAAAAAAAAAAATTGCCCTTATGTTTTCTTTTTTTTTTTTTTTTTTTTTTTGAGACAGAGTCTCGCTTTGTTGTCCAGGCTAGAGTGAGTGCCGTGGCGTCAGCCTAGCTCACAGCAACCTCAAACTCCTGGGCTCCAGTGATCCTTCTGCCTCAGCCTCCCGAGTAGCTGGGACTACAGGCATGCGCCACCATGCCCGGCTAATTTTATGTATATATAACAGTTGGCCAATTAATTTCTTTCTATTTATAGTAGAGACGGTGTCTCGCTCTTGCTCAGGCTGGTTTTGAACTCCTGACCTCGAGCAATCCACCCGCCTCGGCCTCCCAAGAGCTAGGATTACAGGCGTGAGCCACCGCGCCCGGCCTGCCCTTATGTTTTCTTGTAAGAACTTTATAGCTTTTGCTCTTACATCTAGGCCACTGATCCATTTTGAATTATCATTCGTATAGGGTACGCGGTGCGGTTCCAACCTATTCTTTTGGATGTAGGCTCTCCAGTTGTCACACCACCGTTGTTGAAAAGGCTGTTCTTTCCCCAATGAATGGCGTGGACACCCTTGCATAGAATCAATTGACCATAGATGTATGAGTTTATTTATGGATTCTTAATCTGTTCTATTATATGTGTATCTTGGTTCCAGTAAATTTTGAAATTGGGATGAGTCCTCCTACTTATTCTTCATTTTAGGATTGTTCAACTCTTCTGGCTCCCTTGTGATTTCATGTGAATTTTAGAATCAGTTCATTAATTTGTACAAAGAAGTCTGCTGGCATTTTGATAGGGATCACACTGACCACCCTCTAATCTCCTGCTCAGCCTTAGCCTCAAGGTTACCACTCAGCCAGCCCCCTGCCTCCAAGACCAGCTAACACTGTATTTTGTGGTCAGTGCCTTGTCTCCAACAAAAGCTCCCAGATTCTTCAGAATTTATTTGCTGTGGCCACTTCTTCTACCACCACCAGGCCAACCTGCATGTGTTGCAAGACCTAATTCTCTCTGGGCTACTATTTTTACTGCAACAATGTGGCGCTGAAGGGCATGTGCCACTTCTGTGAGTTGTCAAGGCAAAAACCAAAAGGCACCAAATGTCTCCTTGCAAAACCAGTGTGAGTTCAGTGCCTTCTTTGAGGATAAGCAGAAGCTGTCTTTGTAAGGGTGGAGAGCTAGTGCATGCAGGTTTTGGGAAAGATTTCTCCAAAGATTAGTACAGAAAGTTTATTTTGCTTTTCCCAGGCAGAAAAGAGCCAACACAGAAGAGAACGAAGTAGAGAATGTTGGCAGAGAGAACCAGGTACTCAGGCTTTTTGTTTAGGGGGAGATTGTAAGTTAGCAGGGTAAGGTTGAGAAACTGCTGCTTCCCCCCATTTCTTTCTTCCTGGCAGTGAGGATGTCAAAGTCCAAGAGGTGGCTCCCCTGCTTTTCTCTGGAGATGGGCCCTCATAGGAGATGTGACTCTGCCCTGGAGAAGCAAAGCCGTACCTGCAGTTCAGTTCAGGAACGCCAAGGCTGTGAAACAAATTCTAAAAGGAGTAGTTAGTTCCTAGCAAATGTAAAGAGAAAGATTTACATTTCCTTCCTGTGTGTTAGGCTCTTTTCAGATGTTGTGAAAACCCCGGTGGACGCCTTCCAGCTAGTCAGTTTAGGGGGGGAGGGGCAGGAAGAGAGCTCATGATTGATCTGTAGCTGTTATTGGGGAAATTGCGGGATTGGATATTTCTCGCACGGCTGCCCTTTCAGTCTCGAGATGAGTCAGGTCTAGATTTATTTATTTATTTTTTTTGCCATGTGGATGTCTAGTTTGGACTTTGGTTAAAAAGATATCACTTCTACATAAAATTGCTTTTGCTCCTTTGACAAGGATTAGTGAGTACATATGCCTGGGTCTTTCTCTGGGCTCTCGGTTCTGGTCTGGTGATCTGCTTGTATTCTTCCACCAGTCGCACACTGTCTTGATTCCTGTAGCTTTACAGTAAGACTTGAAGTCAGATAATGTCAGTCTGCTGATGTTGTTCTTCAGTATTGTGTTGGCTGTTCTCAGTCTTTTGCTGTCCCATATAAACTTTAGAATCGCTTTCTCAATATCCAAAGATAACTTGGTGGATTTTGATTGGGATTATGTTGAATCTATAGATCAAGTTGGGCCATCATAACAATACTGAGTCATCTGACTCATGAACATGGAATATCTCTCCATTTATTTAGATATTTTTGATTTATTTCATCAGAGTTTTGTAGTGTTCATATAAATCTTGTACATATTTTGTGAGCTTTATACATAAGTATTTCAGATTTTTGGTGCTAATGTGAATGGTATTGTTTTCAATTTCAAATTCCAATTGTGCATTGCCAGCATATAGCAAGGGAATTGACTTTTGTACTAACCTTGTAATCTGCAACCTTACTATAATAGCTTATTACTAATTGTTTTGTCATTTCTTTAGGATTTCTATATAATCATGTCATTGAGAACAAAACCAGTTTTATTTCTTCCTTTTATTATTTCCTTTTATTGTCTTACTGCCTTAGTGAGGATTTCTGGTATAATGTGGAATAGCAGTGATAAGAGGGGACATCTTTGCCTTGTTCTTGATCTTAAATATAAGAAATCGGCCGGGCGCTGTGGCTCACGTCTGTAATCCTAGCTCTTGGGAGGCCGAGGCGGGCGGATTGCTCAAGGTCAGGAGTTCAAAACCAGCCTGAGCAAGAGCGAGACACCGTCTCTACTATAAATAGAAAGAAATTAATTGGCCAACTGTTATATATACATAAAATTAGCCGGGCATGGTGGCGCATGCCTGTAGTCCCAGCTACTCGGGAGGCTGAGGCAGAAGGATCACTGGAGCCCAGGAGTTTGAGGTTGCTGTGAGCTAGGCTGACGCCACGGCACTCACTCTAGCCTGGACAACAAAGCGAGACTCTGTCTCAAAAAAAAAAAAAAATATAAGAAATCTAGTTCTTCAACATTAAGTATGATGTTAGCTACAGATTTTTAAAATAGCTTTTTGTGAAAAATCAAGTTTAGTGACGTCCCCCTTATTCCTAGATGTTGAGAATTTTTATCATGAATGGATCTTGAATTTTGTCAAATTTGTTTTGCATCTATCGATTGAGCATATGACTTTTCTTTTTTAGCCTGTCGATGTGATAGATTATATTAATTGATTTTCAAATATTGAACTAACCTTGCATACCTGGAAAAAATCCCATTCTATTACTAAATTCTGTTTGCTAATATATTTTTAAGGATTTTTGCATTTATATTCATAAAGGATGTTGGTCTATAGTTTTGTTTGTTTACTTTGTCCGGTTTTGGTATTAAGGTAATAAAACAAATTGGGAAGATTTCCCTCCTCTTCTATTTTCTGCAAGAGATCGTGTAGATATGGTGTCATTCTTTAATATTTGGTAAAATTCTGTGAAACTGGGCCTGAAGATTGCTTATTGTATGTTGTAAAATTAAAAATTCAATTTCCTTAATAACTATATGACTATTCAAATTATAAATTTCATATTGAATCAGTTACAGTAGTTTGCATTTTTTGAGTTTTGGGTCCATTTCATCTAAGTTGTAAAATGTATGTGTAGAGTTGTTTGGAATATTCCATTATTATCCTTTTGATATCTAGAGAGTCTATAAATCCATTGTTTTATTCCTAATGTTAGTAATTTGAGTCTTCTCTATTTTTTTCCTTTCAGTCTGTGAGAGGTTTTAGATTTTACTGATCTTTTCAAAGAACCAGCTTTTTGTTTTATTGAGTCTATTGATTTTTATCATTTTCATTGATTCCTGATATTTATTTATTTAGCATTCTAATTACTTTGGGTTTATTTTGCTTTTTTTCCTAGTTTGTTGAGTTGGGAGCTTAGATTATTGATTTGATATTTTTCTTCTTTTTCAATGTATGCATTTATTGCTATAAATTTCCCTTTCAGCACTGCTTTAACAGCATCCCACAAATTTTGATTTATTTTCATTTTCATTCAGTTCAACATATATTTTAAAAATTTCCCTTGAGACTTCTTCTTTGACCCATGTATTATTTAGAAGCATAAATCTCCAACTGTTTGGAGATTTTTCTTTCATCATTCTGTTAGTGATTTCCAATTGATCTATTGTGCCCAGAGAACACATTTTATATGATTTCAATTTTAGAAAATTGTTGAGGGCTGTTTCATGGCCCAGGATATGGTCTATATTGGCGTGCATTCCCTGGGCTTTTGAAAAGGATATGCATTCTGCTGGTTTGGGATAAAGCGTTTCATGTATGTCATTTAGATCCTGCTGATTCATGGTGTTGTTAAGTTCTTCTGTAGCCTTGCTGATTTTCTGTCAAGTTTTTCTAACAATTGTTGAGTGGGGGGTGTTGAAATCACCAATTATAATTGTAGATGTGTCTATTTCATCTTTCATTTCTATTGGGTTTTGCTTCACACATTTTATAGCCCTGTTGTTTTGTGTATAAACATTTAGGATTGCTGCCTTTTCAGTGGATTGATCCTTTTGCCATGTAACATCTCTCTGTCCCTGATAATGTCTTTTGCTCTAAAGTCTACTTTGATATTAATATAGCCACTCCTACTTTCTCTTGATTAATGTTTGTAACGTATATCATTTATTCCATCCATCCATTCACTTTCTTTCTTTTTTATTCATTCATTCTTTCGAGATGAGGTCTTGCTCTGTTGCCTAGGCTGGAGTGAAGTGTCATGATCACAGCTCACTGCAGCCTCAAACTTCTGGCCTCAGATGATCCTCTGGTCTCAGGTGATCCTCTAGCCTCAGGCAATTCTACCTCAGCCCCCAAAGTGCTGGGATTACAGGCATGAGCAACCATGCCCAGCCCATCCATTTACTTTCAACCTACCTATATTATTATATTTGAAGTGAGTTCCTTGCAGACAGCATATAGTTCATATTATTGCATCTGTTTTTATAAACTCTGCCAATCTGTCTTTTATATTTAATGTCTTTATTGTTAATGTAACTATTGATGTATTAGGGCTTATTAGTGGCTTTGCCACTTTTAAAATTAATGAACATATTTTAGAGTAGTTTTAGGTTCATAGCAAAATTAAGCAAAAATTACAGAGATCCCATGTATCTCTTTCCCACACACACACACAATCTCCCCTGCTATCGACATCCTGAACCACAGTGGCACATTTGTTACACTGTGTCCACCACTGTATTATCATACAGGGTAGTTTCACTGCCCTAAAATGCTCTGTGCTCCATCTATTTCATCCCTTCCTCCTCCCTAACCACTGGCTACCACTGATAAAGTTTACTATCTCCATAATTTTATCTCTTCCACAATGTTGTATAACTAGAATCATACAGCATGTAGCCTTTTCTGGCTTCTTTCACTTAGTTATATTCATTTGAGTTTCCTCCATGTCTTTTTATGACTTGATAGCTCATTTATTTTAATACTGTTTAATGATAAACTATGTTGTGTCATAGTTTTTCCATTTACCTACTGAAGAACATCTTAGTTGCTTAGAAATCTTGACAATGATGAATAAAGTTGCTATAAACATTTGTGTGCAGGTTTTTGTGTGAATGTAAGTTTTCAATCCATGTGGATAAATACTAAGGAGTGTGAGTGCTGGATCATGTGGTAAGAGTATGTTTTGTTTTGTAAGAAACTGTCAAACTATTTGCCAAAGAAGCTGTATCATTTTGCATTCCCACCAGCAATGAGAGTTCTTGTTGCTCCACACCCTTGCCAGCATTTGGTGTTTCAGTGTTTTGTGTTTCAACCCTTCTAATAGGTATGTAATAGCATCTCATTGTTTTAATTTGCAACTTCCTAATAACATGATGTTGAGCATCTTTCCATATGTTTACTTATGATTTGTATATCATCTTTGGTGAGATGGCTATTCTTTTGCTCATTTTTAAATTGGGCTATTCCTTTTCTTACTGTTACGTTGTAAGAGTTCTTTCTGTATTTTGGATAACAGTCCTTTTCAGATGTGTTTTTTGCAAATATTTTCTCCAGTCTATGACTTGTCTTTTCATTCCCTTAACAGTGTCTTTCACAGAGCAGAAGTTTTTAATTTTAATCAAGTCAAGCTTACCAGTTATTTCTTTCATGGATTGTGCCTTTGGTGTTATATCTAAAAAGTCATCACCAAAGTCATCTAGATTTTTCTCCTATGTTATCTTCTAGGAGTTTTATAGTATCGCATTATACTTTTAGGTCTATGATCCATTTTTAGTTGATTTCGTGAAAATTGTAAGGTCTATATCTAGATTGCTGGTTTTTTTTAAATAAGGAGAAATCCAGTTGTTCTAGCACCATTAGTTGAAAAGACTATCTTTGCTCTATTGTATATAGCCTTTGCTCCTTTGTCAAGAATGAGCTGACTGTATTTGTATGGGTCTGAGTTTTCTATTCTGTTCTTTGGTCTACTTGTTTAGTTTTTGCCAATGTTAATATCACACTATCTCCCTATGCTCTTGTTGAGCCCATCTGTTGATTTTTAAAATTTCAGTTCCAAAATTTCCATTTAGTCCTTACTTATATCTTCTGTTGAGTCTTTCTAGCTTCTTGCTGAGACTTTTTTTTCATTTATGTCAAGTATGCTCATAATTACTCACTGAAGCATTTTTATGAAGCCTGATTTAAAATCCTTGTCAGATTTTAGTATCTGTGTCCTCTCAATGTTGCTTATCTGTTGGCTTTTATCACTCAAGTTGAGATCTTCCTGGTTCTTTGTATGACATGTGATTTTTGATTGAAACTTGAGCATTTTGGATGAGACTCTGTATCTTATTTAAATTTTGCTTTAGCAGGCCTTCTCTGACATTTCTTTTGGGTTTTTTGGGGTAACAATTTATGGAAGTATTTTCATTTTAGAGATGCTATACAATGTGAAGAAATGTCCATTGGTATCTGTGGAATAAATGAATACTCTGAAATAATGTGAGGTCTAGATTATGGTGAGGATGTCTTCATAAATGTTCAAGGGCAGATCGGGGTATGTTTTGGAAGCTATTATCAATTCTACAGTTAATATGTTTCTTCCCTAATACTGAAACTTTATGTCCAAGTTTGTTGGGGGGAGGGAGACACTGCCTCATTACAGCCAGGTTCTTTTCTGCCTTTGCTGCTATCCAGGAAGGGGGTCCTAGTAACTGCTGGGTAGGGGCTGGAGTTCAGGCTCTGGCATAGGCTATGCTGATATAACTGGCTGGAAAGGGAGGAAGGAGCACCTTGTCACTCGTCCTCATGTACCCTCCACCGACACTGCAGGGTGAGGAATGAAGGGGAGTGAGTGGCCTCAGTTCTGCTGAGTAGTGGTGAAAAGTCCTGACTCTCAGTTAGGCTTCCTCTGACAAAGCCTAATGGGGAAGGGAAGACTTGTCCTGAGGTGGCAGTAGAAGTCCCGTCTTCCCATGTGTTCTCCAGTCATAGTGGGATGAGTGAAGAATCTCTTTAATACCTAGCTGGGGCAGTGCAGGGGGAGGGTTGTGACACCTTTCACAACCTGGAGAGTGTGTTTATACACTCAGTCTTTGCTGGTATCAGTTTTTTTTTTATGTGGTGTTTGGCTGGAAAAGAGCAGTTATTACATAAAAGTTTTGTCTTGCTAGGTTGCCCCTGTCTTGGTCCTTTGGCAATAGAGAGCAGGCTTTTCTGGAGCCTTTCTTTGCATTTCCAGTATGGAATACATGAGGCAATAAGAAAATCCACGGAACTCACTGCTATGTCATTCCTTGAATCCTCATGTCTCTGCCTTCTTTTTGCTACCTTTCAGTCTTTTTATGTTTGTTTTGTATATAATGCCCAGGGTTTTTAGCTGAACTTAGCAGGAAGAATAGAGAAAAGTATGTCTACTGCACCTTTGGAATCAGAAGTCCTTTCCCTATTATTTTGACTAGTGTGATGATATTTTAGTCATTTTGAGATATGTTTATAGATGAAATGTAATGTCTGGGATGAACTCTATAATAATTTGGGGTGGGTAATGAGTAGGAACATAACAGAAGTGAGATTAGCCATGAACTGATAATTGAAGATGGGTGATGGGTATATGGAACTTCATTATCCTATCTTATTTCTGTGTATGTCTGAAATTCTCCTTAAAAAGAAAACAGAAAAAAAAAAAGTCCTGACTACCCAGTCTATTACAGGATCTTACAATAATCATGATTTTATCCACATTGTCTGTGTTCCTTGCTAGAGTATAAATTTGATAACAGGGACCCAGTCTACCTTGGTCACAATTATAGTTCTAGAGCTCAAAAATAACAGCATATAGTCACTTAAATTACCATGTTTCCACAACTATAAGATGCCATAGATGTAAAATATACCTTAATTTTATCATTAAGAAAAATTTCTGAAAATTGTAACAATTTATGGAAGTATTTTTTTTTTTTTTTTTTTTTTGAGACAGAGTCTCGCTTTGTTGCCCAGGCTAGAGTGAGTGCCGTGGCGTCAGCCTAGCTCACAGCAACCTCAAACTCCTGGGCTCGAGTGATCCTTCTGCCTCAGCCTCCCGGGTAGCTGGGACTACAGGCATGCGCCACCATGCCCGGCTAACTTTTTTTTTGTATATATATCAGTTGGCCAATTAATTTCTTTCTATTTATAGTAGAGACGGGGTCTCGCTCTTGCTCAGGCTGGTTTTGAACTCCCGACCTTGAGCAATCCGCCCGCCTCGGCCTCCCAAGAGCTAGGATTACAGGCGTGAGCCACAGCGCCCGGCCTATGGAAGTATTTTCATTTTAGAGATGCTATACAATGTGAAGAAATGTCCATTGGTATCTGTGGAATAAATGAATACTCTGAAATAATGTGAGGTCTAGATTATGGTGAGGATGTCTTCATAAATGTTCAAGGGCAGATCGGGGTATGTTTTGGAGGCTATTATCAATTCTACAGTTAATATGTTTCTTCCCTAATACTGAAACTTTATGTCCAAGTTTGTAAAGGTTACTGTTACAAACCTTAATAGAAAACCCAATATTCCAACACAGTGGTCTCCACCTTTTTTACCACCAAGGATCCCCCTTGTACTATTTTATTCCCAAGGTCCTCATATCTTGAAATACTTTCATACCAAGAAAATTCATTTAAACTCATTTTGTCTTTGAACAATTAAATGTGTACTGTTCAAACCGAGGTGATATATTCCAGCTACAGCAAAATAAACTTGATCTTTGACCCAGCTTACATGGACTCACTACAGGGAAATGTAACATTTCCACTAGGAAATAATTTTTTAATCTCCAGTGCCACTTTCCTGGAGTCCAGGCCTCAGTGGAATTGGAGTTGCAGGCACTGGTTCTAAGCTCCTATACAAAGTCAAGACATGGCACTGAGGCAGCCCATCTTACATCATGGTATGAGCTAGGACATTTATTTACACAACTCTCCACAGAGGAATTTGTGTAACGGAGTTCAACACCATGGTGAAGTGACATAGCACAGGACTCTATTCAAATTTCCAAACTGATAGCATAAAAGCTCAACTGGTTTCTCTAGGTGGAACTGGAACAGAACTGGGAAAAGAAAATGCTACCTGAGGGTTTTAGATCACTTAGTCTTATTCTGTGTTTCAGTTTAGAGCTGAGTACAGGGGTACATTATTCATCTTTGCATCCCCTGAGAGAGTTCAGTGACTGGCCCAGAGAAGGCACTCACAGTGTCTATGAATATGTAACTGGTGGAAGGACATGGTCCTCCGAACCTTGAGGACACCTTCCCTGGGATGTGTGGGATTTGAGCTCTCATGAGAGAAGATGGAAATTTGGAAAAGGGAGCAAACACCAGCAAAGAACATGACCTCAGGAACCTGGCAAGGAAGAAAAACCTCACATAGCCAGAATGCTCTTTACTTTCAGAAAGATCCTCATGCCAATGACCATTTCTGCACGCCTAACATTACCATGGTTTGACAAATTTACATGCAAAAACTTTCACCAAGTCTCTAAGGCACCCTCTAAACGTTTTATATGAGAGCATGTATATGAAATCTCAAATGAAAAGTGGCATAATTATTTGAGAGAAAAGAAGTGGTGACAAGGGGATAAGAATTTTATTTTCTTCCTACAAAAATCACATAAACATTAGCACAGATCTTTCCTTATCTCAAGTTCAGAAATCATCATGACAAATTAACCCTACGCTTAAAATAAATTCAGGAGAAATAAAATCAGTTATCGAACATACATAAGTTTGGTTGTCTTGTTTGGGAAATCTTCCATCTGAGGGCTCAGCAGATCCATGTGGGCTCTGGGGAGCAGGGACTAAGGGCACCTGTGACTGGGACAGAGAACAGTACACCAGTGGATTTTAGCATTTGTTCCGGTAAGTAGCACACTGAGACTCCTTTCCCTTCAAAAAGGACAGCACTCATACTCTGAGCTCACATTCCAGGAGTGGCTAGACTTGCCCTTCCTTCCAAAGGTTTGGGGTGGTTGGTATCCACAGGCTTGAGGGAAGGAAATACAGGCCCTCTAAATCTTTACTTATCTCTGAAGCAGAGACACCAGATTCAGGTCTTCTTTGTATCAACAACCCCCCCCCCCAAAACAAAAACAAAAACAAAAACAAACCATGAACATGCAGCCACCTGGGCTGGAAAAGAGTAAAGAAAAATAGTGAAAATCTATGTAGCTGCCTCTCTTCCTGTCGAGGAGGTTTTCAAGAATGTAATCCAATTATTTTTTTTTGCTCCAATATATTTTTGAAGTTTAGTCAATATTTGGTTTCCAAAGCAATATATATTAGAGAGAAGTACCTTTCCTAGCAATCATGGAGCTTGGTTACATCTCTTTTTCAATCTCCCTTTTAAATACTGGTTTGGATATGCCTGCCCTATAAGTCATTTCAACCAGCAAGAATGGAGATAATTCTCTCAGAGAGAACCGAATGTACCACACTGATGAGTAGTCACTTGTGATGAAGAATAAACCATTCCAGCAACTTGGTAGAGAATGAGGGCCTCAGGGCCTTTGCTCTTATTTCCTGCCGGTCCCCTTTTGTAATGACCTCCTGGAGGTTGTGATGGCTTTATAGCAGTCCTCCTTCATCTGTGGCAGATAGGCTACAAGACCCCTCAGATAGTTCCAAACCCAACTCCTGCCAATTGGGACATGTTTTTGGTTCTTGTCTTCCATCCATAAATTTAATGCCTTTTCCATCTTAACCAAGCACTTACCATGCAGTGTGGCTGTAGCTTTTGCACTTTGAGGTGTAACAGCAAAACTAGCATGAATTTCTTTTTTCCTTCTTCACAATTTCATGGATAGAAGACTCATTCTTACTGCAGGTCTCAGCAATCTCAGCATATGTTGGTCTCAGCATATGTTGGTCATATGTCTCAGCATATGTTGTTTTTTAATTTTCTTTACTTATTAAGTCAAGAACTTTTACTTTTCACTGAGAGGAAGCACTTTAAGGCTTCTCTTTGGCAATAACCAAATTGCCAGCATCACTACTCTTGTACTTTGGGGCCATTATTAAGTAAAATAAGGATTACCTGAATACAAGCACTATGATACTAGTCAATCTGATTACTCAGAAGGCTAAATGACCAAAGGGTGGGTAGTCTATACAGTGCCCACACTGGACAAAGGGATGAGTCACATCCTGGGCCAATGGTGTGAGATTTCATCATGTTGCTCAGAATGGCATGTAATTTAAAACTTTTTTCCTGCCAATACCGGTAACAGGAGTTGAGACCTTCCACTCTTCATTAATAGGATTTGACCTCCATTAGCTATTCCTGACAGCTGATTACAAAACCAGAATGGTAATAGTGTGGTTTAGGATTATTTTGGAAACCTGAACAAGTGCTTTTGTGATTATAGTCTACTCTAAATTAACACAGGATTGGCCCTGGCTTTCACTTTAACCTCTGAAAGACAATATTACTTTTGTTTGTTGCCAGTTTTAAAAATGGACAAGATTGTGAATAAAGGACTACAAATAGAACCCTGATAAGGCCTAAACCTAATCATTTTCTACCAGTACAATTTTATTTAGATTGTATGAGTTTTCACATAGACACACTTAAAGAGCACATGTTAGATATACATATATAAAATACAGATGATATGGGAGTTTCTGGCAAATGATTTATTAATGAAAATTTATTAACTATATAACCTTTGAATACCAGAGAAACTTCAATATGTACATATTAGCAGGAAGTTCCCAGTTCCCAAACTTTGGTTATATGAATATGCCTCAAGCACCACAGAACAAACATTAATCTTAATTTAAAAAGAAAAAAAAAAAAAACCTTAAGAAACAACAACAAAAAAAATCTTTCAACTCTCATGAGTCTGTTTTCTTTATTTTCTATTGGAAAAACCCTTTTATTCTACATTTCCTCTCATCTTGGTCAGTTTCTAAAAACCCTATCAATAAAAATTGATCAGAGGAAAAAGGACAGACAAACCATGACAGATATAGGTGATACTGCAAGAGAATAATTTCTGGCTGGGTGCCACAGCTCATGCCTGTAATCCCTCCTGCTTGGGAGGCTGAGGTGGGAGGATCACTTGAGGCCAGGAGTTCAAGACCAGCCTGGACAACATAGCAAGACCCTGACTCTTAAAAAAAAACCACAAAACTATTTCCGGAACTTACTGTTTTAAATAAAAAAAAGTTTTAACTAGGAGGTTTGCATCATACAACAAATACGAAAAAAGTCCAATTCTTAATTTTCAAAATCCAAAAACTCAAACAATGCAAACATAACAAGAACTGAAGCAAAAGGCTCACAGAAAGACTTGTAGCAAACCCAGTTATAGGGATCCCTGGATTTCCACTTCTTCTCTGGTATCACTGGCATCTGCTAGCTGCAGAAGTAATTTGTATAATACACAGGCAGGAAGAAAGACCAAGACCTGACAGGCTGAGCACAGTCTTTCATGGGATTTCATAAGAAATCTATGGGCAAAAGAAAGAAATATCAAAGAATGAAAACTAAAATAGAAGAAAATGGAAACAAAACATATATAAGCCTGTGTAAATCAAGATAGAAGAGGCTTAGAGGTACAACCTGACAGTCACATATGTATGGAAGGGACTGCATCTTTGACTACAAATGTGGATTATATACACATTTATATTAACTTAAGTCAGTTCATATATACACCTGACATTTCAAACAGAATGTCTCTGGTGAGAAGTGGATGAAGGAGAACTGGATGAACATCTATTCACTTGGCTCCTCAGGTCCCTGTCCTTTGTCCTTGTTGGTCAGTGGTTTCTACATAGGACTCAACAGCATAGTATATGAATGGATAAAGCTTGATGTCTGGTCCAGGGGTGGAACAGCTTTTGCATTCTTCATTGTAATATCGCAGCAACAGCTTATACACTTCTCCTGGAAAGTAAAAGACCAGACCAGTTTGCACATTAAGTAAGGTATGTAAATGGAAAAACCTTCAAAAGAATATTCCAGTTTTGTCTTAATTTAAATAGCATATGCTTAGATTTGGCTTTTGAAAACATAGCATGAATTTCATATGCCTGAAAGCCTTTCCCAACATAAACCTAAAAATTTTAAAATTCTTTAAAGAAACCACATATTAAATCATGATTACAACAGGCTATACATGGTCCCTTATCCATGTACTGTCTTGGGAGTTCATGGCAACCCCAGTTATACACCTCAGCTCTGAAGGTAGCAAACACACTGGCATGTCTGATAGCTACAATAGGGTGAGGTTTCTTAGGTCTGGTCTTACCCTCCCTCTTCCCTCTTTCTCCTTTTTGTTTTTTATATACACAAAAGTAAAAATGGACACTAACTCCAGATTCCTGGCCTTATTTTAGTAAGTTGATATGCTCATTCAAGATCATAGGTGAAATTGCCAGAAAAAAAAAAGACTGCAAATGCTGCCCCTCTAAGAGCTTTGCCTTATCCCCTCACAGTCACCCTTTTGTTTCTTCTTACCCACTGTGGTTCATCCAGATTTAGCAAATGTTCCCCCTGGATAGTGTACAATCCATCTAGATACTAAGTGTCAAGACTACCTCCTACTTACCAACAGTAAGTTTCCTTTCAGTAAGGAAAGTGTGCATGCTGTAAATGTCTCTCATCAATTCTGAGTCCCCAAAGGTGAAATAAACCACATCTCGCTCAGCTGCAGCAGCTGCCAGTATCTGTATTAAGGCTGCAGCGAAGAGAAAAGACACAGCTATATTATGACACTTCTCATCAAGATACCTTTAGCTCCTTCAATCAGCTAAGTTACAGCTGGTATGCCATGGCTTCATTCTAGATTTAAGATTTATAAACCCAATGTACACGTTATTAGAAATGGTGAATACAAAATGGGCATAAATCATCTAGTTGTATGATTTTTCAGACATGCTGCTGAGAATATCATTAAACTACAGAATTCCCACACAGGCACCTTTTCTGGACCACAAATAAAGGAAAGTGCGTTTGGAACAGCAAACCAAGGCACCCAGTGATATTTATATTTGCTTACAGTAATCTGAAAATAAAATTTTTGTGTTAGCTTGCTTGATTTAATCATTTTGTATAATTACATGGTCACTCCTCTTTTGCATTGCAGGCACATTTGGGAGGTTTTACTGCTCTCCTTAACCCCACAGTAAACAACCCCACCTGCATCCTCATTGCTACCTGGTCACTGAGGCATGGAGTTGATGTTACTGAAGACTCTGGATGGTAACTCTTTGGTGTGTTGAAATGGGAAAACAATTGAGAGCCACTGTGTCTGGGAATCAAAGTTACAAATCACTGAGCCTAAAGTATATTTCTAAAAATTAAGTTCTTTTGCAATTTCAATAGATATAATTTATTTTAAATAACAAAACTGAACATAGTTACAATAAATGCCCTTTTGCTAGTTATATAACTTTTACTTCATAAAAGAGAAGGTAGGGTTCAAATAAAAACATTACAGAGGATATCTTTTTATAGTTTTGATTTTTAGAAGCACATTAAAATATTTTACATATTTAAAAAATAAGGATAATAAAAATGAGAATGGACGGGAACCTACGATTGAAAGCAAACTAAAACAAATGAGCCTAAATTTAGTTCAAATTAATAACATAACCACACTGAAGAGAAAGGAAAAAGAAAAAGAAGAAATAACCCAAGTAACTTACAGACATGGTATTTGACCCCTCTTAGGCCAGAAGGAAAAAACTGCAAACAAATTCTTAACTCTTTTTATTAGGTTTGCTTACCATAGTAGTACGGGTGAAGCAATTCTGAAACTACTTTTAAATATATTAGAGATTGAACAAATGAATCAATGTGTTGATGTTGCTGGGAGCTAGAGTTATCACTATGGAAGAAGAGATACACAAACATGGAATGGAGGAAGACATAAAAGAACTCTGTGGGTATGGCCTGAAATGGAAGGCACTGGGGCATACTAAAATACATATAATCTTATGTGAATGTGTGTTTATTTATGTGTTTCCTAGCTTTGTCTGCTAAAATGGTGAAAAAGCAGACACCACAGTAGCAATGAGCACACTTAGCATCTAGATCTTGGTCCCTAATACTATTCCCCTTAAAAGGAAATGGAATCCTTGGAGAAATTCCTGATTCCATGGTTTGGACAAGAAAGGTACAAGATGAGCCCAGGACATTTTGTTATACGAGAAAGTAAAGAAGTGTTCAAATACATAAATAGAGGAGAGGAGGGAGGGCTCTTGCCCGAAGACTAACTGGTAAGTGTGCAGGGATTGCTAAACCACGAACATCCTTTCTTTGCAACCATCGTAATAAAGACTGGATCAGGCAAGAATCATTAACAGATGCTAAATCCAGCAGAAATTTTGTCTCAAAGTGTCTCTCACAGATTGCTTATTGGTTACAAAGGAGGAAAAAAACCTGAGTAACTACGCAGTATAGAAATTGGGCAACACCTTGACTGGGTGATCTAACTTAAGATCACCAACAGTGTCATATGGCCATCAAGTGCCTCTAGACAGTGTTCTGACCAAGAATATATAACCTTAACCTCATCATGAGGAAACAGCAGACAAACTCGAAGAAGGTTGCACTCTTCAAATATGTCAATGTCATAAAAGACAAAGAAAGGCTGTGGAAATACTCTAGATTCAAAAGGAAACTAAAAAACATGACAACTAAATGCAATACCTGACCCTGGACCCTGTGCTGGAGGGGAAAAAGCTAGAAAGGACTTTATTAGGTCAGCTGACAAAATGAGAACATAGCTGAAAGATTAAAAATATCAATGTACATGTATGAATTTAGTAACTCTAATGTATTTATATAAGAATTTTTTCTTAGAAAATATACATTGAAGTATTTTGTATAATGTACATAACTTATATTCAAATGATGCAGAAAAAATTGTGTGCATCTATATATACATACATACGGGTATATTATTTTTGTTTTTATAAATTTGAAGTTAATTTTAAATAGAAGGTTGAAAAATTATGTAAGGAGAAAAAACTTTTAAGTTGAACTCGTAAAATTTGATATAGTTAAGTATTTCTCAGATCTGAAAAAGAATCTATGACATAATATTATTAAAGTATGTTCTAATTTCCAAATATTTATGGAGTATCCACAACATGGGAGGTGCCATGACTATGCCTCATTAATCTCAAATTGCTGAAAATAATTAACTTCAAAATAGAGATAAGTTTTAATTAAAACTGCTCAACCAACTTATGTATACATTAAAGCTTCAGTACACCCAATTTTAAAAGGTTCCTAATTAACCTAAACAACATATAAAAATGGAAACTAATGAATTGTCATCTTTCTCTTCCAAGAGGTATCATTTCGTAAGAAATGAGAATGAATACTTTGGCTTTAAGTATTTCCTACTAAAAAAGGACAGAGACTCAAAGAACCAAAGAAGAGTCCTTTCAGCCCTATGTCTTCCTAGATCACTGGTCATTTGCCATTTGTGAAAATGAAATATTAATAAAAACATTTAAAATTTATCTCCTTATGGCTGGGCGCGGTGGCTCACGCCTGTAATCCTAGCACTCTGGGAGGCCGAGGCGGGCGGATTGCTCGAGGTTGGGAGTTCGAAACCATCCTGAGCGAGACCCCGTCTCTACTAAAAATAGAAAGAAATTAATTGACCAACTAAAAATATATATACAAAAAACTAGCCGGGCATGGTGGCACATGCCTGTAGTCCCAGCTACTTGGGAGGCTGAGGCAGGAGGATCGTTTGAGCCCAGGAGTTTGAGGTTGCTGTGAGCTAGGCTGACGCCACGGCACTCACTCTAGCCTGGGCAACAAAAGTGAGACTCTGTCTCAAAAAAAAAAATAAAATAAAATAAAAAATAAAAAAAAAAAAATTTATCTCCTTATAGAATTTATTGAAAAATTGCTCCACAGGCCATTTTGCCACTGGGAATAGGCTCTTGGAGCAAAGCTTGACAGAACTATCAAAAAGAGGCTGGATCCTAATAATAGAAAAATAAAAAATAAAACCAATTCATATCACTTTCTTGATTTTCCACCCATTTCTGTGTGTATGCACACTGTACCGTAAGTGCAAGTTAGGCTACTTAGGACTGGGAAGCAGCCAAGTTCAGTCCTCAGCCTTTTGCTAGCAATCCAGTTCTGTGACTTTAGCCAGTCACTTAACTCTCTTGGCCTCATTTGTCTCAGCTACACAATGAAGGAGGTGAATCAGATGATTCCTAAACACTCTTTCAGGGTTTAGAATTACACAATCACTGGTATAAGTGTTTTCCTTGCATTGGATGCTAGACTGTAACTACATAAATGAAATTCCCAGAAAGATAATCTTGACCCTAGATACATCAGTAATCACTGACAAAAGATCATTTTAAATAGCACTGTCTTCAGACCTCACTGTCTACATCCTCAAGCTCTTTGCAAATCTAGAAAATTATGCTGCTTGAATTAAGTGAACTCTTTTGAATCAAGAATTAGATGAGAATAAACCAAAACTTTATTATGGTGTGTGGACTGATTCCAAGTATGATATAAAAGCATCAAATTCTAACTTCAAGCACAACTAGGTGCCAAAATAATCACTAAAATTAACCTGCAGGGAGCTTGGTTTTAATTTTCTTTTTGGCACCAATGTTAAGCTATGAAGAAAATATAAATAAATGTAACATAAAAAAATTCATAATGTTGCAACAAATGGGCCAAGCAAAAAATGGGTAAAATGATGGATACTCATACCACAGGTGTGGTGTGAAGCCACTGGCATGTAATACTGGTAATGGCTGCTAACACTGAGCTCTTATAGCAAGCTCAACATCGCTCTAGGAGCTTTACAAGCATTAAGTTATGATTTTGTACAAAAACTGCACAAAGTAATTATTTGTAGTATCTCTATTTTGAAAATAAAGAAATTTAGGCACCAGAAGGTTAAGTAATGTGTCTCAGATCACGGTGCCAGAAAGTGGGAGAGCTGAGACTAGAACCTCGGACTCAAGGACTCATGCCCTCACCCGGTCTGCTTCCAGGCTGCCACGTCAAGTCATTCTGCTTGACTCCAAGCAGCCCTTACCACATGGCAACCAGAAGATTGTTCTTAAATCACTTATTTACCTTATTTAAATGCATGCTGGCAAGGGGGCTAAAATAGTACAGATTTAAAAATACTACTCATATCCTTCTAATGAAACGTAAGGTCTGTGTGTGAACTCTCATGACCCTGGTACCCTGAAAAGCTCAAGTGCTGTTCACCAGCCCCCAAAGCAATTAGCTCCTTATTTCCACCACACGGCACTCTTCTAGGCCATCACTTATCCTCTAATTCTGTGGTCCCCAATCCCAGGGCCACGAACCAGCACCCAACGGCAGCCTCTTGGGACCATGCCACGCAGCAGGAGGCAAGTGAGCAAGCAAAACCCTACCTGCACCCACAGCTGCTCCCCATCACTCACATCACTGCTGAGCCCCATCACCCATCAGATCAGCGGTGGCATTAGACCCTCATAGGAGTGTGAACCCCACTGCCAACTGTACATGCAAGGGATCCGGGTTGTGTGCTCCCCATGAGAATCCAATCTAACAATCTGAGGTGTAGTTGAGGCGGCGAGCCCCTCCCTCCCTCTGTGGGAACTGTCTTCCACAAAACTGGTCCCTGGTGTCAAAAAGGTTGGAGACCACTGCTTTAACTGGTCTTGTCCTCTGGCTACTGTTCTGAACCTTGACACCCCCACTCCCACCCCCACCCCCATCCTGGATATTACTAAAGCCTTAATCTTCGTCCTCTCACCTGCTTTAAATACACTCTCCTTAAGAATTCAACCACTGTCTCTAGAATGGTAACTTCCAAATCTAGATCCAGATCCAGAGCTTATAGCCAATATAGATTAAATATCAAAAGCACAGACAATGTCTTCAACCCTGGTTTGAATCCTGGCACTGCCACTTGCTATCTGTGTGACTTTAGACTAATTACTCACCTTTCTATGCCTCAGTCAATGCACCTATAAAGACAAAAAAGAAAACCTATCTATTAATAGGTTGTTGTGTGCTAACACAGGTAAAGAATGTATTTAGTACAATTCCTGGAACACAGAATGCATTCAATATGTTCTCAACTGGTAATATTAACAATAATACTAATGAACAGATATTGGTTTTTGAGGAAGATGGGGCCAAGTTTGAATGTTGGTTCTGGCACTTGCTATTAATAGCTTTCTTTCCTTAGACAGGTTTATTAGCCTATCTTTGAACCTTGGTTTCCCATTCTTTAAAATGGGGCTACAAATAGAAGGGTAACTATGTAAATTATAGGAGGAAATACAATGATTCTTAAAATTGGATGATCACCAGCAACTCCTAGACAATTAAAAAATTCCCAAAGCCATTAACTCAGCAGCATCTCTGAGATGCTGATACAGGCTGAGTATCCCTTATCTGAAATGCCTGGAACCAAAAGTGTTTCTGATTGTGAATTTCTGGGAGGTTTTAGAATATATGCAGTACTGGTTAAGCATCTCAAATTAAAAAATCTGAAATCCTCCAGTGAGCATTTCTTTTTGAATGTCATGTTGGTGTTCAAAAAGTTTTCAACTTTGGAGCATTTCAGAATTTAGATTTGGGATGCTCAACCTGTAAGAAATAGTCAATTGCTCCAGACACCTTTGAATAGAATGCCCATTACCATACAAGACTCCATTGTAAGCACTGGGGCCACAAAAGAGGACAATACAGAAATGTCAAGGGAGGAATACTCTTACCCAAGGCAAGGCTGAGAACGAATGTGATCTACTCTAGCAGAAGAAAGCAAAGTGTCAAAGAACCTGTGGCAGACAAATTGAGGTGGCCTGGCCCATAGTTCTATTCTTCCACTTTCCATTTTCTGTTGATAGTCAGCCCTTTCCCCCTTCCACAACCACATCTCCCACAGAACTCAGAGGGTGAGGCCAGGCCAACCGCATCAGCATGATCCAGATTCCAACCTTCCCTAGATTAATGGTTTTTCTGGAGTTTAGCTATTTTGATTTGAAAATATAATTAGTAATGACATTATTTAGGTTTGATATATAAATGGACAGAAGGTCTGAAAGACAATACATTTATAAAAACTTTCTGTATCTCAGAAACATTTCACTCAATATAAATATGCCATGGAAAACAACTGGAAATCCTCTTAATCACATTAAGGGGAGGTACTAGTGTTTACTTACTCCCTGGCTATGAAAATTTGGTCCAAGGGATGAGAAAGTGATCCAAGTTGGTCTAATTAGAGTATTTCCATGGGACTCTTAAACTAAGGAATCCTCCTTTGCTCTTGGGTCACTCAATTACAATGTTTTTTTGTTCTGTTTTATTTTGTTTATGAGACAGGGTCTCACTCTATTGTCCAGGCTAGAATACAGTAGCACACTCAAGCTCACTGCAGCCTCAAATTCTTGGGCTCAAGTGATCCTCCTGCCTCAGCCTCTTGAATAGCTAGGGTTATAGGCATATGGCCACCATGCCTGGCTAATCTTTTATTTTTTGTGGAGATGGGGTCTCACTTGTTGCCCAAGCTGGTCTCAAACTCCTGGCCTCAAGGTTTCCTCCCACCTTGGCCTCCCCAAGTGCTAGGATTACAGGCTGAGCCACCACACCTGGCAACTGTAGTACTTTAAGCCTGGTCCTGGTTCCTGCCATCAAATGATAACCTGAAGGAAACAAGAGAATGAGGTAATCATATTGAGAGAAATGGGCAGGAGAGGAACCAACACATACGCGGAATAGAGGGAACACCTGATCCTACAACCTGCTTATCCCCAAGGCCAACTCTACCCTGCCTTTCTAAGCCACATCAAGCAACAATCCCCTTGTAGGTATAAGGGATAAGATACATTAGTGCCTCTTTCAACGAAAGAACCCTAATGCAGAACTTTTATGGAGGGTGAGGGGAATCTCTCTGGAGTAGTTACCACTGGAGTGGAGTCTTACAGGAATAGAAGGAATTAGGTACAGACAGGCAGGTTACAGAAGAATGAGCAAACTCCAAGATTAATGAAAAGCTGTTGAATAAATGTGTTAAACAGAAATTCATTGATCATATTTTATTTGCAAGTCACTCCTAGGTACTGAAGGTTTGGAAGGGAGATAAAAAAGAGAATATAAGAAAATGCACATACTTTTTAAACTAGCAATCGCATAATCTTTCACAAGTGAGGCAACATACTCTGGAGATGCTAAAAAATAAACACCAAAGGAACTGCAAGGAGAAATTGACAAAAACACAACAGAATAAAGAACTTTAAAGTACCACTTAGTCCCCTCACAAAGTAAGCAGATCAAATCAGAAAAATAGAATGTGATCTACTAGGTATAGAATCTTATAGGTAAAGAGTAAGCTCCATACCCAGAAACACCTTTTCAAGTACCAACCTATGTGTAACAATCGACTATTCTAGGTCACAAAGAGAAGTTCAAAAAACTCCAAAGTATAAATATTGTTTACAATGTAATCAAATAAGAAATAAGAGATAAAAGAAGCAATTTTAAATCAGTCATTTAAAATTTTTTAAATTATGCCCTAAAAATCTCACAGGTCCTTGGGGCCTTGGTGGTACACTTGAGGCAGGAGCCCACCCAATAACCTCTGCTGAGATGGGATGTAGAAAGCTACAAAAAAAAAGTCACTTCCACCCTAACAATGAGAAAAGGCCAAATACTATAATCTTATTGTAATTATAACTTCTCCTGGGTCTACCAGAGAGCTGAGTTTGCAAGGCAACTGAAGTGTGACAAAGCACTTCCAAGGAGAAGAAATACATGAACTGTTTGACGTTTAAAATAACTAGAACAAAGAGGTGGCCACCATACAAATGGGTAACAAATAAGCCAGCTAAACCTTTAATAAAATGTTAAAAGCGAAGTGTGGATTAGGGGGTCACTTAGAATAATGAGGAGCACCATAAATGAGTTCACATTCACTCCAAAGTGCTTTCCCACGGGTGTCCACAGGGTGCTCAGAAAGATGGGAGCCAGGAAAGAGGACAGAGAGAGCCCCATTGGTGGCATGGGCTATGTAGGAGGCCACTAGTTGCTGTTGTAACCAGGCACCAAACCCTTCCATCTCACAGGAGTGAGGAACCTGTGGCCTTGGGGCCACATGTGGCCTTCTGGATTCTTAAGTATGGCCCTTTGACTAAATCCAAATTATACAGATTTTGTTACAAAAACAATATGTGATCACAATAGGAAAATACACATTACAAAGAAAATAAAGAAATCTATATCACCCACTTAGAGACAACCATAGTTAATCTTAACACATGAACAGATAACCACAGAGAATCTGAAATCTGTGTGGTATCTTATATTCAAAATTTAATTTTTAAAACAGAAACAGGTCATATACCATATACCATGTATTTCTTCACATCTGGCAATATTCCAAAAACATCTTTCCATGTCAGCAGATATATTTCTGTTAACGGGTTTTAGTAACTGCATAATATTTCATTACAAAGATACAGCATAATTTCTTTTTTTTTCAAAATCACAGTTTTAATAGCCAATTTTCAACATTATAGCCACTTCTAATTTTTTAACAATTATTCAAGCTAATAAAGGGAAGGGAGATGTCAAAAAGTTACTCCAAACTTTAAATCTCAATAATTGAGAGAATGAATTACATTTGGAAACCTTTGAATACTACATTTGATAGTCACGGCAGTAAGCAAAACTGTAGTCTGAGAGAAAGGCTTTTAAGCTGGGGGTGGAGGGAAGGAAGTGAAAGTGAACACATTCATAAAGCATTCCAAGTTGTCCATCACAAATGACCGTGGCTTATGGCAGACCTGGTTTCTGGATTGATGACATGAATCTAGTCATTCATTTTACTTAAGTGAAAAACAAAAAACATGTTTGTCATAAGATCAATAAGCCCAGAGTGAAAAACAGCTTTTCTCAAACAAATTCAGGATGATAAAGAATTTCATAAAATAAAAACTAGAAATTCTTCCATTTATAGACTTTCAACACTGAAAAAAGTACCATGCAGTTTTTGTTTTTGAATTCGTAGAAAATGTGGGTGGAAAGTCTTCAGAATAAGGTGACAGGACAGTAAAGATTTTTCTAAGTACACCACAAAAATCTGAACACATTAAGAATCACTCTCTATGACAATAGCCAAATAGGCTGAAATAAATGAAAAAAACTGAAAAAAAGTCTGCATTGTTTTTGTTTAACAGTTAAACAATTATTATTTCTTAATATATAACGAGTTATTATTAGCCAATGAAAAATTAAAACTACTCCCAAAGAGATTTAAAAAATGGGCAGGAAGCATAAAAAAGCAACTCACAAAACAAACACATGGCCAATAAACATGAAAATTGCTGAATCTCAGAAAAATTAAGAAGACTGACAACATCTCATGTTGGTGAGGTTGCTCATACAAGGAAGACCCTGTAAATTCATACAGCCTTTTAGAGGACAATTTGCAACAAGTATTGAAATATGAAATACACATATCCTTTAAGTCAATAATCTTACTTCTAGGAATTTACCCTAAGAAGATAATTATACATAACATATAATTATACATGGTAGTATTGCTTATAAGATAATGAAAACAAATAACTATCTGTGAATGGAGAATCTGCAAAACAAATTATGATATACACACACACACACACACACACACACAACATGTTGAGATTAGGCCTATATTTATTAGTGTTGAAAACCATGCACGAGACTGTAGTATTTTCAAATAGAGGTTAGAGAACAGAATAGATGGTGTGATCTCATTAATAGTTACATATCATTACACAGAAATGTCTAAAAGGATAGCCACCAAAATGTTAACAGTGAATTCTGATAATTTTTACACACTTCATGGTCTTTTTTGGATTTCCAAAAAACAAGTATAATTTTTTTATACAAATAATAACAAGCTTTTTACTGTTGGGGAGGAATGTAATCTGACATGACAGATTCAATTGTTCTGTTCCCAAGGAGATGGATTTTATCTAAATCTAGTTTGGCTATCAAGACCAGTTGGTTATTTTATGTTTGCTTTACTGTTACTTTGATATCAGTGATATAACAAAAAATCTGTCAGGTCTTAGTCTTAGGCTCTCAGCAAGAGCTTCAAAAACCCCTGGAATTTGTTATGTTAATGAAATAGTCCAGATAGCCTGACCTCCTGGAGTGAGGAAGGACTGGGAGTTGAGTTCAACCACGTGGCCAATCATTAATCAGGAGAGTGAGGTGCCAGAGGACACATCACCAGAGAGGTAGTGGAAGCTCTGCATTCCCTCTCAGACCTCGCCCTATGTGTACCCTTTATAATAAAACTGCAATTGTATGTACAGGACTTTTCTGAGTTCTGTGAGTACTTCTAGTGAATTACTGAACCTCAGAGGTGGGGTCATGGGAACTCCTGAATTGGTAGCCAGTTGGTCAAAAACGTGATTGGCCTGGGGGCTCCCTGAAACTTTTGGCTGGAGTTAGAAGTAGGGGCAGTCTTGTGGGCTCTGTCCTTATCTGTGAAATCTGCACTAATTTGAGCTAGTTAGTATCAGAATTGTATTGTGGTACACCCAGTTGGTATCAGACCAGTGGGATAAAATGGAACAGCAATCATCCTAAGTAATAATATAATGTTATTTTCTATAACTGATATTTTAAAAAGTAAAGTAAATATCAATCTGGTAAACGGCCAACAGCATTGCTGATCAGGTTTTGTAATTTTTTTGCCATAAACAATAAAACGCAAGAAATGTTCATCTTTCTTGGGAACCCAAATGCCTCCTTCGCTGTGCCACTCACACAGCTCTTCCAAACTATTCTCCCACCACGCCATGGACTTTTTACTAAAGCACTTAATACTGTGTGTTGCATTTGTCTATGTCTGTCTCTCGTATGCTGGACTGTGAATCCCAAAGCAGGGACCACATCTTATTCAACTTTGTATTCTACAACAGTGCCCAGAACATGGAATATGCCCAGTTCCATAAAATCTGTCCATAAAAGTCACTCCAGTGAAGGAAGACTGCTCGAGTGGACGCTTTGGTTTGAAACGTCATAGTTATTATAGATTCTTCTTTTCCTCTGACCTCTCTATATTCAAATAAATAGTGTGTCTGGTAGATCAAAGAGATAAGTGACCTGTGTAGGGAAATAGTAAATGAAAATAAGAATTCCTTTAAACATAAAAGGAAAAAAGAGGATAGTGTCAAATATTCTTTTTCCTTTTCTCTTAGATTTTTGTGGTCTCTTATTATGAGAGAACATCAGAAATCTGGCTTAAAGGACTTTTTTTCTGGTCAGGATGCTATTATCCTTTTCTACAACACCTTACTCACCTTTTAATCTAGCATCACCCCCAAAGGCACCACAGCCCCAGTTTCCAGTGGCCACTGCAGAAAGATTCTCTGAAGAAACTCCAGGACGGAGAAATCCACAGTAGGCCTGCAGGATAAAAGAGTTATCAAAGCACATGAGTTAACTAGACATTAACAGTATTTCTAACTGACTACTAGGATCAGTATCCATTATCAAGCTTATGTTCTTTCTCATTTTCCTTTTTTTCTTAGGGGCTAAAGTAGAGGGGAAAACAGAGAGAAAAGCCTGGGATTATACTTGGGAAGTGAGAAAGAAATGGCAGATTCTAATATTTATTTGTTTTGAAGCTAGGCAAATCAAATCCCTTAAACCAATATAAGTCTCAGTTTCTTTTTCCAATTCAAAAAAACAGAAATGGAAATATCAGAGATATTTCAAGAATTGATGGGTTCCCAATTACAGACTACCAAGAAAGGCGCTTGTTTAAACACTGTTTTCTTTGAAGGCTTTTGATTACTATTTTTTCATCAGGCAAAGGTCACTGTCATGCTTCCTCAGCACTTTCTCTGAATTACTGGGACTAGATTAATAACTGTGATTAGCTTTTAAATGTGCTTCCTGCCACAGAAATGCTAACAAAGAGCAAGCAACTATCTATAAAAGGAATTCCTATGTCTGGTTATAAAATAACCTTTAACCCTTTGCACTCGGATGTCGAGTGTGACTCGACACGGTTAGCATTGGTAGCAGCTGGCATGTTGAGCCACACTCCACACGTAGTTTCAGAGGGGGGAAGGGGGATTTTTGTCTGTTTTTACAGTATCTTTTCTTGTTTTCATTAGCATGAAAGGACAAGTAAAATGTAAATGCAGAGATGGTACACTAACTTCCAGGGGTAGGTTATTATCCACTAACTTAGAGCAATGTTTACATGGAAAGCTCCATATAATCACACCTCACCCTAACAAAAAACACAAAGATTGTGTTGTTTGTTCTAACAGAAAAATCAAAGGAGGAAGAAGAGACGATTTACATTTGCAAAACATGTGACTGTAAACCAGGTCTTCATGTGGGTGAATGTTTCAAAAAATATCACACCATGAAAAATTATAGAGATTAAAATTACTCTTTGAATGTATCAGTAATTTGAAATATAAATAAATAAGTTTGTATGAAAAGAAACTCCAGTTTTTTATTCTACTGCCACGCTTTGTAAAATCTGGGGTATTTAAAAAATTAAATCTCGAGTAGAATAAAGGAATTGAGAAAAAAGCAAGCGAGTACAAAGGGTTAAGATACTTTTTAAGCTCTTCTAAGAATCTCTGGTTTCATAGCCCTGTTTTAAGCTACAATATGTAGAAATTTACTGATAGCCTGAACAAAGTACAATACACCCCCAAGAATGCTGGTTAAGCATTAATTAAATGAACAGCTCATTTTGTATATGAGAAGACTTTAGTTTAACATCCCAGAGTTCCTGATTTCCATTTATTTGTTGGCTTAGTTTGTTTTTCTGCCTCTTTTCTGTAGTTTTCTGAAACTATCAGACTATATTGGGAGGTCTAACATTATATAATAGCAAAGCAAATCTCCCCTAGGTTCTTTTAAGTACCAAAGCCTAAAATATTGCTTTATGTAATAGTAAATAAAATTAAAAGAATGATCTGTGACAAATGTTCCCACAGAAAAACCAAGAATATAAAGAGAGATACTTCTATGAAACCCACACATAGAAATATAGTAAATTGCTCTCTGAAGTTTCCACAAAGGTATAAAAATTTATTTTACACACTGTCTGGATGGATTAACAAGGCTATTCCTTCCACACTCTCCTACGCTGTAAATCCTGACAGATATTAATTATAAGTTGGTAGCAGATCATTATTCAATGCTATGGTACAGAGCTTACACAAGAGCTCACAAATTACCTGCATAATCAGATGCATGGAGCTTCTGAAAATCTCTTTCAGGTCAAAAAATCAGAGCGTTCCATTTTTTTGAGCAGGCTTTTGAAAGATTGTGCCATTATATGAACAAGGGGGAGAACAAAACCTCTGTCAGAATAAACATAACTTTGACACTTTCTTTCCTGTCAATTTTTTCTAACATGTCTAGATGAAGAGGAGGCTTTCTCAGCCTCCTGGCTCATGTTTCTGTTCTATACTGTCAGAATGATTTTCATCTCTTCCTTACCACTATCTCTAAATAACTGGGTTAACTTTAATGAGCAAAAAATAGCCTAGTGAAGATAAGACCTAACAATGGAGAATATGAAACAGTTAAATCATTAGAAGAAAAATCTAATATAAAATATTAACCAATTTTCCTGAAAAATGTATCCATCTTGGAAAATGGCCATAACAAAAAAATCATGAAATTGAAATTAAACTACAAGGCCGGGCGTGGTGGCTCACGCCTGTAATCCTAGCTCCCTGGGAGGCCGAGGCGGGCCGATTGCTCGAGGTCAGGAGTTCGAAACCAGCCTGAGCAAGAGCGAGACCCTGTCTCTACTATAAATAGAAAGAAATTAATTGGCCAACTAATATATAGAAAAAATGAGCCGGGCATGGTGGCGCATGCCTGTAGTCCCAGCTACTCGGGAGGCTGAGGCAGGAGGATCGCTGAGCCCCGGAGATTGAGGTTGCTGTGAGCCAGGCTGACGCCACGGCACTCACTCTAGCCTGGGCAACAAAGCGAGACTCTGTCTCAAAAAAAAAAAAAAGGAAATTAAACTACATTCAGTGTTTTGATCAAATAATATCAAATAAAACTTTAATTGGATAAAATTAAATGATCCAAAACTACAGAGTAATTAGGTATAAAGAATAACTAGTTATAATGATTACATATACAAAATTCTTTTATTCTATTAAAACCAAGCATTTCTAAGAGAAATGCTTCTAATAAGAGAAGTAGTAAGTTGGCCTGAGTCCCCTTTGGAGGCTCTGACTAGGCTTTTCCCTTCTCCGGGAAGGAGAAGGACCCCTAAATGCTAGAGACTAGGGCAGGGCCTTGAATCAGAGGGCCTTTCCTTTTACAGTAGGAATTGCACTCCTTTGATAAGAAACAAAGATCAGATAAAGACAGAGACATCAAAAGAGTTGCCAAGTTCTCATAACCACAGGGAAAGGCACTAGGAGTTCCCAAGAGCTCTGTATTAGCAAATCCTTTTCTTTAGCCCCACCAAGAGCCACAGTAGTTGAGGACATTGATCAGAGCTGTGAGAGTAAAAAAAGTCAGCTTGAACTCTAGTCATACCCTGACAGAAGAATTTATTTGTACAATAAACAACTTAGTAGGGTAAAAAGAGGAAGCATTCATATCTCAGGATAGCAAGAAGATACCAATAAGCACTCCAATCTCAGAGTGAGCTGTGATGGGAAGGAAGAAAAGGGGAAGTCTTGAAGGTTGCAAGGGAGCATTGAGAAGCAAGAAAAGGAAAATATTTGTTAATTAGTTAAAAACTAGAGACTGATCAGGAAGTAGTACAGATATAGATGTAGAAAAGAAGCAAAGAAAGTGGAAGATGGACCAATGCAAATTGGTGTAAAAGTCTACAGGCCCAGAACTGGACTCAGGAAAGAGACTACTGTACCCAGGGGAAAAGTTTAGCACAAATATGCACACATACACTTAAAGAACTCTGGCTTCAATATAAATTTCAGCAGGCCCAAGTAGATATATAGTCATGTGCTGCACAAGGACCTTTCCGTCAATGATGGACCACATATTCAACTGTGGTCCCATGAGATTATAATATTGATAACATATGTTTACAGTATCTATTCTATGTTTAGATACACAAATAACATTATTTCAAAATTGCCTACAGTATTCAGTACCATAGCATGCTGTATAGGTTTGTAGCCTAGAAACAATAGGTTATACCATATAGCCTAGGTGTGTAGTAGCCTATACCACCTAGGTTTGTGTAAGTACACTCTATGATGTGTGCACAATGACCATTTCTCAGAACACGCCCCCCCATCATTAAGTTATGCTTGACTTTAAAGGATGTCTTTCATTAACTATAGTATACTACTTTCTAGATTAATAATTTAATAAGATTGTTCCTAAGGATTTGCTTATTTATATGAAATCAACTTATTATACTTATTTAATTTAAATTAATACATACTTGATACTGATAACCGATTTCCTAAGGTTTTTTTTTAAAAACAACCATGATATAAAAGAACCCTCAAGGATCTTTTGGAAGAGAATAAAGTAATATTAATCAAGAGCAATAAAATTATCCTTAGACTCAATAACATTTTTGTAAATTTCTTCTAAAGAAACATCAACTGTACAAAGATGTTTATTCCTACCTTATGTATAACAGAGAAAAACTTGGAAACACCTAACTGTTCAAAAGTAAGGACAGTAGTTAAATTATAGTACTGTATTTGAATCCACCCAATTTTATTAAACATTTTATTCTGATGATTAGAAAGTATGAAAAATAATTATAATATATGGTTAAATGAAATAGGTAAAATATAAAGTTATAGGTAACTTTTGAGCACATTTATATGAAACTAAATTTCATTTTCAAAAAAATGAAAACAACTGTTTGAAAGGTAGGATTATGGATGACTTTTTTGTCCTTAAAATAATTATAACATTAGTACATTGTTTTTACTATTTTCAAATGCAATATAAAATGAAAGAAATACGCAGACCTTAGTTTTCTCATGTGTAAAATCCAGGATTAGGTTAGGTATCTCATGATCATTCTGATTCTCCATATTGAGAAACTTACAGGAAAAATCACTAGAAATGACACACTCTGCACTAACATTTTTAAAGACTATAGTGATACACACTTTAAGAAAAGATTATAAATAAGATGTTTAACTTCTTAGAAATATCAATAGCAAGTATTGATTGGTTTTGTTATCAAGCTTTGGTTTAATAACAAACCCATTACAAATTTAGTGGTGGGCAGTAACAAAAAAAAATCAATAAACAAATCAAGTTTTTAAAAAAAATAAATCATGGCAATTTGCTGTTGGGAGTATCTCTCCACTTTGTCCAATTTCTGATCCAGAAGGTGCCACAAAATATGTCCATTACTTAATCTTACCTAAACGAGTCTAACATAGCTAAATACAACTTTTCCAGGTGATTTCTTTCTTCTCTTGCAAAGGTATTTTGCCACTTTTACAAGCTAGAGTCATAAATCTTTCCAACCTCAAAGATAATTCTCCTCCAGAATGTCAACCAACTGATCTTTCACAGGATTGAACATTGCTTCACAGTATCAGTTAGATAAAAGGAGACTGATTCCTTCCTTTTAAAAAACCAACTAACTCTACTTGCAAATCATAATGCAGGTCCAACAGGATAGGTGGAGCCTGGATAGAATAGACCTTTGCAAGAGGTAATAAAGCACTTGTGGGATTTCCCTTTCAATTATTTATTATCTGATGAGTGATGCCTAAAAGTAGCAAATAGGCCCCCAGAGCTCAGAGATCCACACTGAATTCTTTTTTTTTTTTTTTTTGAGACAGAGTCTCACTTTGTTGCCCAGGCTAGAGTGAGTGCCGTGGCGTCAGCCTGGCTCACAGCAACCTCAATCTCCGGGGCTCAGCGATCCTACTGCCTCAGCCTCCCGAGTAGCTGGGACTACAGGGATGCGCCACCATGCCCGGCTAATTTTTTGTATATATATTTTTAGTTGGTCAATTAATTTATTTCTATTTTTGGTAGAGATGGAGTCTCGCTCAGGCTGGTTTCAAACTCCTGACCTTGAGCAATCCGCCCGCCTCGGCCTCCCAAAGTGCTAGGATTACAGGCGTGAGCCACCACGCCCAGCCTTGAATTCTGACGGTAAAAACTGGCCTGATGCTTTGTTGCTTCATTAGAAAAATATAGTTTTTCTATTCTTCCCTACTTTCTCTCTGGCATGAAAAAAAAAAGTGGACTTGTGCAAGTCATCTCTAAAGTAATTCAATAAAGACTGCTTTATAGCAAAGCTTACAAAACATGAGGTATAAAACAGTAAATTAAATATTCTCTTCAAGTTATGCTGTCAGTTTATGTGAAATTCTTATTGCTTGTACTTATATGTGTAAATCTATTGTAAATCTATTTTAATAGGTAAATGTAACTAATAAAGGATGGAATACTTTAAAAGACCCAAAGTTATTTGGATTCATTTTCTAATTAAGTTGTCAATGGCATTTAACAAAATTATTTGCTGCTTTTTCCTTTTTCAGTAGAAGGATTAAAAAATAATCCTTTGCTAAAATTTTTTGGAATATAGCAGTGAATGAAAGAATACACATTCACTGAATGACTTCTCACATGCCATGACCTGAACTGCATGCTTTCTCGACGTTAGCGCATGTGCAGATAGGCTATACATTACACATGTGGTATTTTCTTGTCTCAAGGGAATTTAGTAAGTAGGCTGGGGAAAAACCTTCAGATTCCCTTGAAAAAGTATGCCAAACAGAAAAGGATACTGAGAAAAGCAATCAACAGATAACTTGCTCACAATGTAAGTTTATGATCAAAAGAGAAGAGGTGACCCAGGCATGTGCTTGTAGAAGATCATGTGTTCACCAAAGGCAGGGAATATTCTCAAAGACGTAAGACTGAATCACAGAAAGTCTGCAAGTCAGATCTAGTTATAGTAATCTCTATGTTGTAGAATTCACATTTTTAAAAATGTGATCTAAATTTGGGGAGCCTGGATTTAGGGTTTGGTTACTGCCCAGCTATGAGATCTGGGACAAGTTACTCAACTCTTTCTAAGGATCAGTTCACTTATTCAAATTGGAGATAAGAACAGTATCTATGCCTTCTTAGGTGGTTAAGACTAAATCAGACAATGCATTTAAAGCACTAAGTAGAGTGCCTTGCATATATATAGTGGGCAACCATTCAATGACAATTACTTTTACAATTGTTACCTGTATGATTAAAAAATAAATTCTACCTGCATTTGACTGAAAAGAATTTTTTATTAGATATAAATTAGATATAATTGCATACTGATATAAATAATGGCAGACTGAAAATGAATACAGAACTACATTACTATACATTTAAAAAAATCAACCCATCTGCTTCATATGGCTTCATCTGTCCCACACTTGATTTTATACTAGACTTATTAGGCTTTATTTAGTACTTTAAGAATATTAAGGAAATATGTAACAAACTGTAACATTTTAAGTGATTTCAGACAATGTACTTACAAAATTTCTGAAGTGTTTACCTCAAAAAACGGAACTAGCATTGTCTAAAAAGTTATTTTATCATCAACCAAGTCATTTAACAAATCATTTTTAAATCTATAAATAATTTTATTTATTTTTATTTACTTATTTATTTCAAAATATTAAAGGGGTACAAATGTTTTGGGTTACCTGGATCACTTTTGTAACGTTTGAGTCATAGCTATGGGTGTGCCATCACCCAAATAGTGTTCACTGTACCCATTGGGTAGGTTTTTGCCCTTCCCCTTCTCCTACCTGTTTGATTTCCACTAAGTTTTACTTTCCTCTGTGTATATGTGTACCATCAGTTAGTTCCAATTTAATAATGAGGACATGTGGTGTTTGTTTTTCCAATCTTGAGATACGTCACTTAGAATGGTCTCCAGTTCCATCCAAATTGTTGCAAAAGGCATGCTTTTTAAGGCTGAGTAGTACTCCATGGTATACATATATCACATTTTATTGATCCACTCATGAATTGATGAGCACTTAGGTTGATTCCACATCTTTGCAATTGTGAATTGTGCTGCAATAAACATTCGAGTGCAGGTGCCTTTTTGATAGAATGATTTATTTTCCTTTGGGTAGATAGCCAGTAGTGGGACTGCTGAATCAAAAGGTAGATCTACATTTAGTTCTTTGAGGAATCTCCACACCATTTTCCACAGTGGCTGTACTAATTTGCAGTCCCACCAGCAGTGTATAAGCATTCCCTTCTCTCTGCATCCACGCCAGCATTTATTGTTTTTGGACTTTTTAATAACAGCCATTCTGACAGGAGTGTTATCTCATTGTAGTTTTAATTTGCATTTCCCTGATGATTAGTGACACTGAGCATTTTTTTATGTTTATTTGCCATTTGTCTATCTTCTTTTAAAAAGCTTCTGTTCATGTCTTTTTTTTTTTTTCTTGAGACAGGGTCTTGGTCCATTGCCCAGGCTAGAGTGTTGTGGGGTCATCCTAGCTCACAGCAACCTCAAACTCCTGGCCTCAGGCAATCCTCCTGCCTCAGCCTCCTGAGTAGCTAGGATTACAGGTGTGCAACACTATGCCTGGCTTATTTTTTCTATTTTTAGTTGCCCAGTTAATTTTTTTTCTATTTTCTGTAGAGACAGCTGGTCTCGAACTCCTGAGCTCAAGCAATCCTCCTGCCTCAGCCTACCAGAGTGTTAGGATTAGTGGTGTGAGTCACCACACCCAGCCTGTTCATGTCTTCTGCTCATTTTTTAATGAGGTTATTTTTTTCTTGCTGATTTGCTTAAGTTCTTTGTAGTTTCTGGTTATTAGCCCTTTATTGGCTGTACAGCTTATGAATATTTTTCTTTCATTCTGTAGGTTGTCTATTTGCTCTGCTGATTGTTTCCTTAGTGCTGCAAAAGCTTTTTAGTTTAATCAAATCCCATTTATTTATTTTTGTTATTTCAGTGATTGCCACTGGGGTCTTAGTCATAAACTCTTTGCCTAGGCTGGTATCTAGAAGAGATTTTTCCTACATTTTCCTCTAGAATTCTTATGGTTTTGTGCCTTACATTTAAGTAAGGCACAAAAATATCTTGAAATAATTTTTGTGAGGAGTAAGAGATGGAGGCCCTGTTTCATTCTTTTGCATGTGGCTATTCAATTTTCCCAGCACCATTTATTGAATAGGGCCTCTTTTCTCCAGTGTACATTGTTGTCTGCTTTGTTGAAGATCAGTGGGCTGTAGGTAGCAGTTTTTATATCTGGGTTCTATGTTCTGTTCCATTGGTCTATGTCTATTTTTGTACCAATACCATGCTGCTTTGGTTCCTATAGCCTTGTAGTATAAAGTCTGGAAATGTGAAGCCTCCAAATTTGTTCTTTTTGCTTAAGATTGTTTTGGCTATTTGGACTTTTTTCTGGTTCCAAATGAAGTGTAGAATTATTTTTTCTAGGTCTGTGAAGTATGACATTGGTACTTTGATGGGGATTACACTGAATCTGTAAACCACTTTGGATAGTATAGTCATTTTTTAAAATGTTGATTATGTCAATCCATGAGCATGATATGTTTTTCCATTTATTTGTGTCCTCTGCGATTTCTTTCCTCAGTGTTTCAGTTCTCCTTGTAGAGGTCTTTCACCTCCTTAAGTATATTCCTAAGTATTTTATCTTTTTCTTTATAGCTACTGTGAATGGTACTGAGTCTTTGCCTCTCAGTTTGACTGTTACTGGTATATAGAAATGCTACTCATTTATGTACACTGGTTTTGTATCCTGAGACTTTGTTGAATTTATCAATTCCAGGAGTCTCCTGGTGGAGTCTTTAGGGTTTTCTAGGTTTAAGATCATGTCAATGAAGAGCGATAATTTGACCTCCTCTTTCCCAGTTTGGATACCCTTTCTTTCTTTCTCTTGCCTGACTGTTCTGGCTGGTCTTCCAGCACTCTGTTGAATGCAAGTGGTGGCAGTGGTCACCCTTCTCTTGTGGCAGCTCTTAGGAAGAATGTTCTCAAAATTTCCCCCTTCAGCAGGATGTTAGTTGTGAGTTTGTCATGAATCAGTTTTATAATTTTGAGATATGTTCCTTCTATGCCTAGTTTGTTGAGGGTTTTTATCATGAAAGGGTGCTGATTTTGTCTAATGTTTTCTCTGCATCTATTGAGATGATCATATGGCCTTTGTTTATGTGGGGAATCACATTTATTGATTTGTATATGTTGAACTGTTCTTGTGTCCTAGGATGAAGCCCACTTGGTTGTGGCGGATTCCTTTTTTGATGTGTTGCTAAATTCAGTTTGCTAGTATTTTATTGAGGATTTCTGCATCTATATTCACAAGGGATACTGGTCTGTAGTTTTCTTTTTTTCTTTCCTGGCTTTGGTATCAAGGTGATACTGGCTACATAGAATGAGTTGGCGAGAATTCCCTCCTTCTCTATGTTACGGAATAATTTCTGTAGTGTGGTAACAAATCACTTTTGAGACACTTCCATAAGACAGTGTGCCAGGCATTGACTGACCTGAATGAAATAAAAGTCTTCCTTCTGCTGCCATGTTCTTTAAAGACTCATTCTTTTTATAAAAAGTGTGTCTCATAAGGACACTATTTCTACAAATAAATGTTTTTCAATGTTGCCAATACTTACAACTAACTTAACCTACTCATATATAACAACGATCAACATCATTAAAATTTCCAGTGTCTTTGAGGCTGGCAAACTGAAGGTTAGTGTTATGTAAGTAAATGTAGAGAATGTCAATTGGCTATGGGGAATTTAAAAAAAGATATATTTATGCCCAGAGATGACCTTTTCAAAGATCGTAATTGAGGATAATTTCTACAAGTAAATGATCTAGCTCCCACAGGAAGGTGTATGTGGAAGTACACACTTTATCCATAAAAAAAGGGGGAACTTTTCAAAATGTGTTAATGTATAACATTTTGGTTCTACTTTCCTTTTCATATGTTTCTCTCCAAACGACCTACTGCCTTCTACTATCAACAACTATGTGGTAAATTTACATATACGTGTTTGAATAAATAATATCTGATTAAAATTTAAAGATAAATCTTATTGTACTTGATATGCTCTATCATAAAAATCATGAGCTTAGAGACAACTACTTTAAGGCAGGAGTGTAGAACAGTGAAAGCAGGCTTACATTTAAAATGTACCCAATGACTAGTAAAAAATACTCTTCGGCATAGGAAAATCTCCTTTATTCAGGTAAGAGAGAAATTCAGAACTGTCGATATAGCAAAGATCAGTCTTTCCAGATGGCTTCTGTGAGGAATTCTTATTTTTAAATAAATTATATCTGTTGTGTAAGTTCAACTTTGGAAAATAGTGGATTATTCTTCAAACATTTTATGAAATTCATTCGAGAACACTTAAAATTAAAATAATCTAATAAATTATATATATAAGAGGCCAGGCATGGTGGCTCACACCTGTAATCCCAGCAACTTGGAAGGCTGAGGTGGGAGGATTACTTGAGGCTAGGAGTTTGAGACCAGCCTGGGCAATATAACGAGATCTTGTTTCTAAAAAATATAAGAAAAATTAGAGGCCGGGCGCAGTGGCTCACGCCTGTAATCCTAGCACTCTGGGAGGCCGAGGTGGGCAGATTGCTCGAGGTTGGGAGTTGGAAACCAGCCTGAGCAAGAGTGAGACCCCGTCTCTACTATAAATAGAAAGAAATTAATTGGCCAATTAATATATATAGAAAAAATTAGCCAGGCACGGTGGCGCATGCTTGTAGTCCCAGCTACTTGGGAGGCTGAGGCAGTAGGATTGCTTGAGCCCAGGAGTTTCAGGTTGCTGTGAGCTAGGCTGATGCCACAGCACTCACTCTAGCCTGGGCAACAAAGCGAGACTCTGTCTCAAAAAAAAAAAGAAAAAGAAAAAGAATAATTAGCCAGGTGTGGTGGCACACACCTATAGTCCCAGCTACTTGGAAGGCTAAGGCAGGAGGACCACTTGAGCCCAGGAGTTTGAGGCTGCAGTGAGTTATGATCACTCTATTGCACTCCAGCCTGGGTAACAGAGCGAGACCCTATCTATTAAAATATATATATATATATATATTTGCATACATATATACAAAAATATATACATATATAAGCAGATGTTCAAAAATAAATTAGATTCTCAAGCCCTGACTCAGCATTATAAAAGGGATCTATGTAATCAAAACATTTGTACCCCTGTAATATTTTGGAAAAAAAAATTAGATTCTCAAACAGATCAGGGTATAAAATAATATATCTAATTATACTCAAAATATCTATTCCATTGTTTGTAAGTGTAGTCAAAACGTGTCTGGATTATTTGGTTGTTTATACCCAGTCTGCTGTTATTAACAGACATCTTTGTATAGGAACTGGAACATGTATAGCCATGCAAAACCATAAATCTGCTGTCTTAATAAATAATCTCACAGCCAAATTCTACTTGTGGGCCTTTCAACTGGAACTGCCATCTTCTAGTAATTTGCCAAAATGAAAACACAAAGGGAAAGAGGAGAGGCACCTGACAAGTGTCCTCTAGGCCTTTTAGAGAATATGGCATTGTTCCTTTGGTCACATACACGCAAATCTCCAAAAAGGTGATACTGCAGACATCAAAGGAATGGGTACTATTCAAAAGGCATGCCCCACAGATATCACCATGGCAAAACTGGAAGAGTCTACAGTGTTACCCAGCATGCTGCTGGCACTGCTGAGATCAAACAAGGGCAAGATTCTTGCCAAGAAAATTAATGTACACACTGAGCATATTAAACACTGTAAGAGTTGAGACAGCCTCCTGAAATGCGTGAAGAAAACTGATTAGAAAAAGAAGGAAGCCAAGGAGAAAGGTACCTGGATTTAACTGAAGTGCCAGCCTATTTCTCCCAGAGAAGCACACTTCCTGAGAACCACTGGAAAGAGCCTGGGCTGCTGGAATCTACTCCCTATAAATTCATGGCATAATAGGTGTAAAAAAAAAAAGACCTCTGTACTATTTAAAAAAATCCAAACCCTACTCATGGGAGTCAAACAATGGTTTCCAGAATTGGGTCAGTCTTGTGAGAATAATTTGAGAGAAAATCTCAACTATTTTGGTAAGGCACAAAATCTAGAAAACAAAATCAGTACTCTATTGTACAATAGAGTTTATTTATTATGGTTACCAGCAGTGAAAATTTGAACAATAGATATGGTCTGCTTTTATATTTCCGTACCACAATAAAAAAGAAAAAAATGATTATAGTAGACAGCACTAGCTATCACAGAAAAGCATAGATTTCATCATAAATATGTTAAATTACACCAAATCAATAAACAATTAACACAAATCTTGCCTAAAATAGGACAAGAATTAACTTGACTTTTTTGGTTTATCTGTTTAAATCCTGACAGCATACCTTGTAGAGAAAATGTCACTGGGCAGGTCTGGAAAAAAATTTTCAGGGCTCATTCATTTCTATATGGTTTTATAATGATAAGGTTCCAAAGCAGATAAAAGTACTTGATGAGATAAATGCATGTGTAGGGTTTAATATCAAGCAACAGTCTATTTGGCAACCTCAGCTGCTAATCAAACAATTACGAAATGGAAAGTACATCTTGTACAAGCTGACAAGCCATTAAATCAGGACAGCTGTGGGCAGACATACTGACACTGCAAGAATTACCAGAAAGCATTAATTTCAGCATTAATAAAATGGCAGTAAATAGATGACAGCTGCCAGATGAACTAGGAAATAAGGTTACTGGCCTTGTTAAGCTCCCGTCTCATTTTCTCAGGCACAAATTGATCAAGGTGGCGTCTGAAGTGAAGTGCATCAATGGCAACAATCTCAGTGCAGCGCCGCTGCCAGTCGTCCCTGGGAAGAAACAGAAAGGGGAGAAAGATGAGGAATAGGTAAAGTCACTCAAAACTCTCACAGGGGTCAGGATGCCAAGACTTTAGCAGTGTTAAAATAACAAAACAAAGAAACGAATCAGTATCTGCAGGTCTAAGCAAAACAGGAAGAGAGAAAATACTCTTCTATTTTCAGATTCTGAGGCATATATATTGTGTACTGTCAAGGCATTAAGCAGTAAAATGAAAACTTATCAAGAGAGAACAGAATGAAGTACTGTAAGCAGATATATCATTTACAGTGAGTCTCAGAGGTTAAAGGATATCGAAGCAAACAAAAGAAATTGAGTTCTTTGTTTTCCTCTAATACTAAAGACATGGCATTTGTACCTTGACAAGAGCTCATTCCTACTTTGCTTTGAGAGATCTGCTTTAAATCACTGGGGTTGTAACGTCACCATATATTGTCTAGGAAATAATCCCAATCAGCCAAGTGTTACAAAAAATGTGAAATAATTCAGTATAGCATTCTACCTCCTATGCTCAACTGTCATCAATGAGAGACTATTTTTAAAAAGACAAAGACATCAAAGTAGACAATAACATGTTGCCTGTGGAAACAGAAGAACTAGTTGAGATGGTAATTTTGAAAATGGGTAAAATTCCAAATATTTCATCTCTTTCTAAACTTGCATATATTGGTATGCCAAGCAACTTTTTACACTGCAGAATAACAATAGAAACCTTCATGCTTGTTTGCAAATAATTATCAGGAATAAACATCCACATAGATAATTGTTTGTTGCAACCACATATTTTAAACAAAATAAGGATAAAGAAACCAGAGGCTGGACTTGAGACATTACAAAGAATAAGTTTGTGGCACAGATATGTCTACATGGGCAAGAGCTGATTCTTTTTGCCATAATAGCTTTCTTGTTAAAAAACAAACAAAACAAAACAGAACAAAATGAAATACCCCACATGCTTTCAGGTAGCATTTCTGCAAAAATTTACCTCTGGTGAACTACACAATTTAGTGGGGAAGCAAGAATGTCAAGGCATAAAAACATTTCAAGAAGAAACAGGAGACAGCTGCAGCAAAATTCACAGTAGGGCCTGTCATCCACTGGTTTGTTGCATCAGGCCCACTGTCCCACATGGGTTTCCCTCATCTGACTCATTTCACAGAAAAATTAAGGATAATCAATAAGCTGGTCCAGGACTTTAGGCTCTAGCTATTAACAGAACTTATTCTAAATACCACCCCCCCCCATTTAAAATGTAGTTAATGGTTTAGGTATATTACATTATTAATTATTTTAAATTGTGGTAAAAAATATATAACATAAAATTAGCCATTTAAACCATTTTTACATGTACAATTCAGTGGCACTCACTACATTCACAATGCTGCTATTCTAAATAATTCTGAACTTGGAAGTTAACCTCCATTGCTCTGCTTTAAATTGGCAAGTTATGTAGGTAAAGAACTATAGAGAACTCTACCCCTCTTGTCTTTGCTTTAGACTTTTGGTTTTTATATTCTCTCTTTTTCCTTTTGGTATATGGAGATGGTAATACTGTTTTAACTGTCAATGAACCTGTAATACTGAACTTAAAAGAAAGCTCAATTGCTGAAATAAGGGTAGAAGGGATACAGAGTATATCAGGGTCAAGCTCACATTCTTTTGCCTTCAGTCATGCGATTCTAAAGACTCACCTTTCACTCCCATCTTCATGGCTCCGGGCCCAGCGATATGTCTCAGCATAGCCTGTGTATTCACTGTACTGTTCAGTACCTGAAACATATAATCTGTTACTATTAACTTCATACTGCGTGGTAAAAACATTCCACCTAAGATCAACAATAAGGCAAGGATTACTGCCCTCCATCACTTCTATTCAGCACTGTACTAAAGGTTTCCCCAGCCATTACAGTAAGAAAAGAAATAAAGGCATAAAGAGGGTAAAAAATAAGTAAAATTGCCCCTATTTGCAAATGTTAGGATTGTTTATATAGCAAATCCCAACGAATCAATGAAAGAAAGGAAGAGAGAAGAAAAAAAAAAAGGAATAGCTCATAAATTTAGGAAGATCAAAGGTATGTCAGTATATTAGCTAACAATGGGAAAATAAAACTTTAAAAAAATTCATTAACCATAATGTCAAAAAATATCAAATACCCAGGAGTAAAAACAGACATAGAAGACATCACTGAGAAAAAGTAAAAACTTAAATAAATGGAGAGATACTATGCTCTTGGGATAGAAGAATCAATATTGTTACAGTGTTAATTTTTGAAATACAGATTCACAACAATCTTAATAATAATCCCAGCAGACTTTTAAAAATTAATAATTGAGGTGATTTTAAAATTTATATGCAAATGCAAAAAACCTAGAATAGACAAAAAATTTTCGAATAAAGAAGAAAACTGAAGGACTCAACTACGTGAGTTAAATGCCTACTTGGTCTTAACCTAAGGAAAAACCAAGAGCTCAATGGAACTAGAATCCATAAGTAAATACACACTTCTATAGTCAACTGATTTTCAACAGTGGCGCCAGAACAATCCATCAGGGAAAGAATAGTCTTTCCAACAAATATTGCTGGAATAACTAGATATTCATAGGAAAAAAACCCCCACAAACCTCAAGTGCTATCTCACACTACAAATAAAAATAATTTTGAGATGAACAGACATAAACCTAAAAATTATATGATTTCTAGAAAAATATAGAATAGTTTTATGACATTGGTGGTAGGTAAAAATTTCTCAGAGGAAATAAAGAAGCAGAAATCATAAAATTTACAAAACAAAAACTAGAATATCAAAATTAAATACTTCTGGTTATTAAAACACATTTAGGAAAATGCTTAGGTAAGACTAGAAGAAAAATATTAGCAGAACAAGTATCTGACAAAGGACATGTATTCAGAATATCTGAAGAACTCTTATAAGTCAATAATAAAACAACTCAATTTAGAAAAATGAGAAGATTTGAACATAAACTTCACACAGGAAGATACATGACTGCCTAACAACTACATGAAATACATACTGCTCAACTTGATTAGTCACTAGAGAAATGCAAATTAAAACAACAGTGACATACCACTCTATACCCAAAAGAATGGCTAAAATCAAAAAGACTGACAACACTAAATGTTGGTGAGGATGTAGAATAAGCAGAAATCTCATATACTGCTGGTAGAACATTAAAACGGAACAAAAACTTTTGAAAAGAGTTTGGCAATTTCTTATAAAATTAAACATATATCCCACCTTTTAACCTAGAAATTACACTCCTAGGTATTTACCCCTCAAAATTAAAAATGTACGCCAACAAAAACTGTATAGAAGAATGTTCATAGCAGATTTATTCATAATAGTCATAATAGAGTTCAACCAGAGAAACGGAACCAGTAGGAAATACGTATGAAGAGGTTCATGGCAAGGAACCGGCATACACGATTATGGGAACTGACTAGGCAGGTCCAAAGGGCAGGCTAGAACTCTCAGGCATGGGCTGAAGCTGCTGTCCACAGAATGAATTTCTTCTTCAGGGATGTCTCAGCTCTGCTCTTAAGGCCTTTCAACCAACTGAATCAGAAAACTGCTCATTTAATGCAATCAAATTAACTTAGCTTAGTGTGATTAAATTAACCCCTTTATTTAAGGTTGACTGACTGTGGACCTTGATCACATCTACAAAACACTTTCATAGCAACACCTAGATTTGCCAGAACTGACCACATTATACACTCGACATTGTATACTTCAGTGTGCATAAATTTTATTTCAGAAAAAAAAAAAAAGAAAAAGAAAAGACCTGAAGACAAATAGTGAACCCCACTTAACAGGTTTGCTTTTTGCAGTGACATGGTTTAGTAGTTCTGAAACCACCCTTTGTATATTCTAGGCTTCAGCAAATGAGAAAATAAATTAAGAAGATACCAGAAGCCCCATTTTTCGCTATTGGGAAAGAGATTACCAAATATAGAAAGGGGGAAGACTACAATGTACACTGTGATATTGGATGAGAATGGGAAGTGTCAATATGAAGTCATAGCTGTGTGTGTGAAATATATATATATGTCCTAGTTCAAATCTTGGTTTCTAAAAACTACTCCAACTAAAATCCAGGACTCCTTGGACAAATAGTTGATTTCAGAGCTAGGGCAGGGAATATACAAAATGAGTCTAGAACATCTTTCTGTGCTAAAAAAAGAAGTAAATGCTCAAAGAAGGAAGTGCATTAAAGAATGATGGGCACACGTCAAAAGCACACAATAGCTGACTTGAAGGAGCCCCACTGATCAAATCTGGGACAATTTAGCATCAAACAGATGATAGTAATGGATTATAACCCATTTAATAAAATAAGAATCCATGTATCTATATAAATATTAATAAATAAGTATACACAAATGAGGAAGAAGGGAAAATCCTTCCTTACAGTAGAATGCCAACTACTAAATGTAGAAGGAATGATTGGAGTTAAAAAAATTATTAATGGCTGCTAAAATTAGTAAGTGAAAGTTTGATGATGACAGGATATTCAGTTTCAAAGTATATAAAACACATTAATTACAAAGTGAAAAAGAATAACCTGATGGTGGAGAAACCTGGTGGACCCCACCTTAACCAAGCCATTACACCTATATCATAAATATCGGGAGAAATCATTACCACTTGTCTCCTCAAAAGACATTCTAAGAAAAACACAATATCACTTCAGTGGAATTCCTACCAAAATGAATAAACTGAATCTAATTTGGGAGAAACATTAGGCAAACCCCAAATGAGGGAGATTCTATTAATACAAAGTAAGTGGCTTACAGACTTCAGAAATATCAAGATGAAAAAATATAAGGAAAGACTGAGAAAGTGTTCCTGTTTAAAAAACACATGACAACTAAATGCAAGGTATAAGCCTAGACTGGCTGAAGACGGGGGGAACAAAAGCCACAAAAGACATAATTGAGACAATTGACAAAATTAGAACATAGACTAGTGCGTAGGCAACAGTACTGTATCAATGTTAAATTTCCTGACTTTGATAACTATGCTATGCTCATATAAGAGAATGGCCTAATTCTTAGGAAATATACATCGAAATATTTAGGGGTACATGGGCACAATGTCTCCAATACACTCAAACAGTTCAGAAAAATAACATTGAGAAAGAGTGATGAAGCAAATGGGACAAAAATATAAGCAGGTGAATCTGAGTAAAGATTTTATGGAAGGCCAGGCGCGGTGGCTCACGCCTCTAATCCTAGCACTCTGGGAGGCCGAGGCAGGCAGATTGCTCGAGGTCAGGGGTTCGAAACCAGCCTGAGCAAGAGCAATACCCTGTCTCTACTATAAATAGAAAGAAATTAATTGGCCAATTAATAGATATAGAAAAAATTAGCCGGGCATGGTGGCACATGCCTGTAGTCCCAGCTACTGGGAGGCTGAGGCAGGAGGATTGCTTGAGCCCAGGAGTTTGAGGCTGCTGTGAGCTAGGCTGACGCCACAGCACTCACTCTAGCCTGGGTGACAAAGCGAGACTCTGTCTCAAAAAAAAAAAGAGTATATGGAAATTCTATGTATTATTCTTGTCACTTTTTCTGTAAGTCTGAAATTGCATATACACATATATATGTACATATAAAAACATGTATATAATATAAAGCTATGAAAAATACTCTATTTTTATATATGATTAAAATTTTCCATAATAAAAATTTTAAAGATTTAAACTTAATACTAGAGTTTATAGTCTATTCCTTAGCACACTGCTTCTTACAAATAATTTTTTTTTTTTTCTTTTCTTTTTTTTGAGACAGAGTCTCACTTTGTTGTCCAGGCTAGAGTGAGTGCCATGGCGTCAGCCTAGCTCACAGCAACCTCAAACTCCTGGGCTCGAGTGATCCTTCTGCCTCAGCCTCCCGAGTAGCTGGGACTACAGGCATGTGCCACTATGCCCGGCTAATTTTTTATATATATATATCAGTTGGCCAATTAATTTCTTTCTGTTTATAGTAGAGACGGGGTCTCGCTCTTGCTCAGGCTGGTTTTGAACTCCTGACCTTGAGATATCCGCCCGCCTTGGCCTCCCAAGAGCTAGGATTACAGGCGTGAGCCACAGCGCCCGGCCCAAATAATTTTTTTGAAATTTGAATACTGTGTATTAGATGATATTACTTTTAATTTTTTAATTTTTTTATTTCAGCATATTATGAGGGTACAAGTGTTTAGGTTACTTATACTGCCTTTGCCCCACCCGAGTCAGAGCTTCAAGTGTGTCCATCCTCCAAGAGATGACATTATTGAATTGTTAATTTTCCTAGGTCGATAATTGTTTTGTGGTTTTATAAGAGATTGTCCTATTCTTTTTAATTTAATTTTTAATTATTATGGGTACATAATAGTTGTATATCTTTATAGGGTACTTAAAATAATTTAAATTTATGCTTCAATTCCTATAAATTTACCTAGAATTTTGGGCAAGATCTCCCGCTACAAATCAAGAAAATCAACTGTATTTCCACACAGTGGCAATGAATGATCAGAAACTGAAATTTTTTAAAGAAACCATTTACAATAGTAACAAAAATTATGCAATCAAAAATGTAAAAGAGTGAAAACTATAAAATATTACTGAAAAAGAATTAAAGACCTAAATAAACAGAGAGATACATCTTATTTATGTGTCAATGACTAAATATTGTTAAGATGTTAATTTACCCCCAATAGATCTATAAATTAAAAAGTCTATATTAAAATTCCAGAAAGCTTTTTTGTAAATATTGAAAAACTGATTCTAAAATTCCCCAAAACAATTCTGAAAGACAAAGTCAGAGGAGTCATGCTACCTGATATTAAGAATTATTAAAATGCTACAGTAATCAAAACAGAAAGAATAAAAATAGACTTAAAAAGTTTAAAACTTCTGTTCTTCAAAAGTCACTGTAAAAGAATGAAAATATATGCTAAAATGTCTGAGAAAGGACTTATTATATCCAAAATATATAAAACACTTTTAAAACTCAATAAGAAAAACTAACCAAATTAAAACATGGATATTATATGGTTTCATGGGTACAGCCATGTTAAAACTTAATCTAATTGTATATTTTATATAAACAGTTTAACATATATTAATTATATCTCAATAAAGCTATTTTTAAAAGTGTAATCTAACTCCTTTACTAGATCATCAGCTCCTTAAGGGCAGGGACTATAAATTATTAATATTTGTTTCTCCATTAGCATCTTGTAATGCAACAATATAAGCTGAGTAAGCACTTGCAGAATAAACATAATAATGAGCAAAAGACATTTAATTGAGATGACAATAATGAGTCCAGAAATAGTCTGAAGGCACTACATAATTGACAAATACAAAAAATTTACACCTATAGAGACAACAAGGCATGGTAAAAAGAGCATCACATTGAGATCAGGAAACATGAGCAACCTAAAATGAATCTTTACTAGCCAGGTGACGTTAGATAACCAAACCTCACTACACTTCATTACATCATCAACAAATTCAGGGATGTTAATAACTCTTATGTTCTTTACTTCATAGAATTTCTTGGCAAACTAAATAAGACAAGTAAATATCTTTCAAAATCATGAAACAGTCAGTATTGGTGCTTAACTTAGTAAGGGGGTACAGAAACCTAAGATAGATGACTATTTATGTGAGGGTTAAAAATGACCTGGTCTACTGGACTGATTGGAACCAAGATAGCCAGAAACACTCTTCTTGTTTTCTATTTCTGGCCTAACAGTAGAAAGCCTCGTTTTTCCTGTTCATGAGACAAACTACCTATTCTGATTTCTTAACTATAAAAACAAATATCTGTTCTGTCTTTCGCAAAGAAAGTGGTTGAAAAATATAAGATATATTTTTTATTTCAAGTTAGGATCATTTCAGTCTTCTTTCTTGAGATGATTAAGAGTAGATTTAGTTCCTTCAGGTACAGGAAATCAAAAATGCAAATACAAATGCTTTTGTTCTAAACAAATTAAATCCTGGGTTTTCTAAGTAGACACTTTTTAAAATTATGCCACTGTCTCCTTCAAAAAAGGAATAGCTTTAACTCGTTTAAAATTGAAATTTATTAACCAACTATGATGAAAATGCAAAGGTAAACAACAACATAAGACTGACCTTTGTGATAGCTCTTTCTAGGGATGGCCCATAAGACTTCCTGGTCAAAGATAGACCTTTACTAAAGGAAAAAACTAGAAGGAACCCATTAAAATCTTATCAAGAGTTCATGACCCGGCTGGGCACGGTGGCTCACGCCTGTAATCCTAGCACTCTGGGAGGCTGAGGCGGGTGGATTGCTCAAGGTCAGGAGTTCGAAACCAGCCTGAGCAAGAGCGAGACCCCGTCTCTACTATAAATAGAAAGAAATTAATTGGCCAAATAATATATATAGAAAAAATTAGCCAGGCATGGTGGCACATGCCTGTAGTCCCAGCTACTCTGGAGGCTGAGGCAGTAGGAATGCATGAGCCCAGGAGTTTGAGGTTGCTGTGAGCTAGGCTGACACCACGGTACTCACTCTAGCCTGGGCAACAAAGAGAGACTTTATCTCAAAAAAAGAAAAAAAAAAAGAGTTCATGACAACTTTATGAGTTTTTAGATGTAGTAGAGTAAGAAACATTCTTAGTTTCTCTTACTAGGAATAAAAGTTTGTAATGAACACAGGAAAAACTATTTGGAGATTAAAAAATTTCTACTTACCAACGGACCCTTGGCAAGAGGTTTATATGAAAGACATCTATCCAAATTTCATTAGCATCACTCATACAGTGGTGAGTATGTAGTAATTAGAACACTCTTGCTTTTAATTCTCATGATTAATAAAAATTTAGAAAAGATAAGCACAAGTAAGAAAATGTTTGATTTCCAAACATTTTAGGAAAACTCCCACAGAATCTGGATCTTTCTCAATAAGCCGGCGTCATTTAGCAACTGGGCTGTTTTTGTAGTGATAAGCACTTCTGGCATTGTAATGCTGTAAGTTGACCCCAGTATTATAAGCAATGCTGTCTACTTGTAGTCATTTCTATTAATATCAGCTCAGCTGACACTCAGAAAAGATGTAAGGACTTGTAATGTCTGGGATGATCTGATTCACTAGAGGGCAGGTTTTATGTTAAATATACGAATACTCTGCTCCATGTCTAGGCATCTGCTTTATGTGGTCACCAAACAAACAACAAAACAACCCCCCCCCCAGAGGCACTTAACTCACTTTGGTATTGAAGTTATTTTTGCTGGATGTTGTAGAGCAGCAGTTCCCAACCTTTTTGGTACCAGGGAATGGTTTCATGGAAGACAATTTTTCCATGGGTGGGTGGGGAGTGGAATTCAGATGGTGATGCCAGCAGCGACATGGCTGCAGAGCTCTGTGGCCTGGTCCCTAACAGACCACGGACTAGTACCAGTCCGTGGTCTGGGGGTTAGGGATGGCAATTATAGAGAAGCAAATGAAAGAAGGGAAAAAGGAAAAGAGAAGACTAGAGTTTTAATTTTTTTCCTCAGGCTGGGCGCAGTGGCTCACGCTTGTAATCCTAGCACTCTGGGAGGCCAAGGAGGACGGATCGCTCAAGATCAGGAGTTTGAAACCAGCCTGAGCAAGAGCAAGACCCTGTCTCTACTAAAAATAGAAAGAAATTAATTGGCCAACTAAAAATATATAGAAAAATTATCTGGGCATGGTGGCGCATGCCTGTAGTCCCAGCTATTTGAGAAGCTGAGGCAGAAGGATTGCTTGAGGCCAGGAGTTTGAGGTTGCTGTGAGGTAGGCTGATGCCATGGCACTCTAGCCTAGGCAAAAAGTGAGACTCTGCCTTAAAAACAAACAAACAAAAAAATTCTTTTCCTCTATTCATACTTACTGAAAGGTTTTAACTCATGGCTGCCCCAGGGAGGATCACAGTAAATAGAGGGATAACACTGTCTAGATAAAAGTATTTGCCTGTTTGCATGACCTGTTTCATATTCATTTAAAAGTCTGATACCAACCAGATGTCCCACGATGATGATAAATTTAATTTATTTCCAATTTCTCAAACTCTTCTACAGATTCAGGCAGCACACTCACAGCCATTAGCTCACTGAGCCTGGGTGCATCATTGAAGGAATGGAATTGATCAGGCAGATAGATTGCAGTGCATGGTTAAGAGTCTCCTAAGAAGGGAGATGGCAGACATCCAGACATCAAATAGATGATGAAATGGCCATTTCCATTAAGGGAACATCACATCACAGATATTAATTAGGAGGCACTGCAATAAAGTTAAGTGGATGTGGGAAAAAATGCTGAGTTAAAAGTCACCCCAAATGTCCTTAGCCTGAGGTAATTATAGATCTAAAAGTGAGTCAGGGATCTGCAATTTTCCATTGATTTTACAATGGCTGCAGGTAAGTTAGAGAACTGATGTAACTCCAAAGTAATCCTTTTTTAGACCAGGAAGACACTATCTTTAAAAAAGAAAATATCCTAATGTTTTTCTTTTAACATTCTTACTTTATTCCTAAGGGAAATGACATCCTTTATCTACAGCAACACTAACAACAGATGACAAGGTACTTACTACTTTCAAGAGAAATGAAGCAAATGAAGTAAATTATCTTTAAGTTTTAATGCCAGTATTTTGCCAAGTTTTTTATTTCAATGATGTATATTCGCCTTAAAAATTGATGGAATATTTTGTTATGAGTCTTCAGTTCAAATCTAGCATAGCTGTTAAATATTAAAAATCTTTTAAAGTATTATTCAATATACTCAAATGACAGAGACAGTCACATTCCAAACCTTCAGAGCTCCCAAATACAGTGTGAGATCAATATTCCAAGCATTTAGTTGCCTAACAATAGATTTATGCCAGGTTATTTTAATTTTTTGTTCTATAATTCCTTACACTCTTACCCTCCCACCACCTGCATCCTTCCTATACATCAGCAGTCCCCAACCTTTTGGCACTGGGAACTGCTTTCATGGAAGACAATTAGGCTGCAGACAGGGGATGGGCGAGATGGTTTGGGGATGATTCAAGCGCATTACATTTATTGTGTAGTAAGACCTCTCTGCTAATGATAATCTGTATTTGCAACCACTCCCTAAGCTCTAGCATCACCGCCTCAGCTCCACCTCAGATCATCAGGCATTAGATTCACATAAAGAGCACGGAACACAGATCACTCGCATATGCAGTTTACAGTTGGGTTTGCACTTGTATGAGAATCTAATGCCACTGTGGCTGATCTGATGGGAGGCGGAGCTTATTTGGTGATGCAAGCAACGGGAGCAGCTGTAAATACAGACAAAGCTTTGCTTGCTCACCTCCACTCACCTCCTGCTGTTCGGGCCTGTTCCTAACAGGCCACCAGCGGGTACCAGACCAGTACCAGTTCACAGCCCACGGGCTGGTGATTGCAGCTATACATGATAACCAACAAATGTAGCTTGATGACCAATATGTGAATTAAGGAAATTTTGAGAATTAAAGAGGTTTATCTTTCCATTTTAGTATAATTTGGATCATAATCTCAGAATTCTGGGTGAAATACTGTCACTTCAAATAGCTGACTGAGGTTGTACCTAAGAAGAAATTTGTTTGCTGAGGTTCCAATCTTAATTTTTTACAGAAACTCAGACAATTAAAAATTGTCTGTTACCTTATCAAAACAGCAGAAACACAGGGATAAGAATTAATATAGGATGTCTAAATGATATAGAATAACTCACTGAAAGCCCCTTTACCAATGGGTGCTTACAAAAGATAAGGAGACATCAGCAAAAATGGTGAAGTAAAAACTGCTAAAAATTCTCTTTTCCATGAAAGCTATGAGAACAATGTGAGAATCATAGTAAGAATCAAGTATGGAAACTAAGCAAAGGCTGCAGCAATCCAGGGAGTATTTATTCAAGGAAAACTGGCTATATCTTTGTAAAAACAAAAACTTCGTGATGCTTTCATTTACCCTATTCCTATCCCACTCTCCCAAGCTCCACTGTAACTTAAAAACCTGTCTTACATAATCAGTGAGAAAATCAGCAGCCTGGCAGCCACCAGAGAGGCATATGAAGACTGAAACTCTTTCAAAGTCCCATTCTTAGAGAACTGTCAATATTTTACCTGTCTGGTAGTCCCCAGAAAAACCTCACTCAGAGGGCTGTCTTTACTTTACTGGACTTGGAGTGTGCCCAATCTGAAAAGACTAATCCTCACAAGTGTTTGATGAAAACAATTACAGGAAATTATTTAACACTAAGGCTGCCTGAAGTGATGGCTAATAGTTGGGGCAAACAATAGGCTAATCAAAAAGCTTCAAAGGAAAAGCTGAGGCCTGAGATGTACATAAAGGGCTTTGAAAAGTTCTAATATATTCTTAGGAATCGAGAAGACCACATGCATGCCCATAGCTGTGCAAATGATTGGGAAATATTTGAGAAGGCCCTCAGCTCTCCCCTTTGCCTGACCTTGAGGCTCTGTGTAAGTAGGAAGTGAAGGCTAAGGCAGAGTCATCAAGTGCCTGGTAGCATATTGAAGGTGAGCACCAACATGCATATAGAGCCCTTCAGCAAAGACTGAGAGACTTAGTTTTAGGTATTTAAGGAAATCTCTTCAAACATTAGCAGACCACTAACCTAACTGAGCAGAAACTTCACCAGCCACACATGAGAAAGAACAGTGACTTTATAAAATTAGTTTAGAAAAGTCATTAAACAAATAAGAAACAGCAACGACAATGAGCTCTGATGAAAAGGGAAAATATGATTTCCAGGGTAACCACATTATAGTATTTAAAATGTCCAGTTTCTAACAAAAAATTATGAGACATAGATAAAAACGAAAAAGTATGCCCTATACCCGGCAAAAAAAGGAGTCAATAGTAACTGCCCCTTGAGGAGCCCAGACATTGGACTTATTAGACTAAGACTTTACATCAGCTATTTTAAATATGTTCAAACAACTAAAGAAAACTATATCTAAAGAACTAAAGGAAAGTATGAGAATGTTACTTCTTAAATAGAGATCAAAGAGATAGAAATTATAAAAAAAGAAAGAAATAGAAATTTTGGAATTGAAAAGTACAAAACTAAAATAAAAAATTTATTAGAATTCAAAGCAGATTAGAGCAGGCAGAAGAAATAATCAGTGAACTTGAAGAGAGGTTGAGATAATCCAATCTGAAGAACAGAAAGAATAAAGAATGAAGAAAAACACAGATTTAGAGACCAACATCAAATACATCAAAATATAATAATCTGGGAGTCCCAGAAGAGGAGGAGAGAAAGGGGCATAAAATTTACCAAATTTGATGCCAACCATTAATCTAAATACTCAAGTAACTCAATGAACTCCAAGTAGGATAAAGTGAAAGAGATCCACTCCTAGAGACATAATCAAACTGCTGAAAGACAAAGACAAAAGAGAGAATCTTTAAAGCAAAACTTATGGACCAAGATATGCTCCTGAAGGTTGCCTACAAATGTAATGGAAGCAAAGAGTGTGGCTTCAAGATTAGATATATCTTGGAGTCAGTTTTTTCAGATACCTCTTGGGAGGTAATTCAGTTGAGTACATATTTCATTCAACATACAGGGGATGGTTTTTCTCTTACTGTGATCTTTGGGAATAACAATAAACCAGATTCTCAACCCAGGTGAGTGGTTACTCTCCTACACTCGTTTAAAAGCAGCAATAGATTCCAAGATGAAATAAGAATTCCAGTTTTGCAGGGGAAAAAAAGTACCAACAATTGATGGTGTATTATGGCTTTTAGGTAGGAATGTTCTTTTAGGTATTTGAATAAAAGGCTCAGCTTATATATGGTGGCTGATTAAGGGTCTCTTAAGAGGCATGAGGTAATCATTAATTTTTATAGCTCATTCACAAGAAAATAGTATGACAGTTTGAAGAAATTTAAATAAAAGAAAATTTAAATCTCTATCAGACCTACAATATAAATTTGACTAAATTTCTACCCCCTCTTCCCATATTAACTTAAAGAAATCAAGGAGAAGCATTAAGATAATAATACTTTTTCCTTTAAGATTAGAAATTAGGGTGAACATACAATTACTGATTTTTCTCCCATAAAGCTCACTGTTGTATTGGCTCTCTCTAAATGCTGTAAATCTGCTTTTTATATTTATTTACTGTCTCCATATTGAAGTATAACAAATAACTTAAAAAAATTATCTATTTTTAATTGAAACAATTCATTTTCAAAATATAATGGAAGAATGACAATAGAATACATACTCAAAGGTCTATCACTATGTTCTTTTTTGGAGCATTGTATCTTTTTTTTTTTTATTTCGGCATATTATGGGGGTACAGATTTTAAGGTTTCAATAAATGCCCATTTCCCCCCCTGGAGCATTGTATCTTATCATACAATTTCAAACTGGAGGATAACTGAATAGTTTTTACCTCTGTTCCTCAGATAAAGATGCCAAGAAAGAAAAGGTAGGGATAAAATGTTTTACTCAAGACTAGGAAAATGAGACTGTAACAATTTCAAAAAGCAAGTATAAATTAATGAATAAAAATATCAGGACCAGGCCAAGTGCAGTGGCTCATGTCTGTAATCCTAGCACCTCTGGGAGGCCAAGGTAGGAAAGCTTGAGATCAGGAGTTCAATAATAGCCTGAGCAAGTGTGAGACCCCATCTCTACTAAAAATAGAAAAAATTAGCTGGGCATGGTAGTACGTATCTGTAGTCCCAGCTCCTTGGGAGGCTGAGGCAGGAGGATCACTTGAGCCCAGGAGTTCAAGGTTGCTGTGAGCTAGGCTGACTCCATTGGCACTCCAGCTTGGGCAATAGAGTGAGACTCTGTTTAAAAAAAAAACAATTGGGACTAATGCCCATGGAAGAGCAAAGTTATACCTGGGTAGTATCTAGTCTTCATCACAGACATTCATAGATGGGGGGAAAACTATCCTGTTATCCAGACTTCCCAAAACTAACCTGTGATAATAAGACATTCATTGTGATCCAGCACCTCAGTGAAGAGTCGTGAAACAATCAACTCAGGATTGATTAAAAAGCGGATTTCTTCTTGCACAAGTCCTGCACTAGTTACACCACCTCCAACGAAGCGATTTGCAAAATCCACCTATTTGGGAAAATGTGACATGTTAAATAATGGTCTAAAATTACTTACATATATGATAAAGAAGCAAACACCCTCTAAATTCTAATCTTCTATTCCTCTGCCATGAAAATCAATCCCCAAATTAGCCCATCCCAAGAAGGACAGATAACAGTTGCCTGTATTCTTTCATCTCATTGCAGTTAACATCCCTGCGTATTTCTTTGGATCCTAAAACTGTAAAAGGAACCTAGAAAATGAAGCTCTTAGGCAAAATAGTATGTATTATATGGATTCTTGTTTATAAACCTTATTTGTACCCCAAGGGCCACAAATCAAGAGAAGTCTTTTATCTGGGAAGGTTTCAAGGTCAATTCCCCGCACTCACTACTTAATTTCCCTTTAGGTATTTCATATGACTTTAATATATTATAACTTTCTTATATAATATGGCCATCAAACACTTGCCCTAAAGAACAAATAACTTTAAAAAATTATCTATTTTAATTGAAACAGATCATTTTCAAAATAAAATGGAAGACTGACAATAGAACGCATACTTAGAGGTATATAAATAGTAATTGACTGTTTGGGGGTAACCTTTTTCAATTTTATTGGAAGAATAAAGGAATAGAATATTTGTCTTTCTAAATTTAACTGCAAACCCCCAAATGTGTGAAAATTGCTATTTTTTAAAAATGTAGTAAAAGAAAGAAGGAAGAAAGAAAACCTAGTATTATAATGACAAAAATTCAACTAAATCAATATTTCCAACTTTGCTTGAAACTCTATATAAGCTTTATGTGAAGTACTTGATGGGATTACCAAGCTCCTACTAATACAGAGGAGCTACATACTCCTCAGGAGAAGGCAAACCCAACCTGCCAGCATTATTTCAGTTTGTCTTAACCTCACTAAGCACTACAATGTGTCCAACACTATGTCAGGCCCTATATGGCAATATGTAAGAAATGATGTCCATCTTTACTTTATTCTACCTGAGGAGCTGGATTACACACCTCCCCACAAAACTTGTGTACATACGTAGTCATACACACAAGAAAAAGAGAATTTACTAAGTACTGTAAGAGAGGGTTATACGCTTTCAAACTATTGTAAAATATAAGATTTCTTAAAACTTGTTCATGTTCTCTAAAGCGACTGATATTAAATGATAATCTGAAGACTATTTTACAAAATAATGAAATAGAATATCAATCTTTTGATATGTAAAAATATGTGAAAAGACAGAAATTAGTAGAAGGCAAGGTAGTCTTCTTTCATCATAGAAGAACTACCAGAAAATACAGAAATATACTACTGATAAGTTCTTAAAATGAGTTACCACAGAGAATTTGTATTTGAGTTTGTATTCTGGAGTACTAAAATCAATGCTAAAAACACAGATTGACTCTTTAGCTTATATAGAGTGCTAATTTTGGTGAAACTAGGCTGTTAATTAGAATTTGTTAGCTACTACATATAAGGTCTTTGGGCAAAGGGGCTTCATGGCTTAAACTGTTCAAATCAACAAATATTTATTCAACAAATACTGTGCTGGGAATCATGGGATACAAAGATGAATAAGACGTGTGTGGTTCCCAGCCTCACAGCATTTGCAATCTAGATGGGAGTCAGGCACATAAGCAGAATGATAAGTTGATTATTAAAGAACCTACAAGTATGTATTCGATATTTCCCAAATAATACAATTAACTAAAATTGGAACGTGGGAGGAGGTAGGGGAGCGTTACAAGAGGACGTGGCATTCAATCCAGACTTAGCTGACATGCAGGCGGAGGGAATAGCTATGCAAGGACATAGGGAAAAAACCAAATGTAAATTGCTGCATGAGGGAAATGGTAAACAGATTCCTCATGCCTACCTGCAACGCAGAGTACGTAGAAGGTGATGAGGTGGTTCTAGAGAATTGTTATGTACTTCTGAAGGTTCTGGGAAAGACTCAAGTAACAACTGAATCTGTGTTTTAGGAAGATAATTCAGGCTAGAGTTTAAAGAAAAAACTGGAAAAGTGTAAAATTAAAAGCAAAGAGCCTGGTTAGGTGACTACTAAATAGTTTAGACAAGCACTACTAGGGCTTCAAACAGGGCAGTGTTAAAGTAAAGGAAAGAGAGGAGACCCAGCAAAGAAATAAAATGCCCTGCACTTGAGAACTAGAGACTGGCTGAGTGCCTGTTAGTATAATGGCATTGTGAATACAAATGAGAAACAGACAAGGTTTGAGATCGGCCTAACTTAATTTTTACTGGAATAAGGTAATGTAACTAAAATAAAAGAATAAGCTCTATCCAACTTATGTAATGATCATGGAATACATTCAATGTACATGCTATTGTTCACTCTTTGAACAAAATTCCAACATTTATTACTTAAAAGGTATGCACAGAAATAAATATACTAAAGTAAGTAAGTCTCTAAAAGCAGAGGTCTTTTAGAAAACCAAAGTTTCCCCTACTTAAGAAAGTTCTTAATGAGAGGCTCTCTATAACAGGTGAAAAACCTGTTCCAGTACATGAAAACAAGCATATAAGTGCTTCTTTATTTTTAACCAGTCATTTTCCAAGTGTCATTACTTTAAAGCTACTTGTTCAGATTACTCATCTTCTGAATTATAACTTGATGAAAAGAGAGAAATGATAACACTCCTTAGAGAGGGTTTGTTGTTGTTGCCATTCAGCATAATGTAATTTATATTCTACACAAGGAGCTTTGTAGCATTGCAATACAATATTCACTGATCTCCTGGGGAGACCTGGCATGAGTATGGAGAACAATTAATAGTTAGAAGCCTTTATGGTATTCTTTTAATCTACCGAGGTCTCACATTTCATCTATAATATATTCCAGGCAAATGGGGGAGAATCCCAGTCTTGACTACTGTTAAATAATTCCTTATTAAATTGTATTGTAATAAAGGTCAGCATTCCTGTGGTGCTAACTAGCAATAGCTTTGTTCATGCGTGTTAAGAATCCCTCAGTGCATCCAAGACTTTAATGTAGGAAAGAACTTAATCAAGCAAAGAATGTGGGGGAAAGAATAATAGTTGTTTGAAACAATATTTAAACATATTTTAAAATTATATTTTTAAATAGAAGTATATGATTAAATACAGATTAAAGTATGTTTTGCTTTGTTTTGTGCCAAAGCTAAATACAGGACAAATATTAATTCAGTTATCCTAAGTGTTTTTATTTATACACTTAAATAACCACTGGGAGAAGGTGATTTAAAGCTAAACATGGTTTGTCCTTTTAAAGATTTTAATTACAAATATTTCCAAATAAAAACACCATTCTAAAAAGAATCTCAGTTTCATTGGTCATTTGCAACATATAATAAGTAGCCACACTCAGTCTAGTCATTTTATAATAAACATTAAATTATTCTAAGAAATCAGCCCATTTTCAGGCAACTGCTTTCTTTAGCTTCTGACCCAACATAAACATCAAAGAAGGAGCTAAGAAGAAAAATCAGCTATTACCAGTACAAATGGGATAGTGTACAAGCTACTGTCAAAGAAAACTAAGTTTACAATGCTCCTATAAATGGGATAAAGAACACAAAACACTAATATTTTGTCTCTGATTATTGAATTCAAAAAAACTACTACAAATCAAAAGATTAGGTTAGGTGTTACTACATTTTCAAGCTAAATACATGAGGTGTTTTGTTGACCCCTTTCTCCAAAAATACCTTTTAGAGGGGCGATAATGAGGATTGGGGGATGGACAGAATTACCTACTCTATAACAGGGAAAAGGACACTAGCAAGCACAGCTAGCTCATGTGCCTAAAATTGTTACACATGGGAGACAGGTCTTTCTAATCAATCAGATGCCTGCCTCCTAGACCTAAATAAGGTTGTGGGTGGCAGAAAAACAACTCAAGCTGGTCATCATTTGGGGCACAGCAAGTGTCTTTAAAGAAAAAGACCAAAACTGCCTGGTGAAAGCTTGTCAAGACTATACCCTGGGAACTTCCTCCACTGTCAACCTACAATCAATGTCTGAACCAAGAGGACTGATGTTGTCCAGATCTTGGGATTTTCTGTCAAAGGCTTTTTAAAGAAGCACATGTAAGAAACAGAGAGCATACACTGGCAAATAACATTACTGAGGCTGTCAAAGTGATCTGTTTGGTGTTTTTCTCCATTCTGCTATCATGCTTCTTTGTATTAAATCAGTTTAGGAGACAGTTTTTCAAATTTCTTGTGCTGTCAGAAGCTTGACAAGAGAAGGCCCTAAACACACAGACACTACTGAAGCTCACCTACCTGTAGCATGCCTCGGCCATTTCCTTCTATGGTACCTTCGTAAGTGACATGCAATCGCGTCAAGGATTTTTCACATCTACAATATAACAAGATATTCCCTTATTCATTTTTTAGTATATGTTTTCCAATTTTTAAAAATTCTATGAATTCTGAAACTCAAGCTAGAACCATCTCAGATCCCTTATTCTTTTTTAATGACGAGTAATTCACTACAGACAAATCTGCAAATATAGATAACTATAAAAAAATCAAAACCACCCCTAATCTCAAAAGCCATAAACAGATACCCATTATTAATATTTTTGATATTGTCCTCCAAAACTTTTTCTTATTCAAATATATAAATATACATATTTAAATCAAAATGAGACAACATACTATTTGAAACCTGCTCTTCCTGTAAATAATATCAAAGTTTCTCTTCTTTAAAACAGTTGAAAAACTTAAAATACAGAAAAATTAACATCTATGAAATTTTATTATGCTATAGTTGCAACTTGAGGAAAAATATAGAAAAACTGGCAATAAATCATATATGACTGTCAGATGGGCTCTATTTTCACTAGTTTGATAACTATGTGTATGTGTCAGCAGCATGTGTCTTAATGAAAACACATGTCATAGAAATTTTGAACTACAGTATTTTTATATGAATATGGTTGACAAATGAACCTAATACCTGTAAGGCATTTTGAAGGTACAATTAGTTTCTTTCCTTTTCACTATGGTCACTGAGGTATATACCTGGTTTAGATGATATTAAAATCCAATTTTATCATATTAATAGTATTTTATAGCATTTTTTCCTTACTGAATTTTTCTCCTGATCACTTACTGAATAAAAAATATAAATTGTAATAAATGTAACAGATGAGATTCAAACTCCTAAGGGTGGCAATAACTTTATTTTTGTGGGGGAGGTAATTATATTTTTAAAAAATAATTTAGGAGGCTAGCTGGCAAGGCACTATTTACTCAGGTTCACTTGCTTCCTTCTTTCTTGGTTTCAATGACTCCAAATACATTTCTGGCAAAATGCCAGCCCAAGAGACTGATAACCTTAAACTCAAGGTAATTCTATATAGGTTCTGTTCCAAGAGCTTTATTTATATTAATTCATTTAGTACTCATAACAACCCTATTACTATCTCCTTTTATAAATGGGAAAACAGAGCACGAAACATTTAAATAACCTGCCCATGGCTAGTAAATAAAGTAGCAAAAATTTATTTGAACCTAGGTAGCCTAATTCAGTGGCTCAAGCTCTTAACCAATATGCTATATTTCTAGAAAAATTACTTTCCCAAAATTTGATTTTTTTTTAACATTCTTTTTTTGGGTCCTACTTTCCCAGTCATTTTATTCAGAGGGAGACCACCTGTGAGGATACTACTGAAAAGATAAAGAAATATAATACAAAAATCTCTGGGCTGTCAGTCAAAACTTCAAAACAGAAATTCCATCTGTTGTCATCTATTCTCCATACTGAAGTTGGCAACTTTATAGTACAGTTCTCAATAAAATTATGAAATTGCTAGAAACTTTTTGTTTTGAAACATCCTCCAACTTCCCAATAGATCTCCCTTTCCAGTCCCAGCAAATCCTCTACATCCCTACATCAGGAATCAAAAACACAGACAATTCTGGCTCTGTGATTAAGCCTGGCTAAGATATTCACTGATAATCAAAAGGTTAACTACAACATAACAGAGACTTGGAATTTCAGAAAAGCCTCTATGTTCCTGGCACCCATTTGGCCCCTTACTCTTGGGAACACCAACAATCATCTCTTCTTCAGCCTCCCTCCTTAAGTGAATGCATGTCTCTGGTTCTATGGAGTCTGGGAGATTGATTTTAATTACATTCTCCAACTCATTTATGAAGCAGCTAAAACAAAAAAGAGATTAATGAAATAAAAATAAGTTAGACAAGGTATCCAGTTAAATTCTGCCTATCAAAGTTAAGGGAACAATCTTGGTCTTATTAGGGGCAAAATTACTGCATCTCATTGACACAGCAGCCTTGGTAGTCTCTCCCACATGGTGACATACAAATGGGTGTTCTTTCATATTAGTGTCAAATGAATATCAGATGCAGAGTAGAGATCCTGGCTCAATTAAAAATAAGCTCTATAGACCAGCAGTTACTTGTTAAAGAAAAAAAAAAAAAAAAAAAAAAAGCTCTTGGAATGACCCATAAAATCTACACCAAAGTGATATGAACAAAACATATACATTCCTGTTAGAAACTAATAGAAGAGCACAGAAAAACAATCCACTATACTCTGGTTGGGCCAGATAACATAGCAGAATGTTACTTTTAGTTTTAGGCACCATATTTTAAGAAGGACAAATGAATAGGAGTATGTCAAGAGCAGAGATAAAGGAAGAACGAGGTAGGTAGAAGGGAGGCAGAAGACAGACATTTTCAATGAATGAAACTGTGTGATAAACAACTGATGATGAAACAGACTATGGTGAAACAGTGAATTTCCCATCCCTGAAGCTGTCCAGTCTCCATCTGTTGCAGGTATTACAGAGCCAACTGATATTTTTAGTAGGCAGCTGGGCCAGATGACTTCCAGGGGCCCCTTTCATCTTTAATATGCCATGACTCCAAAATGCTGTACATGTTCTCTTCCTTTTCAATTTTCTTTCTCTCTCTCTTCAGAGATCAATTTTTTTTCTCTCTCTCTTCAGGTTGCTTAACCTTTTATCTACTTCCCTCTATTAATAATCATCTCAACTATGCAATCAGCCTCCTGAAGTAAGTTTCCTTTTCTTTCACCTCACAAACATCTTTGATGGATGAAAACACCATGGGAAAGCCACCTAAGCAGATATGCCTTCAAGTTAACTTCCCTTAAGAGTTATTTCCCTTCGTCACTAATTCCAAACAAAACAATTTACAAACTAGTATCAAAATAATTAGAAAGTGAAAATGGGAGGCATTGGTAACATGAACACACACCCAAAATATGTATTTAATATGCCTGATCATGTCCTCGTGTATATCTAAGAAGTTATTCACATTTCTTTAATTGCATTGGGCATTTACTCTAGATGAGGAAATGTATTAACTACTTCAGGACACTAAGGATCTTACAAATCTGAATTAACTAAGTTTTGTTATTATTCTCCTTGATATTTTCTGCTAAATAAGAAAAAAACCCAGTAAATTAGCAATTTCCACATAATCTACATATAGTATATATGGACTGCCAAACTTCAAAATTCTTGTCACTCAAATTTTAGACAACTACTGTTTACATTTTAGCCTAATAAGAAGATTTTTCTCAATCTTGTTCTTCAGAAAGAAAAGCTATAAAATAAAAATACTAACAAAAAAAGAGGGTAAAGAGAAACATTTAAATACTGGTGTTCCATTTAATAGTAGTGTCTCTTCACACACAAAACTCCTTAATTCTAAATGGGACTTCGTTTCGGAAGACAAAACTAAGACAAAATGGTAGAAGTTAAGGGTTGTAGACTTTGATTTAAAAAGCATGACCTTTCTAACAATGAGAACTATCAATGGATCATTTATGAGAAGAAACTCCCTGGCACTAGAACAATTAGAGGTTGAGAAACAAACCATCTGTGCAGGGGCTGTAAAAGAGAATCTTCTCATGGTAAAAGAGTCCTAATTTTAAGGGCCTGGGATTATTTTTATTATTATTACCTTTCCCATTCTGGAAAATCTTCAAGACTCTGTCTTGTAAATGTCACCAACCCAGTAGGTTCTACAAAAGCAATAAAAGAAAAACACACCCAAAATAAGTTTCAATTTTGAAAAGATTACATATACATTCCGTAAAAGAATGGGTCTAACAATGGCTATAAAATTAATTATGTTATATTATAAAATTGGGAAATACCAACCCTAATGTTGAAATACAATAAAATATTGATTTAAAATAATACTATCCTAGCAGGGCATGGTGGCTCACGCCTGTAATCCTAGCACTCTGGGCGGCCGAGGAGGGAGGACTGCTCGAGGTCAAGAGTTCAAAATCAGCCTGGGCAAGGGCGAAACCCCGTCTCTACTATAAATAGAAAGAAATTAATTGGCCAACTAATATATATAGAAAAAAATTAGCCAGGCATGGTGGTGCATGCCTGTAGTCCCAGCTACTCAGGAGGTTGAGGCAGAAGGATTGCTTGAGCCCAGGAGTTTGAGCTTGCTGTGAGGTAGGCTGACGCCACGGCACTCACTCTAGCCTGGGCAACAAAGTGAGACTCTGTCTCAAAAAAAATAAATAAATAAATAAAATAAAACAAAACTATCCTTTCATTAGAACTCCTAAAAAATAATAAGACCTCACTAAACAAACTATACAAATAACAGCACAACAGTAGGATCTGAGTGCTAATACTTCCTGGCAAAGTTTTAAAAACTGCATATATAATACTTTTTATTAAAAAAGGATGCATGGCCGGGCGCTGTGGCTCACGCCTGTAATCCTAGCTCTTGGGAGGCCGAGGCGGGCGGATTGCTCAAGGTCAGGAGTTCGAAACCAGCCTGAGCAAGAGCGAGACCCCGTCTCTACTATAAATAGAAAGAAATTAATTGGCCAACTGATATATATATAAAAAATTAGCCGGGCATGGTGGCGCATGCCTGTAGTCCCAGCTACCCGGGAGGCTGAGGCAGAAGGATCACTCGAGCCCAGGAGTTTGAGGTTGCTGTGAGCTAGGCTGACGCCACGGCACTCACTCTAGCCTGGGCAACAAAGCGAGACTCTGTCTCAAAAAAAAAAAAAAAAAAAAAAAAAAAGGATGCATAATTGGTACAGCTTATGCAATAAAGACAAAACTGAATTCCAATTTTTAGGTCTTTTACAAAGGAAAGCCTTAACCCTACACTCAAAAGACTGGTGAACAGACAGACACATATTTACGTGTTCTGTGGTAAAGTAAAATGTCTAAGATTAAAAAAGAAATCATTGGCATGTTCTTTGGAGTTAGCACAGCTTGGATGATGGTTCCCCTTATTAGTAGGCGGCTTGGCTAGAGGAATTACTGTGTTCTAGAGTTTAGAAAAGAAAGATGACACATTTTTCAAGGAGTAAGAGATTTGAGAGGATCAAAATGAAACACCATTAATGCAGTCAATAATTTTAGAGGTTTTTTTTAAATTTAATTTTTAAAAGCTAGTGACAAAAGCTTTAAACAAGTAAATCAGCTGGCCAGAAGTAATCTGTCTGATTCAAATCAAAGAACTAAAAAGGCCATGCCATTTCTGTTTTCTTCTGTTAAAAAATTAAAAATGAAAAAAGGTCTTAAGCAAAGAGAGATGTCAGGAAGTATTAGTGATAATGGTGTAAAGCCCAATGAAAGCCTGGGAATCATTTCAATCCGACGGACAATTCCACATTTCTTTTCTGTCAGTCACAAGCAGTAACAACTCAAAAATCATATGGAGCAGTTGTCATAGAAAACAAATATTTTTGTTAACATGAGCCTTAAAATGTTCTTTAGATATCTAACCTTAAGTGAAATAGCATATTTGAAACTCAAAAGAGGTCAAATAATTCAAATATTAAACAAGCAACTCTATTAATAGGTAACTAAAGTCTATATCTTCATCCAGTAACTGAGCAGAAGTAAAAACATTAAATGTCCTTCATATATACTAACAGAGGCCAAGAGAAATTCATAACTCCATTGTCAAAGCAAGAGAAAAGGCAAGAAGAACATGGTTTTTTAGATATAATTATTAACAAAAAATGCCTTGAGAACATTAGCTCTCCTTGAGAACATTAGCTCTCTTCCAAAAGAAGGCACCTCTTACCTCAGAACAAGGTACTTTGTTAATCAACTATTTCCCATAATAAAATCATAATATATACTACATATGGATCATCAATTTTTAAATACTTAATCTATGAGATGCTTTATCTTAAACTATATCAAAAATAATTTAATTCAGAAGACTCTCTAAAATATTTTACTCTCAAGATCCTCACCACAAATATAAAACATAGATGTTTAACAATACTGAAAAGTTGGTCCTAAAATTATATTTTACCAATTCTAAAAAGCATGTTTTTTTCACGTATTAAATTTCTGAAATACAACTTTTGGAATAATAGAGGTATCTTGCCATGAGTTCTAGATGTAAGTTGAATTTTCCCAGAGAAGATGTGAATCTGCTTCTGCTGTCATCAGGGAGCACAACTGACCCGAGACCATTTGAATTAAATCCTCTGCTGCAGGCATTTGTGGACCATACTGGTGGTATGACTCCAGGTCTGAAACTTGGGGTTTGTGGTTCAAATTCTCAGAGATTTTTCCCCCCTTGCTTCAAGGTTAAGGACTTGTAAGTTTCTTTATTGTTATTGTCCCTTTTCTTCCCAGCCAGGTTAATTTGTCATTTATCTTTAGACTAGGCATACAGACCTTTGATGGACCAGCTTTGTGCAAGAGGTCCCCTATTAGATTTCTCGTCCCGAGTGTTTTTTCTTTCTTACAGGTATATAATGTAACAACACATTTTACCATCTATGATATCTCAGATTTGCTGAAATATGAATGACACTTAAAATAAGTTTTTGAAGTCTCTAGTCAATAGGCTCCAGAACTTCCATACAACTAATCATTAAACTGCAAACCTCTTTTATTTTTTTTGGTATTCCTCCTTAAGTTGTTAGTTCTACATCATGAAAACCTAGAGCAATGTTGTACTATATTTCTACAAAGAACTAAACTACCACATATAGTGAAAAAGTCAGAAAATAAAATGTCTAATTACAATTTATTTCTTCAATTTAATTCCCAATATTTATGATGGCTTATGCATTTCTGGTTGAAAAAACAAACTTTTAGCTTTTTCTTCAAAGTATTTGAAATCCTAAAAACTTAGACAAGTTAGCTTTCAAAGAAGACATACATGATTGAACTCCCAAGACAAAAAAGTAAACTCTGAATTACTTAGTTATAATAAGTCTATTTAGATCTAGAATAGCCAAAAAAGAAAATAGTCATCTTTTTAACAAATCATAAATTCTAATTTGATTTTATGTCTGAAAGATTTATAGGCCTGAAAGATTCTGTGTTTTCTTTTTAACATTTCATTCAGTACAGGACGTAAAACTGAAATTCAACAAGCTAAGAGATAAATAATCCCCTATCAAAAAAGCATGTTATTTTCCCCTTACATACCAAACTCCTGATAATTGATTTCTTTCCAAAAATTTAACAATGTCCAACAGTAGTACATTCAACGGGGAAGATACCAAGTACATTGCAACACAAGAAGATTAAAAGAAAAAAATGACCTTAAAATGATTCAAGGACATGTTTAAGACAATCCCACAGCTGGATGACCAGAACTGAAAAGAATTCATTTCACTTGACCAGGCTGACCTGGCCTACTTAGGACAAGGAAATTTTTGAGTAGTTTCCTTTAAAATTAGTAGGTAGCAAAGGCTACCCACTGACAATAGCTAACATTTTTTATACATATATCTTCTTGTTTAATATCTGTAACTCCATATCAGAAAGAGTGAGTCTTGAAAAAAAAAAAAAATATCTGTAACTCCCATATGAGGTAATTATCATTATTATTTTATTTCACAGATGATAAAACTGAAGTTCAGAGGTGTTAAGAAACTTGACCATTCAGCTCCTGAGATATGGGTAACAATAACAACCAGTCTGTTATCAGCTGGTCACGATTGCCTCAGGTGCTGCTATTAGGTCTAGGAAGGAAAGATGGTTAAAGTCTAACAAAGGAAGACAGACACAGGTAAACAGTCAGTACAACACAGTTTCACAAGAACTTTACAAAGGGCTCAGGGGGATACAAAAGAGAGGAATGGGTAGGAAAATAATGCATTAGTTGACCTATGCAAATAAACTGGTAAATGCTTCTTTAAATAAAGAACATCCAAAATGTATTTCCTGGTCAACATACTTTCATTTGAAAGTATTAATTCACTGTTTTCATTCATGAAGATCCTTTGATGTATATTGCAGCTTTAAGAGAATATGGGTCTGATTTCAGAGTATATAAAACCCCCACAACACACATTCACAGCACACACTTATATATATATATATATATATATATACATACACACACAACATACGTATAAAATATAGGTTATAATATCAAAATATTACTGTTTCAATGTGATTTGGGCAGGAAAGTTTGCTTTAAACTCAAAATGTTTCACACATATCACTTGATTTGAACTATTTCCATCAGCAAGAAAAATTACAGTAAGAATGAAGGGAATTTACTTTTCTCTGTGACTCTTCTAAAGTAGCAGAAGAGAGTTTTAAGTTTCTCTGGTTTCCTTGATGAACGTCCTTCAAACAACCTGAAAGAGACCAAAAACAAAAGAGGGAGAAGGATGATTTTAAATGCCTTAACGATTCACAAAACAGTAAATCTATATTGCTACCAAGTAATAAAAAGAAATAAGTTTTCTCCAAGGCAGGCCAGGCGCAGTGGCTCACGCCTGTAATTCTGGCAGTCTGGGAGGCTAAGGCAGGAGGATTGCTCGAGGTCAGGAGTTCAAGACCAGCCTGAGCAAGAGCAAGATGCTGTCTCTGCTAAAAACAGAAAGACATTAGCTGGACAACTAAAAATATATAGAAAAAAATCAGCTGGGCATGGTGGCGCATACCTGTAGCCCCAGCTACTCGGGAGGCTGAAGCAGCAGGATTGCTTGAGCCCAGGAGTTTGAGGTTGCTGTGAGCTAGGCTGATGCCACGGCACTCTAGCTTGGGCCACAGAGCAAGGACTCTGTCTCCAAAAAAACAAAAAAATTTCTCCAAGGAAATTCTGTAATTATAGAGAACTGGAAAACTGGTTTGGAGTCAAATGGCATGTGGTGAGGACTGAAAGCAACTAGAACCATGCTTCTTCAAGGCTGTTCAAGTCAGACGGCACTTGCGACCTCCTACATTTCTCCAATCCATCTTCCTCCAGAGAGAAGGTACCATTTAGTCCTCCAAAGTCAATTAGGGTCAATCAGTTAATGCATAGTTACTTTCCTGAAGGCAAATATCATTCATTCATTCATTCATTCATTCATTTATTTTCGAGACAGAGTCTCGCTTTGTTGCCCAGGCTAGAGTGAGTGCCGTGGTGTCAGCCTAGCTCACAGCAACCTCAAACTCCTGGGCTCAAGCAATCCTGCTGCCTCAGCCTCCCGAGTAGCTGGGACTACAGGCATGCGCCACCATGCCCGGCTAATTTTTTCTATATATATATTAGTTGGCTAATTAATTTCTTTCTATTTATAGTAGAGACGGGGTCTCGCTCTTGCTCAGGCTGGTTTTGAACTCCTGACCTGGAGCAATCCTCCCACCTCAGCCTCCCAGAGTGCTAGGATTACAGGCATGAGCTACTGTGCCCGGCCAGCAAATATCATTTATAATTCATAATGTTACTAAGTAGTTAAATAACTGAACAAAAATGGTATCTGAAAAAAAAATCCACATCTGAGCGTTTGTGATGGGGAGGATAGGGGAAGAGACACAGGTGGGTTTGAGAGCAGATATTAGGGGCTGAGTAGTCCTTGGTAATCAAACAAATAGAGTCTATTATGGACTGAATGTTTATGTCTTCCCAAAATTTGGGAAGCCCTAACCCCAGTGCCCCTGGAATTAGAGATAGGGCCTGTGAGGAGGTGGTAAAAGTTAAATAAGGTCACAAGGGTGGGGCCCTAATCCAATAGGATTGGTGTCCTTATAAGATGAGGAAGAGACACCAGAGCTCACACAGCAAGAAGGCAGCTGTCTACAAACCAAAAAGAGAGCCCTCACCAGGAAGTGAATCAGTAGCACCTTGATCTGGGATTTCTAGCTTCCAGAACTGTGAGAAAATAAATTTCTGTTGTTTAAGCTACCTGGACTATGGTATTTTGTTATGGCAACTTGAGCTAACTAATACAGACCTTTTGCATGGTAACCAAAGCAGTGCTTACCCTTTGTCATCTAGTTTCCAGCACTTGCATTACTTAATTCAATTTTCTTTGAAACAATGTGGCATTGTTATTGGTAACATATAATTCAATTTATCCTGAGAAAAGAAAAGCAGGGCTTTGGAAGCATATGACCTGAGCAAGTGGTTCACCAAAAGATTTCTAACACAAAAGATTTCTAACACAAAAAGATTTGCTTTGGGGCTCAAGATCTAGCTTTCCAAAGGCATTTAAAAACTATAGAGATTCAGTGGCTATAAATGATGAGGTACTATTCATTTGCCTCTAGTCATGTACTCTGACTTTAAAACCAGAAATCTTTCAAGTAAAAGTCCACTTAAGTAAGTGCTGGAATGGGTTACATTTTTCATGATTAGAAGAGCAAGCTTATATAACTATGCAGAAAGGGAACAGTTAATTCTATGAGAAAATCCTACTGAGCGACTGAAATAAATTAGGAAAAGGGAAGGAAATGCAGGTTTCAAGTGATTCTGTTTTTAATTACCTGAAATCTGTATTCAGGGTTAACTTCTGGAAAAACAATTAATGTATTTATTTTCTAAATTTTGCAATACTTATTTCTGAAAAAGAACACTAATGTAGGATATTATTTTAACCAAATCTAAAATCTAATCTTTTTTCAAAAATAGTTTACGAGTACCTGTGATAATTTTTACTCATTTAAAAGAACTTATCTTTCTAAATTATTTAATACATATACTCTTGTAATCCAGCTGCCAGATGAAAGAAAGGCTCTTTGAGAGTGCAGGTTTCAGCTTGATTTCTTCTGCAATATGTTAACCGGAATAGAGTTTATTTAAATCAAAATGATAGTCAAAATGAAGAAGCTATTTGGCAGTTTAATTAAACATCCTGTATCAATAAATATGATTTACTAAATGAATACCTTGGGCACCACTGCAAAATCCCTTTCTAGGCTCAGTACTTAGAGGGAAGCCATATGAATACAAAAGCAGATACCACCTTTTTCTAGAGATGAACTGATATAGTATACAATTCAATTAAGGGGGAAAAGTTCTTATTCAATAGAATTATTGCATAGTGAGAAGAAAATGACTGTTGCCCTTAAGAAATAATTCCCCAAAACACAGAAAAAAAAGCATCCCTAGCTTCTATATGTGGTCATCTGTTTGTAAAATCACATAAAAGTTTACATATTTCATAACCACGACAAATTATTACTTTTGGGAGCCTTTTAGGACTACAGATTTATTACCCTGGCAATACAGACTTTCCTGGAAGATTATATGGCTGTTATTATCACCCACTACAAATGAGCACCATTGCTTATTTTGCAGGTCCAAACCTTAAAGGCACAAATAAGCAAAATCTCTATGTACTCTGTTTATTTGTTGCTCCAAGCCTAATTTCAGATCACTGTGTAACCAAATACAATTTCCCATCTTCTGAAAGATTAAGGAAGTGAGGGGAATGTTGTGGGGGAGGGGGCAGAAGTGGAGATAAAGTTAGGGAGATGAAGCAAGTTTATAACCCTTGTGACAATTCTTAGACTTGGCTGTCATGAAATTTTAAAGTAATATGTATAGCCACCCAAATAAAGTGAATTGTCCTGGCATGTAAGCCAGTAAGAATAACAGAAATACACAGGCAAAGACCATAAATTAAAGTTATCACAAAAGTGGCCGGTCATGGTGGCTCATGCCTGTAATCCTAGCATTCTGGGAGGCCGAGGTGGGCAGATAACGCCGCAAGGTCAGGAGTTTGAAACCAGGCTGACCAAGAGTGAAACCCCATCTCTATTAAAAATAGAAAGAAATTAATTGGCCAACTAAAAATATATATAAAAAATTAGCCAGGCATGGTGGCGCATGCCTGTAGTCCCAGCTGCTCAGGAGGCTGAGGCAGAAGGATTGTGTGAGCCCAGGAGCTGGAGGTTGCTGTGAGCTAGGCTGATGCCAGGGCACTCTAGCCTGGGCAACACAGTGAGACTCTGTCTCAAAAAAAAAATTACCATAAGATTGATGGTCAATTTGAAGGACAATGTTGGCAGATGAGGAGGTGGACAAAGGGACTAAGGATAGAGCCCCAAAAAAGGGTGGGAATACAGAAAAGTGGGGCAGGGAAGATAGAAAGGAGAGGATGACAGAAATGGGGCTGGAAACAAGAGGAGGGTACGAGAGACAGATACACAGAAAGACTCAGAAAGACACAGAGACAGAGGCTCAGAGAGTGAGACCTCATAATAATTAAGCATCATCCCATTTTTTTTTAAAACTTCCCAATACCTTTCTTTTTTAATTTAGATTTTTCAGGTCCTGAGTATGTATATTTGAAGACATATTTTGAGACAGCAGTGTGCATGTCAATATGCACATAAACCAGGCCATAATAACCCCTCTGCATGTAGGGAAGACACTTTGGCATTTAATTGAATGATAATTACAGATTAAAGAAAGCAAACAGAAAAAGCCAGTCAGGCAACCTCTCTTTGTTCTAAGCAAAACTGTTTGTATTTTCAAGGGAAGAAGTCAATCAAGGGTCAGATACTTATTAACTAGTGTTTTTCTTTCCATACTTATAAAGAGAAAGATAGTTTAATAAAATCTTTCCCTGAATGGAATATTGATAACATTACTGGAATTCGATTCTAGATACACACACAACCCCCCATGCCATTTCAAGTAAGGATTAATCCCATTAGTATACAGTAAATCAAGCACAAAGTACTATAATCTCTACTTTAAAATAAAAGCAAGTGATAATCCTGAACACAGCCAGAATGTCGATCCTGGCTCTTCTATGAGGTACTCTGCCATATGGCCTCAGCAGCATTTTCAATCCAGGGAAAAGGCAAATGTAAAAGCCTTCTGGGCTGACCAATGCAATGACTCACAATTTATCTCTGACCATCTAGTTTCCATGCAATCTCATAGGCATCAATGCTAATCACATTGGAAGCCTTTATATGAATGTTTAGGCCCTTGAAAGGCAAGCAGGGGAAAAGGTCAGGGGTATTTAACATAACTAAGCAGGACTGGGAGAATATAGCAATAAATTAAAAAGGGAAGACTGATTCAATTTATTGACGTCAGCCTCCCACTACATACTCTTACCATTTTTCTTACTCAACTAGCTAGCCATACCTCTTTTGAGATTAAATACACTCACTCCCAGACACACAAAACTCCTCACTGCCAGAAACTATAATCATAAATAGAAACTATACAAAAAAAGGAAACATGACAACAAAATGCTACATAATCAGCTTATAAAATGGCTTATTCAATTAAGTACTTGATAATTCAGAAGCTATGTGAAAGATGGGAACTTGCAATTGTTTTCCACTTCTGGAGCACTCTAGAACATTTTACCCACGTAAGACACAATGGAAGAACATCGAGTTTGAGCAAAAGACAGTGTTCCAGTTCCAGTTCTGCCAACAAGTCATTTACTCTTCCTGAACCTTATTAGTAAAGCAGCTTCCCTGCCTAGAAACTTGCATAGATAAAATCAAAGCGAGCAGTCAAGAGACAGCATCAGCGGTCATGTACAGTCATCATCCCCACTGTTTGCTGGCTTACGCTTACTGAAACACACATCACCTCACAGCGAGTGGCTGTGCAGACATCCTGGGTGCTGAGGATCCCATACAACAGCTGGAGAGATGATCACAGGCTGACCTGCCTTAATTCATTCTCGATGTCCTGGTATCCAAAAGAATATCCATCATCCAGGAAAACTAGAATACACCTTGTTTCAAATCTTCAACAGACCTACTTAAACCCTTACTTGGTGAGAATGCTATTTACTTCAGGCTTAAATCCCAAATAGTCACTCTGGACTCAGACTTACAAATGGCTTTAATTCATTTAATAGAGCAAGAATTATGTCTAAGAATCATTCTAATTTCTGACTAGCTATGAGGTAAAAATGAACTCAGTTCATTCAAAGGAAGACTAGGTAGCAGACTGGTTAAAGCTTCTAGAAGGAGTTCGAATCCCAGGTCTACCAGTTAACTTGATGAAGTAACCTACCCTCTTTAAACCTCTCCTCATCTGACATATGAGAACAATACCTAATCAATATGTAATTCATAATGCTGACGTGAAGATTAAGTAAAAAAAATTTCAGATAATGAAATTTTAGCCAAGGTATCCATTGGGCTAAAATAAAACACTGCATAATACTCAGCAAAAAAATCAACATTCGATCCTTTTGTAGTTCATAAGCGTGATGATTGGGTTTTCACGCGCATGCGTGAGATGTGCCTCCCTCAAACCTTGTTACGACATCGGCACATTACCCGTCTGACGTGAGAAAAAAAAAAAAAAAAGAAAGAAAAAAAAATCAACATTCATTTACATAAAGCACTTGCATTGTTCTAATTCATACTCCCTTCATTAAGAAAAATGGCCCAACCTTGTTTCTCATCAAGCCTAACACACTGACACTCATGAGTCAACCAGCTGCGTCCTCAGGATAAATGACCATGTACAATGAAAAAGATAAAAAATAAAAAGATTACTAAGAGTTCCCTAGTCAGAAGTTTAGCTAAAAAACAAAAATCTTTTAAAATTAAAACATATATTAAAATTAATATAAATTTGGGCAATTAGCAACAGAAAATTGGAAGTCATCAAAGCCAAGCCTTCCCAAGACTTCTTGATGACTTCCCATCAGCCATCTGGCACCTGTAGAAAAAGGCTGACAGCACTGTGAGCTCCCCTGTTACCCTGAGGACTCTGGATTTCATTTCTTCTATATGCTGAATAGATAAGTTAAGGTGAAGTAGAGACAACGACAATATGTCTATGTAGATGTAATTGGGAAGAAGTTATCCACACCAGTTTTTTGGAGAAGCCTCAAAAAAATCTGTGGGATTCCATCTTCAAAACCAAGTTACAAAAATCATCCTCTCTTTTTATTAACTTTGTCTTCTGCTCAATTTCTGATGGCAACTTGCTCCTCCTCTTAAGCAACTTTTTTCTTCTGAATATAAAAGTAATATATACTCATTTGTAAATAATTCGAAAAATATAGAAAAGGAAAAAATAAAAGTGACAAATGTGTTTATGTCACTACCCAATGGTTATCATACTTTGACTCATTTTCTATACTCATACTCATCATATGTGTGGATGTCAACACAAAGGTACAGTAACAGATACAGATATTTTAACATAATTGAGATTAAATTTTATGTACAATTTTTTATTTCTTGTTAAAACCTACCTAATTCTAATTATGCTTAGCCTTCTCCCTTTCTTTTCTTTTCTTTCTTTTTTTTTTGAGACAGAGTCTCCTTCTGTTGCCCAGGCTAGAGCTGACCACAGCAACCTCAAACTCCTAGGCTCAAGCAATCCTACTGCCTCAGCCTCCTAAGTATCTGGGACTACAGGCATGCGCCACCATGCCCAGCTAATTTTTCCTATATATTTTTAGTTGGCCAATTAATTTCTTTCTATTTTTAGTAGAGACAGGGTCTCGCTCTTGCTCAGCCTTGTTTTGAACTCCTGACCTTGAGCGCTGCCAGCCTTGGCCTCCCAGACTGCTAGGGTTACAGGCATGAGCCACTGGGCCCGGCCAGCTATCTCCCTTTCTTGTGGTTTTCCTCGGTTTACTGAGAGAGAAGATATTTTATAAACAGTTATCCACAGAGAGCCTTAAGCTTTTTGGGACCAAAAAACCTATATATATTTAACCAAGAATTAGGAATAAGGTATCTGTGACTAGTTTAAATACTGAATTCTTAAAGAAATGCTATGTCTGGAATTAGGTTTAAAATATTCTAGTAAAAAAAAAAGTAATCAGCTTACTTATTACACAGAAACAGTGAATGGCCACTAAGACACCAACTCTAAGCCATTATCAATTAGAGCTACTTTGTATGAAAAGTGAAAAAGCAAAAAAAACACCCCAGAACCACTAGAATTGTTTTCAGAATTTTGGTTAGAAATTTTATACTTTATAGCATTCGACAGATCCTAGACCTAACCAATCATTTATTCAACATACACAGAAAAGCTACTTACTCTTGGGAGAATCCTTATTAGTTGTATAACTAATAGTCTTCATGCAAACAGGCAATTATATTTCTACAAAATTAAATTTCCATTTCTCTACTTACATACAAAATTTGACCATTTCCTTTTTTATATTATAAAAGAAAACCTGCAAGAGATACACAGTGGCCGGGCGCTGTGGCTCACGCCTGTAATCCTAGCTCTTGGGAGGCCGAGGCGGGCGGATTGCTCAAGGTCAGGAGTTCAAAACCAGCCTGAGCAAGAGCGAGACCCCGTCTCTACTATAAAAATAGAAAGAAATTAATTGGCCAACTGATATATATATAAAAAATTAGCCGGGCATGGTGGCGCATGCCTGTAGTCCCAGCTACTCGGGAGGCTGAGGCAGAAGGATCACTCAAGCCCAGGAGTTTGAGGTTGCTGTGAGCTAGGCTGACGCCACGGCACTCACTCTAGCCTGGACAACAAAGTGAGACTCTGTCTCAAAAAAAAAAAAAAAAAAAAAAAGAAAGAAAGAGATACACAGTGAGTGTATCTACTGGTGAGTCTATTTTTATAGTAATATAAGCAAAAAAATTTATAACTAATAAATAGTTTCTTTATATCACTGCAATTACAAATACCAATGCTCTCTGTTTTCTCTCAATCCGATCTCAATTACCAAGGAAATCAAAGGTAAAAAACTATGTTTATTATTATATGTGGCTTATAAATAGAATCTCATAATTCCCAAGAATAAGATATAATTTGAAAAGTAAAAGAGACTGAGAACAAAGGGTTTACGTTACAATCTTAGCACTCTCCACCAAACCAGCTCTATAACTCAAAATAAGTCACTTAATTTCTCAAATGTTTTGTCTGTAAAATTTATTTTCATTCATTTAACAAGGATTTATTGAAGACCTACAATGCATAAGATTTTGTGAAAACAACAAAGAACAGGATAGATAAGCAATTTTAACAAATTAGAGCAGGTGGTACAGTAGTAAAAGCAGAGGGCAATAAAGGCACACATCTATCTTGTTGTACAAACCTAAGAAGTACCCTGGATCCTCTCTCTTCCTATTGGCCAATCCAATCTGCCACTCTCACACTAACTACCCCTTCAAATGTCTCTACACCTCCGTCCCTACCACTACACTATCCCAGCTATCATCCTCTCTTTCCTGGTGCATTGCAATAGCCTCTCCAACTTGGTAAATTCATGTGCTCTGGCCTCTCTCCACTTCATTCCTACATTTCAGTCAAAATAAACTTAAAAATGTATCTGAGCATGTGTGCCAATATCCTTCTACACCCCAAACAAATCCTTCAATGGCTTCCCATTGTTTTCAGATGGTTAGGTGGGCATAGCATGATCCGGCACCCACCTTCTTCTGCAGCCTCTCCCCTCTCCTCCTTCTGTGCTAAAGCCACACTGATCTCCTCACAATCCCTGGACATGTCAGTTCCTTCTCACCACAGTACTTCTGTACATGCTCTCTCCCCAACTAGACCACAATCACCTATCCTTTTCTCCTTGGTAAAAATTTCTCCTCACTCTTTGGTACTTAATTCAAAAGTTATGCTGGGCACAGTGGCACATGCCTATAGTTCCAGCTACCCAGGAGGCTGAGGCAGGAGGACTGCTTGAGGCCAGGAGTTTGAGACCAGCCTAGGCAACATAGCAAGACCCCATCTCAAAAAAAACCACAAGAAAACACAAAACCAAAACAAGTTATTTTTCTTTATTAAATTATGTGCTTCTCTAACAGAGTGTCATAACAACATGCCCCTCTCTTTTACATAGAGGTATATACAGGCTGCCATAGGAACCCAAAGGAGTAGCAAACCTATTCTAGCAGAATCAGACATACTAGAAAAAGTGATAAGTGAACTGAGTTGTGAAGGAGGAATAAAAGCTATACGGAGGAGAGAAGAGTACTCAGGCAATTGTAAAGTTTAATAATACTACATAAAAGTAAGAATTCAGAAACTGGCTCATCCCTTCTCTGTAACCCCAGGGCACTTAACACACAGTGGAGAATATTATAGTTGCTCACTGTATATTTGAACTAAACTGAATGACTAAATACTATTCTCTTAAAATAAACTTAGCTACTGTACAGATTTGGAAAAACAGGTTAAAAACATGCCCCTTACAACTGGTATTTATGCAACCAAAGAAGATATGATAATTCTCTCAGATGACATTATTTTACATTGTTTGCTGCTCTCCTCCAACCCTCAGTGTTGATAATGAAGAGTAACTATATATAACAACAAAGATTTTCATAGATATTTTCAAGTTTGAGAGCTTTAAACATACAACCCTAGAATTGTGACGGTCTGAGTATTCTATATTAAAATCATCTGCTACACTTTCATCTGCTAAAAAATAAACTGAACCAAAATGTCTTACTTTTAAATTTTTAAATTAAAAATTTTTATTAGGTACTGACAGGTGAATTCTAGAATTTTTCTCATCTTAAGACAGAGAAGCATTCTATAACTTTACAAGGCTAAAAATATGGCCTTTGGAACTGATACTCTATGACACTGGAGAGAAATGTGAATCCATATCTCCACTGTCACATAGAGTTAGAAGAAATGCTGCCCGTATAAAGTAAGTTGTCTTAGAAAAATGACACATGGCCAGGTGAGGTGGCTCACACCTGTAACCCTAGCACTTTGGGAGGCAGAGGTGGGAGGACTTTTTTTTTTTTTTGAGACAGAGTCTCACTTTGTTGCCCAGGGTAGAGTGAGTACCATGGCGTCAGCCTAGCTCACAGCAACCTCAAACCCCTGGGCTCAAGCAATTCTCCTGCCTCAGCCTCCCGAGTAGCTGGGATTACAGGCATGCGCCACCATGCCCGGCTAATTTTTTCTATATATATTAGTTGGTCAATTAATTTCTTTCTATTTATAGTAGAGATGGGGTCTCGCTCTAGCTCAGGCTGAACTCCTGACCTCAAGCAATCCACCCGCCTCGGCCTCCCAGAGTGCTAGGATTACAGGCGTGAGCCACCGCTCCCGGCCATGGGAGGACTGTTTTAAGCCAGGATTAGGCTGAGCAAAGAGACCCCTTCTCTATACAAAATAGAAAAATTAGTCGGGCGTGGTGGTGTGTGCCTGTAGTCCCAGCTATTCAGGAGGCAAACGTAGGAGGATCATTTGAGTCCAGGAGTTTGAGGTTGCAGTGAGCGATGCTGATGCCACTGCACTCCAGTCCAGGTGACAGAGTGAGACTGTCTCAAAAAAAAAAAAAAAAAAGAAAGAAAAGAAAAAGAAACAATGACACCCTAGTAGGAATGAGAACACCTACCACCCAGATCTTGGTCTCTAAATACCACTGTACAATTAAAAAAACAAGAATTCTTGAGAAAATGGCTGATTACAGTGTTGCAGCACTGGATGAGCCTGGAACATCTTATGGTGATAGAAAGAAAGGAAATGTTCAAAAAAAGCATAGAGCTTATCAAAAGAACACAGGAGCCAACCTGAAAGAGCGCTAATATCCAAAGCTAGAACAATTTCAGCAGCAAGATAAATAATGATAGCATTAAATTTTAACTCATACAATAAATGAATTCATGAGTCCATTCTGATAAAATAAAAATGGAGAAGGGACACTCCTCATTACAATATTATTTCAATTAATAAATGTAGAAGAGGGAAATAGGAAAATAACAACAGGCAAACACTTGAGAAATAACCATTGCAGACAATATCCACCATTGGATGCTAAAATTAGTAGGGTGTAATGTGAGGCAAAACAGTATTTACATAGTGTTTTATCTCCCCTAAAATATTTATTAATACCAAAGAGAAAGATAGTAACTTTATAGTGGAAAAACTGAGGAGACACTACTTTAGCCAACAGATCAGCAATAATAGTAAGTATCACAATCCCACTGAAGTGATGCACTGAGGACACAAGATCATTTCCATGGCATTGTGTCAAAAATGCATGACCTCATTCCAATTGTGAAAAATCACCCCAACCCAGATTGAGAACATTCCCCAAAATAACTGATGAGTAGCCTTCAAAAGTGTCAAAGTCATGAAAGAAAATAAAAAATTAAGGAATGGGTTAGAGAAGACTAAGCAAACAATTAAATGAAATGTGGACTGCTGAGTAGGATCCAGGAGCAGAAAAAGGATAGCAAGCCAGGTGTGGTGGCTCATGCCTACAATCCCAGCACTTTGGGAGGCTGAGGCCAGAGGATCACTTGAGGACAGGTGTTTGAGACCAGCCTGGGCAACATAGCAAGACCCTATCTCTAAAAAAATTTTTTTTTTTTAATTAGTCAAGCATGGTGACATACACCTATAGTTCTAGCTACTTGGGAGGCTGAGGTGGAAGGATTGCTTGAGCCTAGAAGGGCAAGGTTATAGTAAGCTATGATTAGGCCACTATACTTCAGCCTGGATGACAGAGCAAAGAGCCTGTCTCTAAATATGTAAAAAAATAAAAAAACGAAAGAAAACAGTAGAAAAACTGGTAGAATTAAAATAAGGTCTATAGTTAATAGTATTATAGCAATGTTAACTTACTGATTTTGATCATTATGATGGTTACATAAGATGTTAAGATAACATCTTATGTAACTATGAAGCTAAGTTTTATACAGGAATTCTTGGTACTATTTTTGCAACTTTTCTATAAGTCTAAAATCAGTTCACAATAAAAAGTTTTTAAAGAAACTATATAAAAAAGGCAAATTAAAGTAAGTGGTATTACTGCACTATTCCACTTTGAAGACCAAAACAGTATAACAAACAAAAGTGGTTTTTGTTTGTTTGCTCCGTGACTGTACCTCCTACTCCGCACACTGCCCACACTGACCCAGTGACAGAGGCAAGATAGGGGTGATTAGAGATGGTGGGAAAGGCATTACTCACAACCTACTAGGAAAGAGGGACACACATTATAGTAATTTTCTGAAGTCTTGCCCCCGACATTAGGGAAGAAAACTCATATTCTATTTATAGATCTCATAAAGATAATTCTCAAGTGAAGAAAGAAACAGAGGTGGGGATAAGGGCCCGGGGAACAGGGAGGGGGGATTATATTCATTTGCCACAAAGATCCCTTTACAACGTTTTTGTAGATGATAGGGTAGTCATTTGGGAAAACAGAATTTAAAGCTTTATCAATACCTTCACAAGATATTAATTCAGTCAAACAATTTGAACATTGCTTTGTTTTCCTTTTTAAAACATTACACTGATAAATCAATCATGTCTATAAAAAAGTCCAAGTCACCTTTCACTTTTCATCTTAATAAGTATATTTTTCAAGTCTCATATGATAACCTCATGACTTTATACTCTCATTTTATAATACCTTTATGAAAAGGAGGACTTTTATCCCACCTTTAACATTATTTCAGCATATAAGGGATATAAATACAACAAATGTTGCCATGAATAATCAAACTGAAGAGGCACATGGAATCTATAGCACTCAGAGAAAGACAACAATCTGAGAGGATGGGAAGAACATGGGCTTGGGAGTAAGACAGGCCTCAGAAGAAAGCTCAATTCTGTGACATACTGGCTCTAGGACATCAATCAAGTCCTTTAATCTTTGTGAATTTTAACCACCCTGCCTGCAAAATGGTAGAAACGTCACTTTACTTTATTGCAAAGATTAAATGAGATAATTGTATATATAATGGTTGGCCCATAGCAAATCACTTAAAAAATATTATTGGTTCCTTCCACCTTTCTCTATTTCATTGTTAAAGAGGTGTTCTCTGAAAACATACCGATTGAAGTTAATGTCTGGGTAACTAGAATACTCTGATTTCATCTTAGCATTTCGTCGTGGAAATGTGCAGAAGAAAGCATTAGCTAAAAGACTGGCAATCTGTTCCTGTGACATTGTGATGGAATGATTCATCTTCTGTTTCAGGAGTGGTATTGGCTGATAGAGGAAACAAAAAATACAAACAAGATGAGCAATAATTAGTTTAGCAATTTCGAAAGCAGAGGCACCAAATTGCATTTGCTAAATCAAGGCAGGAATAATTTCAAGCCACTCTTGAATCCTTAAATCAGCAATACTGTTAGTCAAGGGCTGTTTATCAAGCATGATTGGAAAAATGTACTTATTTGACAAACTGCAGATTTCTAATCAATAATAATGATAGTGAAGAGAACACAAAACATTACTTATTAGTGAAAAAGAAGATTGCTTTAGCAAGTAAATAAAAACACATTGCCCATGTAATGAAAAATTAAAACAAAGATGAAACAAATATGCAATCCTGCTTATTTTGTTATTTACATTAAAAATTGTTGGGCAGAACAATTATTTTAATTCTAAATAAATAATCTAAGTAAAATAATTTAATAAATAAGTCTTTTCCTTCTCATTCTGAATCATGCCTCACACTGACAATTTCATTATGTGAGGAAATCTAACTTTATTAAAGTAACTAATGGAACATGTAAAAATCATCACAGAGTTACATATATATAACTTGCAACAAGATAGGCATTTCCAAGTCAAGGAAGATGCAGGACATTTTTCCTTCAAATCTTTTATGTCTAAAATGTCTTCTAGTTGTACCAAACCCAAATTCACTGACTTTTTATTGTCAGTATAATCCACAGGACCTGAGTACTGTGTTCAGTGGGTTTTATTCTATTTTAAATGATAAACTATCTTTTTCTAAGACATGCTAATAAAACCAAAGACCAACTATCAGTTTACCCATTAGCTTACCATTAAGTTTCAAAATGTTCCCATGTAATATTCAGAGATGCTTGTCCTTCTCCCTTTCAGTAAGACCCAGAACTAAGAGTGCTGGGTATCTGCACTAATCTTAAACCAGTGTGCCTACAGATCCTGCTTATACCTCAAGAATCAAAATGAACCCAAGGAAAGGCAGGCACCACAAATCAAAACTGCAATGCTGTAGTAATCAACTTTTCTCTAACTATCAGGAAATACACATCATTGCTAGAATATGCATTTAATAGGAAAAAGAACAGGTTAAACTTGCAATTCAACTATTTTTCTTGGAAAAATTCAAAGGTAAACAAACAAGAGAGGAAGGTAAAGAATTTATTTTCACTATGGTATCCAAAATCTTCCCTCCTTTCAGGCCTTACCGAGCACCTTTCTCAGAAAGAGGAAATAGAGAGCTCATACTGATCTCCATTTTCCATCCTATATATTAATTCAGACCCAGCAATGAGTTTAGAAAAGGTGACAGTGTATCAGTGGCTTAAAGCAAACCTTTACTTGGTTTTAGTGAGAAATGAATTTTTAACTACCATTTACCAAATTATTCAGAAAAATTATTTTAAAAATTAATGGTAAATATTTTAGGCTTAATGGACTTTAATCATAAATATTTCTTGTCTCCCATATAAACAAATAGTGTAATTTTAAATAGAGTAAATAATCTCTGCTCTCTTGACAAGGAGAAATGCTCATATTTGGGGAAATGAGAAGATGTAAATCTTATTGTAAAGCACTCAGCTAGACAAAATAAGAGGCTGGTTAGTCACTATGAACCAAGACATTTCAAAATGTTCCTATCTAGAATTTGTTTCAATTTTCTTTTTATAAAACTAAAATTTACCTTTTAGATTTGGCCTCAAGTACGTTCATGTGATACATCATTAAATACCAACAAATATAATTTAATTTGCCAAAAGACATATTTTGATCTCAACTTGGTATCTGAACTTTCATAGTAAAGGCTGACTTTCGGTAGAGGGCAGAGCACAGAATAAGGATGCTCGCCATTAATACACTCATGAAAGAAGAAAGTTGTTCTATGCCAAGACAAAATAAAAGGCTAGGAGCCAAGAGTTTGATTTGGGTTTTACCAAATGACTTCTTGTAGCCCACAAATTTAAATGCTTTTGAATAAAATTTTCTCATTAAATAAAATATGGAAGCTTTCTCTCCTAAGCATGAAGGGAAGAGAAGAAGATTAAGTGATCTACACCTAAAGGCCAAATAGTTTGACTATAAACTACACATTGAATCCAAAAAGCATTTATTAATAATTAAGCATCATGCAAAACCCAGGGACATAAAGAGGATCTCACTTGAAGGAGATTATAATCTGGTGGTAGGTGATATATAATGATAGGAATTATAAAATAGTATGTTAATTATGATTTGAATGCTATAAGAGGGATAAATCTTGGCTAGGAGAAACAGGAAAGGCTTCACAGAAGTAAAAGTCAGAACTAGGAGGTAGTGAGAGATTTTACTAAGTAAGGAAAAGAGAGAAAGAAAAAAGAATGAACATATAATTGAGCAAATAACTTCCAACAGAAACAAGAAGACATGTTTTAAAAAATATTTCACCCACTCAAGACTAAAACATTTCAGACATAATGCATTCCTACAGTAAAAGCAAAGTTACATAAAACTGGAAAAATCACAGTAAAATGTTACCAAATGTGGCATATTGAAAAACATTCAGTGGTTCTCAATGGAAGGTGGCATGGCGCCCAGTAGGCATTTGGGTGGTTTTGTGGTTGCCCCAATGACTGTGTTTGTGATTTTTAGGGTGTCCCAAAGACATACTGCAATGAGTGGGACCATCCCACACACTCAGAAATTGTTTCACCCAAATGTCTGTAGGGACCCTATGAAGCAACAATGTTAGAACCCTAGCTAGCATCCGTGCAGCAAGAGGGGCTGGACCTAGAAATAAAAGACAAAGGCAAATTCAAACCACTATTGTGAAAAACATAGGAAGAAAATTATGAAGAACAAAACAATCTCTATGGAGGCTTGAAAATATGCTTACAAATTCTTTTGATACTCATCCCTTTAAGAGATAGAGTCTAATACCCCTTCCCTTGGGTAGAGCTAGACTTAGTGACTAGCTTCTAAATGAACAGAAACGTCAGAAATGATCCTGGTGCCTTCAGAAACCAGGTCACAAAAGACACTGCAGCTTCTTTCCTCTCTCCTTTGGATTGCTTGCTCTGGGGAAGTTAGCTACTGTGTCATAAGGACATCCAATCAGCCTATGGAGAGGCCTGTGGTGAGGCTTCCTGCCAACAACAACATGAGAGAGCCAACTTAGAGGTGGGTCCCAGTCTAGCCTTCAGATGACTGCAGCCCTGGCTGACATCCTGACTGCAAGCAAGAGAGACCTTGAGCCACAACCACTCAGTGAGCTAAGCTGCTTCTGAATTCATGTCCAACAGAAACTGTGGGATTATAAATGTTTAATTGTTTTAAGCCATTAAATTTTGAGGTAATTTGTTATGTAGCAATATATAGCTAATATACTCCAAACAAAATGAAATACTACAGATTCTTTCTTTTATTTTTAAAAGGTAAAGTACCATGAACTCATTTGTTATAAAATACATTACTTTGAAGAAGGTGAGGAAGGAGTGGGTAGTAGTAAGCTTTTTTGAGAATAAAATATTCCAAAGCCATTAGTATGTTTTGAATAATGTCTATATTTTTTTAAGTTAGAGATTGTTTAAACAATCTTGTAAAAAGAAAAGTCTTGAGTAAACAAACTTCAACAGTGTAAACTGAAGCTCAGAAATTGAATACTGCATTTTTAATGTCCTTTTGCAGAATTCGCTCTAGCCTCTAACCTTTTCCTTAATATAGCAAAATTACCATACTCTTTGGCAAAAATTGTTTCTCATATCTCTCTCTCTCTCTCTGACCTGGGCCATTAGAGTTTAAAGGAAATTCAATTTAGAGTTTCAGGAAAGCTAGAGACAAAGTTATATTCCACTAACCTGGGTGCAAATATTTGGCAGACAGAGTGCAATTTTCACCATATCAGGCAAAATAGACTGATATAAATGTTGAGCTTCTGCTTCTTCAAGTACCTGAAAACCAATATATGAATAATATTAACCAGTGAATAATAACCAATGAGTGTTTGTTATGAAATTAAATTATATATCTGCTTTTCACAGAATTTCATAAGGAGGCACATTATCATCATCATCAAACACATGTAAAAAAGTATACCAACAGGAACACCAACAAATTTAAAATATTCACTTCCAAATGCATATAATTAATGCCCTCTGAAAACAAATTAAGCATCCCAAATATCAAATATCTCTCACATCAACATTCACAATTAAATAAAATATGTGCAAATAACAAATAGTACATTCTGCCCTGGTTACAACTAAAAACTGCTAGATGACCAAGGGCTCTTTCAGAAGTCCCCAAGGACCCATCTAGCTTCAACAGTGTGTAATTTTTTTAAAAAATCACCACAAAAGCCACACTATTTCAGAGCATACTGTATGGGTCAAATCTAACCTACTGGGTAGTAAACAGTGAGATTTCCTATGCCTTTAGAATTTTCCTTTTCTAGGAACCCTTGGGAAGTTAAAACCACAATTCTCATAATCTGAAGCACGAGAAAGATGGCAGTCACAGTCCATCCATTTTTGTCTTTTATGATTTCCTATCACTATAAGGGTTTAGATATTACTTTAGGCCCTTTAATCCAATTTCTCTGTAACATCAGGATATTTCTTTAAAAGTACTGAAAATGACAATACTCAATTTAGAGATATTACATATACAGTCAGAATCGAAGTAAATCATTTATTTACTTGAAATCATATTTTAACTAGAAAAGGTCTCAGTTATAATCCAGTCTGATCTTGTCATTATTACAGAGAAAAGAAAGCTGAGCCAAGAGGTTAGCTGATCATCCTAGATTGACGTAAATTAGCAACTAGACCAGAACCCATGTGTTCTGGTCTCTACTCCACAGCTCTCCCCACTTCCCTACATGACCAATGTTTAGAGTTAATGAGGAGGCAGACTCTTCATAAATACCTCCAGATTGTCTTGGCTATCAGGAGCTAAATGAAATAAAGGTAAAACCATTAGTTTATCTGCAGCTGGACAAGATATGTGTGTAAATAGAAAAAGTAACAAAGACAATTTACATTCATTTTGGTTTTGCAGGTAAATTCTAACACTAAGAATTTTCTTTATACCAAAGCTCTAACCCAACCTATATTTACTTCTCTCTTTAGATTAAGGTAGTGAGTAAACTGATATTCAGAATGAACAGAAAGATATTTGCAATTCAGGGAGTTTGGGATTCAATTAATCATCAGTATATAGAAAATTAAGCAAGTGAACAAAGACAATTATTAATTCTGGGGAAAACAAAAAGTTGTTCTTCTTGTACAAAAGTTGTATAAGAGAGGAAAAGCAATAGCCCAGATATGAATGGTGTTTATACTATCCAACTGAAAAAAGCTGAATACTGATATAACTGAAATGACTATGACAACTATAGTGAAAAAATGGGGGTGTAGAAATAAGGCCTGTATTAGTGGTAGTGGGGGAAGTGAAAACAGCTAAATCCTAATCTTCTGAAGTAGGAAGTCAATACATTTAAACAACAAAAGAAAGAAAGGTAAACAGTTCAGAGTGGTTAAATGGCTGCCTCTTCATGTTAAGCCTCTTTAACTCTGTTAAAAATGAAAACTAAATTATTTTTTAAATCACAAATTCTTATAAGACATTCTATTTTAGAGGTACACACTAAAGATACTTGTTTTCCTATATCTGAAAATGTATAAAATATATTAAGGAATTTGTTTAAAATATTCAAATTCTTCCTGCTTATAATTGATCTTTTTGCTTTTTAAAACTTTTTATTTTAAAATAATTATATAGTCATAGGATGTTGCAAAAATAGTATAGAGAGGTCCAGTATACCTTCATCCAGTTTGCCTCAATGATTATATTTTACATAACTATAGCACACTATCAAAACTAAGAAATTAATGACATAATACATATCATTCTATGCCATTTTATAACATATACATTTGTGTAATCACCACCAAAATCAAGTTACAGAACTATTCCACTATAACAAAGATCTTGCGCTACTCATTTATAGTCACACTTAACTTTCTTTCTTTCACTATTCCTAACCCCTAACAACCACTAATCTGTTTTCCATCTCTGTAATTTTGTCATGTTACATACATAGAATCATATAGTATGTGTCCTTTCAAATTGACTTTTTTCACACAGTGTAATGCCCTTAAGATCCACTCAAGTTGTTGCAAGTATAAATAGTTCATTCCTTTTCATTACTGAGTAGTATTCCATACTATGACTATACCAGTTTGTTTAGCTGCTCATCTACTGATAAACACTGGTTGTTTCCAGTTTGTGGCTATTACAAATAAAACTATCTTTTACTCTCAGTCTGCCTATACTGTTGTCTGCAATGACTTGCTATAAATAGCACAGTATGTCACTTTGTTAATCTACTCTGTAACTCTGTCTTTTAATAGGTGAATTTAGGCCATTTATGTTTAAATGCTTATTTCTTTCTGTTTTCTTTTCCCTTCCTCCTTGTGGGTTACTTGAACATGGTTTAGAATTTTGTTTATCTAAAGTGTTTTTCATTGCATCTCTTTGAATAGATTTTTTTAAGTGGCTGCTCTAGCATTACTTTATATATGACTTATCACCATTTACTACTGGTAACAACATTTTATCAGTTCTGTTAAAGTGCAGAGACTTTACTTCCTTTAAATCCTTTTAATTTTCCCATTTATAAGATAAATGTCTTTAATATTTCCTCTACATATATTCAAAACTATATTAGTAGGCCGGGCGCGGTGGCTCACGCCTGTAATCCTAGCTCTCTGGGAGGCCGAGGCGGGCGGATTGCTCGAGGTCAGGAGTTCGAAACCAGCCTGAGCAAGAGCGAGACCCCGTCTCTACTATAAATAGAAAGAAACTAATTGGCCAACTAATATATATAGAAAAAATTAGCCGGGCATTGTGGCACATGCCTGTAGTCCCAGCTACTTGGGAGGCTGAGACAGAAGGATCGCTTGAGCCCAGGAGTTTGAGGTTGCTGTGAGCTAGGCTGACGCCACGGCACTCACTCTAGCCTAGGCAACAAAGCAAGACTCTGTCTCAAAAAAAAAAAAAAAAAAAAAAAAAAAAAAAAAAAAAAACTATATTAGTGTTTTATAATTTTTAAAAACAGTGAAAAAGAAAATATCAAACACAGGTTATAACATTCAAAAGGAGAAAAAAAAGTCTATTATATTTAATAGTTCTTTCTTCCTTCCTGATGTTCCAAGATTTCTGCTGTTATCATTTCCTTTCTGTTTCAAGAAACTCCTTTACACATTTTTTTTAGGGTAGGTCTACTCATGACAAATGCTCTCACTTTTTCTTCATCTGAGAATGTCTTGGTTTCCCTTTCCTTCCTAAAAGAGTATTTTCACTGGATCTAGAATTCTGGGCTCACAAAATGTGCCACTTACTTCATTCTGGCCTGCATTTTTTCTCATGAGAAATTCATTGTCATTCGAATTGTTTCCCCCTAATGTGTTCTCTCTCTCTTGCTGCTTTCAAGATTTTTTCTTTGCCTTTGGTTTTAAAAAACTGTGACTATAATATATCTTGGCGTGGATTTCTTTGGGTTTATCTTATTTGAGGTTCACTAAGCTTCTTGAATCTGCATGTATGTCTTTTGCCAAATTTTGGAAGTTTTCAGCCATTATTTCTTTCAGTATTTTTTTCAGTTCTACTCTCTTTCTCCTCTTTCTGGCAATCCAATGACACAAATAGTAGATCTTTTATTATAGCTCCATGGGTCTGTAAACTCTGGGTTTTTGTATGCTTGTTTTTAGTCTATTTTCTGTTGTTCAGATTGTGTAATTTCTCTTAATGTTTTTGAAGTTCACTGATTCTTTCCTCTCTCATTCCCTGTCTCCATTAAACTCATCCAATGAATTTTTAAAAATAATTCAGTTCTAGGCCGGGCGCTGTGGCTCACGCCTGTAATCCTAGCTCTTGGGAGGCCGAGGCGGGCGGATTGCTCAAGGTCAGGAGTTCAAAACCAGCCTGAGCAAGAGCGAGACCCCGTCTCTACTATAAATAGAAAGAAATCAATTGGCCAACTGATATATATATATATATAAAAAATTAGCCGGGCATGGTGGCGCATGCCTGTAGTCCCAGCTACTTGGGAGGCTGAGGCAGAAGGATCACTCGAGCCCAGGAGTTTGAGGTTGCTGTGAGCTAGGCTGACGCCACGGCACTCACTCTAGCCTGGACAATAAAGCGAGACTCTGTCTCAAAAAAAAAAAAATAATAATAATTCAGTTCTTATATTTTGCAGTTCTAAAATTTCCATTTGGTTCTTCTTTATAGCTTCTATTAATACTTCTTTACTGGTACTCTCTATTCTTTCATTTGTTTCAAGCATATCTGTAATTGCTCATTGAAGCCATCTGTGTTATCTCAGGATTGGTGTCCACTGATGTTCCTTTTTCATTTCAGTTGAGATTGTCCTGGTTCTTAGTGATGAGTGATTTTTTTATTGAAATCTGGATATTCTGAATATTTTAAAACTTTAGATCTTATTTAAATCTTCTGTTTTAGCAGGCCTTCTGTGACACTGTGCCAAAAGGGGAAGGGAATAGCTACCTCAATACTGCCAGCTATGAAAAATATGCCAGAGGTGAAAATTCAGATTCACCACTCAGCCTTTGGCGCCCGTGGTAGAAAGAGGGAGACGTACCTTGATACTACTGGGTTGGGATGAAAGTTCAGGCTCCCTCTTAGGCCTCTGCTGATACAACTCTGGTGCCATGTCTTTCCTAGGGTCCCACAGTCCCTAGCTGGCCAGCCTTCTTCCCTCCATCTTTCAGAGTCTTATGTTTGTTTTATATACAGTTCCATTGTTCTTAGCCATATTTAAGGGGAGGGATAAGAAGTGTCTATTCAAACTTTTTTTTTTGAGACAGAGTCTCACTCTGTTGCCTGGGCTAGAGTGCCTTGGCATCAGCCTAGCTCACAGCAACCTCAAACTCCTGGGCTCAAGCAATCCTGCCTCAGCCTCCCAAGTAGCTGGGACTACAGGCATGCGCCACCATGTCCAGCTAATTTTTCCTATATATTTTTAGCTGTCCAAGTAATTTTCTTTCTATTTTTAGCAGAGATGGGGTCTCGCTCTTGCTCAGGCTGGTCTCGAACTCCTGACCTTGAGAGATCTGCCCACCTTGGCCTCCCAGAGTGCTAGGATTACAGGTGTGAGCCACCGCGCCCGGCCTAAACCTAAAGATTTTTAACCTCAAGTGCCTTAATAGGCTAACTGTTCTCCTGTGGGCACCTGTTCTTATCTTTTAAAACTGACACATGAATGGCTGCCACTATGTTCTGTGGACAAGTTTTATAATATCACTATTTATCTGATGAAGCATTATTGTACTGCACTTCTTCACAACTGTCAATACTTTAGACTTATGTCTAATACTGCTTTGGAAACACAAATGAGAACCTAAAAAATGACATTTAAGAACATAATCAACTCAACTACTATTTGAGATGGATGCACAATCTAAAAAACCAACATGATCTTATGCTTTCTCACGAATTAGTATCTTTATGCAAATTTTACCTCTTACTGAAGTAGTTATTAATCTGTACAATACAAACTGAGATGCAAGCAAAAAAAGTTTTTTGGGTTTTTTTTTCAGACAGAGTCTCACTTTGTTGCCCAGGCTACTTACTAGAGTGAGTGCCGAGGCATCAGCCTAGCTCACAGCAACCTCAAACTCCTGGGCTCAAGCAATCCTCCTGCCTCAGTCTCCCAAGTAGCTGGGACTACAGGCATGTGCCACCATGCCCGGCTAATTTTTTCTATATATTTTAGTTGGCCAATTAATTTCTTTCTATTTATTGTAGAGACATGGTCTCGCTCTTGCTCAGGCTGGTTTCGAACTCCTGACCTCAAGCAATCCGCCTGCCTCGGCCTCCCAGAGTGCTGGGATTACAGGCGTGAGCCACCACGCCCAGCCTAAAAAAAGTTTTTAACGGAAATTATTTCTTAATTTTAAAAAGTCCAAGAGCTGTTTGTCAAATATTCTATAACAATTAAAGAAAAATAAACATTATTTATGAAGATGATAATCAAAATTATAAAGAAGATAAGCATTTATATGATGGTAAAAAGGAAAGCTGTATTAAATTCTCCCACAAATAAAGCCCTGCCCTCTACTGGATAGTCTGCATAAATAATTATATGCAGCAAGTATTTCCCTGTAACTTTTACTCTAGTCCCATAAATGGATTATGTATATATTTCAATCAAAATTGATACAATGAATTTCAAAATCAAAATCCTATGTTTACCATCTCTTCTCTTTAGATTACAGATTCATTCAGCTGGCTCGTAAACAAACATCTGAGTATCTATTTTGTGTCAGACACCTGTGCCAGAAGATGACAAAACAGTAAACAATAACAGACATGGTCACTGACCTCATGAATCTCATGGCAAAAAGCCCTGTACTCTCTCTGTGACCCTCATACTTTTGCCCTAACCTTGAAGAATCACAATAACTGCAACCTCATCGTGGTGACTGTGGAGAGGCTGTCTCCTACCTTCCTTCAGCATGTAGAAACACGGAAAAGCTACTAAAATAGAGGAACTGAATTTGCCAAAAGACAAAACATTATAAATGACTTAAATATCTACCAACATCAAAATAGAAAAGAGATATTTACTTATTTCTTTTTTCTTAGAATATATGACCAACTAAATCTGTTAACTGTGCTCTAATATTTATTAAATACATATTTATACATGACTAAAGAACCATGTCTGACATACACAAACTACTAAAAATAAATATTGACTACTGAACTTTGAAAGAGAAGTGAAATCTGTACCTGGTAAAATCAGAAAACCAATGTCATTTCAATAAAGGAGAAACTTCCATGGATCTTTCAACAGTTCACAGTAAATAGCTTTTAAAAAGCACGAAATCACAGCCAGGCGCAGTGGCTCACGCCTGTAATCCTAGCACTCTGGGAGGCCGAGGCGGGCGGATTGCTCGAGGTCAGGAGTTCAAAACCAGCCTGAGCAAGAGCGAGACCCCGTCTCTACTATAAATAGAAAGAAATTAATTGGCCAACTAATATATATAGAAAAAATCAGCCGGACATAGTGGCGCATGCCTGTAGTCCCAGCTACTCGGGAGGCTGAGGCAGAAGGATTGCTTGAGCCCAGGAGACTGAGGTTGCTGTGAGCTAGGCTAACGCTATGGCACTCACTCTAGCCTGAGCAACAGAGAGAGACTCTGTCTCAAAAAAAAAAAAAAAAAAAAAAAAGTAACCAATCACAAATCAGCAATATAAGAAATATCACAAGTCACTCCATTTTCTCCATTGATCTAAACCTATTTAGATCCCAGAAACATTTTGAAAAGTTACTAATAATCTTCTTTAATGAAAAATATCAAATATAATTTATATAAAGAGTCTAGAACATCAAATTCGATTAGATGATCTTTCAGTATAAAAGTATATCACTCCAAAATCCAAATAAAGAGGAAAAACTTTCATAATCCTATGATGCTAATATTAACATAACCACTACTTACAACTATTTTTATCTGACATAGGTGCATTTATCAGTTGAAATTATGTTGCTTAAACAATTTACTATATTTTTAAGCTAATATGAAAACAAAAGTATTTTCCACTTTGCTACCTAGTCCTTATAAACATCACTAAAAGCAAAATATTTCTTAAAAGTTGTGCATTTTCACTGTAGAAATTAACATAAACAAAAAGGAAAGAAATATTGACCATAAGCCCACTGCCAAGATATCTACTGTTAACATATTAGGATATATCCTTCCATGCTACTATCTACTAAAGTATGTAATTTCTCTTAAGGAATCCAAAAGATACCCACCCCCCAAAAAGTCTGTATTTTGTTTTCACTTAACAGAGTGGGTATTTTCCCACATAAGTAAATAGAACCCTGCGTCGCCATTTTTAATAGTTGGGTATTTGGACATATTATAATTTATTTCTCTAATTCTTTTATGATGAGCTTACAGGTATTGGTCAATTTTCCATTATTATAATTATCACTGCAATGAATTTCCTTGCACATACATCTTTATGTATCTGTTGACTATCTCTGTAAGTGAAAATGCTATATCAAAAAACATGGGCTTGTTTTTTTTATTTTTAAGGGTGGTGAGGTATGTTGTCAAACTGTCTTTCAGAAAGGCTCTATAAATTTATATTACCACCACTACTATATAAGAAAGTACTCAACTCCATACCTCTAATAATACATATTTTCATATATATATATATTTTTTGAGACAGTTCCTCGCTCTGTTACCTGGGCTGTAGTGGCATCATCATAGCTCCCTGCAACCTCCAACTGCTGGGCTCAAGCAATCCTCTGCCTCAGCCTCCCGAGTAGCTGGCACTACAGACCATGTACCACCATGCCTGGCTAATATTGTCTATTTTTTGTAGACACCAGGGCTTCACTCTTGCTTAGGCTGGTCTCAAACTCCTTACCTCAAGCAATCCTCCCATCTCAGCCTTCCAGAGTGCTAGGATTACAGTCATAAGCCACCACTCGCAGCCCTTCACATTTTTTTTTTATTTCGGCATATTATGGGGCACATTCTTATTATGTTTGTAATTTGATGGGCTAAAAAGACACTTCACTATTTTTTTACATTTCTTTGACTACTACTACTGTTAAACTTTTCATCAGTGAGACTCTGTCTCAAAAAAAAAAAAAAATCATATGGCTTTTAAAATATGAATCTAACCTTACATTTCTGAAATAAACCCCACTTGATAATGATGTATTATTCATTTTACATATTACTAGATTCCATTTGCTAATATTTTATAAAATCTTTATCACAGTAGTATCAGAGGCATGCTGGCTTTATAAATGTGTTAGAAACTGCTCCCTCCTCCTATTTTCTCAGAGTTTCTATAAAATTCGTTTACATCTTCCTTAAATGTTTGAAAGAACTGATCAGTGAAAACATCTAGGCCTACACGGTAACCAATTTTTAATTGTGCATATTTTGCTGACTATTAATCTTTTGTCTCTCATATAGGTTAAAATATTTTCTCCTGTCATAAAACTACCATTCAGTTTTATTATCTTTATTTTTAATATCCAGAATAAATAGTACACTTGTACCTCCAAAGCACTGAGACTTTTCCAGTTTTATCTTTATCCATTCTGTCACTTGTGTACTACACTCTAGTGATACTGAACTATCTGCAACTCCCTAATGTACCAGACTGACTTTCTCATGTACTGTGATCAAATCACAACATTTTGAACCTATTTTTTGACTCATAAAATGAAAATATCTACCTTGCAGGGATGTAGTTAGAATTATAAGCTTTTCAACAAATAATAGCTACTATATTGATGATGATACATTATTTTGCCTTCTGCTTTAATATTTTATTACTCTCAAACCACTAATTATGCTTCAAGACTTGGTTCACAAATCCCTCTGAAGCCTTTCCTGACTTGTCTTTCTCTGTGGCTCTATAGCCAAAAGCACATACTTGTATTACAGCATGTATTATAGTTTATTATAATTATTTATTTGTATGTTTTATGTCATCCTCTAATCTGTGGAACACTGCAAAAGCAGGGATTGTGTTTCTAACACCTTGTATTCCCAGTACCAAGCATAGTATTTAGTGCTCATTATTATTTGTTGAATAAAGAGGTGATGAAAATAAAAACATTATATTTTACCCTCAAAGTATTCCTGCAAGATAGAAAGGATAAGGGCATCTAGAGAAACTAAAGCTCAAAGAAAATAAAGCAATTTGCCCACATTCAAAACTTACTGACATACAATGGGACTAGATTGCCAGGGTTTTTCTTCCCAGGTTCACAAGGAAGGGTATTTTAGAGAAAGAAGCACTGGCCAAGAAACTGGAAGACTACAGGTATAGGCCTAGATCTGCATTTACTCTCTGTATCAACCACAGAAAAATCCCTAAGTTCTTTATTTCCTCATCCATAACAAGCAGAATTCTAATGTAACTAACAAAGTTATAAAGTCTCAGATATGAGTGTTTTATGAATTCTAAAGCTCCATATACAAATACAAAGTATTATTATCTAATGGGCTAGTAATTCTCAACCTTTCTAGAGCCTCCTCCTCTTTTTATCACCCCCACATCAATTAACTGCCAAGTCCTATTGATTGATCCAGTGGGGCCTCACATGTTCATTACCTCCTCTTAATCACTACTAAGCTGCCCTGACTCAGCCCCTCACCCAGTCTCACCAAGATTACTATAATAATCTAACTGCTGCCCTGCTGCTAGCCCACCTTCAGTTTCTCTGGTGTGTCCCTCCTCCACTTGAAAGCTTTCAAAGGCTTTTCACTGCCTTTTCAATACCGAACAAATTCCTTGAATTTGGGTCAAGCTATCTTGCTCTAGATGCCTATCTAGTCTTATTTAGCATATACATAATGCACACACACACCTCCCCTTCTGTGCATTTTACAGAGGTAACTAGCAATTCACTCAGCAATTCACTCTTCTATAGCACCTACTTGTGCTTCCACAGATACTAATTTCCTCTATTCCTGGAATACATTACCTCCTTCCTTAACTCTAAACCTTACCTAACCCTTTGATATCTTGATCAAACAACACTTTACTTCAAGTCTCTACAAATTTCTTCTCCAGCTAGAAGGTAACTAACTCTCCCTCTTGTAATTTATTTGTACTCTTTTTCACAAGACACTTAAGACTTTATGCTTTATGTTGTAGTTACTTATAAACATGCCTTCCAACCCTTACTAGAAAGCCTTCTAGCCTTTAAGACAAGATTTATGGTTGATTCACCATGCCCAGAAAAGTGATGTTCATATGACAGTGTCAATAAAAATATATAAAATTAACTGGCACTTTTTATCTGGCTTAGATGATTTTACAAAGCTTATGCTCCTACTTTCCATTGCCTTTTAGAATCTCTATTGCTTAGCAAAAATATTATAGGTTTTCTTCTAAGTTAATAAACTATGTATAGACTGAGCTTTCTTTAATATACCTTAAGCTTACTAGAGCTACCTCCAGGGTTTCCTGAGTCTGAAAGATTCATATTTCAAAAATTAAAAGAAATAATATATGTCAGTTAAGATCTCTCAGATCCACTTATTCTTCAGGCATGTTTTTAGAGTATAAAAAAAAATTAAATGTTAGAGGAAAAAGAAAAATTATGGCACTAAATTAAGTTAGGGTTTTAAAAAAATCAGCTGGAAAAGGTGAAAGTTTCTAATATTTATCTGTGCACGACTCAGGCTGACACTTTGAAGAGAAGAATGTGACAGCTTACAAGAAAACAAACTCACTCATTCCCCTTAATTTCTGAAGGCTCATGGAAGTCTGACAGGCTAGCTACAGGGTGATCTCTCATGTGTATCGCCCATGACAATTATGGCTTCAATAAAAATGTTCTCCAAATTTTAATAAAGCCAAATTGGCTTTCAGGAAATAGCTAGTCTAATATTTTCATATTTAAGAAGGCATATTTCACAAATTATTAATAGCAGCTAACTAATTAATGGATATAAATAAGACTATCCAAACATTTTATCTCATGGCATGATGTGAAAGGCCGAGTGCTCCCAGAGGTCAGCAGCAGTGACACCTAGAAAGGGCTGTGCTGAGGAGTCACACTACCTCTCTGCTTTCTTCCGGTTTGGTCTGGTTTTCCTCTTAAAAGAACTATGAAGACTTTCCCTGTAAATTTTCAAACTGCTATGACTCAAATCTGGGAAATGCTGATAAAAATCACAGTTCATTATAAGCATTTGAAATTATTTGCTCTATGGATAGATAAATGAGATACAAAGAGTCCTTAAGATATTTGTTCTGTGATTTACACTGGAAATAACCTACATTTGTCCTTATATTATTAAATAATTTGACAGTTGTTTAATATGGGATAAGTCGGGACACTATAGACACTTGTTTCCTCCCCATCAATGGTTGCCAGCAGAAGGGGTAAAAAAAAAAAAAAAAGGAAAAAGAGTGCTAAGTGATGCAATCTCCTTTCATTCTTAATCTCTACTCCTACTGCCCAGCTCACATCAGCTAGGACAAGGAAGAGAAAGAAGGAAGGAAGGGAGAAGGAGTCTTCCTGCCAATCCTCAACATAACCCTGTTTCTAGTCTCTCCCAATCAATGCTATTTCTAACGACAGAACTCTGCATTAGCTTCTCACTTAAGAAAACAAGCCATCAAAGGCTTAGAATTCACAGCCTTTCTTGTATGGGGTAGAAATTTTGTCATCATGACTCCTAATTTCAAGTAATTAACAACTAATCTGGGAACACAATCAGTTTAGGAAGAATACCTTCATCTAGTTCATGAATCAAAATATGCCTCTAATTAAAAACAGTCACACTATTTCCTACTCAAATTTCATTAAACACAAAGAACAGAGTTGTGTAGGTTTATGAAACATAGAGGAAGCGCTTCTCTGAACAGCATTTACCATACAATCACTATCTTTTTCATGCTAATAATAAAATACACAGAGTATTCATACCTTAGAAAAATAAAGCATAATGACACACCCTCATTACCCTCCGTCTCCAAAGAAGAATTTACTTCTCAATATTGTTATGGTAAATGACTATTCCTAGGAAATAAACCCACACTAGCACAAGATGCTCTGATAGGTCTTTCCCATCTCTCACTTCTACTACTATATGACTGCACAGCCATAGCCAGCAATCACTTTTGCAAACACCACTAACCCATAGTGCTATTATATACAAGCCAACAGATATTTTCAATACCATACAGTCACACTATTATCCATCTTTTATAGACAGACAATCAAACTCATATGACAAGATTTCAGAGAAACAGCTAATGGTGATGTAAGTTTTCTAGCCCTGAAAGCACAATGTATTTAATTTGTGCAAGAAATACAAGTGAGCAATAACTTCAATCTTTTACTACAGTTTACACTTTTAAATAATAGGAAGGGGGTTTCTGAACTATAAGAAAGTACTTGCTGAGGCAGGAGGATCACTTGAGGTCAGGAGCTTAAGGCTGCAGTGAGCTATGATGCCACTGCACTTGAGCTGGGGCGACAGAGCAAGACTCTGTCTCACAAAGAAAAGGAAAGTACTTGGTTTTACTGTTAAGTACTTTTCCAGATTGTTCAATGATAGTTTATCACACCACTAATAAAAAAAATTTGTCATACAAATAATGTGCATATATACATATTACAGTGATTAATCCTAAATTTAACTCTTATATTATACAGTATGAATTATAATTAATATTATAGTCCAAAGTTCACACTTATTAAGGCTGAAACAAAAATGATTTTCCTAAAACGTCTGAGAACACCCCCTGGTGGCAGATTCTTTGGAGAAAAAATAAAAATGCAAATGCATTAGTTAAAACAAATGCTATTACAATGAAAGTATCTTTTTAAATAACTGACCAAGTTCTACTAAGCAACTCAATTATTTCAAGTAATATCCAAAGTAGAAAAAATTCTAAATGTGATCAAAGAATATTGAGAAATTTCACAAGTTCTCTGTGAGGGTATCTGACCTGCCAGCAGTCTTTCTGTAAGAAGATGATGTCGGACGCAGAAGAAACTTTCAGGATGACCTAGTACGCTGCTATCCAACCGAGCTTTCTACAGTGATGAAAATCTGTATCTGCACCGTTCAAGACAGTAGTCATCAGCCACATGTGGCTACTGATCACCTGAAATGTGGCCAGTGTGACTGATAATTTTAAATTTTATTTCATTTTAATTAATTTCAATTTAAATGGCCACATATGGCCAGTGGCTACTGGGACTGTACAGATCTAGTCCTTCTTGTTACCCCATTCCAGTGAAAGTCACCCAAGCAATGTAAGGAAAATTTAGAGGTTCTCAGACATATGTAGATACAACTACAGAAGACTAATCTGTAGCTTTTTGTTTAGGGGGTTTTAAATGTATCTAAGTTTATTTAACTGCATCAGGCTACTTTTTGGTAACTGCAATCATTTTAAAATAAGGAATGTGGCCAGGCATGGTGGTCATGCCTATAATCCTAACACTTTGGGAGGCTGAGGCAGAGGGATCTTTTGAGGCCAGGAGTTCAAGACCAGCCTGACCAACATAGGGAGACCCTATCTCTACAAAAAATTTAAAAATAAGCCAGGTATAATGGCATGCTTATAGTTCCAGCCTAGGGAGGCTGAGGCAGGAGGATCACTTTAGCCTAGGAGTTCAAGACTGCAGTGAGCTATGATCATACCACTGCACTCCAGCCTGGGTGACAAAGTGAAACCCTACCTCTAAAAAAATAAAATAAAATAAGGATGAGTGTGAAAATGGTCTAATATTCCTCTTGACATGATTGTGGTTTTATAGCCTATATAAGACTGCTGACATGTGAAGAATGTTGTAGCGTTTAGCTACATCAAATAAAACAGATTAAGAGTGAGAACAGTCTAACAGGTACAGCCTTCCCCTTCTATTTAACTATAGTCATATGTTGCTACTTAGTCCAAATACATGTTGAGCACCCACTTTGTCTGAGATATCAGATTGAGTATTATGAGGAATAAACACAAAGATAAACAATGCAACGTTTCTTCTCTGAGAAAACACCAAATGGCAGATAACCCAGGTGCAGCAGGAGGGCCTGGAGACCCCAGGAGCCCTGGAATGGGAAGGCTTTGGCAGCAGCATTCATGACCGTGGTCTGGGCCAGGGTGGAGGCCACGGAGCACACGGAGGCAAGGCTGAGGACAAGGAGTGGATATTCGCCACGAAGCTGGGCTGCCTGATGAAAGACATGAAGATCAAATCCCTGGAGGAGATCTACATCTTCTCTCTGCTCATCAAGGAGTCCAAGATCATTGACTTTTTCCTGTGGGCATCTCTCAAGGATGAGGTTTTGAAGATTATGCCAGTGGAAACGAAGACCTGCACTGGCCACTGGACCAGGTTCAAGGTGTTTGTTACCACTGGGGACTACAATGGTCACATGGGTCTGTGTGTTAAGTGCTTCAAGGAGGTAGACACTGCCAACTGAGGGGCCATGATCTGGCCAAGCTCTCCATTGTCCCCATGTAGGACAAAAGCTACTGGGAGAACAAGATCAGCAAGCCCAACATCGTTCCTTGCAAGGTAACAAGCCACTGCAGCTTTGCACTAGTATGTCTCATCCCTGCCTCTAAAGGAACTGGCATTATCTCAGCTCTTGTGCCCAAGAAACTGCTGCTGATGGCTGGTTTTGATGACTGCTACACCTCAGCCAGTGACTGCACTGCCACCCTGGGCAATTTTGCCAAGGCGACTTTTGATGCCAGCTCGAAGACCTATAGTTATCTGACCCTTGACCTCTGGAAAGAGACCCTATTCACCAAATTTCCCTACCAGGAATTCATTGACCACCTTGTCAAGACCCACACCAGAGTCTCTGTGCTGAGGACCCAGGCTCCAGCTGTGGCTACACCATAGCATTTTTATAAAAAAATAAAATAAAATAAAGTGAGGCCGGGCGCTGTGGCTCACGCCTGTAATCCTAGCTCTTGGGAGGCCGAGGCGGGCGGATTGCTCAAGGTCAGGAGTTCAAAACCAGCCTGAGCAAGAGCGAGACCCCGTCTCTACTATAAATAGAAAGAAATTAATTGGCCAACTGATATATATATAAAAAATTAGCCGGGCATGGTGGCGCATGCCTGTAGTCCCAGCTACCTGGGAGGCTGAGGCAGAAGGATCACTCGAGCCCAGGAGTTTGAGGTTGCTGTGAGCTAGGCTGACGCCACGGCACTCACTCTAGCCTGGGCAACAAAGCGAGACTCTGTCTCAAAAAAAAAATAAAATAAAATAAAATAAAATAAAATAAAATAAAATAAAGTGAATTAAGCCTGTTTAAAAAAAATGCACTGTCTCTATCCTCTAGAAACTTACTACTTTTTGAAGTAAAAATGCCATGTAACAACCATATAGGTTACATATATTGGCCTCATCTTTTCCCTCTACCAGTTGCCAATCTCAAATGGTCAACTATTACCTTACACAAATAATTCCTAAATCTCTCAAAAAGAGACTGTGACATAAGACCCTCATTTCTGTGTGCTAGATGACTCCCCTTGAATATCTTGAACTAGATCGAGAAATATTTACTGAGCATCAGTGATAAACTAGAAATTAGGGCTAGATGCCCTGGAGAAGTTTAGCCTCACAAGGATGCAGACATTTTGTAGACAGATCATGTCTTATGTGACAAGTGCATGGAGTTGTGTACAGAGAGGAATGTTTAGCAGAGGTTGCGAGGACAAAAAAGGGTACCCAGAGGAGATAAAGATTGAGCTGAGTCTTGAAGGATGGATTAAGAGCAAGCAAACAGCATGATGCAGAACCACAAATAAATTAAGTGATTAGACTATCCAGTTTGGAGCAGGAAAGTAGCATGAAATGATGCTGCAGAGGTAGGCAGAGGCAAGGTCATGGCTGCCATAAATATCACCCGATAGAGCTGAAAATAGATGAATTGCCACAGAAGGTTTTAAGATATATATGCTTCAGATAGCTCACTGTGTGTGAGCAGCATGAAAGATGGATTCCAAGGGACCAACAATGTACATAGGGGTCAGCTAAATGACTGTTGCAATGCAATCTACCAACTGAGTCACAATGATGGTATAACTGAGACACATATGACAGAAACAGAGGCAAGACTCAAGAAGTGCTTAAGGAAGTTAAATTGTGGCATCTTACCATAAGATGAGTGAACGGTAGATAAGCAGGAGAGGTGGCTGAGACACAGTAGGACAGCTAAGATGATTAACGAATTCTAGCTTGAGTGAATGAATAGACGGTGGAACCATTCACAGAGAATCTGTAGTAGGAGTGGTAATAAGGCTAGTTTTAGATACTCATGGAATATCCAGGTGTATAAATCCAATGGGCAATTAAATTAGAAGCTGACAGAGAGAAAGATTTGAAGATAAAAGATTGAAATGTCATCTTCATTAAGTGGTATTTACAGTTCTTAGCTGGAGCTTCCAGATAGCTGTGGATGCTCCTGGAGGGTGGGGCATCAGAGGAGAGCATGGAAGATCCACACCTCTTCCCACAGGCCTTGCCCTATGCATCTCTTTGTAATATCCTTTATAATAAACAGGTAAATGTAAAACCAAACAAACAAAAAATAAAGTTCTTAGCACTATGTTAAGTGTTAGAGACATAAGAAAGAACAAATCACAGCCTCCTACAAGGAAGAGTATGGAAGATGGATAAGTAGAAAGTTGACTACAGGACCTTGAGTAATAATGATGTGTCAACATAGGTTCACCAATTTTAAGAAATATACCGCTCTGGTAGGGAATACTGATAATGAGTATGCTATGCATGTATGCATAGGGGCAGGGAGTATATGGAAAATCTCTGTATCTTTGCTCAATTTTGCTGTGAATCCAAAACTTCTCTAAAAAGGAAAGTCTAAAAAACAACGTTTTAAAGTAAATTACAGAAGTGACAGCCACACTGAATACTAAAAGTCAAGCAGGCATTAACCAGGCATCGGGGAAAGAGGAAGGAGGCCAGAAAAGGTATAGTAATATATGTACCCTAAAGTATGATTCTGTTTTAGACAAGCTGAATTTAAGGAATGGAATAAGACTAGCTTTGCCTTTACAATAACAAGAAAGAGAAGAATACTGAAACCCTTGACATGAAGAAACTGAATTTCCCTTTTAGATGGCCTCATATCTCTCAGTGAGGTGTGAAGTAGGAGCACATGGACACTGTAGTGTGGATAAAGATTAGAAAACAACAAAAAGGTTTGGAATCATAGAGTAATGAGGAAATACATAAAAGACAACAAGAACCAAAGACCAAGTTAAGATTTAATAATAAACTCTCAGTAAGGCCTATCAGTCAGATTTATTATTTCCCCCTTCTCTCCTTCCCTTTCTTTCTCTCTCCCTTTCTTCCTCCCTTCCTCATTACAACTGTGCTTTGCAAGCGTGTTCCATGGAATACTAGATACAAGGGAAATAAGCTGTTACCCAGAAGCTGTCTATAAATAAGTCTGGAAAAAATGTTTAATAAAACAAAACTAAGCATATTTCTTTACTATAAGATTGCACAGAATCATTCTCAGTTGGAGAATATAATGTGAGTATTTTCCACCACATTAACCATTCAACTCCTTTATTTACAAAGTATTCGAGTGATACAACCTGGGACACAGTGGGCCAACAGCAAAAGGGTAGAAGCAGTGGACACCTTAAAAAACAGAGAACACAGTAGGAATAATAGAGTAGAAAACTAAGAGGCTGTTGTAGGAGAGGAATTCAGAACTTGTGACCTCAGAGAAGGAGCTGGCCCAGGGGATAATCAGACCCAAACTCTGGTCATCTGTGATCATATGGGTTAATGAAGTAGAGGGTCTCACACAGACTTGGGTCTGACTAGTATATGGGTCATGAATACAAATATCAATCAAGTTGCCCAAGTTGATGTCAGGTAACAGGTGAGAGGAAAGGCGGTGTCAAAGATGGGCAGATAATCAGAATGGGAAGAGGGAATATAACCAGATGGCAAAGGATTCAAAGAAACAAAGACTGGAATGTGGTAGGTAGGCATCCTCCCTAAGTCAGTGCTTTCAAATGATGCCAGATCTAAAGCCATAGGCCAGGGGTCTTCAAACTTTTTAAACAGGGGGCCAGTTCACTGTTTCTCAGACCGCTGGATGGACGGCCGTTCGAGAGTGTGGCACACATTCCACACATATGCACTGTGGACCCGGGACAAGTCGGCTGCTAAGCAGGACAGGCAGCGGTGGCAAAAACAGCCAGTGGGCTGGATAAATGTCCTCAGCGGGCCGCATGTGGCCAGTAGGCCATAGTTTGAGGACGCCTGCCATAGGCCATGAAGGCTAACTTTTTCTAAGCTCTTCTTCTTTCTACCTTTAATTCAAGTCTTTGAACTTATAGGGCCTCTTAAATTTTATTCAGTTGGTTTTTATAATGAATCTTCCCCTTTTCCTAACCATTTCCAATTGACCTAATGTTTGAGCAGTTCAAACTGATTCAGTTTCTTTCCTCGGTGCTATGTCAAAGACTGACTGACAGCAAGCACCACAGTCCACAGATAAAAGATGAGAGCCCACTTAGATCCATACTCTCTAAGCCTTGGTTTTTAGTTCTTCATTTATGAAATGGAAATATTAATAGTGTCTACCTAATGTGGTGGTAGTTAGAATTGAATGAGACAAAGCATACTGCTTACACTATACTTGGTATATAGTACAGCTCTCAATAATAAGCACTATCACCGTCTCCACCACAGATAATCAAAAAGGATGCTCCAGCAAACACAGAAGAGATATTTACAAGGAGGATCTCATAGATGGGGTAAATGTAGAAGGAGATAGGGCTATGCCTACAATAGATAAAATTTCCAAAAGAAGAGAAGTTGGAATGGTCTGCAGCTTAAGCAGCAGAATTGGAATAAGTGTCCAGGAGTATAAAGCAAGACAGGAGTCAACTATCAGTGCATATGGCCGCTTTACCCAGTGAGCAGTGACAATAAACAGTTTCAACATTTCACTCCCAGTGGAAGATGCCCCTTGTTTATCCTGGAGCTAGGTTTCCCAGGGCTGATGCAGATTAGATCAATAGCAAGGATTACCTTAATATACATCACTTTGCAGTTCATATGAAAATATTCCATATTTCACTATGCTGGAAATGGTTCTCACTGTAGAAAATGTCTTTTTTGTAGTGCTTTTCACATAATTAAAGAGCATCTTTGGTAACAAGGCATTATGTCACTCAGCTTACTAAAAACTTCTTTAACACACTATAAAAAATAATTGTTTAGCGAGCTTAGAATCTGACAGCCTCAGATAGTTAATCATTACCTGTCATTATTATCGCAATCAATCATAGATGAGTACTTTTTTCCAGGATTACTGATGCTAAAATATTCGGTAAACCACAGCACTAATGGCACCTCCCCACATCAGAGGACAATGGGCCTATTTAGTCTTTGTAACCAAGTTTACTGTTCATTCTTATAGGCTACACATTGAAATAGTATATAAATTTAAAAACAGATGTAATGTTCTGTTTTTATTTACTCATTATTATTATTATCGGAGACAGGTCTCACTTGTTGCACAGGCTTAAGAGCAGTGGCATGATCACAACTCACTGCAACCTCAAACTCCTGGGCTCAAATAATCCTTTTGCCTCAGATTCCCAAGTAAGCTGGGACTACTGGCACACACTATCACAGCTGGCCAATTTTTCCATTTTTTGTACAGATGGGGTCTCACTGTTGCACAGGCTGGTCTCGAACTCCTGACTTCAAGCCATCTTCCCACCAAGGCCTCCAAAAAGAGCTAGGATTATACGCATGAGCCACCATGCCCGGCCTATTCTTGTTATTTTTATCCTCAGATAAAATATACTACAATGGTCCTCCCAAGGTTAAATATAAGATGTTACATGAAGATAAAAGTATTTAGAGCTTACCCAAAAGGTCTATACCATTTATTTCTAATGCGTAGGAACATAAGAAGAGTAAACATAAATTTTAACAGGAACTATAAATCAAGGCATCATGTCAAACTGTATAAATAAAAAACAAAAAACCAGACCAGGCATGGTGGCTCACGCCTACAATCCTAGCACTCTGGGAGGCCAAGGCGGGCGGATTGCTCGAGGTCAGGAGTTCAAAACCAGCCTGAGCAAGAGCGAGACCCCGTCTCTACCATAAACAGAAATTAATTGGCCAACTAATATATATAGAAAAAATTAGCCGGGCATGGTGGCACATGCCTGTAGTCCCAGCTACTCAAGAGGTTGAGGCAGAAGGATTGCTTGAGCCCAGGAGTTTGAGGTGGCTGTGAGCTAGGCTGATGCCATGGCACTCACTCTAGCCTGGGCAACAAAGCGAGACTCTGTCTCAAAAAAAAAAAAAAAAACCCAAAAAACAAAAAACCATCTCAGAGCTAGTTGATAAAGACAGATATAAATCATGGGAGAGATTAAAACATGGAATTATTTTCACCCCTCTAAGATTTTTGGATAATGAAATCAATGCCACTGCGACATGGGGGATGGTCACACTTGAAGCTCAGGCTTGTGGGGGAAGGGAGGGCAAGGACATTGTCTGAAACCTTAAAATTTGTACCCCGATAATATGCTGAAATAAAAAAAATTAAAAAAAAGAGAATAGCTTCAAATGAATAAATGAATTTATTCAAATGAATAAATGAAAGGTTAGAGTTACAGGACACTGATGTATTGGCTTAATTTCATTCTTAGAATACAGGAGGAATTCTGAATGGATTTTCACTTGTGAGTATCTATAACTTCCAACCTTTAGTCCACTACATACATAAATATGACCCAGATAGTGTTTCACAAACACAAAATAACAACTCTAATTTCATCAGTGATCTAATGCATGAAGGGCTCAACTAAGACTGATTTTCCATGATATCTAAGCAAGTTTATAAAAGCAGAATGCCTAGTTTCAATTAGAGCAATTCATACTATGGAATATGCACTATTTAAAAGAAATCATGAATATGAGACCCTTCACATATGTCCCAATCCAAAAGCACACATTAACCAAACCAGGGGGGGATATTCCACATATTTCATGTAAATCTGAAAGTCATAATTCATCTGTTTTAATATTTTAGGGACTCTGATTAGCTCCCTTTTGGCTCCTACAGTTCTCATGAATTAAATTAAGTTGAGCTGTAAAGTAATGCAGACCTTATTGATTCCAGAGACTGTGAGTCACCAAGGGAAGAAGTCCAAAAAGGTTAAATTTCCACTGAACTCCAAATCAGAGGTTCGAAAGCTAGAGAGATAAAGACATTAGCTGTAGTCTTATGAAACATTCAAGGCTGCTTTCATTTGATTAGGAGTTTGCTACAGGCTCTTTATGACAAATATTACAAGGACATTTTAAATTTTTTAGGCTGTGAAGAAAGACCCAGGAAAAAATAGATTACCTATGAAAAATTCTAAATCAGAAGCTAAGGAACAATTTGTTTATATACACTCAGAAACTTACTTGTGCATTATCAAAAAAACCAAAAAGCTATCATGGAACAAAGGCCACATTCCTTACTGGTTATTGCATAACAAAATCTGTTCTTATTTGTAACAGAGGTTACAACAATCTATTGCCTTAGGCCAACATTCCCCAAAGTATTCTAAAAAACACTATTGGTCTATGAAATGTTTATAGAGAGTTGGAAGAGTCAGGGAAGGAGAAAAGAAATCCTTTAATATTTTTGTTCTAAATTTTTTTTTTTTTTTTTTGAGACAGAGTCTCACTTTGTTGCCTAGGCTAGAGTGAGTGCCATGGCGTCAACCTAGCTCACAGCAACCTCAAACTCCTGGGCTCAAGCGATCCTGCTGCCTCAGCCTCCTGAGTAGCTGGGAAGATAGGCATGTGCCACCATGCCCGGCTAATTTTTTCTATATATATTAGTTGGCCAATTAATTTTTTTCTATTTATAGTAGAGATGGGATCTCACTCTTGCTCAGGTTGGTTTCGAACTCCTGAACTCAAACGATCCGGCCGCCTCAGCCTCCCAGAGAGCTAGGATTACATCTAAAATTTTTAATATACAAAACTACTAAGTAAATTTGATACAGTTATAATAATGAGATAAGCTACCCATAATAGTATGCCACACTTCAAAAGGCCAGGAAATGTATAACATACCACTTATGCATAAATGCATTGATGCTCAAAAGACACATAAGCATATAACTATTGTTTTATGCTATTGAAAGATAGCTGATTTATGCTATGATTTTTGCTTAATAATCTAAGTATATATTTTAACTTTTTATTACATAATAAAGACATGAATCAAAACATAAATTTCTTCTAGCCATTACTACTACATATGTGAGATACCCTTCTGGTAATCTATTTTTATAAAAGCTAATTTTTTTTTCCTGAGTTTTTACTGATGTTCTGTCAATACATTATCATTTTTTAAAAAGTTCTTCATGGTCACATGAGTTCAAAAAAATGTTATTTTAGTTAAACACAAGTATGACAATACATGCCTCAATTTTGGGGACAATAAATTATGTTGTACCTATTTTTTAAATTTAAAATGGCACATAAATGACAAAAAAGATGACAGGCATAATAATTTGATCCACTTAATCTGCATCTCCCTCAAAATTCAATATGACCCCCATTAATCTTTTATTTATTTTATTTTACTTTATTTTTTTGAGACAGAGTCCCCCTCTGTTGCCCAGGCTAGAATGCAATAGTGTCATCATAGCTCACTACAATCTCAAATTCCCACGCTCAAGCAATCCTCCCTGCCTTAGCCTCCCGAATAGCTAGGACTACAGGTGTATGAAAACATTCTTGGCTAGTGTTTCTTATTTTTTTGTAGAGATGGGATTTCACTATGTTGTTCAGGCTAGTCTTGAACTCCTCGCGTCAAGTCATCCTCCTGCCTCAGCCTTCCAAAGTGCTGGGATTTACAGGTGAGACCAACCACACCTGGCCCCCACTCACCTTTAAAATTAAGTAGCATATAAATAAGAATGCAAGTCCATTACTGAGAAATTTATACACTCTTATTTATAGCGAAAAAGGCTTTACACAGCCTTTCTCTGACAAGTCATAGGATGACAGCTGATAGGACAATACATATTCAATATTTTAATAATGACAGCAAAGATACATGATACATAATTTCTAAGTTACAATAAAGACTCTATTTTGTATGCATGATTTCAGGTACAGACCTAATGCTATTTTTTAATTGTGGCTTCCAAAGACAATTTGTGATTAGCTTTGTCACAGCAACAAAACCTTTCTAAAGTCTAAACTTTTCATTTTTTATTTTTAAATGCCCTCTCATTCCTATATTCCTATCTCTTACTCTCCACTTTTAGCAACCACAGATGCAAAAAAAACAAAAGCAAAACCAAAACTAACTCATTTACTCACTCATGGCATCCTTCATGGATAAACTAATGGAAGGAAGAAATGAGAGGTACATATATCATTATACATCCCTATCTATACATGGAAAAGAAGATGGAATAGTCATTAAAATCCTTAGGTTTCCTTTCAATGACTAATTCATTTGCCAAAAAAGTTTGCTATATAAATCAACTGTAGAATTTAAAGCTCTTTATAATAAATAATTAACATTTTATACTTATTATGAAACATTTATTCAAAAAGTGCATAAAATATATATGTGTAGTCTAATGAATAATTATCAAGTAAACATCCATTTTTCAATTACCATCCAAGTACAGAAATAGAAACCAGCATCACAGAAACAGAAGAAACCCCTCTTAAACATACCTCCATGCCCCTCTTCAGTTACTATGGCTTTAGTGTACTATAAATTTCACAAGGTAACACACTAATATGAAATGAAATGCCGCAGGTGTTTTAAGACAGAAATATTTAAAATTCCTCTAAAATGCATTAATAGAGACCATTTCTAACATATAGGACATTCTGTTAAACTTTCTTGTGAAAAATGCCGGGAGTAAATATATTGATTCATTTAGAATATAAATTACAGAAGTGTTTGAATTTAGTTTTCTGGAACACCACATAGGAGGACCATAAAACAGATTGTTACTAGCACTTCCAACAGCTGGTACTGAGGAAGACCAATATAAGCATTCATGATGCAAAAAACACTAAATAATGGCCATTTCTAATCAGTAGCACCTAAATATATAACTATAAATTACAAATTAAAAGATAGAGCTTTTTAGAAGCAAGACTTGTCAGTAAAAAAAAAAAAAAAAAAAAAAAAAAAAAAGATAGAGCTTTGTGATCTTTGATGGCTTCTGACAAAACAATAAAAGCTTAGGCAATACTCCTCACTTCCATACCAATAGAGGATGCTCACATAGTATGATGGGATTCTGGGTCCCTTACTTCTTGTGTTGGATACTAGTATGTAGATAATTACAGTAACACGTAATCACATTAAGTGACTGTTGATACTAACTCTGCTTTTTGCAAGGTAGTTTGGGTTACAAAATCCATTACTCAAAGAATTAACCAAAAAAAGGTTTGAAGGATTAATATCAACAGCTCCAAGATAAACTTAACTGCAAAATATTAATTTTGATATGTCAAATTTGAACTTGATTTTTTTCCTTAGCAAAAAAAGGCACTCAGAGTTCAATGTGACATTAAGTAAAGAATTTCCAAATTCTGTTAAAAAACAATGTTTAAGAACCCTTTTTATAAAGAAGCACTTATTGTCCAGAATGTAGACACAGATAATACAAAGCAAATATAATTCATTTATAATTTAAAACCTAGCCAAACAATTGTTTCCCTCGCACTAAACAGGTCCTTTTTTCCACCAATCCCACCAATATAAATATTTGACACTTGCTGCTTCTCACCAACCACTGCAAGCCTAGGCAATGTTGTTCCCATGGGCCATGACTTGATAAAGTTCTATATTAATATCTTTGGAGATTTGATGGATAGAAAAAGACACAACTGGGCTGGGTGTGGTGGCTCACGCCTGTAATCCTAGCACTCTGGGAAGCCGAGGTGGGCGGATTGCTCTAGGTCAGGAGTTCAAAACCAGCCTGAGCAAGAGCAAGACCCCATCTCTACTATAAATAGAAAGAAATTAATTGGCCAACTAATATATATAGAAAAAATTAGCCGGGCATGGTGGCCCATGCCTGTAGTCCCAGCTGCTCGGGAGGCTGAGGCAGGAGGATTGCTTGAACCCAGGAGTTTGAGGTTGCTGTGAACTAGGTTGACGCCATGGCACTCACTCTAGCCTGGGCAACAAAGTAAGACTCTGTCTCAAAAAAAGAAAAAAGAAAAAAAGAAAAACACACAACTGTATTAAACATTCAAGGTATTTTGTTAAATACACAGACAATGACATAATAGCACAGTCACAGAGAAAAACACCTTTGAATCTCTAGATTTGCTTTATACAAATAGATTTCCTCAAATCTCTTAACACTGGAATGGCTGAGCAATTGATTTATCAATTTGATGCAATATTATGCAACCATTAAAGTTAAACATTATAAAGCTATAACATAGAAGATTTGATAATACAGCATAAAATACTCTGAACATACATTTATATCTAACTATACGACATCATATACATGGGCAATTACTTGGAGAATATAACAAGAAATGAATATTTGGTATAGTTGTGGGGACTCCTCTAACTCTCCATGTTTACAAAATAAATAAAAATCATAAGGTGGAAAATGCAAGGACTCCTGTAAAACTATCATCAGCACCTTGGTAATCACTTCATATTTATGATCTACATTAAACACACCAAAACTTGCTATATATTACCCTTTCTGGCATGCTTCTGGACAAGGTCACCAGATAAAGGGGAAACAAGGTCCTGCCTGAGTATTCCGATTAAGAAGAAGGAAAAAAAATGACTACCGATAGCAAGGTGACAGAAGTATTGTAACCAATGGCATGTTTACTGCCACCTCAAGGTATCAAATTTAACATGACTTCTTACCAAAATTAACCACTGCATCCAATTTAAGCCCCCCAAATTACAAAATACAAATGTTATATTCTGATAAGGGACACGGGAAAAGATCACATCAGTTTGATCCACTTTTCTTGCATAAGAAATTACATTTCTGTAAAAGGGAAAGACCTTCAGAGTCAAGGACACCCTGAGATATCCAATTTCCTGACATAGGGATAAGACATCCATTATTTACTTTATGTCTTCCTTTAAACACCATATGGGTCCAAAGCTCAATAAGGTAATCCTGAAATTACTGGCACTACCTCAAAATGCAGAATTAGTTTGGATTCTATGCTAACATGATTATAAAAATTGCCCTTGGCACTTGGGGTTTTTTTCAGAAAGTAACAAATTAATCCTAAAATTCAGTGAAATGAAAAAGATCCAAAATAGCCCAAACTCGAAAAAGAACAAAGTTAGAGGGTATACACTTTCTGATTTTAAAACGTACTACAACGCTACAGTAATCAAGACTGTATGGTACTGACCTAAGGATAGAAAAATAGATCAATGGAATAGAATTGAGAGGCCAGAAAACAAACCCTCATATTTATGATCAATTAGTTTTGAAGGTACCAAGACAATTCAACAGGGATAGAATAGTCTTTTTAACAAATGGTGCTGGGATGACTGGATATCCAAATGGAAAATAATGAAATTGTACTCTTAACTTATGCCATATTTGAAAATTAAATCCAAATGGATATTCGCATGGAAAATAATAAAATTGGACCTCTAAAATTAATGCAAAATGGGTAATGGACATAAGTATAAGAGCTAAAGCTGTAACATTCTTAGAAGAAACATAGAAGTAAATCTTCATGACCTTGAGTCAGCTTCTTAGATTTGAGCACCAAAACAGAAGCAACAAAAGAAAAACACTGATAAACTATACTTCATCAAACTTTAAAAATATATATATTTTTTCAAACAGGATCTTGCTCTGTTGCTCAGACTGAAGTACAGTGGCATGACCACAACTCACTGCAGCCTCAAACTCCAGGGCTCAAGTGATACTCTATGCCTTAGCCTCCTGAATAGCTGGGACTATGGGTTTGCACCTCCACATCCAGCTATTTGGTTTTTTGTTTTGTTTTGTTTTGTTTTTTTGCAGAGATAGGGTCTTGCCAAGTTGCCCATGCTGCTGCGTTGGCCTCCCAAGGTGCTGGGATTATAGACATGAGCCATTGTACCTAGTCAAGACAAAGGACTTGAATGGATATTTCTCCATAGAAGATATACAAATGGCCAATAGGCACATGAAAAGATAATCAACATTAGTCATTACAAAACTGCAAATCAGAACCACAATAAGATATTATTACATAATGACTAAAATGGCTAAAATAAAAAAGACACATATCATAATTGTTGGGGAAGATGTGAGGAAATTAGAACCTTGTATATCACTGATGGGATTATAAAATGATGTAGCCACTTCAGAAAACAATTTGGCAGTTCCTCAAAATATTAAAGACAATTCCATTTCTAGGTATATACTCAAGAGAAATAAAAACATATGGCCATGCAAAAAACCTGTCCATTAATGTTCACGGTAGCATTATGGACAATAGTCCAAAGTGGAAACAACCCAAATGTCCATCAACTGATGAATGGATAAACAATATGTGGTATATTCACACCATGGAATATTATTCAACAATAAAAAAGTATAAAATATTAATACATGGTACAATATAAATCATGAAAACATTTTGCTAAGTGAAAGAAGCTAGTACATTTAACATGCTATTTGAATAATGTATTTCCTTTAACTATTTTTCCTTTACACACTTGATACTTTCAACCACCCAAGTATTATGTTCTCTATAATATTTGCCCAATGACCCAAAATAAAACTCTTTTGCCCTTCCATGATCCACTAGGCTCTTCTAGCGCATTTCTTCCACTCTGTCTAATGGTTACAGTCACCTGTGGACATGTCCAGTGCCCCTGCTTTCTGAGGATAAGACTGTCAATCAATTCTGTATCTTTGGTAGTGCAGTGCTTTACATATAGGGGTATTCAGTGTTCTTTAAGGGATAAATATCATTACAATGAAAAGGACACAGGTTTTGGGGTCTACTTCATGTATCCAGTGAATCATTACTGGTCACCTATTTTGTACAGGAACTGAACTGTGCTCAAATCTAAATTTACCCATTACATTATTTTTTATATATATATTTGAAGAAGTTACTTAACCTCTCTAAACCTAATTATATTTTCCTTTCTAAACTGAATAAGCTATCCACACTTCACAAAGGTGTTTGAGGATTAAATGCAGCAATATATTCCTTTTAGTAATATTATTTCCTCAAGAAATATTATTTCCTTTTTTTCTTCTTTTCTCCAAAGCAGCTAAACAATGTTCTTTAGGTATGTAAAAAATGTTATATAGAGAGAATATATTCAGGAGAAAAGTGATCTCAAACTTCTAAGGCAAGTTAAATTTCAAATTCATAATTTATTTTATAAACTCCATATTTTATTATTAAAATTATTTATTCAAAGTCTGAGAAGTAATTTACATCAGAAAACTCTCATATCTCACACTGACATCACTATAGTTGATAGAAAATTACTTTATCCTAACCAAAATTTGCTTTTCCAAAAAGATTATCTATCTTATAGGTACACTTTCTTAGTCAACATAGTAAGCCTGTATGCTGCAAAAGATATTGTACACAGTGCTTTTATATACTATCAAACTTTGAAAGTAAATATACTGAGAGAGGGCACAGTGATATAGGATTCCTACATAACTGCTGGTGAGAACTGGAAACTCAAAAAACCTTCTAGAAAGATAAATTGGCAGTATGCACCAAAGATCTCAAAATCAACATACCCTTTGATCTGATAAGTATATTCCTAAGAATCTATCCTCTGGAAAACAGTCCATGATATAAAAGATTTAGATATAAAGACATTCATCTTAAATTATAACATTAAAAAATCCACATTTAATATACAGAAGTGAATAGAATTACATTTTTTAAAATATTAAGAGTGATTACTTATGGGTAGCAAAATCATGGGTAATTTTTATGGTCTTACTTTTTTATACTTTCTTATTGGTCTTACTATATGGTCTTACTATATTTTATATTTAAGTTTCTTGTAATTCAGATATGTTAATAAAGAACTTTTTTTGGTGAAGAGGCAAAATAAATTGTTCAGAGGTAAGAAAGTAACAACATATTTGATTATCATGCTAGGACTTTAAAAGTGATTTCACATACATTAGTTAGTCAGATCCTTAAAACATACAGTTAAGGTGGCTAGAGTGGTGATTTTGTCCATTTGACAAGTAAGGATAATAAGGTGCAGAGGTCATGTGACTTGCCCAAGGTTACAGAGTTGAGACTAAGAAACAGTAATTCCCACTTCTAATTCTATGCTCTTTTTTCCGTCAGTGGTTCTCAAAGTGTGGTCCCTGAACCAGCAGGAGCAGCAGCAGCAGCATCTGGGAACTTGTCAGAATGCAAAGTCTAAGGTCCCAACCCAGACTTACTGAATCTGAAACTTGGAGAGGGTGGGACAGAGATCTTTGTTTTAACAAGGCCTCTAGGATTCAGATACACAATAAATCTGAGAGCACTGCTGTGTATTATGCTACCTCACAAGTACTCTGTTAGTGAATTTAACATTTCTGGGGGAAAAAAGAGGTGGTGGTGTTATTTCTACTACTTTCAATTGTATTTGCATATTTTCAGGCTCTTACAAATTAACAGGAGGTATTAATCATAAGGATTCACAATAATCTTAATGTTTGATTTCTGACAATTAACCAAGAATCTCCTTTTGGATTATCAGCAAAGAAGGTGGTAATCTGTCTATATCAGTCCTAAGTATAGAAAGATCTTTAGCACAGTAATGTCACAGGAAATGAACTGATGAGAATACTGAATATCACTAGCTAAACATTCTCAGAAAAAAAGCTTGTTATATTTGGATATGTTGTGTGTATGGGCAGGGAGTGGGGGCAGAAATCAGAAACATATCAATTTTTATTATCTTGACCTGTTACTTCTCAATAATATTCTCCTAACCTTGGTAAACCTGAAAACCATATGACTACCTGATTTATTGTAATCAAGTCCATAAATACTTATGGAGCACTTGATATGTAAGGCAATGTACCAGGGGCTACAGTGTACCAGCTATAGGGCTGAGTAAGATCCAGTTCCTGGACAACAAAACTTTTAACCTACTAGATGATGTCAACATTTCACAAATAAACAACGCAAAGACAGGGAGTACCACAAAATAAATTTTAAAAAATTGTCATGGAAAATCAAAGAAAGGTGACATCTCATTTTAGAGGAGGCAAACAGGAAAATGTGTGTCTGGGAAGACAGAATTTCAAAAGAAAAGTGTATAAGGGGGTATATCAGTCTCTGATTGCAGAGAAAATGAGACAACAGGTAACAGGGCAAGGTGTGTGCAGAGAAACAGCATATCATGACCATGACTGCAAACTATGTCACCTTAGCCAAGCAAGTCTATCTCCAAATTGCAACTGCTCACTTGTGAAATAATAATAATAATTATCTTATTTACCTCATGGAGTTATTTAACTGAAAAAAAGCCAGAGAGAGAAAGGCTTGAACATAAAGAAACAACATAGACCATGTGCAAAGTTCAGTAATTATTTTCTATTAGATAATCAAAAATTGTGCAGTATTTAAAATGTTTCCAATTCAAAAATTACTTTGTTTCTATTAATAATAAATGAAGCATACATAATTTAGATGACTAAAAATAACATTAGAAGAGCAGAAAAATCAAATTATAAACAATTTTTAAAACGGATTATATATAAAAGAATCTTTTTGGGGGGGAAGTTCAATTAGTTAGCAAAACAATACTGCCATCGTGTGATACAGTTCCTCTGGTAAGTAGCCTGGCAGTTTCTTTGAAAACCAAAAATACATTTGCTAAACAACTCAGCAATTGTAGTCTTCGGCATTTTTATCCCAGAGAAATAAAAACCTATGTTCATGCCAAAACCTGTACATGAAAGTTCATAGCACCTTTTGTTGTAACAGCCCAAAACTAGAAACAATCCAAACGTTCTTAAATAGGTCTATTGTAAACAAATTATGATTTATCTATACTAATAGAATACTACTCAGCAATAAAAAGGAAAAAAATTGATACATTTGAATGGATCTCAAGGGAATTATGCCAATTGAGAAAAGGCAATTTGAAAAGGTTATATACTGTAACTCCATGGAAATAAAAAAAAAAATTATATAGAGATGAAGAACAGATTAATGGCTGCCAGGAGTTAGGAAGGAGTCAAGTGTAGTTATTAAAGGGCAACACCAGTGAGCCATGTGGTGATGAAACAGTTCTGTATTTAGACTGTAGTGGTAGTTTACATGAAGCTTCAGTAACATACGATATAATTATTAATAATTACACATATACACATATGACTACCTGTATAACTAGTGAAATATAAGTAAGCTCTCATGTCAATTTCCTGGTTTTGATATTATTATAGTTACACAAGTGATCAACATCAGAGAAGGTAGGATGAAAGGTGCCTAGAATCTTCCTGTATAGTTCTTTGCAATTTCTTGTGATTCTATAATTTTTTCAAAATAATATGTTAAAAAAAGTATACTGCCATTTTATCAAAATGAGTGATACCCACTATGCTAATGACACTATGAAAGTGGTATTGTTATCCACTGCTAGCGGCATAGTAAATTGCTATAATCCCCTGTGGAAAATGATTTTACAGCATATATACAGAGCCACTTTTGTGCCCTTTGGCCCAGACATTTAATTTATGGGAATCACCTAAAGAAAAAATATCAAATATGATGGGATAGGGAAAATTATATATATGCATATACATATATAACAATGTTACCACCATCTGGGGGATGGTCATGCTGGAGACTCAGACTTGTGGGGGGAAGGGGGGAAATGGGCATTTATTGAAATCTTAAAATCTGTACCCTGATAATATGCTGAAATAAAAAAAAAATTAAAACAAACAAACAAAAAAACCAATGTTACTATAGTGTAATTGAGAACAGGGTAAAACTAGATGCCACCTAGATGTTAGAGAATATAGGAATCATTAAATTCTCAAAATCTAGTCATGGACTATTATGCATTCATTGATAATGTTAGTAATGATTTGACAAAATAACGGAAAATGCATATCATAAGAGAATAAAACAAAATTTAATATTAACTCCTAATTATATCTACCTAAGATAAGCATAAAAATAATAGGAGATCCATTTAAAAAGATAATAATGTTAGTGTGGCAGAATTATGGGTATTTTTCTCAAACCTTCCTACAGAGTTGACATATTATTTTCATAAAGAAATAAAAATACTTTTACCTTATCCCAGAAATCAATCAAAGCTGTAAAGTCCCATTTCTTAGAATATGCCACATTGTATTTCAGAATAGCATCCTATGAAAAAAGCAGAAACAAAACCTCATGATATACCCAAGTGACTTATCTATGAATAACCTTTTTATGAACTACTTCTAATAAATTCCTCAATACTGGACAAGCTTCCTCCTACCATCAGCTACCCCATATCAGTAGCTATAAACAAATACAATACATATTATTAAAATAATTTATTATCCACTTAAGTGAGATTAGAAAGTTCAAGTAATAGGGAAACAACACAATTACCCTAAAGCATTCATTCTAAATAAGATGATATAGTACAAATGGATAAAAACTGGACCTTGGGGGATAAAAAAACCCCAAACTTAGATAACACAATGATTTGTGGTCCTCAAAAGTGTCACACTATATACACATAGACATATAGTACACTAGTAGTATTAAAATTTCATGGGAGGGGAGAGATTAAGAAAAAAATGTTTAAGAGGATCCTGAGGTAGTGGGCATAATGAAAAAAAGACTGAGAAACACTAATCTAAAGCATAAAATGGTCTTTTTTCCTTTACTATCTATTTTTAGAAGATACAAATAAATGGTTATCTTCCCCCAAGCAGTTCACATAAATTACACATTTATGGAAAACGAAAAGTCAAAATATTATGCCATCTACTGGTGTAACTTTTAACTATCTGAATAGGCAATATGATACACCTAGTTTCTAGGCTCGGATGTGCATGAGACAATCCATTAGTTGTACAGAAAGAACTCTTATTTGTAATTATATTTTATCTCATCCTTTTAAATATCTATTTTGACTATATAATATATATTATATTAATAAAGTAACGAATATGTACAATTTATAAGCAACTATTTATATTGGTAATATACAAATTTTTTTTTTTTTACCAAAGAAGTATACAAGTCTAAAAACCACTGTGTTAGATTACAATAAACCTTCCAAATCTCCTTATCATTGAAAAAGTTTTTAAAAATCTAATACTCTGCCAAAGAGTTTCCTGAAAAATATTTCTTGCCATACAAATAATTACCAAGCACCTGGGTTAAAATATGAGCCAATAAAATATATCTTATTTACTTGGAATTAGAGGATATCTAAGTTCTATCAGAAGAGAAAATAAAAATAAAATAAAAGAACAAGGCAAGAAACAGCTTTCATTCTCTCTCATAAGCCATAAAATAAAATTTTCCATTAAGAATTAAAATATTTTAAGTATGTCTTTCTAATCACTGGTATCTGATTTCAGAACCTCACACAAAATATGAAATAGGAAAGCCTGTCAAGAGGTGAATAGATAAAACAATGCAGATCCTTGAGCAAACTACTGATCCACTCAACAACATGGATAAATCTTAAAAATCTTCATTCTGAGTGAAAGAAGCCAGACACCACAGCATACACACTATGTGATCCCATTCATGTAGAATCCAATTTATAGCGCAAAAGAACAGATCGGTAGTTGTGTGGAGCCAAGGTAGAAAGGGCAATGGACCTCAAAGGTGAAAGAGAGTCTTTGGGAATAACAGAAATGTTCTGTATCTTGATTGTAGTGGGAGTTGCATAGATATATACAAATGTCAAAATTCATCAAATGATACACTTTGAAAGGATATACATTCTTATCCATAAATTATTCCTCAAAGTTGGTAAGGATAGCATGTTAAGTAGCATTTGCATTCTATTTTAATTCTTTAATGTTTTATAATTAGCATTAAATTCTAACTTATATTTACTTTTACTTCAATCTTCAAGTCTCAAAAGTAGTCTACCATGAAGTTGCCTAACATTAGAAAAACTCTGTATTCTGAGCTATCAACTATTGGATGAGTTCATTTTAGTTCGTAATTCATAATAAGCACAAAGAAGTCCTTTCTATGCAAATTATCAGACACACTATAGAAATACTACTGTGTAAATCAACTTTTGGACACTTCTTTTTTAAACTCGGAATATCTCTAATCCTTATAAATCCAACATCAAATGGTACATAAACAGAAAAAAGATCATTATGTTCAGTTGGAGGTATTTAATATTTCCCCCTTCCTCTCTGAAAGCATTCTTTCAGCAAAGGAAACAACATAAGCAAATAGAAAAATCTCCATGGATTATTCTGTTCTGTTGAATCTACAGTAAGATAAACAAGAAAGGGAAATTCAAATAAAATCAATTACCCCTTCCTAAAGTAATCATGGCACACTGAGGCACTGCTAGAGAGGTGAACAGACTGTGTAATTTAGAACACTATGATTATTCTGTGTTTAAGTATGAAATAATATGAAAATCCTTTAAAAGCCCCTGTTTAGAAGGCCATAAAAAATCTAAGATATCCTAGCACTCCGGGAGGCCGAGGCTGGTGGATCGCTCAAGGTTAGGAGTTTGAAACCAGCCTGAGCAAGAGTGAGACACCGTCTCTACTATAAATAGAAAGAAATTAATTGGCCAACTAAAAATATATAGAAAAATTTGCCAAGCATGGTGGCGCATGCCTGTAGTCCCAGCTACTCGGGAGGCTGAGGCAGAAGGATTGCTTGAGACCAGGAATTTGAGGTTGCTGTGAGCTAAGCTGATGCCATGGCACTCTGGTCCCGGCAACAGAGTGAGACTCTGTCTCAAAAAAAAATTAAAAAATCTAAGACAGTGTTTCTCAAATAGTCTGGGGGCAGTATTCTTGAGTGGCCTGCTTCTACGTGAGTTTACAATTTTGGTTTTCAGAAATACAGGCCAAATGATGACACACTATAGAAAGGAAAGCTGGTACTTTAAATAGATAAAAACGGTGGCAAGATTGAACCATCTTTCAACATATTACAGTATGGCTATGTTAAATTCTAAAGAACCTGGATCAAAGTGGTCACTATCATATTTATTTGCAAGTTTAAGTTCTGCATTAAGATCCTATCTTTGCATCCATCAATATCCATTAATTGTGATTAGTAAGAAAAGGAATAAATACAAAATAAAGAATTTCTTCTTTATATAGTATTTTTAAAATTTCTCAGCATATGATTTTGGATCAGTGATTAAAAAATTTCTGTGCAAAAAAGGGGTATTATACACACTGATAATCAGTGCTGTAAAAGGAGAATACTGACTACAAATTGCTTTCACTAAGATAATGAACACAAATCAAATGATGGTTCATTATTTTGGAAAAAAATCAAATTGATAATAGCTGTAAAAGCACTATAAGAAGTTTATATTCAGTTTTATGTTTGTACATATGTAATCAACAGTACACTAAAAAGAAATAAACCTTGGCAGACCTTGAGAATTTTTTCCATTTAAAAGGAATCTATTTATTTAAAAGGAATCCATTACAAGATTGAGAAACACTATCCTCAAGGAATGAATTTTTCAAATACATTATGGTGAAACATATCAATGTTTTTCAGGTAAAGAAAGAAAACAGGAGATATAGAAAGGTATAAAAGTTTAAGAATAACTTGTAAGAATAAGTGGAAAACATTATGAAATCTAAGAAACTGTACATAACAAATTAAGTCTCTGAAAGAAAATGAAACCCATTTTCATGGAAGTATAAAAAAATTGTGTCACTGTTTATACTTACAAAAACATTAGACATTTACATGGGCATAGTGTCCCCCAAAATATATATACTCTCCCATATTTTACATATTAGAAAAACAATCTAATGGTTACCTTTACAGTCTTAAATGAAATATTAAAAAATCAAAAAATAAATTATTGCCAAAATATAAGATTAATAAATAAATTAGTAAACTGCTAGAAGCTATATTAAAAGCAATAATAAACAGAATGCTTAATGTATAATTTAACCATTAAGAAACTCAGCTTCTCTTTTGGGCAAATATTGCTGAAGTCATAATTCTTTCCTGATTTACTTTTAAAGACATTTCAGTAACATTAAATGATTTTAAAACAAAAAATAAAAGAGAAGCCTGGACTGAAGGAAATTGGTTGGGGAATCAAGCAACAAAGGTCTTATTCCAGGTTCTCCAAATTATTGTGTGTGGCTCCAGGCAAGTCATTTACAATTCTCAATTCTTCTACTCATTTCCAAGTGACAGAGTGGAAAGCAAGAATGTCTTTAAGGAGTGTTCCTTAGTGCCAGGAAGCAAGCACTCTGCAAATGAAGAATGCTGTTAACCTGACTCTAGTAAGATAATAAAATGTCTTAGAGGGAGAAGACACAGGGCCCATCTCTAAGAGCTACATGTAAGAGACAAGACTAGCACAAAGAACATACCTTCAGGTTTTGGGGTCGTGTAAATTTGTTGAGAAGAGCAGTTTGAATGAGCTCCCACCGGCTCCCTGCAGTTCGCTCACCATTCTTTTAGGAAAAAGAAAAACAGGAAGAAAGTATTCCAAGTTCTTTTGCATCACAGAATTAGAAACAATCAAGTACCAAACTATCTGTCAGAAACTAAAATAACTTCAGTTTTGTTCTTACCTCATCTTCTACAGGGTACAAATTTTGTTCTGAACAAGGCATTTTAACATGCTTGTTATCCCACAAATCTTTATAATGTGTTGGAAAAGGTTTAGGAACTTCTCCTGCTCGCAAAAGATCTACCTGAAATAGAACGTAAACGAAAAATTTTAAGTACATAAAAACTAAGTGTACCTTCTATAAAATAATTCAAAGAAAGTATCCAAAACAAATCCTATAAAATAGACACCAGTTCCTAGGCAAGAAATCTCAACAGACCTCATCAGCTGTTCCCACTCACACCTCCATTCAATCAGTTTACAAGTCACCACGTTCTGTGCATTCCATCTACATCCCATCTAAGGCCCCAGGGCCTCCTCATACCTTCCCTGAACTTCCACCAACAGCATCCTATCCTTCTCCCTAACTACAACTGCTCCCAGACACATTCAGACCCCATAAAACCCTTATCCTCACTTAGGAACATTATCTTTCTAAAGTAGTCCCAGGCTTCTAATTCTATAATGCCCATACTCTGATTGCAAATGCCATTCTCTTTTTTATATAATTTCTTACGCCAACACTATATATACTAGACAAGCCAGCAGATTTAAAATTCCTTGAACATAGCAAATTCACTTTCTTATATATATGCCTGTGTACATACTACCATCTCTTTTAAATATCAATGCTACCAATTATTACCTCTCGGACTTTCCCTTTATCTGGTTAAGCTTCTATTCTCATTTTCACAGCACAGCTCAATTTTTATTTCCTCCATGAAGTCTTCAGAAACTTTTAAATAGGGAGTCAGTTCATTTCCTCTTGTTTTATTAGATTATCATATTAGAACACACTTGTTTTTCCTCCCCTCATTAGACTCTAACTTTTTTGAGAATAATTACCATATCAATTAACTTTGTATTCCAGATATTTAAGACACATCCATGTATATATGCATATGCTACTATAATAAGCATTAAATGTTTGAGGAAGGAGATATTTTAAACTATAAAAGTTTTAAATTTTGCCTATTTTGGATATTTCATATAAATAAAATCATACAGTATGTGCCCTTCTGTGTCTGGCCTCTTAGCATAATGTTTTCAAGGTTCATTCATGTGGTAGGTAGCATGTATCAGTACTTTACTGCAGAGAATCAAGTAATCACATAAATAAACATAAAATCTCAGTTGAATTACGCTATGAATCAAAGGTTCATGATATTATTAGAATCTATTCTAGACAGATTTAATTTAACTGGTGAGCTTAGGGAAGGCTTCCTTGAGGAAGAGGCAATTGAGCTTAACTCAGGAAAAGGGAGGAAAGAAGATTTTTCCTCAAAAAGGGAACAGATAGATGGTCAGGCATGGTGGCTCATGCCTATAATTCTAGTACTTCGGGAGGCAGAAATGGGAGGACTGCTTGAGACCAGGAGTTCAAAACCAACCTGAGCAAGAGCAAGACCCCATTTCTACAAAAAATAGAAAAATTAGCCAGGCATACTGGCATGCACCTGTTGTCCCAGCTACTTGGGAGGATGAGGAAGGAGGATTGCTCGAGCCAAGAATTTGAAGGTGCATTGAGCTATGATGACTGCACCGTAGCTTGTATAGTTCTGTAACTATTAATTCTGTAACTATTAATATCTGGCATCTTAGAATATAACTAAGGACTGTTTATTTAAAACCTGTTAATTATACCTATATTATATTATCATATTCAGGGGAAAGAATCTAGAAGAAAATATAACAAACTGTTAAACTCAGGAAATGGGACGAAGAGAGACCTGAATTTTCTGACCTATATATACTGTCATATAATAGTTGAATTTTTTTTACAATGACCCTATGTTACTTTGTAATAAAATACATTTGAAAAAGATTTTAAAGATCATTGGCTATCTAAGAAATAAACAACAATTATAAGAGATTAAATAACGATGGCTTTGGGTTTTCTTTGTGGGGGGTGGGAGAGAGAAGAAGGAATAAAAGTTAAAATATCACTTAACTCCCTCGATCAATCTTTTCTTCAATTTTTGTTTTGTTTTATTTTTGTTTTTGTTTTTGAGGCAGAGTCTCACTCTGTCACCCCTAGGCCAAAGTGCCATGGCGTCAGCCTAGCTCACAGCAACTTCAAACTCCTAGGCTCAAGAGATCCTCCTGCCTCAGCCTCCTAAGTAGCTGGGACTATAGGTGCACACCACCACACCTGGCTAATATTTTTTCTGTTTTTAGTAGAGATGGGGTTTGGCTTTTGCTCAGGCTGGTCTCTAACTCCTGACCTCAAGTGATACTCCCACCTCCGCCTCTCAGAGTGCTAGGATTACAGGCGTGAGCCACTGCACCCAGCCTTTTCTTTAATTTCTAACCATTAATATCTCTCAGTCATCCAGACTAAGAAACCTAATTCTACATGCATCATCACAACTCCTTTCACTTATCATCCATATTTAAGAATTCACCATGTACTATGAACTTTACATTAAAAAAAAACTACCTATTTTCCTTTTTATTCCCATGATTATTACCCTATCTCAGTGATTTTCAAACTTTCTAAAATAGCAGAACTTTTTTCCCCTAAGAAATTCGACATGAAATCATATCTAAATCAAATGAAAGCTGTTTTCATAAATATAATTTTTACAGTAACTTTTACTTACTCTAACATCAATAAGTGACAGCGAAGCAGTTTTACAAAATATAAAATTTGAAATTAGGAGTTAGGGATGATAGCTAAAGCTTACATCAATCTACATTTAATTTACATTTATATCTCTTACACAGTATTAAGAAAATCCTGATTGCACACACCTACATAGTTGCAACAGGTAACAATTTTTAAACTGTTATTTTCATGTTTAAGGAAATTCTTCAGATAAACAGTAGGGGCAAGAGAACCTGGGCTCTATGGCTGGCACAAAAATGGGTTATCTTGCCAAAATCTGGTTGAAATGTGGAATTAAGCACCTTCAGTTTGTTCTTTTATTACAGGTTTTTTCACTGTTAAAAATATGATTTAGAAAAGAAACAAGTCAAACTTCAAAAGAACCCCTAAAACACTTCCACACGCACAATTTGATAATTCCCGTCTCCGTACTTATTATCTCTTATCTGAGCTCTTACATTACCTCTCCCTGCTTCCAGTGTATCCACATTTCTATTTTCCTCATATGTAGCTGTCTGAGTAATCTTGTCACAGCATAACTGCCTTCTGCATGGACATGACTCAAGTCTGGTTGCTGGCACCTGATGCCCTCTGTGATATGGACCCAAATCACTTTTCAAGTCTTCTCTTCTTCCATTCTCCAGCCCAATTCTACACTGTAGCAAACCAACTATATTTTCCATTTCTGAGACAAATAATTTTCAACCAAATAGCCTTTTCTTATGAAGCTTATATACATGTCTAGAATTCTCATCTAACTCCACCTCAGAAATTTCTGCTCAACCTTTAGAGTTCGGCTCACACTCCACAATCCAATGTCACTCCCACCTCTAAACATGGTAAAGCATTCTGAATTTCAAAATATTTAATTATATCTAGACTAAATTGTACAATAAAAGGGATGTCAACTTCTTTAAGTAGTACCTATGAAATCTATATAAAGACAGACTAATAAATGAGATGAATATTTAAAACCACCAATGAGAGATGGAAATCTTCTAAAACTGGATTATGATGATGGTTGCTCAAGAAATTCACTAAATATCACCAAATTGAGTGCTTAAAATGGGTAAATTTTATATACCTCAATAAAGTTGATTTTTAAAAACAAGAACCCTCTCTGACAAAAAAAAAAAATTGATAAAAACAAGAACCCATAGAAAGTATAAAAGAAGTTACCAGGAACTAGGGGAAGCAGAGAACAAGGTATTACTGTTTAATAGGGACAGGGTTTCTGTTTGCAAAGATGAAAAAGTTCTGGAAATGTATAGTACATCGTGGATATACTTAATGTCACTTAATTATACACAAAAATTAAAAAGGTAAATTTTGTGTTATGTATATTTTACCACAATAAAAGAAAATTAGGTGGTTTTAGACATGTTGAATTTGAGATACCTGTGAGGCAGTGATGAAGATGTCTAGAAGAATCTAAAGCTCATAAAAGAGAGCAAAACTGGAGAAGGATTTAAGGGCACTAAACCACACATAAATCTGAACTTTAGGGACCAACTCAGTATCTAACATGTAGTGGGTACTCCAAAAATACTTTCAGCTGAACTAAAAAAAGACAAAGAATCCAATGAGGCTTCTTAAAAATATTGAAAAATTCAATTTCATCAGACAATGCTTCATTTTGCTAATTTGTTAAATATTGTATTGAGTAAGATATCATAATTAATTCTTCATTCTGTAGACTTCTCAGTATTTAATAAATGCAGAAGACAGAAGAACTTTCTATGCCTTGATCCAAGAATAGAGAACCTGTGGCCTTCTAGGTCCTTAAGTGCAAGCCTTTTGACTGAATCCAAACTTTACACAACAAATCCTCTTATTTTTATCAATACATTTTTATTTGTTTTTTATGCTTTTATTTATATTTTAAATGAACATATTTAAAATACCAAAGAATAAGTTTTGACAAAATAATTCTCCCAGATTGACCAGCACAATTTTAATGTTAGTAAGACATAAGGGCTAAATTTACGGCTTTTATACTCATGATTTAGTTCTAACTTCCCACACCTGACTGGCACCACTACCACACAAGATTGGTTGGCAAGAATTTACGGGGATTGAGTAGGCCAGTCTGTTATTAGCTTTTGACAATGGTACACTGTGTTTCTGCTTAAAGTGGAATTTGTGAATAGTTGCACAGCTCAACAATATTTTTTTAATTCTGTCTGCTTAACAGCCCATCAGTCAAAGACCAAAAGAACACTGAAGAAAACAGATTTTTTAATGAGGATTGGGAGTTGCATTATCTTGTTTCTGCTAAAGATAACATGATTTACTTGCTTTGTGATACTGCAAAATCAACATTAAAGAAATTCAATGCTTTTCCTCTTAAATGAGGATGATGATGACCAACCTAGAGGACTCAGTAAGGAACAGATTGACAACTTGGCAACATAAAGTTTTGGTGAAAACAATGCATTAAAAACCTGTAGTGTTTATATTATAGAATATACAGAAGGCAAAAAGAAGGAAAGGAAAGACGACAGGAAAGAAAAGGAGGGTAAAGGGGGGAAAGGAGAAGGAGGAAAGGGGAAGGAGGAAAGGGGAAGGGGGAAGGGGAAAGGGAAGGGGAGGGGAAAGGGAAGGGGAGGGGAAAGGGGAAAGAGAAGGGGAGGGGAAAGGGGAAAGAGAAGGGGAAAGGAAAGGAAAGGGGAAAGGAAAGGGGAAAGGAAAGGAAAGGGGAAAGGAAAGGAGAGGAAAGGGGAAAGGAGAGGAAAGGGGAAAGGAGAGGAAAGGGGAAAGGAGGGGAAAGGAGGGGAAAGGAGGGGAAAGGAGGGGAAAGGAGGGGAAAGGAGGGGAAAGGAGGGGAAGGGGAAAGGGGGAAGGGAAAGGGGGAAGGGAAAGGGAAAGGGAAAGGGAAAGGGAAAGGGAAAGGGAAAGGGAAAGGGAAAGGGAAGGGAAGGGAAGGGAAGGGAAGGGAAGGGAAGGGAAGGGAAGGGAAGGGAAGGGAAGGGAAGGGAAGGGAAGGAAAGGAAAGGAAAGGAAAGGAAAGGAAAGGAAAGGAAAGGAAAAGGAAAGGAAAGGAAAGGAAAGGAGGGGAAAGGAAAGGAGGGGAAAGGAGGGGAAAGGAAAGGGGAAAGGAAAGGGGAAAAGGAAAGGAAAGGGAAAAGGAAAGGAAAGGGGAAAGGAAAGGGGAAAGGAAAGGAAAGGAAAGGAAAGGAAAGGAAAGGAAAGGAAAGGAAAGGAAAGGAAAGGAAAGGAAAGGAAAGGAAAAGGAAAGGAAAGGAAAGGAAAGGAAAGGAAAGGAAAGGAAAGGAAAGGAAAGGAAAGGGGAAAGGAAAGGAAAGGGGAAAGGAAAGGAAAGGGGAAAGGAAAGGAAAGAGGGAAAGGAAGAAGGAAAGGAAAGGAAAGGAAAGGAAAGGAAAGGAAAAGGAAAGGAAAGAAAGGAAAGGAAGGAAAGGAAAGGGGAAAGGAAAGGGGAAAGGAAAGGGGAAAGGAAAGGGGAAAGGAAAGGGGAAAAGGAAAGGGGAAAGGAAAGGGGAAAGGAAAGGGGAAAGGAAAGGGGAAAGGAAAGGGGAAGGAAAGGGGGAAAGGAAAGGGGAAAGGAAAGGGGAAAGGAAAGGGGAAAGGAAAGGGGAAAGGAAAGGGGAAAGGAAAGGGGAAAGGAAAGGAAAGGAAAGGAAAGGAAAAAGGAAAGGAAGAAAGGAAAGGAAAGGAAAGGGAAAGGAAAGGAAAGGAAAGGAAAGGGAAAGAGAGGGGAGGGAAGGGGAAAGGAAAGGAAGGAAAGGAAAGAGGAAAGGAAAGGAAGGAAAAAGGAGGAAGGGGAAAGGAAAGGGAAAGAAAAGGGGAAAGGAAAGGGAAAGGGAAAGGGAAAGGGAAAGGGAAAGGGAAAGAAGGAAAGGAAAGGAAAGGAAAGGAAAGGAAAGGAAAGGAAAAGGAATGCCCTTCAGTGTTCCCTTCCCTTAACACTCAACATGAACAAATATTTTAAATTAGAGGGAGAAGTACAAAATGCTGTATTGCAGAAATTAAAAGATGAAAATCAAAAGCAAAGAATTCTTTCAAGCCGCAGTAAGACCTGGAGATAATGCCATTGAAGCAACTTACAAAGTAGCTTATATACTTAGGAAAAAAGGAAAGCCTTTCAGTGGTGTAGAAATTGTGAAAGAATGCATTGTCCAAGTTGTAGAATGCTTAGACCTACAACATTTCAAAGTACAAACAACTGCCTCTTTCGAGAAGAACCATAACTGATTGGCAACACAAATTAGCCTTCAACTTAACAGAACAACTTCATTCAATACTTCAAAAGGAAAACATGTTTTATTCAATCACTTTGGATGAATCAACTGATACTACTGACTCAGCACAGGTTTTATACTTCATTCGGGTCATAACAGAAGATTTTCTTTGCTAGGAAAAGTTACTCATTTTGGGCACTCTTGAGAACAAAGCATGAGGAATAGATATCTTCAACAACATTCAAGATAAATGTCATGAAATTGGACTGAATTTGGTAAATTTAGTGAGTGTACGTACAGATGGTGCACCTTCCATGTCAGGAAAGCATGAAGGGTTTATTGCACAGATTAAAAAAGTATTAACAGATTCAGATGCTCTCATTTCTTTTCATTATATCTTGCATTAGCAAAATTTCTGTGCCAAAGCTACTATTTTAAGTGACACTTTGCAAAAAGTTGTAAGTACTGTTAACTATATTCGTGCAACATGACATCAGTAAGGTCACAAATAACTGATACCCATCTAGAGAATCAACTAAAACTGTGGACCTCCATGCTGCAACCAAATATTCAAATGCTTTCCAACAAAAAGTAGACACAATAAAGTCATTAAAAGGTTAACTTTAAAATTAACAAATAGCTTTCATTTTTGAAACTATTAAGTATACAGTAGTCAGATTTTTACAAAATAATGTAGATTTTTACACATATCTAATTGAAGTTTCTTGAGGGCAGCCTTATTTGATTACAGCTAAATTAATGTGGTCTTCCAACATGAAAAGGTTCCCTTAACCCTGCCTTGGTATATTTTTCACATCAATCATATCACAATTAATCTGGACTTCAGTTTTCTTTTTACAGGTAAGAAGTGATACCTACCCGAATAGCTACTGTGTGATTTGCAGATGGTCTTAACAGAGGCAGCCGGATCCCACACTGAGGCATTCTTCTCATCTCTTCAATAGGCGTTCCAAGCCACTTCTTATCTGGAGAAAGGTGAGGTGGAACGTATTTAGGGATCTTCCTTTCTGTTCTTTGATGTTTGATTTCACATTGCTCTTTTCTAAGGACAAGACAAATATATTCAGTCACAAATTATTTACTGTTTTAATTACCTTGGATACACAAGTACAAAACTTACTCAGAATGTTACTGTCTAAAGTATGCCATGCTTGTTCTCTTATTTCAATTTGTTTTATTTTTATAATCAAAAGAAAAAACGTATAAAGCTTATATTAAAACTCAAGAGCTTATTCTCGATAGTCTATGTAAGAAATTTCCAAGCACATGTAAATCACCTTCTGAAAATAGAAATATGTAACGGTTCATGGTACCTGCTACTTCTCAAATTTTTACACAGTAACATTCAAAGAAGTAAATTCACTATTGCATGCTAGAAAACTGAGATCACAGAAATTACTGAGTGGGGCTTAAAATTCCACATGGGATAATGGCAAAAATGTAAGCACTATAATAAGACACGTGACCCAGTGCTACCATCCAGAAGTTAAATGATTACAGCAAATTCTCTAACCCAAATCTTGGTTTTCTCATTTGTAAAGTGAGTACAATACCACCTGCCTGTCAGTCAGAGGATCAGAAAAACTGTAATATACAATGGCCTAGAAAAATGTCTAGCTAAATAAACCATAGTTATTATCAACCTAATATTTTCGTTTTCTGATAATTCCCATAAATTCCAGAAGGAAGTTCATGAAACTAAAAATCTGATTTTCCATATTTATTTTAGTTTTTGTTTTCTGTTTCTGGCCTTTTAGAGTTTAAACTTTGAAGTCTAGGTTTAAATTTAGCATAATTAACAAGAAACACAACCATTTCTTTGCTTTACTATAAATCATAACTTTGTTAAACTCCCTTATAAAATTTATAAAGTATATTACACTATTAGATACTCTTGATTAAAAAATTACCTTCTGTCTTCTGCTTTGGTCATTCTCATGAAATGATCTGTGATTTTAGAATCCTTTTTTCCATGTTGCTTAGAATTTCTGCATTCTACATTCAGGCTAGAAGTATTTCCAGGTAGTTTAGTATTTAAATCATTCATTCCAGTACAACTCTCTCCTCCTTCAAATTGGAAATGTAATCTAATTTCACCTCCCTTAGTAGAGTATCGTTTCTTAAATTCAGTTTCAGTTTCTCTTGCTTGGAACTTTGAAGGTTTATTTGCTGTTTGGGGGGAACTACCATCTTCTTGTTCATCAAAACCCGGACTTGTCTCCTCATCTGCTTCTGAGTCTTGACAACTATTTTTGGAATTATCTACATCCATTGGTGACTCGGGTTCACTTTCCTTCTCAAATGGAGGAGAATTTCCTAGGCTACTTTCTTGTCTACTCAATTTGCTGTCATTTTTCAATCCAGCACCAACATTCTCAGAGCCAACATCTGACAATGGACTCTCTGGCACCACGTCTATCTCATCCTGCTGAAAATTTGCACAGTCTTCCACAGGAGGGCAAGACTTACTGCACTTCTGGTGGCTTCTGGTTTCTCTGGCCTGTTCATCTTCTGTAGTATGCTTTGCATTTGCAAGCTTTACAGGTGTCAGAAATTGTTGGTTATCTCTGTTTTCTTCACTATCTTTGTCACTGTTACCATCGTTTTGAGGTGACTGATCAATGTTAGCATTACTGAACTGCTCTGGTAGTAGAGTTACTGTTGGAGGTTCACTTTCCAAAAGCTGCTCTGTCTGTTTCCCTTCATTTTTCCACTTACACAAAGTTGCAGTCTGATGCTGGTTCAAATACTGTGTACTTTTTTCAATGGGTGATTTATCAAGACTTAGCTGAGAAACATTTTCTAATTTTTCTACGTTATGTTGGTAAAAGTTATCTTTTTGTACAGAACTCATCATGGATTCTATTCTTGTATTGTTGTTTTCTTTACTATGCAAACTACAAGAGAACAGAAAGAACTAAAAACAACTTATGATACAAAAAGGTCACTTACCCAAGTACACCCCCACAATTCACAGCAATACTGAAACTTGTGGTAACCTAAGCACACAGCATGTTCTTTCATGACTGCATGTCTTTGCACATGTACCTTAATGCCCTTTCCCCCGCTTGTGTCTAGCAAACACTTGCCTTTCCTTCAAGTCTTAAACATTACTCACCACCTTATGCAGTCTTCCTTCATGGCCCAAAGGTAAAGCTGAACATTTGTTTCTTCTATATGCTAACCACCACTGTACCTTGCTCACATCTGTACTGTTGCATTTATCACACTAGGCAGTAAGTATATATGTTTTTGTGTCTGTGGCCACTGCTACACTGTAAGTATCTTAAAGACACCTCAGTATCTCAAGTACACAGGATAGTCCCTGGGATATAGAAGACTCAACAAAATTATGTTGAAAAAAATGAATGAATGTAGATGTAAAAGAATAGAAAAGCAAGAAGAAAGAGAGAAAATACCATGAAGCAAGATAAAACATCCATATATTATGCTATCCATTTCTCTACATAGGCATGTTTCTATACCTTTCTGATCCAGCTGTCTTGATTCCTTTAGTATCCATCCAACTGGTAATAGTCTTTTGTCTGAAAACTGTAAAAACATAAAAAATTAATCTATATGCATACATTCCTTCAAATAGAAAACATATATAGCATATGACACAAGCAAGGCACTATGCTAGGTTCTGTGAGTTAAACAAAGATTAACAAGTAATTACCCTCAGGTAATAACAGATAGGATAGGAACATACATATTAATACATGTGACATAAAGTAGAAAGTAACTGGAGCTGGTATGGTCTAATGAGTAAAAGCACAGGCTCTGGAATCAGAACATCTGGATTCAAATCCTGGCTCTCCCAATGGCTTCCTACGTGACTTTGTAAGGTATCATTTCTCTATGTCTCAGATTCCTTATCTGTAAAACATGCAAATTAATAGTGTCTGTCATGAGGTTAATGTAAGTTTTAAATTAAATTATAACAATACACATAAAGTGTTTAGAGCACTGTCCAGCTTAGTAAACAATAGTTCTTCATCTTTATTATTAAAAGAGGTCTTGATAAGGAATTAAGGTACTTCTGAGGAAAGGTCTATTTCAGGGAACAAGTGGGGATAATCAGCCAGATTTTTCTGGAAAAAGTAGTGCTTGAATTATGCCTTGAAGAATAAGCATACAGTCACACAAAGGGAAAATCGTAAGCAAAGGCACCAATGGAAGAGAAATATAAAGAACTTAAAAAGAAAACAACAGGCCGGGCGCGGTGGCTCACGCCTGTAATCCTAGCTCTCTGGGAGGCCGAGGCGGGCGGATTGCTCGAGGTCAGGAGTTCGAAACCAGCCTGAGCAAGAGCGAGACCCCGTCTCTACTATAAATAGAAACAAATTAATTGGCCAACTAATGTATATAGAAAAAATTAGCCGGGCATGGTGGCGCATGCCTGTAGTCCCAGCTACTTGGGAGGCTGAGGCAGGAGGATTGCTTGAGCCAGGAGTTTGAGGTTGCTGTGAGCTAGGCTGACGCCACGGCACTCACTCTAGCCTGGGCAATAAAGTGAGACTCTGTCTCAAAAAAAAAAAAAAAGAAAACAACAGAAAATATGGTTGAAAGTCAGCTAGGGCCATATCATGGAAGATCTTGAATGACTCACAAAGAGAGGAAAAAAATGTATTGAAGGTCATACTCAAGAGTTGTGATGCTAGAATTCAAATCTAGAAGGCTCATAACCATGCATGATACATAGCCTGGAGGATAAATCTGAGGGGTAAGAAGAGAGAGCCTATTGCCAGAAACCAGAGCAGAAGCTACTGATCTAGGTCAGTGGTTCCCAAACTATCTGGATCATCAGGATATCAACAATAAATGCACCCTAGGGCCACATCCCTGATATAGAATCTATATTTGAGTATGATAGAAGAATGAGGGGAGCTGGAATCTGTATTTTTTTCAAAAAGTGATTCTGATAATCAACCATGAAGAACCATGGGCCAAAAACCAAAAACAGTCATTCCAAGAGTAGTAAAACTGAGGAGAGTCATTATAGACTTTACAATGACAGAGAAGTTAAAAGTGACATTAAGCTTTAAGGTTGAGAGAATTGAAAGATGGTAACAGCATTAAGCAGAAATGTGAAACATAAGAGAATTGCATAGAGGGAAAAAACATGATTAGGTCAGTTCTGCATATACTAAGTTTGAGATGTCAAAGAGATAACTAGATAGAAATGACCAGCAGACAGTAGCAAATTACAATTGATAGCTCAAAGGAGAGAGAGACACAATATAAATAAATGCAAGCCACATTTTATAAAACCATTAGAAATAAGTGTGCTACTAATATTTCATATATTGGATAGGGATTAAATGTTCCTCACATTTTAATACAAGAAAACATAAAATCTTAAACATTCTCAACTACTCCCTAAATGGCAATGTAAGAATTTAGGCACCTTAAACCATAGACTCATTCTGATTTACCTGTCTCCTCAAACACCATAATATGAGCAAAACAGATATGGGCTCAAATACATAAAAATCAACAGTTTATTTATCACTAAGATAATGGCATAATTGAAATACATTTCATACCTTGGGAGAATTTTATACTTGAAATATATTCAATTACCACATAATTTTTTTTTTTTTTTTTTTTTTTTTTAGAAGTAGGGATTCACTCTGTTGCCCTGGCTACAGTGCAGTCTCAAACTCCTGGGATCTGGCAATCCATCTGCCTCCTGAGTAGCCTGGTGGACTACAGGTGCATGCAACCAAGCCCAGCTTGCCTATGTTAATATTTTTACCTTCCACAAAATACTAATAGTCCAATTAGTAAAAATCTTTGGTATTTTTAAATAGTTTCTTTCACAAAAAAGTAATTATATATACTTGATAGTTCTTGTTAAATACCACTACTTTAGTCATTTTATTTAGTATTTCTGCAGCAAATCAAGCTTCAGAGAAAAAATTGGCTTCAGTCAAAAGGGAGTAAGACAATGAACCATTTGATTCTGATACCTTTTCTAATACTTTTCTAATACTTTTTCTAATACTAATTCCATCTTCTCTATATCTTTATATCAAACATAGCTAGTTCAGAAAATCCTCAAATCACAAACTAGAAATGTGCCAAAAATTTCATTTTTTCAGTAGTTTAGAATTTAAAACACCATTTTCCATCAGCATAAGGATTAAATGTAAGGATGCAATGGCTAGGTTTCTATAATATACATGAAGCACAGTACTATACCGATTAAGTCTACAGAAACTAAATACTGCATATATCATTTCGTGAAAAACCAGGAGTGTTCCAGTGAAGCTAAAGAAGAGGGCTCTCTCTTGCAGCCCGACACTATGAATGTGTTCTCTCTCCAGCTTAGGCATTCTCATTATGATTCCTGAAGCCAGAGAAAGGGATAAAGGAAGAAAAGCAAGAGGTGACAAACCAATATTTCCTGCTAATAAAACATTCGTTGGTCCTTCTGAGGGCCTCAAAGAAAGTACTGCTTACTGCTCTTTCCAATATTACTATTTCTGGCTTCCAAAGGTTTCTTTTCCAACACATTACAGGTCTGTTTCAGAACTTTGTCCCTCTTACTCCTGAAGTAATCATAAAGTGATGCTTCCCAGGTTTTCTGGGAATTTCTTTCTTTTAACTAGAAATACAGCACAAAAAGAGCGGCAATAAGAAGTGTCAAAAAAGATAAAGATCTAGAGTCAAGTAATCCTGGATTGAAGTTCTTGCTCAGTCACTTACTAGTACCATCTTGATCAAGTTATTAATATGTCACTTCATTGAGCTTCTATTTCCTCATTTAGAAAATGGGGTTAACACCTACTTCCAAGGGTTATGTGAATCAATGACAATACAAAAATGAGAAAAAATATTAAGTGTCTAGCCTCACACAGCAGATTGTATTCTTGGCCAACACTTCCATCCAATCTTTTTTCACAGAAATCAGTAGTTCTCCAACTTTATCCTGACTTCACACCATTTACACTTACAATCATTAGTAACATCACTGACTAACCAGTGTATTTCAAGGAGCAGATCATTCAGTTAATAGTAATAGACAAAGGCAAAAGGCACAAAATGTAGTAAATTCACCTGCATTTCAAAGGAATACCCAAATTCCACAAAAAGTTTCCCATAGCAACACAATTGGGTAAACCATTCCTCACAAGAATGTGAGTAGCATGCTGAGTTCTGCCTATACATAGATTTGAATATTTCAGTCAATATAAATAATACAAAATGTAAAGATACTGAATAATATCAATTTCCCTACCCCATCTACCAATCCTAGGGTAACTATATCTAAAAATTTTAAAAGGCAAGTTCTTAAATGAATTCCACAATTTGAAACAATGGTTTTTTGATACAAATTTAGATGTCAAACATTCTGTTAATTGGTATCCCATGCCAGGTATATAGAAAATATTTACACATGTAAAAAATAAAGCCCAAATTTTAATTTGGTACCTCTTCTGGCAGAAAACTTAAGATATAATCAGTGAGGATTGACTGCCCCCACCCCTACCTCCGACTAACTCCTCCTTTACATGCAAATAAGGTTATCAGAACCACAAATTACCCAGTCACAGAAGTCAAATACAGTACTTGAAGTCCACCTTCAGTTCCCTTTCCCCATACCAAGTTCTCTGAAATCTACATCCTAAATTTTAAATCCATCCCTTCCTTATATCCTTTAATTACACTATTTACTGGAACTGTTGTTTCCTGCAACTGGTCTCCCTGTCTACATACAGTCTTGACTTTCTCTAATCCAGGGTTTTATGAACTACAAATGACCAGCACTTTTTCAATGAATAATACAGACAATTTAAGAATGCATCATACATAGTAAAGGCAAGCATTGTTTCATGAAAACATTTCAGTTATACATATAGCATATTTACCAGGTTACATATATACATATAGGCCACTTCTCTTCCAGTCTACCTTTAAATGTTGGTGTTCCTAAAGATTCTATCCTAGGTCACCTTTACTTTCTCTACATGCTTATACAATCTAATCTACACCCATAGCATCCATCATCATGGTTTTGCCAAGAACTCCCTAATCTATTTCTCCAGCACAGACATATTTCCTCTGAGGTACCAACCCAAGTTTCCTAAATCTATCCACTTCTCCCCTTCCCTACAGCCCACATCTAATTCTAAACCATTATTATCTCCCACCAAGATTAACTCAACTAGTATTGGGCCTCCACTTGTGCTCCCTTTCAATCCATTCTTCATTTTCCACACACTAGCCCCAGGGACTTTTCAACAAACAAAAAAATCTAATTGAGTCATTCCTGTACTAAAAACCTTTGAATGGCTTCTCATTGCCCTTACCGAAAAAGTTAAAAATCCTTAGCACTGTCCAATTTGATCTTTTATATCCTTAGCACATCCAATTTGATCTTTTATATACCCATCTGCAGCCCCCATCTCTCACTGCTCTCCTCTCTTCACTCTAATCTGCACTCTTGAAACACTTTCTTACTTCCTCTTCATCGAGCCAACTTCTACTCATTCTTCAGTCCTCAGAATAAACATCTCATCTCCTGGAGGACTATCTTTGATCTCATAAATTAGGTTAGGTGTACCTGACTCCTACAAGAACAGTCTGTCCCTCACCCATCAGAACATCCACTACCCTTTATTATATTGACTTCTGCTATTGTCTACCTCTCCATAGATTTTAGAGTATGAAAGCAGAGGCCAAGTTTCTCTTGTTTAACACTGTATGCCAAGGACAAGTACAATGCCAGCTAAGACTAACAGTTCTGTCCTGGGACAGAATCTGAACGAGTCAACATCTTTCTTTCCATCTACAGGCTGAAGCGCCCTACTGCTTCACATACAAACTAGACCTCCTTGACTAAACAATGTCTACATTAAACCTGAGGAAAGCAAACAGGTGGAGTCTCCTGCCATTTTCCGCCCGGTGAGTGCTCATCAAGGCTTCTCACACCACCCATTGCGCCAAGAAAAATGCAGACCCATTCCCGCACTAGTGCCCTAGGTGGGTAAACCAAGGGACCTCACAGTGGCGCACACAGGACCAGAGAAGAGTGACTGGAAGCCCTGGGTCCTCAAACTGAGACCAGGAAGAGATTCGGGCCGAGGCGAAGGACAAAGATTTTTATTTCCCCACGTACCAAGCGAGGTGGCGCTGCCTCTGTGCGGTCCCGCCCGCCCCGGGACGCAGCCTGGCGAGGACGGTGGGACCCTTAACTGCACGTGAGCGTCCTTGGGGTCGAGGACGCGCCTCTGCCTGCCGGGAAAGCTCCGGGCGTCTGAAGCAGCCGGCGGAGAAGTTGTAGCGGCGCCCCAGCGGGGTCGCTTGGTGCAGGGCTCACAGCCGGGGCCCGCACTCATGCTGGGACCCCGCAGCGCACAGTCCCCGGGCCGCCCGGGCGGAGAGCCTCATTCACTAACCCTGAGAGGGACGGACTGCGCCTCCTTCTCAGCGCCTCCCCGCACCATTCCCTCTCTGCCGCTGCCTGCTTCTGCAGTTGCTGATCCGCTGGCCTCCCGAGTCTGGCCCTATGCAGTCGCCTGCATTCCCTCTTCCACAGGTACCCCACCTGCCTCAGGACGCGTCGCTTTGACTCAGGCTTCGTTCACTTTCCCACCACCGGAAAGCTGCCGTCAGGCGCTCCCGGCTTCCGGGGCGTACACTGCCGCAAAGCGGAAGTGTGGCGCTTAGCGGGTACCGGCGCCCGGAAGGTCAGCGTGTGAAGGAGGTGGCGGTAACAGGGGGTGTCCCGCTGTTACTGAAGAGCAACTGCCCAACCCCGGCCTGAGGCAGCGGCGGGAAGAGACAGGCAGTTTGCTGAGACACCATGGAAGGCGGCGGGGGCAGCGGCAACAAAACTACAGGGGGGCTGGCCGGCTTTTTCGGAGCCAGCGGAGCCGGTTACTCGCACGCGGATTTGGCTGGCGTCCCACGTAAGTATCGGGCCTAGCTTACTAACATTTCTGAATGGTTCCTGCGTCTACACCGAACAGGAGGTGTCCCCTGGTTTTTTGTTTTTGTTTGTTTTTTATTTTGCTGGCGTTCTAAGTCTCGTGCCTTTTTTTTCATCCCACACGTTCGTGTGTGTTGGGCCGTACTTGACTCTTGGGTTAAGAGTAGAGCCTACCTCTGGAAGTAAATGTATTCCAAATAGCAAGCTTGTGGTTAACTTTTTAGCTCAAAGTGACATTCTAAATCCCAAAGCAGCCGTCCGGGCAAAACTCTCTAGTAGTGTACCTAGGTGAGAAATATGTGTGTGTGTGTGTGTGTGTGTGTGTGTGTGTGTGTGTGTGTGTGTATGTATGTATATATATATGAGTTGGGACAAGCCGGGAAGCCATCTGGAGAAGCTGGGAAGTAACCCTGACTTTAAAGGTGATTTATAGACATGAAGAAAGAAGCCAGGTAGGTAAGAATTATAGGAAAGGAAATATGCACAAGATCAAGGATGCAGAGGCAGGTATACCCTGCCTTAGATCTCCGCAGTCCATATGTATTCCAGGTCTTTGGGCCTTTGTAACTGTGGATGATATTCAACTGGATAAATAGAACTTGGACCTAAAGATAATAGGCAGCTGATGGTGGTTAAGGCATCTACAAAAGTATTTTCTATCTTGGGAATCCTTGTAATATTTCTCTAGGTCTTTTACACTCAACAACAACAACAACAAAAAGTCCTTTCATGTCCCTACTGTCACCTGTGTCAAAACTGAGTCTAGAACACAGTTTTATATTAGTCTTAGAATCTCTTGAGTTTGTGAGCACAGAGGGTACTTACTACCTTAATGTGACAAAGTATTGTTATGTTAATTTGATTAAGATTTGATGGTTAAGTTGAGAGACCAGAGGATGAACACCATTCATTGAGCCCCTACAATGTGTCACTACTTTCTAGATGCAAGACTGCAGTGGTTTAAAAAAAAGTTATTTCTTGTTTCCATGGAGCTTATTTAATACTGAGGTGAGCCCATTAACATAAAAACGTCACAGTTAGTGATAAATGCTATAAAGAAAATTAAAACAGAATCGTGGGGTGATGATAGGAGCAGGAAGCCATTTTAGAGTGGGTCAGGAAAAACAACTCAGGGGAGTTGATATTTGAGCTGTGACCTGAATATGATATAAATGCTTGGGAGGCAAGTGTCCAGGAAAATGGCTAGTGCAAATGCCCTGAAACAACCTTGGCATGTTTGAGGAACAGCTGTTAGGCTGATGTGTCTACAGAGTTATAAGGGAGTTGGAGTGATAGAAGATGATGAGATCAGAGAGGCAAGGAATGGCAGCTAATGTATGATTTTATAAACCATGGCAAGGAGTTTATATTTGATTACAAGTTTAGAGGGAAGCCATTAGGACTGATTTGCTTTTCGGAAAAAAGAAAAAGCTAGGCATGGTGGCATGTACTTGTAATCCCATCAGCTCAGGAGACTGAGTGAGGCAGGAGGATTGCCTGAGACCAGGAATTGGAGGCCAGCCTGGGCAACAAAGCAAGACGTGGTCTCTTAAAAAAAAATCACTCTAGTTGGTATGTAGAAAGTGAATTGAAGGGGTGTTAGATAAGAGTTTGTTGCCATGAGATTTTTTTTTTTATTTATTTTGAGACAGGCTAATTTTTCTATTTTTGTAGATATGGGTGTCTTGCTGTGTTGCCTAGGCTGGTCTCAAACTCCTAACCTCAAATGATCCTCCCACCTCAGCCTCCCAAAGCACTGGGATTACAGGCATGCACCACCTCACCCTATTGCTGTGATATTTGATGGTTGGACTAGCATAGTAGCAAGAGAGATGCCAGTAAATAACACAATTCAGAATAAATACTGGAAATGGAACTAACAGAGCTTTCAAGTGATGAAAAGATGAGAGTCATGGGTAATGCATAGATTTGTAAACAATCAACTGAGAAACAGAAGGATCCAAAGATTAAAATTTGGGAAAGTTGATTTCCTTGACAGATTCTTTGGTTTTCAAAGATAGTGGAATTCAGCTCTGGCCCTCTGAAAGTTCGCATTTTCTTTTGCACTACCCATCCCTGTGGTAATGACCCAAGAATTCTCAACTCTTCATGCTAAATCAACTGTTAGCACTAACATCTGAAGGAACTGTCTTGAAATATGTATATATAACGCATACACAGAAACCAAACCATGTGTTTCCCGTGGAATTGATTCATCTCTTACAAATCTTATTTTGCAATTTTCAGGGTTATCAAGCATTCTTGTAGTAAAGAAATTAGCTTTATGATTGGCCTGGGCTATGCTTCCTGCTAGTTTGATCATTTGATCTGTGTGATTGCCAGTATCTAATTGATGTTAGAGCCTGAGCCACCAGTGCAAGACCTGATATGGGATTGAGGACCCCAGGATGAGTCAGCCCCCAAACTGACTGATATGGAAGATAAAACAGGAAAAATTTTCACGTTCAGTGAGCCTGTAAAAATAGCAAAACTCATGTAATAATGACAAGGTAAATTAACTCTAAATGAAATAACTTGGAGAATTTTGTAATATGACATTTTGTTTTCTCTCTAGTAACTGGTATGAACCCTCTGTCTCCTTATTTAAATGTGGATCCACGATATCTCGTACAGGTAAGATTAAGATTTTACTAGTTTGGTTCTTTATCTTACCATTTTTTTAAAAAGCCAAGTACTTATGCTGATGAACTATGACATACTTCTGGAGGCTCTAAGTCCCTGATCTCCATTCACCCTTTTTTCCTCACAAACTCTAGGGATTTGGCTTACATCTCTCTCAGTTAACTCCTTTCAAAGGTTTATTTTTTAAAACTAACAGAGAATTAATAAAATGAAAATACTGGGGTAGGTAGTTAACAAAGTTTGTTTTTAAAGTTGTTTGCAATGTCAGGGTACTGGACTAGAACCTCAAAAGCTTCAAAGAGTAAAATCTCTTTGAATCCAAGATATCTTGAATATCTCAGGAAAGCAAAGTTGATTTAACATGTGAAAATTAATGTACTATGCCATACCAATGTATAATAAAGCATTGGAGGAACAAATACAGGACAAGAACCACATGGTTATCTCAGTAGCTTCACAAAAAGCATTTTAAAATATCCACCACCCCTTTTATGATTTAAAAAAACACTCAAAGTAAATAGAAGGAACTAGAAATAAAAATAAATGGACTTCTTCAGCCTGATAAATGACATCTACAGAATATCCAAAGCTAACTTTATACTTAATGGTGAAAGACTGAATATTTTTCCCTAGATCAGGAACAAAACAAGCATGTCAACTCTCTTCACTTCTTTTCTACATTGTCTAGCCAGGGCAGCTAGGCAAGAGAATGAACTGGCATCTAGATTATAAAGGAAGAAGTTAAACTATCCATTTGCAAATGATCTTATCTGTAGAAAATTGTAAGGAAACCACCAAAAACTATTAGAACTAATAAATACATTTAGTAAAATCACAAAATACAAGATCAATATACATAAATCAATTACATTCCTATACAGTAGCAATGAACACTCCAAAAATGAATTGCAAAAACAATACCTGGCCCTCACGGTGACTCATGCCTGTAATCCAAGCACTCTGGAAGGCTGAGGCGGGATGATCACTTGAGCTCAGGAGGCAGAGACCAGCCTAAGCAAGGGCAATACCCAGTCTCTCCTAAAAATAGAAAAAGTAGCTGGATGTTGTGGCCCATGCCTGTAGTCCCAGCTACTCAGGAGGCTGAGGCAGGAGGATCACTTGAGCCCAGGAGTTTAAGGTTACAGTGAAGCCACTGCGTTTTACACAGGGTGAGAGAGCGAGGCTCTGTCTCCAAAAAAAGAAAATTCCTTTACTAATGATGTCAAAAAGAATAAAATACTTAGGAATAAATTGAACTATAGTGCAAAACTTAACATTCTGAAAACTTCAAATTAAAGACCTATGACGGTCTTTAAAAAATGGAAAGACATTCCATGATCTTGGAAAATTTAATTGTTAGAATTACAATACTCCCCAAATTAACCAACAGATTCATTGCAGTGCCTATCAAAATCTCAGCTGACCTTTTTGCAGAAATTGACAAGCTGATCCTAAAATTCATATGGAAATTCAAAGGACAGAATAGCCAACAATCTTGAAAAAGAACAAATTGGAGGACTTATACTTCCCAATTTTAAAACTTACTACAAAGCTATAATAATTAAGACATTGTGATATTAACATGAGAATAAATCTATGAATGAAAACAAATTCAAAATCCAGAAATAAACCCTCATGTTATTTACAGTGCATTTGTTTCCAGCAAGGGTGCCTCGATAGTTAGGTGGGGAAAAAATAGTCTTTTCAACAAATGATGCTGGGACAACTAGAATTCATACACCAAAGAATGAAGTTGGACTCTGACCTTACACCATATACAAACATCAACTCAGAATGCATTAAAGTCTTAAATGTAAGAGCTAAGGCTATAAAACTCTTAGAAGAAATCATATGTGCAAATAGTTGTGACCTTGGGTTAGACAATGATTCTTAAATGTGACACCAAAAATAAGTGATCAAGGAAAAGTTGATGAATTGAATCAAAATTTTAAAATTTTGTGCTTCAGACAATACTATCAAGAAAGGAAAAAGACAACCCATAGACTAGTAGAAAATATTTGGAAATTGTGTATCTCGTAAAGGACTTGTATCTTTAATGTTTTAAAAACTCTTAAAACATTAATAAAAAGACAACCCAATTATAAAATGGACAAAGGGTTTGAATGAGATCTCCATGAAAATGGAAATATCTATTTGAATAGGTATCTCCATGAAGATACACAGATGTCCAATAATCACATGAAAGGTGTTAAATGTCATTAATTAGAGAAATGTAAATCACAAAAACACAATAATATACCAGTTCACACTTGGCAGAATGACTATAATCAAAAAGGCAGGCAATAACAAGTATTGGTGAGGATGTAGAGAATTTCAGCCTTTATACATGGCTGGTGAGAATGTAAAATGATACAGCTGTTTGGGAAACTAGCAGTTTCTCAAAATGTTAAAAATAGGGTTACCTTATGACCTGGCAATTCTACTCTTAGGTATACCCAAGAAAATTGAAAATGTTCACACTTAAGTTGTGAATGAACGTTTGTAGTAGCATTCATTATTCATAATAGCTAAAAAGTGGAAACAAACCAAATGTTCATCAGCTGACAAATGGATACACAGAATATGGCTTACCCATATAATGGAATATTATTTGGCAATAAAAAGAATGAATTATTGATACATGCTGTGACATGAGTGAAGCTGGAAAACTTGCCAAATTAAAGAAGCCAGACCATATATTGTATAATTCCACTTTTATGTAATGTCCAGAATAGGCAAATACATAGACTTGGAAAGTAGATTAGTACTACGTAGAGTTGAGGGTAAATGGGCAATGACTGCTAATGGGTTAGAGGTTCTTTCTGGGGTGATGAAAATGCTTTGAAATTCATTGTGGTCTCAGTTGCACAACTGAATATACTAAAATCCATTGAATTATACATTTTTAATATGTGAATTATATGTCATATAAGTTATGTGTTAGTAACTCTGTTAAATATATTTTTTCGGAGTAATGGCTAGATCTTTTTGTTTCAAAGCTGAATAACTAACAGCATCTGACAGCTGCTCATTTCTTGTTTGGGAAATGTGTTCAGATTGAAGCTAGTTGATGATTAGGACCTCACCAGTTTCAAGCTTTTATTGCTTTTGTAGGAAATGTTGTTTAAATGTTATCTTTTAACACTGGGTGTTTATTGATTCTTATTTTAAAAGTGCCCTTCTGTGAATTGTTTACTCAGAATTTCAAAACTAATAACATGTATTTTGCTTAAATGTTGAATCCAAACTTGAAAGGTTTTACTCTAGCTCTAGTTATAAATACAATACCATTGTGACCCAACATTGCTGCTTAAGGCTTATTAAGGTTAGACATAAGATTCTGTAGGCAAAGAAAACAAATCGTGACTTCTTGCTTCATGGTAAACATTTATACTGGCATCTTCTCTTGGAATACTAGAGGGACTTCAGAATTGAAAAAGTGTTATGTACATTTCATTGTGTCTGTTATTACAAATAATCATGAAAACCCTAAATTTAAAGATGATACCTTAATAAAAATTACGTTTTGTGAAACATTTTTCCATACTTTTGAAGGTTAGGCATTTTAAATAGTACCTGTAAACTCACCATAATGGTGGTTTTTGGCAACAACTATTATCCGAGGCACTCTATGTAGTTTCTCTTGATAGTACTTTTGTATTGTCACTGCCCTTACATCCTTACTGAAATGTTTTAGAAAATTACATTAAGTAATAAATCTTCCTCTTGTTAGCCCAAATGAACATCTGGTATAAAAACAAGGAGAGTTTAAATATTTCTAATGTCCATAGTGTCATCCTCTTGAAATTATGTAAAAATTTCATATAATCTTAGCCTTCTGTTTCAGCGGGTACTTTGATGCTCATTCTTGGATTCATGTCTCTTCTGTGTTAGCAAACCCTGGTACATAGGGTATTTTAGTGACACTCATGTCCTAGAGTGTTAGCAGTACAAGTGTAAGGAGAACTTTTCAACATATCTTCCTTATATTCAGTGTATTAACATACTTTGATATTGACCTTATTTGTATGTGAATTGATATGCATTTGCTTGAAACCCTTGTAGTGTTTTTATAATGGTTGACACTAGTTGAAGAGTGAGTTGGTGCTGACATGTACTAGCTTGATAGTGTTCATCACAGCCATTTTCCTTTTATTTTCCTATTCTTGGTGATCCATTTCTGGATTGAAGGATAATTAAGTGCCTTATCTGATCAGATATAGCATTTCTAAAAAACCTCAAACAAGAAGCACAATTTAAAACTAAGTCATTAATTTAAAAGTCAAGAAGCACCCAACATTTACAAAACTGTATACAGTGTACATGACATGGGATCTATTCAGAGTTTGCTTGTAATTGCCCAACAGACTATTTTTGTGTGATGAGAGTAGATGTTCTTGTTTACTTATGCAATTTTTGGTGAGAATGTGTATGTACACAAGCTATAAATCAAAAACCAATGCAGAGCTACAGTTTCCCTGATGAGGAATCATTTGCTGACATTCAGTATTTGGCACGGGGATGTGGGAGAAGTGTTACTTGTTAATGGCCTCTACTGTGTTAACTGTGGCATGCTGTATGGTTTTTTGTGGGTTTTTTGTTTTTTTGCCACGGGTGTATACTATCCATCACAGGCTTGCATTAACCATTTTTGCATGGAAAGCTTGGCAAAAATGAATTTGTTTTTCATAAAGGTGTATTGACTGTTAAAATTGATCATATTTTGCTCTTAGAATACCATTTCTCAACCTAAGATTTTTGAGTGACGTTCTAGGGGTTGGTTCATCCCAAATTTTGTGTATGCGTTTACTAGAAAGAGGGTTTATCTGGCTTTCAAAGATTATCAAAGGAATATATGCCCCTCAAACAGTTAAGAATTATTAAGAGGATAATTTGCTCTTGCATAACTGATCCAAACTGTTGTGCTTAAATTGGTTTTGCTCATTTTTCATGATCATTTGGTTTTATTATAGTAAAATGATGCTCAATAGTTGGTACAGAATGAAAATTTCTTTCCTGATTGATAGCCTGTCAGCTGTTACTTCTCACAGCTTTCAGTGTGCCTCTTTAGAGCTGTCTTTTCTAAACTCTCTTGCACTGTTGCTTCAGATTTACACATTACATACAGCCTGTCAGATTTACTTTATGAAGAAAACAAAGTTCTGAATGAGAATCCCTCTCAGAACTAAATCTGTGTTTTATATTTCATTTCACTTTGATTTAGGTGCTGCTATTATTGCAGAAAGGTTTATTTTTGTTTGAATAAGTATAGTTGAGTTTGAATTAATTTAAGGTTTTACTTTCTGTAAAAAAAACTACTTAAAAAATGTAAATACAAGCACTCAGCTTGGTTTTTGTTATTATCCCTTCAGGATACAGATGAGTTTATTTTACCGACTGGAGCTAATAAAACCCGGGGCAGGTTTGAACTGGCCTTCTTTACCATAGGAGGATGTTGCATGACAGGTAGGTGTAATAAATTTTTTCTTAAGTGTCTCAGTCCAAGTAGTTGCTCTCGAAAGCAATTCCAATATTGTGTTCAGGATTTTTTAAAAAACATTGTTATTTACATTATTCATCTTTTTCTATTAGACATTAAAAAGAATCAGATGAGCAGTTTTGTTTCTTTGTTTTATCACAAAGCTGTATTATTTGGATCAACTGTTAATGATTTACCAGGGGCTGCATTTGGGGCAGTGAATGGTCTTCGGCTAGGATTGAAGGAAACCCAGAACATGGCCTGGTCCAAACCAAGAAATGTACAGTAAGTCTCATACAATCATCTGATTTAATGATGTTTAAATACTAACCTCTGCTTTGTTGGTTTGATGAGTATAACCATGAGATTATGTCTTTTTTTTCTGTTTTTAATCTTACTAAAAAAGGAACCAAGGAATCAGATTACTAAATCGATCCCTTTTAAATGAAGTGATTTTTTGAATCAGTGTCCTTCACTTAGCTAGTGCTACCGTAACCTAACTTCTCAGGTATACCTGTTCCGTTCTTCAAGCCTATATGACATGCTTTCCAAATTGCCAAATTACTAATAATGAATTTTGGATTGTTTAGGGGCACACAGAACCATAGGACATGGTAATCGAGATACAGGAAGCATGTAAGGGTGACAGCTAGATCTGCTGTCATTTAACTTGAACTTCTTACTGATTTCACTCTCTATTTCTGAAATGGAGAGCCAAAGAAATTTTAAATAAAATTCCTATAACTTAAAGGTAGTTACAAGAGGATAAGACAGTCTTGTCTCAAGATCTTGAAGTTTGCATAGAAGGGAAAAATACAATTAAAAGAGTTGGAAGGTGTATATAATTGATATCTTCACCTTACATAAGAAATAAACATAGCCAGTCCCCGTTGATATTTTCTCAACAATATGTTGTTCATTTTTGCACATTTTTATGCTTCATGTAACTGGAATCAAGAGTGTGTGTTCCTCCATGGCTCTAAATTTTGTTTAGGATCCTTTAACCTCCACCTTGCTTACGTGGAGTCCAGCCAGCAGATGGCAGCAACTGTGCTAGAATTAGACCTTAGGAAACTTGAAGGCTTGTCAAGTTTTCTATATTCCTGTTACTATGTGGATTGTTCTTGCTTTACCAGCCAAGATCCTTCAATGTTTTTATTATTTGTTCCTTGCTTCAATTATTTCTTTTTTAATTTTTGTGTCATGAAGAATTTTGAATTATACACCAATAGACAAAATACATAGTGTGATGAATATCTGTGAACCTTAATCCATCCTCAACAATTGTCAGCCATGGCCAGTTGTGTCCCATCTTCTCCTCCTCTCCCATCTTTTTGAGACAAATCCCCATCATCATATTAAATATGAATTTGGAAATAGAAAGTCTCTTAGAAAAGGTAGCCTGCTTTCTTTCTCAAAATAAAAATGTTATTAAAAGCTTGTTATAAATGAAAAAAAGTGACAAACTTAAAATACATTAGTGAATACATAACATAATTTAAAACAATATACTTCTCTTTGTAAACATTACTGCTTTTTTAAAACAACCTTTTAGGGTTGATACAAATTTTTGTTTATAAAGCATTAATTAAATGAGTTCTTTAATTAATTAAATTGAATGAATTCTTTTAGTCTTTGTTACTGTACTTCCATAATTTCCAGCAGTAGTCAGCTGTCCGGACAGAACCATTCCTGTGATGGTGTTACACTGCTGGGAGAGAAATGTCTTGTCTTCTTCATCCAGTTGTCTCCGTCACTGTTCTGGTGGCATCTGGCACTGGTGCAAGGCAGAACTGTGCTTCCTTGAGAGTGTGCTAAGCATTCACTTTGACTGCTTAGTTCTAGGCTGGGAGCAGACACAAGATGTGTTCTAGTTAAATGGCTGAGTCCTCTGTAATTCTACTTTATATTCTGTACTTTCATATTCTTTACTTTGATTCTTTTTAATTGTTTGGGTTTTTGTTTTGGGGGTTGTTTTTGGGTTTTTTTGGGGGGGGGCCTTTTTTTTGGACCTCTCGGTCCACAAGACTCACTCCTGTAATCCCATCGCTTTGGGAGGTCAAGGTGAGGGGATGACTTGAGGCTAGGAATTTGAGACATGCCTGGGCAACATAGTAAGACCCCCATCTCTACAAAAAATTTAAAAACTACCTGGGTATGGTGGCACATGCCTATAGACCTAGCTACTTGGGAGGCCAAGACAGGAGGATCACTTGAACCCAAGAGTTTGAGACTACAGTGAGCTATCATCACACCATTGCACTTCAGCCTAGGCAGCATAGTGAGACCCTGTCCTCAAAAAAATTTTTGTTTTGCCCAGGCTAGTCTCAAACTCCTTGTCTCAAGTGCTCCCCCTCCCTAGCCTCTAAGTAGCCATCATGCCCAGCTATCTTTAATATTCTAAGTATATACTCCCCTCCCAAAAAGAAAATCAAGTTAGCATGTCATAGTTACAGTGGCATTTCTTTACATAGATCAGTATGTAAACCTCTTTATAAAATACATTCCAGGCTGTCATTCAAAGCCTTATATATTTAATAAGTATTTAATAATTTTACAACATCAGTAATAATAAGAATTTTCCTCAGTTGTTGCCTAGAGTCTCGAAAGTTTTAACCTAACCGCCATTTATATACTGTGAAAGGCATCCTTACTGAAATCCAAGTAAGTATCAAGATGTATCTTAAAATTAAAACTTTGGAGCTTGGGTCTAGGCATTTTAAATAGCTACTATTATGGGGGAGTTATTTTTGTTTTTTTAAGATTACCAGAATTAAATAATGATCCTAAATATAAATTCTTTCTCTCTTTTTGCCCTGGTAGGATTTTGAATATGGTGACTAGGCAAGGGGCACTTTGGGCTAATACTCTAGGTTCTCTAGGTAAGTAGAGATCTCATTTGATAATTAATTGTTAACACAACGAATGAATGTGCAAATGTATCATGAACAATTTGATCAACCAAAATTCTGGTCATAGGTTATGAAACTATTATGTTTACATTCATTCTGGTGACTTAATGTATTATAGATACTGCTTAGGGAAAGATCATGAACTATGTAATAAAATAATCGACGTACTAATACTATTTTTTAATGTTTTCAACCTTTTAAACATTCACACTCTCCTTTCCAAGCAGGACACAAAATAAAATCATGTTTTAACTAAATGAAATTCAAATAATTTAGGTCCAGAGCAAAGAGCTTTGTATGTTAGGCAAGGTTCAAGGTTCTGCAGTGAGACGTGTTAGATTTATCTAACCCTCTTGCTGTGTTTTCATAATAGCTGTTCAGTAGTCTGTTTACCTGAGTAGATTTCAAGGACCTAATTGCCAGAGTTGCAGTAGGTCCTTTGTAGATAATGAAAACCTGTGCAGTTCTAGGAAAGGGGTAATTTAGTAGTGCTTAGTCAGAACAAAATGCTTTTATACGTCATATCATTTATGAATGATTGGCTCTTTTGATTACTGATGACTTATAATAGCCCTCTTATGGCACTTATCCCCTATCATCCAAAGTTTTCATAATTTATGAACTCAAAGTCTGGAAATCTTAAATTGTGGCAGATTAAATAAGGGAAAATAGAGACAACTCATTGAAAACATAGAAGAGGCTTCTATTGTGACACAGTAAGATCCTAGCCTTATCATAGGACTTGGAAGCAATACATTTTCATACCACAAAGCCAGTTTCACATTTTGGATCCTAATAAATGGCTGCTTCAATAAGTTGCTCCTGGCTGCATTCCTTCCACCCTACATAGTCCCACTCCTCTGTTCCTTTTTAATTGCTTATATACCTAGACTAATCAGCTGTCTTTGTCTGCCCAGGACTTTCTGGGTTTTGGCACTACAAGTCCCATGATCCAGGAAATCCCTCAGTCCTTGGCAAACTGGAATGGCTGGTCATTGTTTGTCTTACCATTATAATATAATCAATCACAATGTTCTGCTCATGTCAGTTTCAGTTAAATAAATTAAACGGGAAGATGAGCTTTCATAGAAGTATAAAATACCACAGCAGAGGAGTTGTAAGGCTGAGCGTGGTTTGCAGGGAGTGGTCAAGTGTAGCTATAATTTTAAAAAGGGTAAGAAAAAAGTTTTAACATACTCATTCCTGATAGGAATCTGTAAAGGTATAGAAGGGTGGTTTGAGGGAGGATCTTTTGAAACTAAATGATACTAGTGTTACAGTTCCTAATGTTATGAGAATCAAATCTCACATTTTTTAAAATTATATTTTTTTTCTTATAATAGAAATACATGTGTGTGTTTAATCCAAAGTATAGCTATTCTGGGTAACATATAAATGAAATTTTAAAATATTCTTCATGGGAATTCCCTATGGTACTTTCCAGAAGTAGCTGCTATTAATGTTTCTTCTGAATCTTTCCAGACATTCTTTCCATAGCCAGTCAGTCATATACTCATGCATACATGTACCTGCTTTACATATTAGTGAATACAACTCTTCATGATTTTTGCTTTACGGACTATATAGTATCATTCTATGGAAACTCCATTCTGGATCAATCCAGATGGTACAAAATGCTCTTGATGGATGGGCATTTTATTTGTTGCCAAGATTTTGCTTATTAGAAACAGTGTTCTAATGATCACTCCATATATCTTTGGATAAATTTATCTAAATATTGCCATACTGACTTTGTGTGTTGGAAAAACAAACTTTTTCCCCCTCTGCTCTCACACTACAATAATCAACACAGAAGGCTTCTATGACCAGATATGTGGGGCTATTTCTCCACTTACCAAGTAATCAATTTTGTAAGTGTATACCAGCTGTGTTTCTTCTAATTCAGTTCAATTCCAACACTATTTGGAGATAGCATCGGGCCACACCGGTTAAGGACTCAGTTCCACAAGACTGAGCCCCACTTCCGATGCTGATTGCAAACCCCAGGTTATTTTGCTTGTGCTTCTGACTAATCAGCTATAAATTGGGGTTCCCAACCCCTTCCCTGGGTTTGATTGATATACTAGATGGGCTCACAGAACTCAGAGAAACACATACTTAAGTTTGCCAATTATTAAAAAGGATATTTTAAAGGATACAAATAAACCAGCCAGATGAAGGGCTGCATAGGGTGAGGTCTTTAAGGGTCCCTGAGCACAGTAGCTTTCATTCCCTTGGAGTGGAAGTATGCCACCCTTCCAGTACATGGATGAGTTCTCATTTACCTTCCTGCAAAGCCTCCATGAGTTCAGCTGTCCAGAAGCTCCCTATACTCCATCCTCTTGGGCCTCTGTTGGAGAATTCATTGGGTAGGCATGACTGAAGCATGGCCAACCATGTAGAAATGTGATTGGACAAAAAGGGAGTGATCTAATACTAGTAGATTGGGGAAATCCAGCAAGGATTGTCTGTTTAGATTCTTGGCCTTTCTGTGTAATGTTCATTCCTTCTGGGTATGGGGCAAGACCCCTCCTGAAATGGGGGTCTTATGACCTACAGTCAGACAATGTAGGTCAAAGAATTTCTTTATGGGCAGCTCCAAGACAGAAAGGTGGGGGGAAATTATATTTTTAGTTTCTATGGCTTGCCTTGGGGAGAAAAAGGATTGGGTGAAATTAGGGAAGAAGGAATTCAGAGAAAGATTCTGTTTCCTGAGGCCTAAAGCAACCCAACATTATAACAAGGCTTTCACCTTTATTGCTCTAAAGCTGTTCCGAAGCTGCTTCAGAAACAAAGGACGAAGGAACAAATACTTTAACAAGTGATGTGCTTATGTTTTAGTCACTTTAGAAATAGTAAGGGCTGTGGGAGTTACAAGCCAAGAACTATGGATGAAAGCCAATATATTATATTCACTTTTTTGTCACTGAGTACATCCATGTCCCCTTTAGCATTGCTCTATAGTGCATTTGGTGTTATCATTGAGAAAACACGAGGTGCAGAAGATGACCTCAACACAGTAGCAGCCGGAACCATGACAGGCATGTTGTATAAATGTACAGGTAAGTACTATTGAATTGAGACCTTTCTCTTAACACATTTGATGTATGCTTTTTGTAATCTGTGGTTTTCAAGGAAACTATACTTTTTTGTAGTATTATCTCATGTTTTAACTTTGTCCTTATTATGGTTTGTTTTTGTTTACCCATAACACAGTCTACCATCTTAACCATTTTTAAGTGTACAGTTTAATAGTGTTTAAGTATATTCACATTGTTGTGCACCCAATCTCCAGAACTTTTTCATCTTGTGAAACTGATACTGTATGCCCATTAAACATTTCCTTATTTCCCCCCTTCCCCCTAGCTCCTGGCATTCTTGTACTTAATTTTTCTCAATTTGGTTTGTTTAGGTGTCTCATATAGTGGAATCAAACAGTATTTGTCCTTTCATGACTGACTTATTTTACTTAGCATAATGTCCTCAGGGTTCATCCATGTTTTAGTGTGTGTTAGAATTTCCTTCCTTTTTAAAACTAAATACTATTCCATTGTATGTACGTATACCACATTTTGCAGTTGTGTCTGCCGAGGGATGCTTGGGTTTCTTCTACTTACTGGCCATTGTGTATGATAATGCTATGAATATGGGTATGTAAATGTCTCTTCATGATCCTGCTTTCAATTCTTTTGGATGTATCCCTGAAATGGGATTGTTGGATCATATGGTTTGTTGTTGACTTTTTTTTTTTTTGAGACAGAGTCTTGCTTTGTTGCCCAGGCTAGAGTGAGTGCCATGGCATCAGCCTAGCTCACAGCAACCTCAAACTCCTGAGCTCAAGTGATCCTCCTGCCTCAGCCTCCCGAGTAGCTGGGACCACAGGCATGCGCCACCATGCCCGGCTAATTGTTTCTATGTATATTAGTTGGCCAATTAATTTCTTTCTATTTGTAGTAGACAGGGTCTCGTCTTGGTCAGGTTGGTTTTGAACTCCTGACCTCCAGCAATCCGCCCGCCTCGGCCTCCCAGAGTGCTAGCATTACAGGCATGAGCTATCACACCCGGCCTTTTTTTTTTTTTTTGGAGACAAAATCTTGCTCAGTCACCCTGGGTACAGCCTCTTCTGTAGCTAGGACTATAGGCATGCACCATGATGCTTGGCTAATTTTTCTATTTTTTTCTTTTAGTAGAGATGGGGTCTTCCTCTTGCTTAGGTTGGTCTCGAACTCTTTTTTTTTTTTTTTTTTTTTTTTTTTTTTTTTTTGAGACAGAGTCTCGCTTTCTTGCCTAGGCTAGAGTGAGTGCCGTGGCGTCAGCCTAGCTCACAGCAACCTCAAACTCCTGGGCTCAAGCGATCCTCCTGCCTCAGCCTCCCGAGTAGCTGGGACTACAGGCACGAGCCACCATGCTTGGCTGATTTTTATATATATATATATTAGTTGGCCAATTAATTTCTTTCTATTTTTATGGTAGAGACGGGGTCTTGCTCAGGCTGGTTTTGAACTCCTGACCTTGAGCAATCCGCCTGCCTCGGCCTCCCAGAGTGCTAGGATTACAGGCGTGAGTTCTCGAACTCTTGAGCTCAAGCAGTCTTCCCACCGTGGCCTCCCAGTGTGCTAGTATTATAGGCATGAGCCACCATGCCCAGCCTTGTGGTTGATTTTCAACATCAAAAAGATGAGATTCTTTTCTGTACTTTTCATTCATTTTGTCATTGTTGTTCTTGTTGTTTTATCTTGGACAGACTAAGCAATAGAATATTCAGAGTTACTGGTTTTGTTTTAAACAATAATGTGACTTATGAAGTCAGCATGTTAAACTATCACAAGACACACACAAGGCCGAAGCCCCAGAATGACTTCCCCTTAAGTCAATTTAGACCATGTTATTACTGTGAGAATCGTACTCTACTGGGAGATCAACATCATGTTGCTGTCAAGGGTCAGATAGTTCTCTTTTGTAATAAGTTTTAATTAGTTTAGAAGCAAATGTCCACATAATGCCTAATTTAATTTTTTCTTAAGTTGATTCATCTTTGGTCACTTAACTTATTTTCATCAAAATAATCTATATAATTTTGAAAGTCAAGGTTATTATCTTTTTAAAACCTAAAAGATTTTAATGATGCGAAACAGTCTGCTGTACTTACCATCCTCACTGTAATTCCTTGTTCCCAAAGGCAGCTACTTTAATTCTTTGCTTTCTCAGCATGTTGCTAAATAACATGATTATCTTGCTATATCATGATTTTCCCATCTTGGATATTGTCTGTTGACTTCCTTCTAGAAAAGCTGTTACATCCTATAAGAATTACATAGAATGTGCTTATAGAAGAAAGGAAGTCACATACTTTGTATATGTCATCTTATTTACCAGTCTCTGAAGGGAGTAAACTGGTACTCCTTTGCTTTATATCCAAAGAAATTGAAATTCAGACGAATTAAGTTACTTTCACTTGCTCACACAGCTCTTTCATGGCCTAGTGCTAATCAAAGCCTAGTCTGACTCCAAAGCCCATTGCCTTTTTCACCTTACCAAATTGCCTCCAGGATAGAGAAATCAGGGAAATTTCTAGAAATGGGAAAAGGGGTAATAGCAGTTGAGCTGGGCCTTAAGGATCAACTGAATTTCAAATGTTTGGGGATGTGATATGCATAAGGAAGGTATGGGGGAAGGTCTAGAGAGAGTTTAGACTTAGAGTGGGGCAGGCTAGGATGAGAAGTTTAAAATCAGGTTGAAAGGCAGCATGTTGTCAGCAAAGGTTTTTGGACAGGGAGTATTTAGAATCATCCTTGGAGAAGATAAGTAAATAAGATAGAGGTAGAAGCCTAGAGTCAAAATGGTCAAGAAAAAAATATTACAGACGTTCAGGGTTTATGATAACGGCTTCAACTCAGATGATAGGTGGTTAACTTCACCTGACGAAATGAGGTGATGATGAGACTAGAAGGCGGCTGTTGCCTACTTTATTGTTTTCTGTTTTGTTACATTGTTGAAGTTATGTATGTGACTTTGAATAGCACCGCAGCTAGCTGTCTTGGGCTTCCTCATCACTGCCCAATCTATTCCTTACTTTCAGTCTCTTCCAGGCAAGACTAAACTCACTGAAATATCTCAGTTGTTTTTTAACTTCCTGTAGTACTGTGTCCTTTGAGGACTATTTTTGCCAGTGATTTAGTTGTTGGGGTGATTGCTTTTCTGAGGGTGGTAGGGATTGTCCCAAATCTCTTTGAGGATCTTAGGAAAGTTTTAGAGGGTTTAGTTATTAATAACATCTCCATAGACTGTACTCAGAAAAGAGTGTAAAAGTTTTAACTTTTTGGAAGCTACAATAAACACCTTCAGGCATATGATTAAATGAAAGTGCTCATATTTAGAAGTTAACAATTAAAGTCTAGTGCAGCCAGTTTCTTTACAGTGGCCTGTGAAGCTCTCTGGCCAGGTTCCCTGGCCACTTTGATTACTCCAGATTCTACTCCTCTTCCCGCTGCCTTTTAAACTTCAGGGCCTTTGTTCTTGCTGTTTCCATTTCCTAGAACGTTCCTTCCATACACCTACCTCACATGCTGCATCATCTGTCTGTCTTTGTTCAGATGTCTCCTCCTTGAGGCTTAAGCACTGTAGTACAGTTTTGCACATACCTTTTAGTTAGTTGTAGGATAAGTTGCTGAAAGTTAGATTACTTGAGCAAAGAATCTACATGTTTAAAATGTTAATAACTGATGCCAGATTGCCCTTCCAGGTACTTGCTTACGTTTGCCAGTGTTAAGTGTCATCTACCATTGCACTTTTTAAGCCAGTTGCTGAAAAATATTATCTTAGTGTTTTACTTTGCCTTTCCCTGGTTGCTTGTGAGATTGAGAAACTTCTATTGTTTAATGGTTGTTTATATTTCTTCCCCAAAGTGCTTTGTCATACCCTTACTCCCTTTTTTATTGGGTTATTGGTTTAACTGATTTGTTGAAGCATTTTATGTATCATGGGAGTTATCCCTGCTTATTATGTATTTTATATGAATTTTTACTAACTAGAAAATGTGGATGCTAGTAATAGAAATAAGTCATCAAGATGTTCTTTCTGGCATGTGAAGTACAATCCCAAAGGCCTGGCATTCAGTTTGAAGAACTGGATTTTTATTTACTTTGCTTTTGTAAACTGACTTTCTTATAGAGGGCATAGGATTAACATGTCACAGGGTTTGGGGGAGGGAGGGATCGCCCATATCTTTTGGTTTCTGAGGCTTTATTTCCTGAAAATATGTGGCTAGGCCAATCTAAGATTCTTAAACTTATTGATGATAATAAAACTATAGCTGTTCGTGTTCTGGTAGAATACTGGTCATTACTGAATGGATTCTCATGTGCCACAAGATGATTCTCATAATCTATTAAAGAATCGTTAGACCAGAACCAAAATCATATTATCAGAGTTATTCATTTAAATTGGCCTTTCATTGGTCTGACAACTATCCATTTTCTTATGTATTCTTATGATCTTTCTGTTTTGTTTTTTTTGAGACAGAGTCTCACTTTGTTGCCCAGGCTAGAGTGAGTGCCATGGCATCAGCTTAGCTCACAGCAACCTCAAACTCCTGGACTCAAGCAATCCTCCTGCCTCAGCCTCCCAAGTAGCTGGGACTACAGGCATGTGCCACCATGCCCAGCTAATTTTTTCTATATATATTAGTTGGCCAATTAATTTCTTTCTATTTATAGTAGAAATGGGGGTCTTGCTCTTGCTCAGGCTGGTTTCGAACTCCTGACCTGGAGCAATCCATCCACCTCGGCCTCCCAGAGTGCTAGGATTACAGGCATAAGCCACCTCGCCTGGCCTGATCTTTCTTTCTGTTAAAATATCTCCATATCTACTATATTGAAGCTTTCATTCTATGCTTCTTCCTTTTTTTTTTTTTTTTTTTAATCTCTATTTTTGGAGAGTACTTTGGGAATTGGAAATATTTTAGGTCGGCAGGAATTAGCCATTCCCTAAATGTGAACCTCTTTCTTTAATGGTTTGTGCTGGTGGTAAACTAAAAGAGTGCCTAAGGTCTTTTCCAAATCCATGAATCTGGAGGTTAGAGTTCAACTTGTATTCCTGCCACACAAAATTCATTTCTGTGCTCTGTCTTCTTGGGTTTATTTTAAACCAGAAATTTAATAAAAGATACTGATTTGCTTTTGGTAGAGTTATGTCAGTGTGTTGAGCTAAACTTTTAAACAAGCAAGTATAAACTGATGTTGGAATTCTAGGTCAGCAGCTTACTTACGTCCTCTGTTCCACAATTGCAATGGAAATTGAAACTACTTTTCTCTTGTTATAGAATTAATGAGTATTTTTGCTTTTTCTCTTCTGAGCCAAGAGCTTTCTCTTCCATAATTTACATTGAAGGTGTCGCAGGCTGTGTTATGTTATTACTGCAAGAAAGTCCTTGACATAGAAATTTAGACTGCCATTTCTTTTCGTAATATCAAATATTCAGCCTTTTCCTCTCTATCTTATAATATACTTTGGTGTGTCTTAAATTAGATGCTAGTTCAGTACATTCTTACATTCAGGGCTACCCTTAAGGAAATACCATAGAGGATTACCTTGTGTAAGAAAATGGGGAGTGGGGCCCAGAGTGAGGGCAGAAGGGCCAGGCCTCCTCTGGCCCTGCCGCCTTCCCACTCCTCCAAAAAGAAAAAAGAATATGGGGAGTGGCAGGGCTCAGCTGGAGCTTCCATGCCCAACCTTTGGTCTAGAAACACCTCCAATCAGCTCCAGCCATTTGCCAACATGCATAATTAATGTCTTCCATTTATTCAAAAGAAACTGGACTCTCATATTTTTGTGTGAAGTCTCTGGTTTTTTGAATATTGATTAGATCTTTTTAAACAGTGGGGGACAACAAAACTTGCTGTCTGGAATGCCACCCTTGTGCTGCCAATTAAAAGTTTAAATTGGACCCTATAGACTTCCAATGTGAAAGAATTGTTTAGGTTTTTAACAAGGGTGTTCTATGCCGAGGTTAAATTTTCTGTTTACTCTCTCGCTCTACTGGGAGCTCTGTTTTTGTGAGTACGTGTGCGTGTGTGTTGCAAGAAATACAAGCTCATGAGAGTAAAATTTGAAATGCAATCCATTTTCAACAGAAAAAGCCTCCTACCCTTAGATATCTGAGGAAAACTTGGATTTATAATCCTTTTGAGACTTCCTCTTATGTCTGTGGACTAAAAGTGCTACCTGATATTTGTGATGGGTAGATTACCAAAAAACTGAATTACTCAGCTAATCAGGTGACTAATGCATAATAAAGCAGTCAACAAATGAAGGTAACTTTCAGAGGTATAAATGTAGAATATATATAGTTAATTAAGCCATTTAAAGCAGAAGTGTTATGGAAAATTTGGAAATATTTCACTAGCTATTTAACCTTTTGAAAAGGGTCATCTTAGTACTGTGCTCATAGCAAGGTGTGGTGATGTGTACATGTAATCCTAGCTACTGGGGAGGCTGAGGCAGGAGGATCACTTGAAGCTCAGGAGTTATAGACCAGCGTAGGCAACATTACTGAGACCCTGTCTCTTAAAAATTTTTAGTTAAAATATTGTGCTAATCTATAAAGTTGTATATGGTGGTTATCACTTTATAGGGTTGTGATGCATTTTAAATGAAACAAGTCACATTAAATACTGCTGAAAGTATAATTCAGTGAATGTTAATTCCTTTTCTTAAAGCAGAATTTGATATTCGATCTTCACCCTGGCCATTTCAATCCAACTCTTAAGGCATTGATTATTCTTTAAAATTGAATGGTTAGTACATTCATGTTCATAACAGTATTATTGACAATAGCCAGAAGGTAGAAACAAACCAGCTGTCCTTTGTTTTGTGTTTTTTTCTTTTGTTTTGTTTTTTGAATCAAGGTCTGTCATCCAGGCTGGAGTGCAATGGCATCGTCACAGCTCACTTTGGCCTCCAACTGAAGCCATTCTCCTGGGTCAGCTTCTTGAATAGCCAGGTCTACACACACACCCACCCGGTTAATTTTTTTTTCCCCACTTTTTGTAGAGACAGGGGTCTCACCATGTATTACCCTGGTTGGTCTCAAATTCCTGGGCTCCAGCTATCCTCCCACCTTGGCCACCCAAAAGTACTGGGATTACAGACATGAGCCACTGCACCTGCCCCAAGTGCCCACTGATGAAGAGATAAAAAGTGTGGTCTATCCATAACAACAGAATATTATCCAGCCTTTTAAAGGAAGGGAATTCTGACACATGCTACAATATGGATGAACAAGGACAAATGCATGATTCTACTTGGTACTTAGAAAAGTCAAGTTCAGTGGCTCACGCCTGTAATCCTAGCACTCCGGGAGGCCAAGGGGAGGATCACTTGAGCTCAGGAGTTTGAGACCAACCTGATCAAGAGTGAGACCCTGTCTCTACTAAATATTGAAATATTAGCTGGGCGTTGTGGTGCACACCTATAGTCCCAGCTACTCGGGAGGCTGAGGCAGGAGGATCACTTGAACCCAGGAGTTTGAGGTTGCAGTGAGCTATGATGACACCACACCTCTGCCCAGGGTGACAGAGTGAGACTTTGTCTCAAAAAAGGGGGATTGGAATTGAACTCCTCCTCCTCATAGCTCCCCCTTTATGTAAAAATAATAAAAACTATAAATAAATATATGCATGTCAAATTCATAGAGATAAAATACAATGGTAGTTGCCAGAGATGGTAGGAATGAGGAGTTACTGTTTAATGGGTCCAGAGTTTCAGTTTTGCAAGATGAAAGAGTCCTCTGAAGGTGGATGTTGGTGATTATAGCACAACAGTTCAAACGTACTTATTGCTGCTGAAGTGTACACTTAAAAATGTTTAAGGTAGCAAATTTTACATGTACCACAATTTTGACAGTTAAACAGTCCCCCCAAAATGGTATTTAGTAGCCATCTCAGAAGTAGGTAAGGCTGTTCCTTTAAACCACGGGTCACCAACTCCTGCTGGGCAGCTGCCTTATCTGTTCACTGCCTGAATGCTAAGAATGTGTTTTACATTTTTTAAATGGTTACATTTTAAACATTATATAAGTGCCTACATAATGTCCTTTGATTTTCAAAGCTTAAAGTATTTCCTGTCTTGCCCTTTTAAGGAAGTTTGCTAATCTTGGCTCTAAAGTAATTGTAATTTGAATGTGTTAGCTCTGCCACTAACCAGCTCTATATCCCACTTAAATATTCTTGGCTCATTTTACTGTGTTTAGGTAATATTTGCCCTATCTCTCTGGAAGAGTTGTGTAAAGATCAAAAAGATAGAAGGTAAAACTGAAACACAAGTCTTATGTGGTGCTTTGCTTAGATCAACTTCCTATGCTTAGTTGATCAGAGTTGTTTAATTACAGAAAGCCTAAAGCAGGCCCTTAAACTTTTTATCATATCAACCAGTTGGGAAACCCTGGAATTAATGGAAACAGTTAAAATTAAAACATGGCTGGTATGTGATAAAAGGCTCCCCTTGAGTTAGGATTAGCTATGTGTGGTAAGTAAATCAAACACTGATGTTTGGCGTCTTCTTGCTGGAGATAACTTTTTTATCTGACCTTTAAAGAAGTAACTTTATTGATTTGAACTAAGTTTTTGTTGCATTTTGGTTAGAAAATAGAAAGCTTTCTGGGAAGTAAATTATTCTTAAGAAACACTTAATATGTTACTGATGTCCCAGAAAGCTTTAAAGCCTCATAGATCCCAATGTCTTTATGTTACCTAGTGTCTATGCCAAAGAGGATTCCCCAGAAAGCTTTTTATTTGATAGCTGAGAAGTGGTGTGAAAAACCTTCCACAAGGGCCAAGTAGAAACCATGTTCTTAAGACTTACAAAGCAAAGGGCCAACTAGAAGCAGTAATTTGCAGCTCTTTCTAAAGCAGTGAGCAGACTTCACACTCCTGCGAATCTGTTAATGAGTAGAGTTCCAGAGGAGTTAGGCTGAAGTTGACCATTTGGTAGAAAATAGTGTCTGCAAAATTGTGCTTTCAGTTACCTAAACGTTTGTCATTTTTCAACTAATGAACAGTGTGGTAAGAGCACCTTGGCTATTTCTTTGTTTTATGTTGATTCAGAATGGAGCTTACTACATTTTGGTTACCTGTTTGAAAGAACCCTCATTACACTGAAAGTTTAGGTCTAATAACTGAGCCTTTGCCACGTGGTTGCAGATACCTTTTAGGGTTTATTCTGTGCTTGATAGTTTATTTTTTCGACTTTAGGAATTTGGTCTGATTATAGTTTACTTTCAGCCCTATAGCTTTTTATTGACCTACTAGTCAAAAAAGTGGTTGATCCTAATTTTACTGAGCAGATTGTTTTAAGTTATTAGCAAGTTGAGTATACATTGAGTTACATTTTCCAATTTTTATAATTTTCAACCACATTGAATACAGTTGCAAATTCAACTGCCTAAAATACAGCAAGATGACATAAAGAGATGATATGAACTTTAAGGACATACCTCCCATTTACTTTGATTAGTGGTTTTGGTTTTTTTGTTTTTGGTTTTTGGGTTTTTTTTTAATGTTTTGGTCCCTCTACCACACACTTGACAGCTATTTATAGATGATGTCTGCAGTTTCTGTTTGGGTCTGTTTAAGAGAGATAATTGTGACACTTCATGAAAGCCTAAGAAAAATTTGAGCAGGTCAGCTATCAGAAGTGTTCAGACTGGAGAGATTCCTGGAGGCAGTGGTCCTTTAATCTATCAGCTGAAGCCATCTGGTAGGACACTCATTGCAGAAATGGTTAGTCCTGAAGTGTTTTAACTCAACATCATCACTGAATTTCACGGACTTGACTAACACAGAGCTAAAGGACCTCTAATAAGGCAACTCCTCCTCTCCCCCTTTGTCTCCCTGACACATGATGTGGAACAAATACACCTTAGGTACAGTGTTGGCTACCTGAAGTTATGGTCCCTACTTGTTTGTGGAGCTCCAAGAGAACATCATGTATTAAAAGCTTTGGGCACCTCCCATTCCTGGGGAATTTCTTGTTTTTTCTTCACTTCATAATGTTTATAAGACTTGGCATTTTATAACCACAAGCACTTGGGGCATTTTGTATTGTGAGAAACTTATTTGTAGCTTCCTCTTATTTAGACTTGGAGGAGACTATTTTTAAATAACTAATTGAAATTTTTGTTTCAGAATTTCAAATGAAATACCTATTGCTGATCTTTTACCACATGAAAAATTGTTCATTTGTTGTCAAGCAGAAATAGTTCAATGTCTAGTTCCTGAATTTCTTTCAGCTAGTGTGATGATGCTAGGTCCCTCACTGCTCATCACTTGTGGAAGATTGATGCATCAGTGTAGGAGTGGGGGCAGGTAGGGGTCATTAGCACCTGGCTGTGAGTTTTGTTATAGCCGGTCTTCTCACTATTGCTTCTCTAGCTTTCAAAGTTAATATTTGAAGGACCTGTCACCTGCTTACATTACAGCCTTAAAACCATTGACAGTGTTAGTGAATTTCGAAATTATATGACTATCAGGAAATGATTGAGGTCGGAACTTCAGTAATAAATTGCTGTTAGGAACAAATTAGAAAGTGAAACAAAAATTGTGAATATGAAAATATAAAATTGTATATGGATTAAGTCCTGGTTTCCTTTGTATTACCTTTAAAACTTATTCTCCTGTTTGAGATGGAATATTTATTTTAAAATGGTGTCTCTCCATTTTACAGTACTTATTAAACCCTTTGATGCTAGGGTGCTGTGCAGTATAAGTCTATTTCAATTTTTTTTTTTTTCCTTCTCTCCCAGGTGGTCTCCGAGGGGTAGCACGAGGTGGTCTGGCAGGGCTAACACTTACCAGCCTCTATGCACTATATAACAACTGGGAGCATATGAAAGGCTCCTTGCTCCAACAGTCACTCTGAAGGTTTTGCTAACTTATGAATGGAGGACACTTCAGTAGTCACCCAGATCAATTTATCAGTCTGTCTGGAGTTATTCTCTTCTACCTACAATTAATTTGAAAAATTGGAAATTCTGATTTGCTGTGATGACGATCATGGATGGTTGACCAGGACTGGCACTCTTTCCAGCCATTAGTGGGTTGAAGCCAAAACCCTTTGGTGGCTCACTGAGTAACGTGGTTCTGTTCTCCTTCAGAGAAGACCTTGCACCTACCTGTTTTCTCTCCTCCCCCCTGAACTGGAAAACCACTTACTCCCAGAATTCAGGGCATGCTTGTTGTCAATACTATATCAGCAAGTCTGTTCATTTAATGACCAGAAACTGTAATGTTGCACTGTATTCTGAATAAAGGATAAAAATAGAACCAAAGTTGTAACTCTAAAATAAGCATGATGTCTCCCTTTAAAAGCATCTACCTGGGTATAAAGTGAAAGTACTCTTGGAATTTTTTTCTGTCCCAGCTAGGCCAAAAACACAATGTGTTTTCATATTTGGGTTGAAATGAAGGGCTATTGCTGGCATTCAAGATCTTTCTCCAGTCGAGCTGACACTAAACATCAACGTATTTCAGGTTAACCATTACTCAATTAGTGTACTAAAACCATCTGTCCAGCAATCATGCTTAATTCTGTACATATGAAGTCACTCCTTACTGGGAATAATTTAGAGCTGGATGTTTTTCAAGAAGCCTTGGGGAAACTAAAGGAAATAAGGGTAAGTTGTCTAATTTCTGAGTTTGTTTCCACAGAATGAAGCTAATCTTATATAACTGCACTGTAGGTTGCACACATACATAATACTATACTAAAAACCTGGTAGCTATATGTATGAAAGAAAACAAGGGCCTTTTTGGGTGCATCTAATAAGAGGGAACCCCAGCTTAAAGGCACTGAAACTTAGCTGAAGTTTAAAAAAAACAAAACAAAAAACTAAGTTTTTAAGAAAAGACTGAAAATGGAGGAATAATATACCTGTTCTTTGCTATTTGATTCATAAAATACATTGCTATTAGTGAACAGAATATACAGTTTATATGTTCCAATTGTTTCTCAGTTGTACTCTTAACCAAAGGTTATCGCATTTATACAACATGACAGCATTTTTTAACAAAATCATTATACACAACAACTATGGCCATTATGCTTTTAATGGAGACAAATACAAAATGCATCAATGCAAAAGAATGTTTTACATACTCATTAACATACTGATAATGTAAATTACATTGTGATCATGTAAAATACAGTGTGATAGACCTCAAAAAAGAACTACAAAGTTTGCTGCAACCTAAGATACTGGAAAGGTTCCATAAGTTGTTTTTGCCCACCACCTTTATTACGATAGTTCTAAACGGTATCTGCTGGGAGATTAAAAAGTAATACAAAGCTCTTTTCAGCTGTAGTTCAAAGAAATCCAGTGAAACTGAGTTGAATAACATTGTGGGACCATGAAATTTCCCCAAAAAATATTTCTAGTAACACAGGCAGTTAGAGGCTTATAGTTTTCAAAGCCTGTAAAGCAGCAAAGATACCTCATCTTAGAGAATTGAGTTTAAAAACATTATAAATCCCACTTCTCTCCAACAGAGACTTTTTAAAGTATGGACATGACTTTAAGGATTTTGAGAAAACATCAATAGTTTTCATAAAGCTTCAATGAACACCCCAAGGCACAAGTGTTGAAAACGGCCCGTTCACCAAAATGTCACTGCATTGTACTTTTGGAGGTACAGGTATGCTGTGCTTGCAGTGAAAGGACAACTATCCCTCATTTAAAAGCACCAGGTGTCAAACTCAGCTTCCACTTACACAGGATGCACCAATAATCCCCAGGATAGTGAATGGTTCAAGTACTATATGACATTTCCAACATGTATTGGCCATTTGCTCTCAGCGGGCACTGGAAGAGGCTAGATCTAACCTGAAAATGGTCTTGAAATAATAGTCCCTCTAAAAGAGCTCACTGGATTCTATAATAACATTTAGAAAAAGGAATAAAAGACAAAATTTAGCTGAATTTCTTTCAAATGAAAAACAATGTATAACTGACATATAGGCTAAGACGTTTGGTAATTAATGTCAAAAATCACCAAGATTATCAATATACGTTTTGGTAATCACTATATTGGCAAGGTTAATTATTTGTGCAAAATATACTAGGACAGAAAAGTCATATTTCAGACCACTAATAGAAAAAAACCAACAGCAAGAGAAGCATCTAAAGGGCAATCAAAAGGTTAAGGAAGTGTACTAGCTTTAGAATATGTCAGTACACTTTGATTACAGAAATAGTTCATTTTTAAAACTAGTGTTTTAATGTACTTCTAGTAACAACCCAATCTAAGGAAACCTTGGAGGCTTGTGAAAGACCTATCCACCAAGATGCTGCATCTCTAGTGTGGGGGTAAATTAATACTTCTGTAAGAAGGAAGGAACTGAATCGGCTCAGCATCAATAACCTTTTTCTTTCACACAATAATTCATAATCTGATGACTTATTTCACTTCACTAGTTCAAAATTAAGCAGGAAAGGAACTCAGCTGACTGGTCAGACCCAGAAACAATGATTTGGCAAGCTGTGGTCACTCAATTCATGGATACATCATAATCTGCAGAAAAGCTGTTCAATTCTAGTCATCCATTTCTTACATCTGTAAAGAGAGGTCCATAGATAAGAAATTACTTCAATGGAGAATAAAAGCAAAGTCTGTGCACCTTAAAGTCCGGACTCATTTCTCAATATAGTTCATTATATTGCACTTCACAGATACTGCATATTTTATAAATTGAAGGTTTGTGTAGAGAAACATGAAAATTTTTTAAATAAAATTTTTCAAAAGGGTTCATGGCAACCCTGCATCCACAGCAAGTCTATCAGGACCATTTTTCCAACAGCATGTGCTCACTTTGTGTCTATGTGTCACATACCAGTAATTCTCACATTATTTCAAATTTTTCGTTGTTTTATCTGTTATGGTGGTCGGTGATCTTTGATGTTGCTACTAGAATTGTTTCCAGGTGCCAAAAACTGCACCCAAAGAAAATGGTAAATATAATCGATAAACTGTTCTGATTGCTCAACCAACCGGCCATTTCCCTGTCTCTCTCTCCTCTCCTTGGGCCTCCCTATTCCATGAGACACAATACTGAAAGTAGGCCAATTAATAACACTACAGTGGCTTCTAAGTGTTCAGGTGAAAGGAAGAGTCCACATCTCTCACTTTAAAAATCAAAAGCTAGACCTGTAATCCTAGCACTCTGGGAGGCCGAGGCGGGCGGATTGTTCAAGGTCAGGAGTTCAAAACCAGCCTGAGCAAGACCTCGTCTCTACTATAAATAAAAAAGAAATTAATTGACCAACTAACATACATAGAAAAAATTAGCCGGGCATGGTGGTGCATGCCTGTAGTCCCAGCTACTAGGGAGGCTGAGGCAGGAGGATCACTTGAGCCCGGGAGTTTGAGGTTGCTGTGAGCTAGGCTGACGCCACGGCACTCACTCTAGCCTGGCAACAAAGTGAGACTCTGTCTCAAAAAAAAAAAAAAAAAAAAAATCAAAAGCTAGAAATGATTAAGCTTCATGAGGAAGGCATGTTGAAAGCCAAGAGCAGCTGAAAGCTAGGCCTCTTGCACCAAGCATGAATACAAAGGAAATGTTCTTGAAGAAAACACAAAGGGCTATTCCAGTGAACACATGAATGATAAGAAAGCAAAACAGCCTTATTGGCGGTGGGTGATACGGAGAAAGTTCTAGTGGTCTGGGTAGAATATCAGACCAGCCACATTCCCTTAAACCAAAGCCTAATCCAATCCAGAGCAAGGCTGTAACTCTCTTCAACTCTTTGAAAGTTATGAGAGGTGAGGAAGCTGCCAAAGAAAAGTTTGAAGTTAGCAGAGGTTCATAAGGTTAAGGAAAGAAGCCATCTCCATAATATAAAAATGCAAGATGAAGCAGCAAGTTATCCAGAAGATCTACCTAAGATCATTGATGAAGATGACTACACTGAACAATGGATTTTTATGGTAGATGAAACAGCCTTCTATTGGAAGAAGATGCCATCTAGGTCCTTTATAACTAGAGAAGTCAATGTGTCCTCAAAGCTTCAAAGGACACACTTACTCTCTTGTCAGAGGCTAATGCAGTCGTTACTAAGTTGAAATCAATGCTCATTTACTATTCTGAAAATCCAAAGGCCATTGAGAATTATGCCAAAATCTACTCTGCCTGTGCTCTAGAAATGGAAAAACAAAGCCTGGATGACAGTACATCTGTTTATAGCATGGCTTACTGAATATCTCAAGCCCACTGTTGAGCCCTACTGCTCAAAAGATTCCTTTCAAAATATTGCTACTGAATGACAATGCACCTGTGTCACCTAAGAGCCATCATGATGGAGATATACAGGTAGATTAACATATTCATGCCTGGGTAACAACATCCACTCTGCAGCCCAAGGATCAAGGAATAATTTTGACTGCAAGCCTTATTATTTAAGAAACACATTTCATAAGGCTATAGCTGCCACAGACAGTGATTCCTCTGATGGATCTTAACAAATTAAATTGAAAACCTGGAAAGGATTCACCATTCTAGATGCCACTGCAAACATTCATTATCCAGGCACAGGGTCTCATGCCTATAATCCCAGCAACTGGAGAAGATAAAGTGGGAGGATCACTGGAGGCCAGGAGTTTGAGACTAGCCTGCATAACATAGCAAGATGCTATCTCTACAAAAATTTTTAAAAATTAGTGGGGCATGGAGGCAGGGCATAGAGACACACATTTGTAGTCCTAGCTACTCAGGAGGCTGAGGCAGAAGGATTGCTTGAGACCAAGGTTCAAGGCTGCAGTAAGCTATGATTGTGCCACTGCACTCCAGCCTGAGTAACAGAATAAGACCCAGTCTCTAAAAATAATTTTTTTAATGTTTTAATTAAAAATTCATGAATCAACATTAAGAAGAGTTTGAAAGAAGCTGATTCCAACCCTCACGGATGACCTAGAGGGATTTGAGACTTCAGTGGAAGAAGTAACTGCAGATGTGGTAGAAATGGCAAGATAACTAGAATTAGAAGCAGAACCTGAAAATGTGACTGAATTGCTACAATCTCATATGATAAAACTTAAAAGGATAAGTTGTTTCTAATGGATGAGCAATGAGCAGGTTTTTTGTTTTATTTATTTTTACTTAGGGTGGCTATGTAAGAAAGTGGTTTCTTGAGATGGAATCTGTGAACATTGTTGAAATGATAACAAAGGATTTTGAATATTCTACTAACTTAGATGATAAAGTAACAGGGTTAGAGAGGATTGACTCCACTTTTGAAAGAAGTTCTACTATGGGCAAAATACCATCAAACATACTACGAGAAATTTTTCATGAAAGGAATGGTCTATCAATGCAGCAAACTTCACTGTTGTCTTAGTTTAAGAAATCACCACAGCCACTCTAACCTTCAGCTACCACCACCATGACCAGCCAACACCCATCAACATCGAGACAAGAACCTTCACCAGCAAAAATGTCATGATTGTCAGATGACTGTTGGCATTTTTTAGCAATAAAGTATTTTTTAATTAAGGTATATATATTTAAGACATAATGATATTTTTTAAGACAAGTGATACTTAATAGACAAGTATAGTGTAAACATAGCTTTCATATGTATTGGGAAACAAAAAAAAAATTCCTGTGACTTGCTCTATTGGGATATTTGCTTTATTGTAGTGGCCTAGAACCAAACCGGAAATATCTCCAAGGTATCCCTGGTAAACTACTGGAATCCATATGGTATCCGAAAATTCCTGACAGCTACATCTTTAAAGCTCACCTAGCAAGTTCAAGTGAAATACATGAACTTTTGATGAGCTTCCTCTCTCCCAACCTCATCTACTTACTATTTATGCCATAAAGGAATATGGTTCAATAAGCAAAGGATGACTTCATATGTAAGACAATAACATTTATTTTATAAACAACTATAATCTGTAATATTCACACTGGTGGAATGTACTCACCTGTAGAGGAGTTCGATATAACCACTTCTCTTTATCAACTTTAAGCTGCATACAGGCAAAGAGATCACAAACTGCAGGGAGGCCATAATGGTCTGGGGGAAAGTTATGTTCCTTCTGTAGGGGTGGATTAAGTAATACTCCCTGCAATAAAACCAAAAGGATGGGTTGCTTCATGACAACTAGGAGGCATGAGACCAACTTAACTCATCTTCCAAATAGTGTCTATAATAATGTAAATGTTGGCCACTCTCTCTAACAACCAAGAACAAAGGTGACAATTGTTATTTCTACCCCAAATCTTTTCCATAAAAAGCAGTAAAACAGGCTGGGGTTCTTTCTTTCTTGCAGGATGGGAATTGGGGCCTGCAAAATACACAAAAAATTCAGTTTGAACCATCAAAAATCCTCCATTCTGTTGCTAACATGGCCTCAGACTTACTCTCTCAGCCAAATGTAGCATTTAACATTTTTAAGGATCTGATCCATTTGCAAGGTTTCAGACTGTGAAAGTGAAACTCCAACAATGCTATTATGATGTCTGTGCTCACCTGCGCCTTCTTTCGAAGTAGCCATTTGTCTTCTCCAGACAACAAATGACTGAGGTTTCCAATCTTCCTTCCTGGCAAGACCCAGTCAGCTGTGTTAAAGGGGCACCAGGAAGTGGTCACAGGGCTTTTAAGCTTTTGCTTCCCAGCTCTGTCCTCGGTAGTAGGGACTTCTTTGGGACTTCCTTCTTTGCATGGGGGCCTGATGAGCCACTCTGACAAGGGACTGTTCCTTATGACTTGGAAGGAATCAGCAATTCTAGAAGGATGCATTGCCTTTGGTGCCTTAGCTTGTTCTGTTACCTCCTTTTTGGAAGGACAGAGCCACATGTTCAGGGAATCTTTATGCTTCTCAGCCTCAGGTTGGGATTCCACAGGTATCCCATTTTTATCCTTTCCCTCTTTCTTCAGAAGCCATTTACACAGAGCTTCCTTTTCACAATTCTCATCACATACACAGTCCGCAAAGCTCGTGCAGGGCTCATTGGCTTTGCATACCTCCTCTACTTTATATGGTTCCTGACAGTTCTGGACAAGCCAATCCTCAGTAATCATGCTGGGAGGGGACGATTTCTTAGCTTCCAAATGATCATTCAGGCACTTCAGATTGCCCAGGTTTTCAATCTCCACACCTTTGGGCTGGTTGCCACTACAGTTGGTACAGGAGTCAGGCTTGACAAGCCAATCACTCACACTATAGGACTGAAAAAAGATCTTAAACTTCTCACTGGTCTCACAGCTGCCATTCTCAAGCTTCTCCACCTTATGGGACTCCTGGGGAGTCACCAGCCAATCAGACAGGTCCATCTCATCTTGATCAGGAAGTTCTACATCTTCAACCTTTTCAATTTCAAGGGAGAAAGAACTGGTAGTAGAATGGCTATTACACTTTTGATAATTTGGTTTTTCAGGAACTTCTTGTTGCTGACTCTTGAGGAGCCAGTTTTCCAAGCCCTTTAGGTTGCCCCAGACATTACTGAAGAAATTGAAGGATCTAGCAGACGTCTACACAAGAAGCATACAATGTTAGTTTGCCAGAACAATTATGACTGCTTTGGGGATTCTACATATTTACTGTCTTGCCCAGTGTTTCTGAAGTTGAGCACACAAAACCAAGAGGCAAGGAATTTGTGTTTAGATATGAAAATATATATTATGACTGTATAAATAATTTTATTTTCTATAGTTTTAAAAAATGCCTAAAAATATTAAAGGCAAACTAAAAGAAAGTATTTCTAGCATATTTGATAGAAAAAAGGTGAGTATCTCTATATAATATGTCTTTATGAAAAAGAACACAATGGGCAAAGGATATGATCAAGTAAATCATCAAAAAAGCCTAATACACATGAAAATACTCAACATCCTTACTAATCAAAAGACACCCAAAACAAAAGCAAAATTGATATTCAGAAAGAAAAATTTGTAAATGATTACCACTATTAGGTCTCAAGGAAGCAAGTACCCTAAATACTCTAATGGTGGGAACATAAACTATTACCAACTTCCTAGAAAGCCAAATTGTCAATACATATCAAAAGTCTTAAAGAGTATGCAGAACTGTAATCTAATAATGCAATTTCTATAAGTTTACTCCTAAGGAACTAATAAAGAATGCACACAAATAATTAGCTCCTGGATGTTTAGGGGAAATTTTTTTATATCCAGAAAAATTGGAATTTAAGTTATAGCCAATCAATGAAATATTACATAGTATTAAAGATTTTACAGAAGAAATTAAATAACAGAGAAATATATTCATGCTATATTGGTGAAAAAATCTACTTACCGAAGCAAGACTTATAGAATGATTTTTTTAAAGTATATGTATGCATAGAAAAATGAAGCATATAAACAAAAAATGTTAGTATTTGTCTCTTTGTGTTGGGATTAGGGTATTTTATAAATATATATTTATTTCCTAAACTTTCTATGGTGAAGAGATGTCACTATTACAATTAAAATTATGTTTCCACACTACAACTAAAAACTAAACAAACACATATACCACTGGCTAATAACCCAATCTACTACTACATCTACCTCAGAAACAATAAAGGCAGCAACACACCTGAGTATTATCCAAGGTGTGCTTTTGGGTGAGCCAGTCCTTGGGGTTGGTGCTGGGTAGGTAAGGAGCTGGACGACCACTTGAAGGTTTACTTCCAAGGAGCCATTTATTGCGAGGGACAGCTGTGATGCTGGGTGCTGACTTCTGTTAATCACACAATACTTTGCTGTTTAACAAGGCAATGTCAAATGCAGTAGAAAAAGTTCACCAGAAAAAGAGAAGACTCAGGCTCTTTAATTTTGTCTTGCCACTCACTCTGGGAAAGTCACATACCTTCCCAGAGCCCCAATTTTCACAATTATAAAACAAGGGGTATATCTGATCTCTAGGATTCTTCTCAACTAAAGCACCTAGGATAAGCCTCATTTGAAACCGAAATTATTAAAAAAATAAAAAAAAATAAAAAAAAAATAAAGCACCTAGGAACCTTTATTCACACTGCCTTTAGAAATAAATAATCTCTGTGGTGTCAACATCATTATAGGGGGAAAAAAGGAAGAAAGAAATCACCTCTACAAATTATAAAATGAATCCCTAAGAGAGAACCAATACCAGTAAGATAGCTGATGGTAATCCCCTATTTGAAATTACCACTGGTGGCTTTTTACAAATAAATAGTGACCAAAAAAAAAAAAAGTGATTTAGTCAAAACCTAAAGGAAATATTGGTTACCAGAAACAGAATTGACATTTTACCTGCTCTGGCACTGGAATACAGCCTCTTTTCTCCAGGAAGGGCCCAATATTTGATGAACTAGCATGAGCCATCAGGTGCTCAGGAATTTGCTATAAAATGAAGACAATTTAATCATGTTGTTTATGCTGTGCTTCCATACTGAAAAATTTAAATTCCTAAATTTCAAAAATATTAATCAAAGCATCACCATTTCACTAGAATAAATATTGCTCATACTAAATTCAATGACCTACAAAGTAGTTATCAAATCTGAGAGTACTTTACTACATAGCTGTCACCATATTAGAAATCTTTGCCAGAATTGGTAGTAGTAGTATTTTTAATGAGACCATGTTTGGTTCTTTATTAAAGACCATTCAAGCCATAAATTTTTCAAGAAATGTCAAAAGCATTTAGATAGCATACAAGATAAATTCCAAAGACTATCGCTGAGTCAATACTATATTCCAAGAACCAGCAGCCTAATGGTCTATCGACCTGTTCTATTAGAACAAGTGAAATTTATGAAGCTAACCAAAGAAAGCTACTAAATTCGCAGTAAAAAATGTAATTCCTTTTTAAAAGACTATCTGTGAAGCCACAGACTTGAGAAGTTTCCTATGAAGCATGTGAGATCAAGATTACTCACAATGGTCTTGAGGGACCCAAACGTGGTGATGGTCTGGCGCAGAGCAGTTGTGTCTGCCTCAAAGAGCAGGACAGTTGAATCTTCTGGCTTAAGGGTCAAACTGCCCAGTCTAGGAAAAAAGCAAATTTGGCTATTTTTAAGGAATATCTGTTTCAACTTCATCGAAGAAAACAAAAGCCACATTGTAATTGTAAACAATTGCACTTCTGTAAGCAACTCAACCAAAGATAGATGGCTTAATCATGTATCAGCTAGTATAATATTAAATATATAAAGCAGAATGATCTTACCACAGCAACAAAGAAGTCAAGTTAAATACAACACATGCAACGAGTTACAAAACTGACTTTCTTTTTTTATATCAAACTCAAAGAGCCAATAGTCAAAACAAGGACAAAAGGGTCTTTACCTCTCCAGACACACAGAGACTTGATTGGCTAGATCTTTGTTCTGGGTACACTCCAGTTGATGAATAAGACAATTGAACTGGCCCAACAACTAAAAGAAAAATGAAACCATCTAGCCACAATGATACCAAATGCACTAGGTATATCCAAGTTAACAAACAGCACCTGAGATGAAACTTTTATCTGATCCATGTTAACACTGTATTACAAGGAAGACATTCTCTGGCAACCAGAAACCATGCTCAAACCAATTCTAGCCATGCAGCCACCTTACCCAGTAGAGTTGTTGGGCCTGCTGCTGAAGTGTCTCCTCTTTAAGCTGATAGATGAGGTCTACCTGTTCATACAGCCACACTTCACGGCTTCGAAGGCATTCCAGGTGACGGCTTATGCAACTGTGAATCTGCGCTTTGACCTAGGAAGCACATATATGTTATAACCCCAAAGAATGACGTTTCCCACAGAATAGTAAGATTCTTAAACTTTTGGGATCACAAATCCTTCTAATTATCCAATTGCATCTATAAAGTATCTCCCTAGAAAAATGCATATACTCAAAATTTTGTCTATAATTTCAGGGCTTAGTGTCCCAAAGCCCATCCATGAACCTACCAAAGCCTCATTTAAGAATCCAGTTTATGGACTCCAGTTTAAGAATTGGAGCAATAAAGGCAAACCTAAGCTCTAAAATCCTCCTTCAATTCCCCTCCTTCTAAAAGGATTAGGTTCAATCTGGGTGTCCTAAAAGAATCAAGAGAAAATACAGAGATGTACCAGGAGATATTGATCCCTCTCAGTTTTCTATACAGTTTTCAAACCTATGGCTTTACAAGTTTAACAGCGAGATAAGACAGAGTATTAAAACTTAATAACAGCCGGGCGCAGTGGCTCACGCCTGTAATCCTAGCACTCTGGGAGGCTGAGGCGGGCGGATTGCTCGAGGTCAGGAGTTCGAAACCAGCCTGAGCAAGAGCGAGACCCCGTCTCTACTATAAATAGAAAGAAATTAATTGGCCAACTAATATATATATAAAATTAGCCGGGCATGGTGGCGCATGCCTGTAGTCCCAGCTACTCGGGAGGCTGAGGCAGCAGGATTGCTTGAGCCCAGGAGTCTGAGGTTGCTGTGAGCTAGGCTGACGCCACGGCACTCACTCTAGCCTGGGCAACAAGCGAGACTCTGTCTCAAAAAAAAAAAAAAAAACTTAATAACTAGCTAGGCTTTATCTCTATTCCTGCTCCACAGAATGAGCAGTCCATTTATAGGCGGTCAATTTAATAAAGAGATGTGCAACCACAGGTCAACAGCTAGAAGACCATTAGGGTAGATGATTTAAGTAAAATTATAAACTAAATGTTTCTGGAAGCATAAACCTGATGCAAATGGTGCCTAAATACAAAAATTCCAAGGAAAAAAGTCAAAACAGGCTATAATTTATTCATGAGAATCCACATAAGAAACTATTTTTTCCATGTAGTCATATTTCAAAGCCATGTAATACTTGGTCAGTCTATGCGCTCACCAACAAAATGCTATTGGAACTAACTACAGATTTCATACTGGCTTACCCTAACAGATAAAGTCATTTCACAAAACCATGCCACTAACAGGTTAAAAGATGATGGGAGCATGCTGATGTACCATACTTTATGCATCAAGGGGATACAGCTGAGCAGTATACCACTCACTCATTTTATCATTTTTACTGAGGACAGTGCCTGCCACCAGAACCACACAGAGTTGCAATAAATGCATGCTGAACAGAATTCTCTAGAATGGTACAGGTTTTTCTAGATTCTTCTAGCATCTGCCTTATTTCCCAATGAGATCAAAGGCACCAAATATCAGGCAACTGATTGGGATTAAGTAGACCATGGAGGCATAGGGTGAAACATGCAGTTCGCACTGAGAGTCCAAGTCTTGGCCATGCTCATACCAGCCCTGTGCTAAGAGTCCTGACAAGGGAAGAGAAAAGCACATGTCACACCTCTCGCAAATTATCTTTGATTTGCTGTTCAGCCCGTAGAACTCCACCAATAGCAAGCTCCAAGTCCCTCCGTGCATCACTACACCTCAAAAGGGGTCCTCTATTACTGGAGCAGCCAGTCTGGTCCTGTGAGGTATTCATTCTGCTCATTGTTCCTTTAAAAGAAAAAGAAAAAAAAAAAAAATATATATATATATATATATATATATATATGTGAAAATAGCACCGTTACAACCAAAACCACATTTCAATAATCCCTCAAATGATCATTCCAAGCAGCTCCCATTACAAACTACTTAGATTACTTCTAACACAGGACCTGGCACATAAGATATTCTTAATGAATATTGCCACCTTCCTTCCCCTGACCCCACTATTCCTGCCATAAAATTCTATGAGTCTATTTTAATGACAGTTTACTTGTGAACAAATATTTCTGAATAAATACACTGATTGTCCTTCACCCATAGGGCATATAATCTCCAAAAAAGTTAGAAGAATGTTAGAATGTCAGTTTCTATTTATAACACACATAAAGTCATATGGGGTATGTGTTCTTCTTTGAAGATTTAGAGATGAAAACCAAAATGTATGGAAGGACCCACAATCACTTTGAAAATAAGCTGCAAACCAGTAATTTGATATAGAATTTAGAACACTATTTGTTTAGAACTGGAATTTGCCTAAATTTATTAGGAAGATGTAATCTTAAATTTCCTATTTTTAGGTGGATTGTTTTTTTATTTAGGAAGAATGTAAGAATGACTTCACAGCTAGGAAGCTCTCAAAAATATAAATCTGACAAAATAATCTCATATGATTCTGATATAAAGGAGATAAAGAAATTGGTGTGGGTAAATACAGAGGGTTCTCTAATAAGCTCAGATGTAGAGAGAGAAGATATAGAAGTGGAAAGAACAAGCACATAATGGCATAATGAGACTGGAACAGAAGAATATCAGTAAGTCAGTTAAGTAAAGCTTGACTAAAGCCACTGGAAAAACAATTTGATATCTATTCTGGATAGATCTAGAGTCAAGAGATGGTTTCTGAACATTTAGAAATAGCATCTCTGGGCTGGCCCCCAAAGGAAAAATAAATAAATAAATAAAATACAAAAAGAAACAGATACCAGTGATCACTGTAGTCCAGCATGGGTTCACTAACCCCTGTGATACCAAAGTTATTTCCTTTTGGATAGTTTCACTAAACTGGCCAGTCAAGATAATGGCAGAGACAATGTATCTGGACAACAGGAAGACTTGTGGCAAGGTTGTATACTACCTTTGTGGACAAAGTAAATAAATATGAGATTAATAGAAGTACAACTAAATTGAATAAGATTCGCTTTTACAAAGTACTCAAAGGATAATGGACTAAAAATAGTCTGTACAGTTTTTAGAGGCATGTCCCTATTTTCCCTAATTACTTGGATGAAAACATAGAAGGCAGACACTAAAGTTGGAGATAACATGGGGCTGTGATGGAAACAGATTCCAAAACAACACACCACTGTGGTTAAATCTTATAAAACAAAATGTCAATTTTGTGCACTTGAATGGGGAAGGGCAAGGAAGAGAATAAATTTGTTTAAAAGTGTGGAGATCAGGCCGGGCGCGGTGGCTCACGCCTGTAATCCTAGCTCTCTGGGAGGCCGAGGCGGGTGGATTGCTCGAGGTCGGGAGTTCGAAACCAGCCTGAGCAAGAGCGAGACCCCGTCTCTACTATAAATAGAAAGAAACTAATTGGCCAACTAATATATATAGAAAAAATTAGCCGGGCATGGTGGCTCATGCCTGTAGTCCCAGCTACTTGGGAGGCTGAGACAGAAGGATCGCTTGAGCCCAGGAGTTTGAGGTTGCTGTGAGCTAGGCTGACGCCACGGCACTCACTCTAGCCTAGGCAACAAAGCGAGACTCCGTCTCAAAAAAAAAAAAAAAAAAGTGTGGAGATCTTCAACTGAAAGAAAATTTTATATGGATTAGCAGTTTGCTAGATCTGAGGGAAAAATAACTTGCATGTTATTTGACTACATTTATTAAAAGTATAGTGTTTGTCATAAGACTAGTCTATTCCATGTTTATTAGACTAAATTTAAAATTTATTTCTGAGTAACACACTTTAGAGGAGGGCATTTAGAAAAGGGAAAGAGGCCCCAAAACCTTGAAAAAAAGTTCTGCAGGAAGGAAGTCTGTTTACCCTAGATAAGAGACATCTCTAGAACATGGTTACCATTCTCAAATATTTGAAGACTTGTCAACTAAAAGAATTAGAATTGTTCAGAATAGCCCCAAGGGGGGGAAAGATTAATGGGAGATATTTTAGCCAATATACGAAAGAAATTCCTAACAGTCCTGGAAGCAACAACCTTCTCAGAGAAGCCAGCTTTAGGCTGAATAGTAGCCTACCCAGTGTAGGGTCCTCCAAATGGCTCAATGCCCATTTAAGACAAAAGGAACTTTGACAGGCCTTGACTGCATCTTTAAGACTAATTTTAGGACTAGGTGCCTAGCAGAAAGCTGGATAGAGCAAAAGTAGTGTGAGTCCCACTCTCAGAAACAAAACAATGGGAGTAGAAGCAGGCAAACAGGCTTTCTTTCCACTGTCTCAGCAAGATTCAGATTCAGGAACTACAAAGTTCCTACAAGAAAGAGAAGGATTCAGGAAATTTTCTAACTTCCCCTTGTTAATTTTGTTATCAATCTGTTTCCCCATAATGATCTATGAAAAGGAAGGGCTGCCTTAATTAGATTTGACAGAATCACTGTGGAAACTTTTTCTAACCCTGTAAACACCAGCTGTAGTTACCCTGCTGACCCTGCATAACATGGGTGAAATACTGGCTCAGATTTGTAGAGCTAGAGTGTCACCTTATTACCACAAGTTGCTTCACTTTGCACTTCAGTCAGTCATGCAAGTGTTTAGCTGCCTTTCAAATGTACTAACCAATCTCCTTCACCTGTGCCGAATCTCCCATTCTTAGGCCCTCACCATTTGTGTGGAATGCCCCAATGCCTGATACAGTGTAAAATTACATCAATAAAATAAAATTAAAATGTTGCTTCAAAATGTCAAAAACTAGGAACTCCGGAACACACGGGAAACAAACCCAAATGCATACAACACTAACTGTATTACTAGATCCCTAAACCAGGTCTTACCAATTCAATCACAAATACTGCACAACTACCTAATAAGAGCAGAATATGGCAAAAGTATACACAATGGATTTTCCCCTTATCAGCTATACACAGAATGTAGGATGATGCTAAAAAGTTACAAAACGTTTTTTCTACATACTGTTATCACATTTTTTCCAAATTAAAACAAGCGTTATCCTTCAGTCATCTTTAGAACCAAATGGGTGAATTCAAATCACAATAACTCGAAGCCTGAGCCAGCTTCAGATGTCACATCTGAAGAGATTTCATGAGGTAACTAGTTCACATGGCCATTTTCAAAAATAACTCACCATGTGTTTCAGGTTCAAGAGCGAGTGTAGCAAGCATGATAGTTAAGAGATCACCCTGGAGTCTGACAAACTTGAGCTCTGGCTGTGTCTACAAGCTGGAAACCCCTGAGCTAGTAACTTAACCTCTCTGGGCCTCAACTTCCTCTGGAAAAAGGAAGTCAATTATAGTAGCTACAGGAGGCTGCAGTAAGGTTAAAGTGAGACATTATCTGCCTATAAGCACTGCCTATAACCCAGCCCCTGCAAACTGTAAGCACTCTGTTACTTTTTAACATTGCAGTTATTGTTAGTGGGTTTAGTTAATGGAACCTCCACCACCTTTGGAGTATAGAAAGCAGGCTAAAGCTGGAAGACTTTGAAGTGAGCAGGCCCTGACTTGGAATCCTTTAGCCAGCCATCAGTGATATGACCTTGGACCATCTGACCTTTTGGAACCTAATTTCCTAATTCATAAATGAATATAACAATGCAGACTCACAGACTTAGGGATAAGGAGGTCGTACTTCTTTAATAAATACTAGCTCCCCATCCAGTCTTTCACTATACAACACAGAAAATGCAAATATTTTTTACTCCAAAACTCAATAGTCTAAACCCTCTAATATATACCAAGTACATATACCTTTGACTGTTTTTTTAAACTCATAAAAAGACTGGACCAGAGCCCAGAATTTGAGGTTGCAGTGAGCTATAATGCCACTGCACTCCAGCTTGGGTGACAGAGATTTGTAGAATTTGTCTCTTAAAAAAAAAAAAAAAAAGACTAGTCCAAATTAGCTATAATTCTAAAATTCAAATCAGTAAAAGATTACCAAAAATGTATTTTTATCTTTACCATTATAATCCAAACTACTGCCCTACCACCTTCAAAAGAGGATTGCCTTAGATGTTTATTTTTTTGAGACAAAGTTAAAAGTTTAAGGCCAGGCTGTGGTGTGATCCTAGCACTCTGGGTGGCAGAGGAGGGAGGACTAGACCAGCTCAGGAGTTCAAGACCAACCTGATCAAGAGGAAGACCCCGTCTCTACTAAAAATAGAAAAATTAGCTGGTCATCATGGCACGTGTGCCTGTAATCCCAGGTACTCAGGAGGCTGAGGTAGGAGGATCCCTTGAGCCCTGGAGTTGGAGGTTGTAGTGAGCTATGGATGATGCCACTGCACTCTACCCAGGACAACAGAGTGAGACTCTGTCTCAGAAAAAATAAAATAAAAAAGGAAAAGTTTAAGTGCTTTCTAAAACTTCCCTGCTTCTAGGATCCTTCCCTAAATAGGGGAGTGGGGGTGGTGATAGGACGGGAAGAGAAACACACTCTTCAAACAAATAACAGAAGTTGGGGTTTCCTTAAATATGAATTCTACAAACCATATACTACATTCTCACACAATGCTTTGCACAACAAATCTAGTTAAGTCCAAAGATCATGAGACAAGAATTGAGTAACCACAAATGAAGCTAAGTCATTATCTTACAGTTTAACCATAAAATTGCCAAAGAGCTATAACTCTCGTGACCCACACAAACCACAATTTTAAGTTCAAAAAACCTTAAGCACCTCTTTAGTATATCACTTTCATTTTATAGATGAAGCCACAAAGGCCCAGATAGTTTAAATGACCCATTTAAGGGCCACAGCCATAAAAGGTAAGATTTGGGTTTAAAACTATGTTCTAAAGGTCTAGTCCTGGGTTCTCTCCCCCAGACAGGTTTGTTCTTCCTTTAGCGTGTACCATCACCCCAAAATTATTTTTATTTGTGAACACAAGAAAGTAAAATTAACATTCCCATAGGTTACTACTGAAATGACTTCCATTAAGATTTTCAGTCCATTTTTGGTCTGCCACTGCACTCCAGCTTGGGAAACAAAACAAGGTATCTCTTTAAAAAAATGTTTTTCAGGGTGGGTGTAGTGGGTCATGCCTGCAATCCTAGCACTCTGGGAGGCAGATGCAGGTGGATGGATCGGTTGAGCTCAGGAGTTGGAGACCAGCCTGAGCAAGAGTGAGATCCCATCTCTACTAAAAAATCAAAAGAAATTAGCTGGACAACTTAAAATATATAGAAAAAAGTAGCCGGAGGCCTGGCATGGTGGCTCACACCTGTAATCCTAGCACTCTGGGAGGCCGAGGGGAGCGGATTGCTGGAGGTCAGGAGTTCGAAACCAGCCTGAGCAAGAGCGAGACCCCGTCTCTACTATAAATAGAAAGAAATTAATTGGCCAACTAGTATATAATACAGAAAAAATTAGCCGGGCATGGTGGCGCATGGCTGTAGTCCCAGCGATTCGGGAGGCTGAGGCAGAAGGATTGCTTGAGCCCAGGAGTCTGAGGTTGCTGTGAGCTAGGCCGACGCCATGGCACTCACTCTAGCCCTCTGTCTCAAAAAAAAAAAGTTTTTCAGTCCATTTTCATAGTCCTTAATAAATGTTAATCACAATTGTTCAGAACCTTCTGCCTTAGATAACACTAACAAAAATAAACAGGACCCCCTGCATGTCACGAGGAGCTCAGAAAAATCAAAACACTGCCAAGTACTAGTGCAAATGGTTCTGATCCAACATCTGTATCACAGCTGCTCCAAGCTTCATCTGTCTGTCTGAATGAAAGCTCAGAGACTAGACCACCCGTAACCTCACCTTCCAGCTCTCACATTCTCTGCCACCTGCCCTTCTTCGCCCAAAAGACCTCCCCTTTTTAGGTATTTTCTGGCATATGAGTCACTGCTAAAAGGCCAAGCCCAGACTCTATCCACAGGATACATATGTGTTCTATGGATTACTAAAATCGAAATATACTGCCAATTTGATTATCTGTAAGGAGACAACTTACGTTAGATCACTTTTACAAACTTGCAGTAAAAATATATATATACATTAAAAAATAATATTTTACAATTTACCTTGAGACATTTCTTCTTTACTTCACACTTTCTTCTAATGTCTGGATTTTCTATTAATCAAAAAAAAAAAATGGCTGTATCAAGTAGTTTCTTTAATCCAGAACCTGGTTCTCTGCAATCTTTTTAAAACCACCCAAATAAACGTTAGTATCTCAAGAAAATTAAAATAAGGTCATTAAAAATTCACTATGGATATTTTAAGAGTTCTTAACACTTCAGAGCTCCCTACGCTCCGATTTGTCTACCTTTATTTACACACGTAACTGGAACAATCGATCCCAGCACATCAACTTTCCGAAGCAGTGACCGCAAAATTCTACCATCTAATGGTAACATTAAGCAAGGGGTTTCTAGTTCGACAGCAACAGCGACTCAGGCGACCCCCGGCTTCCCAAACGCCCCCTCAGAGCGCAGAGGCCAGCAGCGCCGCGGCCCGCGAGCTCCGGAAGCCACGCGGCACGCATGCGCGCGGGACGGCCGCCGCGCCCGCGCCCTCCCGGCGTCGCCTCCGCAAGGCAAAGCGGCCCCAACCGCCCCCTGCGGCCGCCGGGCTGCCGGACATACCTCGCACGCCCGGGCCCTGCCGAGCCGGTGCCCGCGAGCGAGCGGCCGCTTTACCCGCGGCCTCGGTGCGGAAAGTGCCCGAGCCCGCGGCCACGCCCCGCCCGCGCGTCACGCGGCAGCCCCCGCGACCCGGAGCGCGGCAGGGGCGGGGCGGGAGGCTCCGCCCACAGGTGCCGCCCCTCGGGCGCCTAGGGTCGCCGCGGGCCTCGGGCCGGCCGCTCTGGCCTTCCGGCGGCTGCGGGCCGCTGGGGCGAAGCCCTCTGAAAGCTAGCTACACGACTGCCAGAACCTCCGCTCCTCTCCCTAGCTGTTCCACCCCTCCGAGTCCCAAATCGTCGAGACGTTTTTGCTTTAAGGCTTGTGTTGCTATTCACTACAGAGAATAACGAACTGTGGCACAAACTGTCAGAAAGCCTACCGAGTTATTATGAATGTCCTTGCCGCCAGGTCACGAATCCTGAGATAGATTACCACTGTCAGGCCAGCTGAGATTCAGCCCTATTCTTCAGGCTCTCAGACAACCCTTCCCATCTGTGACATATCTCTACCGGTACCCTTGCATCTGTGTCTGTCACTCTCTCACCCAGATCCTCAGTCCAGTGCTGCCTTTAATACCTCACGGATGCTGTTCATCCAACAGATGTTGACTAAGCACCTGCTAGATGCCACGCAGAACTCTAGGTGCTGGGAATACAGTGAACATGACAGCCCTACCTGGAGAAGCAGCAGTTAAGGGCATGTACTCTGGAACTTGACCATTTGGGTACAAAACCTGGCTCCACCACATAGAAGCTATATAATGTTAGGCAAGCCAGTTAACCAATCTGTTCCTTGGTTTCCCCACCTGTAAAAGGGGGATGATAATGGACCCAACTCAATGAAATTATATGCATTAATATATGTAAAATGTTTAGGACAGTGCCTGGCACATAGTATAATACTACCTTTCTGATGACTGTCATTCGCAAGGTACTTCTAGTTTTCCCTTTCCTCCAAGATAATCCTTATACCCTGCATAACTAATCAAGCCAGAAGATGAAATCTAAACATTGTCATTCCATTCCCTTTTAGTCAATTTCTTGAATGTAAAATACATACTCTTATCTACTGTGTTTCCCCAAAAATAACATAGGGTCTTCTATCTATTTTTCCTCAAGAAGACACCCTAGGGCTTATTTTCAGGGGATGTATTATTTTTTTTAAGTACGGCACAACAATCTACATTTATTCAAATATAGTTTCGTCTTCTTCTGAAACATCATCATAACTCTCCAAACCCCGAATTCCATCCTGAATTTCTTGCAACTCTATTTCCTTTAGAATCATTGGCCCCAATCTCTCATATTGAGCAATAGAGCTCTCATAGGGCAGACAAGAAGGGCTGCTCATCTTCTTTACCGCCCTGCTACGAAATGCATGGGTTGTGCAGACATGCTGCGTAGCCACACCTATCACTAGGTCTTATTTTCGGGGTAGGGCTTATATTGTGCAAATGCTTAGAAATCCTGCTAGGGCTTATTTTATGGGTAGGTTTTATTTTCAGGGAAACATGGTACATATATAAAGCTATGTTTATAAAGAGTAAGAGTAAAGCAAAGCCACATTAGAAAAACCAAAGATAACACTAAGAGCCATTACCCTGTAACATCCCTCAGATTTCAGACAAACAGAGTTTGTAGAGCTGCCTGCTTTGTGATGCACACAGTTTCTGGGATCCCAATTCGGACACACATTATCAAAAATAATAAAATTTCTAATTCCAAATATCCTCCTTACATAACACATTTTGTGAAGATACAAAGAAAACTAGACATACCTCTGAATGACAAAAGCTAAAATTGTATGGTCCTTTGTACCTTATGTCAATGGCTAAAAAGGGACTCAGTCTATTAAAATATAACTGATGTTAAAAACTCTCATCTTGGCCAGGTGCAGTAACTCACACCTGTAATCCTAGCACTTTGGATAGAGTGGAAGAATCACTTGAGGTGGGAGAATCACTTGAGGCTAGGAGTTTTGAGACCAGCCTGAGCAAAAGTGAGACTCTGTCTCTACAGAAAATGAAAAAATTAGCTGGGCATGATGACACGCACCTGTAGTCCCGCTTACTTGGGAGGCTGAGGCAGGAGGAAGGATCCCTTGAGCCCAGGAGTTTGAGGTTGCAGTGAGCTATGATGACACCACCACACTCTAGCCTGGGCAACAGAGCAAGACTCTGTCTCAAAAAATAAATAAATTAAATTAAATAACTTTCATCTCTATTTTATGTGTTCCTATAAAATGGCCACAATGTAAATACAGAAGAAACTTAGTTGACCATCACCTACTTAAGTCTCTATTCCCTTTATAAAAGACCCTGAACAACAACCCACAAGTACACTAAAGACCCCAGCTACTCCCTGACTTAAATTTTCACTGTTACACACTTACTTGTAGTTTTGTCAAGCAGGCTTATGCCAGCTTTTGTTGTTACTTACTAATGTAATTAAATACAAACATAAGCAGTGGGGAAAAAAAATAAAATAAATAAATAAATATAAACATAAAAAGACTGGGAAGGAAAAAAATCATAAAAAATCTAAAAGTCTGTATTAATTCAGGAAGGTTTTTCAGAGGAGAAAAATATTTCTAGCCACAACTATATTTCTGCTTTTCTTTTAAACAAGACAAAACTGGCAAGGATGTAACCAACTGAAATTATGAATCCAGGACAGGCGCTGAGATAGCGTCTTTCCTGCTGCCAGAACCACAAAGCTCAGCTTCAGGGATTCACAAACAGCAGCAGGTTTGTGAATTAAAGGGGAAACATTTACTATATTTATAGCCAACTCTGGATTTTTTTTCCTCAGACTTTGCAGTGCCACAGAAATTCCAACTGAAATCAACAGAAGTTTGGCAGGCTTTCAGAACTGGGGCCCTGCTCTATCTTCAACCTGAAACTTCTTGCCATAATATAGTCAAGGATGGGAAAACATGATACTTATCTACCATCATAGTAATAATGCCATTTCATCTCTGATTTTACATGGTAAACATCTTGTGATTTTCCCCATAGAAGCAAACAAGTGATAAAATATTTTCCCTGCTCTAAAGCCTGAGGGACCAATATTGCCAAAATAAATATCAAAATAGGCCCGGAAGGGTGGGTTATGCCTATAATCCCAGCACTTTGGGAGGCTGAGACAGGAGGATCATTTGAGGCCAGGAGTTTGAGATCAGCCTGAGCAACACAGTATGACCTCATCTCTACAAAAAATAGAAAAATTACTGGGGTGTGATAGTGTGCACCTGTAGTCCCAGCTACTTGGGAAGTTGAAGCAGGAGGATTACTTGAGCCCAGGAGTTTGAGGTTGCAGTGAGCTATGATGACACTACTACACTCCAGCCCAGATGACAGAGTGAGACACTGCCTCAAAAAAAAAAAAAAAAAAGGCTCAAAATATACCTGATATTATAGTTATTTGAAAAGCTGTAATAGTCTAAGTATTAAAAGACTTAACTCCTTCCCTGTAATCAAATTGGCAAACAAACACAACCTTTTAACCTATTTGGGCCAGCTATTCCCTCCTTCACTGAACCGAATTGCCAATGTTTATAGAGTACTCAAGTAATGCTGGATAAGAGAAATATTAAGCCACAAAAGGGTCCCCAAACACACTCCTAGCACCAAAGAGGAAAATCTTGAATCTATGACATAATCAAGCCAAGCAAAATCAGGGATGACAACTTGGAATAAGAATGGCTGAGAGTATAGAATGAATCATATGTATCAGAAGTTAAGTAAAAGGCACACCCTCAAAATAGTTATTTTATTCACTTGCCAGTGAGTCTTTCTAATTCAAAGAGTGTATATGACATGTGATGGTTTCAAGTATTGTAGGCTTGACCATAAGCTTATGAATGATGACTGCAATGTTATGATTTAATAACCAAAGAAGACAAGCTGAGAAAGACAATATAGCAGCTCCTCTGACAAAAAGAGAGATAGTATTAACGCTACTGGCCAGAGCAAAGTGGTCAAGTTGGCCCCCACTCCAGCCTAGGCCTCCACATTCACATGGGTTCTATGTTGAAGCAATGTATCCAGACATGTCTATAATGAAAACAGGGCAAAATGAAACCCTTGGACACAAATTTTTTAAAAAGCTACAAAGTATCAGGAAGAGTAACAAATATTTGATGGGCATCTATAGCTCTCTCATAAAACTGAACCCAATGCATACATATTGGTTGGTCCGTTATTAGTCACTTTATTTAGGCTTGCCTTTCACAATCTAACCAGCATATGAACAAATATAGGCACTGAATTCACTGATTTCAGTGATGCTTCAGAAAGTGCTCTCCAAGCCAGCAGCAATTCCGTTGTGTATCCTGAATAGTGACAAGTCTTCATTCTCGGAGACTGAGTATACTTTTTTGGGAAGAACCAATGATTACTATATGTTAAGCACTTAGAATAGTGCCTGACACATAGTAATAGGTACATAGATATTCACTATTTTTATTACTTTTAGACAGAGAATGGGATATGATAATAGAGAAAGACATTCTATTATGTAGTTCATCAACTTCATATGTCACCATCATCTCTCACCAGGATTCCTACAGAAACCTCATTACTTCTGCCTTTTAGTCCCCTCTCGTCCCCTCCTCCCTACTTTTCTCCTGGCTGCTCCTCCAGCACCCCAAGGATGCTTCTGCCTCAGGGCCTCTGCACTTTCTTCCAGATATTCTCATGCCCATGACTTCTCTTCCTCCAGGTGTCTGCTCAAAGGTTATCTCCTAAGTGAGGCCATTCCTCACCATCCTATATTTTAAGAAGTCTTCCCTCTGCTTCCCCTTAAATATGCTTTTACTATTCTCCATAGTACTAACCACAATCTGACATGTAGAAACCCTTTATTTTCTGACTATGCTCAGAATACATACTAGAAGGTAAGTTCCACATGGGCAGGAACTTTGTCTTTGTGTTCACTGTTGTAGAGTAGGTGTTCAATAATTATTTGTTAAATAAATGAATTCAGAAAATATTTACATCTATTCTACCATGTGCCAAGACTTTTTTTTATATATACATTATCTTTTTTAATCCTTAGAAACCTTTAACATAGGTATTACCATCGCCATTTAAAAAAAAAAAAACAGGCTGGACGAGGCGGCTTATACCTGTAATGCTAGCACTTTAGGAGGCCAAGGTAGGAGGACTGCTTGAGCACAAGAGTTTGAAGTTGCAGTGAGCTATGATGATGACACTGCACTCTAGCCTGGGCAACAGAGCGAGACTCTGTCTCAACAACAACAACAAAACTCAGGTTTAACAAAGTTATATTACCTACAGTCACAAACTTCCAAGTAGAAGAGCCAAGATTTAACCCCAGATCTGAGTCTAAAGTCCCTTGCCACACCTTATATGTTGAAAAGATTATTGAAGTATTAAGGTTTTATGTTTCATCCAACAAATATTTATTGAGTACCTAAACTGACACGGACTATGATAGTCCCTGAGCATACAATGGTGAACTTGCCATCTAGAGAATTCGTGTCATTGAATCACTAACAACTAAGCAGCAAAAAGTACTAATTCTCTAGAATAAGAAACTAAAAGTCCACAGCAGCAGCAATGACTGGTTCTGACTGCCTTTCAGTATGCTAAAACTTACTATATGAGGGAAAATATTATAAAATACTAACTAAGAGGCTCTCAAATTGGGGGGGGGGGGATGTGTCAGGGTATCCTGCGGAGTTTCATGAAACCTCTACACAGGTTCCTGAGTTTCTAGCACAGAAAATGGGGGTGGGGAATACTGTGTAATTCTAAAATATCTTTTCTCCCTTAAAGAAGCACATCTTCTTTTCCTTATATAGCTCAACTTGTTTTTCCACTTTTGCAGTACTTGTTTGCCCAAAGGTGGTAATATGAGAGAGACTTATTTAGATATAAACTACCATAAAACTTTAAACATATAGGATTTTTCCCTAGAGACCCAAGGACAAAGGCACCATTGGAGAAAGGAGAAAATGTAAGGAATGTTACTATGCTAGACTTTACATATATCATCTCATTTACTTATCTGAAAAAATCTGCAAGCTAGCAAATCTTCAAAAGAGCAAACCCACTACATTTCCTATGCCAAGGTAATAAATGAATCTCCCCCCACTCCATCATCAAGGTAAGTCTTCCTCAAAGGGTCTGATGTATTAATACTTTAAAGTTCAGAAACGTCACACTAGGATCCCTGTGCAGAAATGAACCACTTATGACTACCTGTCTCATCCTTACCCCAATAAGTAACTCAAAAGTCCCTACAACCATATTTCCAAAGTGCCAGGTGAGTGGTGGGAAGCTAAGTCTATCCAAAAGGCAGTTACTATGGTGAACCTGACTCTGATTAGAAAGCAACACAAAAAGGCCTGGTAAAAAAATAAATAAATAAAAAAAGCTCTGGCCTGGGGATTAAACTCTAGCACTCTGACTTCTGTCCATTGTATTTCTGTCATTCTTGACCACATCATTGCTGTGTTATATCCCATGGCACCTAAGTCTATATGTTTACTGTTTTCTCACCACAAGAATTTAGTTCCAAAAAAAAAAAAAAAAAAAGAATTTAGTTCCATGAGAATAAGGTGTCCGTTTTTTAATTCCTATCTCCTCACTCCCTGAACATGGGCACTGAATAAATGACTGTTGGTGGAATGAGTCGATGAATGAGCGAGCCTCGCTCTTCTCATCTGTAAAACGGAGATAATCTAGGCACGGGCTCGTTGGGGGAATTAAACGAAACGGCATGTGTTCGGCACATATGGGGCCAAAAAAGACATTACCTGCTCTGCATTTCCACCTGACAGGCTAGAAAGGGACATGGCCTCGGCCTGTTATGAAGAACAGGCCCCGCCTCGCCACGGGGACCCAGGCAACAGGCGAGAGCGATGGGAAACTCGGAGTTGTCACCCGACGCCGGGGGAAGGCGGGCAGGCAGGAGGCGGCGGCCGGGCGTGACGAGAGCGAGGAGGGGAAAGCTCGCGCCCGCGCCGCCGGCAGGCAGGAGGCGGCGGCCGGGCGTTGGAGAGCGAGGAGGGGAAAGCTTGTGCCCGCACCGCCGGCAGGCAGGAGGCGGCGGCCGGGCGTGACGAGAGCCAGGAGGGGAAAGCTCGTGTCCGCGCCGCCGGCAGGCAGGAGGCGGCGGCCGGGCGTGAGGAGAGCGAGGAGGGGAAAGCTCGCGCCCGCGCCGCCGGCAGGCAGGAGGCGGCGGCCGGGCGTGACGAGAGCGAGGAGGGGAAAGCTCGTGTCCGCGCCGCCGGCAGGCAGGAGGCGGCGGCCGGGCGTTCGAGAGCGAGGAGGGGAAAGCTCGCGCCCGCGCCCGCGCCGCCGGCAGGCAGGAGGCGGCGGCCGGGCGTGACGAGAGCCAGGAGGGGAAAGCTCGCGCCCGCGCCGCCGGCAGGCAGGAGGCGGCGGCCCGGCCGGCGCGCGGAGGGAAGCGGGGGAGAGAACAGGCCGGGCCCAGCTTAGGAGGGTCGGAAGGGGAGGACAGCCCGGGCCCCGCGGGCCAGCGATTGTCGCGCTCCCACCCGGCCCGCGGCGTGAGAGCGGGAGGCGGTGTGCCCGCCCTGGCCGTCACTCGCGTCCTTACCAGTTCCCAGCGCCTCTCCTGGCGATCCGAGAGGACCTTGGGCGGGCAGAGACACGGCCCAGCGCACGCCTAGGGCACAAGGGCAGAGTTCTCGCGAGAACACAACCTTCCCCGACACGCTTCTCGCCACAAGTCTGACAGTCTCGCGAGATCGCTGCTCGAGACAGCCCAAAGCCCTTGACCGCCCTCCAGAGGGCACACACTCCCTCCCGTCAGTGTCCTTTCGGATATCCCTTCGTGAGTAAATCAAATTAAATAATGAAGCAAACATTTTTTGAAGGCAGATTCTGTGCTGAGGACTATCCTAAGTGATACTCTCACATCAAATGTCCTCACAAGTTAGATATTGTTCAGTTGGTAGGTTCAGATGCAAAAATAAATGTTGGAAGACACAAAAGGCCATATATTGATTGTATGCTTCCACTTACATGCAGTACCCAGAGTAGTAAAATTCATAGAGACAGAAAGAATGGTGGATTCCAGGGGCTGGGGGACGAAAGGTGTGGGGAATTAGTGTTTAATAGGTATAGAGTTTCAGTTTGGGATGATGGAAAGTTCTGGAGCCTGATGGTGGTAATAGAATATACGACAATGAATGTACTTCATGCCACAGAACTGTACACTTACAAAACGGTTAAAATGGTACATTATGTTATGTAAATTTTGCCAGAATTTTTTTTAAAAGGGTGGAGTAAATAAATGAATGTGAGAGCCCAGACTCTAATCCACATCACCGGACTCCAAAGAATAGCCTTGTTTGCACCCATAATGTTCCACACCTTGTAGCCCACCACATCGTACCTCCCTTCACATTCTTCCCAGTATGGCATTAGCCACGCTGGAATTTTTTTATTTGTTTGTGACCAGATGTTAAAGGGGGACTCTTTCTGCCTCAGTTTGACAGAGGTTCCCCATACCAGGTGCCATCGTTTCTCCACATTTCCCAGCAAAGGAAATGATCAGAGTAGGGTTTTATGGATCCCACCCAAGAGTGACTCCTACAAGGGGCAAGGCAACCTCAGCAGAAAACAACAGGAGTCACAAAAGCTAAGAGAACAGCTGTGGCCTGAGTGTGAGGAGAGCTGTTGTGGGGAGTGGGGCCCACAAAAGCCCAGCCAAGACTGCACCATGCCCTTAACTCTTCTGTCCCCCATTCCCTCTTCAATTCAGATGTAGACCCTGGAATGAGACCTTATGTAACTGAAAGTGACCAAAGCACTTTTTTGTTATCTGATGGTGACCACAAAAACTAAGGGACCTGCCTAGGTTGCTCATCTGGCCCACATAGCATGTTTGAACAGATAGGGTTAGGGCACAGGGGGAAATAAAACTCTTCATCGGTTACCCACTGACTGTCCAACAGATGACTGTTTGCTTGTTTATGAGCTGTCACGTACACACAGCTAACTCCAAACCCGGGGACATCAGGGATCTAATCTCTCTGGTTCACTGCTGTATCTCCAGGCCCAGAGCACTGCCTAGCCCAGGTACTCAGTATGTACTGCTGATTGAACAAATGTTCTCTAGCACAGACACTGTGAAAAGAGTACAGATGTTGTCACTGTTTAAAGTCACTAAGTTTTGGGTGGTCTGTGTGCAGCAGTAGATAATTGATACTGAGGCCTTGCACCGGGCCATTCCCCAACAAGGCAGAGACCTGGGCTTTTAATTCCCTGTCAGGCTGCATGTGGCCTCAGGGGCCATTCTTCAGGCAGTTCTGCTCTAACTTGCTCTGACCTCAGGCAAACACAGAGGAATGTGGGGACACAGCATAGAGGATACCTCTGAAGACGAGGAGGAAAGGGTAAACATGAACACCTCAAAGAAAAGAAGGGATCTCATTTCATGTTGAAGGCACACTTAGCTTTTTGTATTCTTCATCGGACAGCAGGACATAGGCAGCAGAGCACAGATATATCAAAAAAGGCAGAGGTGACAGTGGTCCCCTGAGTAGGAGGACCTATTAGAGTGTAGGAAGAATAGTATAACTTTTATTCATATTTATTTTTTGTCTCCCTTTTTAAACATTTGTATGCTTTATAATGTACCTTAAGTCAATGCATAATTTATAAATTAAAAGTATACATATATTCAAGTGTTTGCTCAAAAATGTTTTACTGATATAGGGCTACACAATTATAGACTATTAGAAGCCATGGGAGAATGCGGCCAGGCCAGAGAGCCCTGGGCCCATTAGAAGCACATTACATTATCCATGCTTTGACAAAACAGGTCTTTTCTGGGTTCTCCTTCTCCACCACGGTAAAGCTGCAGTTATTCTGGTGGAAGATTTTCTTGCACTTCTTTTCATCATAATTCATGGGTTTGGAAACACTGTCAGTGAGACAAGATCAGGCTTGTTAGAAGCAACTCCTCCCCCAGGCTAGCTTTGTGCAGGAAGCAGCCCACACTCCATCTGGCTAGGATGCCCCTCTCCAACTTAAGGGCACCCCTTGGCTAGAAGCCCCCAAGTGCTGTCTATACCATACAGTCATATAGACCACCCCTAACATTGGGCCTACATTCCATCCTGCACACAGAGAAGGACAGCAGTAAGTTCTAGCAGCCCCAGAGGCAGGTCTGAGCTACTTTCTGGCCGGGCATGTTGTTGCAGCCTGGCTCTTCTCATCCTCCCTATTCAGGAAATGGCCAGCAGTATTATTGCTAGAATGTAGGAGGGAACACTTGTCCCAGGCCTGGTGTGAAGGCCTGTAGGAAGACGAGCTGTCTCAACTAACAAAAGCAAAGGGTCATTCCAGGACAGGGGTCATGTAGCCCATGAAGAAGCTGATAAAAACTGGGGACAACCTCCCCAGAAAAATTCACTTACATGTTCAGTGGTGCAAACAATTTTAGGGTTCATTGTCCCCTTGAGGCCCATTCATAGGCCCCAGATTTGTTTGTTTGTTTGTTTGTTTAGGAGACAGAGTATCACTCTGTTGCCCTGGCTAGAGTATCAGTGGTATCATCTTAGCTCACTGCAACCTCAAACTCCTGGGCTCAAGGCATCCTGCCTCAGCCTCCCGAGTAGCTGGGACTACAGGCAGGCACCACCATGCCTGGCTAATGTTTCTATTTTTAGTAGAGACGGGGTCTTGCTCTTGCTCAGATTGATCTCAAGCTCCTGAGCGCAAGCTATCCACCAGCCTCGGCCTCCCAGAGTGCTAGGATTACTTGTGTGAGTCACCACGCCCGGACAGACCCCAGATTTAAATTGGCCCTGCCCATAGTACACACGGAAGCAGCCATTCCCAAAGCCCTTTGTGACTATGTTTCCTTCCAAAGGTAGCCCTTGACTTTTATTTTAACTAAATAGGATATACATGCCAGTCCTCTTCCCAAAGCCATCCTCACCCAGTGTCATTCTTCTATCCTAACTACTTGGCTCCCAGGACACCTGAATTTGCAGCCCTTGGTGGTACAAGAGGAGAGAATAACAAGAAGCTCTGTTCATAGCCAGCAAGACTAAGGCACTTGGCACTGAACAGGAGGGACCAGTTACAGGGCAAACTCTCAGGATCAGTCCTACAAACAGAAGCAAACACTGAATTGTGCCTTCAACACTATAACTTTGGTTTAAATCTTTTTGAGACCAAGAAGTGGTTAAGTTGTAGTATAGAAAAATATTTCAAAGAGTTTTAATGAGGTGAGGTAGTCCTAATGCTAGAATATAAAGTGGAAAAAGCAGACTACAAAATTGCAACATAAAGTTTGATGTTTAGCCCAGGTCGGAAACGGAGCAGGTCAAAACTCCCGTGCTGATCAGTAGTGGGATCGCGCCTGTGAATAGCCACTGCACTCCAGCCTGGGCAACATAGCGAGACCCCGTCTCTAAAAAAAAAAAAAAAAATTAAAAAAAAAAAAAAGTTTGATGTTTACTATGTAAAAGAAAAGAAAGGCGTAGAAAAGAGACAGAAAGAAATTATGATAAAATATTAACCATTATTATCTTTTGGCAGTTGGGATTATAGGAAAGTTTTTTTTCTTTTTTCCTATACTTTCTAATAGTTCTATAATATGTTTTACTTAGAAAATTAAGGAAAATGTAATTTAAAACTTTTAATGTTTAAAAATGGTTATTTGCTGGTGGAAATGTAAAATGGTGCAGCTGCTATAGAAAACAGCTTGACAGTTCCTTAAAAGGTTAACAAAGAGTTACCATATGACCCAGCAATTCTACTCCTAGGTGTATACCCCGAAGGAATTGAAAGCAGGGACTTAAACATACTTTCATGCCAATGTTTGTAGCAGCATTATAAAGATGGAAGCAACTCAAGTGTCCATGAACATATGAATCAGTAAACAAAATGTGGTATAGCTATTCATGGAATATTATAAACCAAGCATTAAAAAGGAATGAAGTAGTGATACATGCTACAACATGGATGAACCTTAATAACACACTGAGTGAAATAAGCCAGACACAGAAAGACAAACGTGTGATTCTATTTATATGAAATATTAGAGTAGGCAAATTCACAGAGACAGAAAGTAGATTAGAAGTTACCAGGGGCAGAAGGGAGGGAGAATGAAAATTATTGCTTAATGGATAGAGAGTTTCAGTTTAGGGTCATTAAAAACATTTTGGAGGCCGGGCGCGGTGGCTCACGCCTGTAATCCTAGCTCTCTGGGAGGCCGAGGCGGGCGGATTGCTCGAGGTCAGGAGTTCAAAACCAGCCTGAGCAAGAGCGAGACCCCATCTCTACTATAAATAGAAAGAAACTAATTGGCCAACTAATATATATAGAAAAAATTAGCCGGGCATGGTGGCACATGCCTGTAGTCCCAGCTACTTGGGAGGCTGAGACAGAAGGATCGCTTGAGCCCAGGAGTTTGAGGTTGCTGTGAGCTAGGCTGACGCCACGGCACTCACTCTAGCCTGGGCAACAAAGCGAGACTCTGTCTCAAAAAAAAAAAAAAAAAAAACCATTTTGGAAATAGTGGTGATGTTTGCATAATATTGTGAATTTACTTAATGCCACTGAATCATACACTTAAAATGATTACACTTTAAAATGATACACTTTAAATGATTAAATTGGCAAATTTTATGTAATATATGCTACCACAATAAAAAATGTTCAAAAATAAAGTGATTGTTATTGAAAAGATATCAATTCTTTTAGAACTTTGTGGTAGGAAATGAAATTGTGTAACTCGCAGTCTGTGTGCAAGTACAAGTTGCCACCACAAAGGGCGTTTTACCAGATGCTAATTTCAATTGAAACCAGACCTAGCTCTGTAGGCAGAGGAGCAGTTAAAAGAGAGTAAGATGGGAAACCACAAACATCAGGCACCCAGGTGCCTGGAATCAGTGGCTGGTGACCTTGGCCCCTGGCCCCAGTCAGGGAGCTAGCTTCAGGTTGGGCAGTGTAGAGACCAGGATGTCCCCACGCCGCTGCCCAGGAGCCAAGAGCCTCTCCACTGTCAGTGAGCACCTTGAGATTTGGGCAATGTCCTGTAGAGGATGCAATGAGTCCAAAAACTTCTCCCAGAGAAAGTTTAATCAAAATCTCTACTTTGAGGTCAGGAGTTCAAAACCAGCCTGAAGGCCGGGCGCGGTGGCTCACGCCTGTAATCCTAGCTCTTGGGAGGCCGAGGCGGGCGGATTGCTCAAGGTCAGGAGTTCAAAACCAGCCTGAGCAAGAGCGAGACCCCGTCTCTACTATAAATAGAAAGAAATTAATTGGCCAACTGATATATATATATAAAATTAGCCGGGCATGGTGGCGCATGCCTGTAGTCCCAGCTACTTGGGAGGCTGAGGCAGAAGGATCGCTTGAGCCCAGGAGTTTGAGGTTGCTGTGAGCTAGGCTGATGCCACGGCACTCACTCTAGCCTGGACAACAAAGCAAGACTCTGTCTCAAAAAAAAAAAAAAAAAAAAAAAAAAAAAAAAAAAAAACCAGCCTGAGCAAGAGCGAGACCCCGTCTCTACTATAAAAAAAACAGAAAGAAATTAATTGGCCAACTGATATATATATATAAAAAAAAATTAGCCGGGCATAGTGGCACATGCCTGTAGTCCCAGCTACTCGGGAGGCTGAGGCAGAAGGATCACTCGAGCCCAGGAGTTTGAGGTTGCTGTGAGCTAGGCTGACGCCACGGCACTCACTCTAGCCTGGACAACAAAGTGAGACTCTGTCTCAAAAAAAAAAAAAAAAAAAAAAAAAATCTCTACTTTGCTATGGCAAAAGAAAAAACAAAATTCTCGGGACAAACAAACTTGGTAGGAGATGAGGCAGTTGCAGGAAAGAAGGAGTTGGTTCATTCCCCTATTGGGAGCAGTATGCCAAATGGGATAGGCCACATGAAAGGGAAGAGGGAGAGGACACCTTGAGCCCTGATCAGGTGACAGGGACTGCCCCAGACTCCAGGACACAGAATTGACACAAAGAAGGCATCAAGTATTTGTTGGGTTGGTGAATTTATATGCAGAATTTCATTTAATTCTCACAGCCACCTGATTATCCCTATTACACGATGAGGAAACAGAGGCTAAGAGAGATCCAGAATCTTACTCAGGGTCACACAGCTAGTCTACAAGGGAATGGATATTCAGACTCAGGTTACTCTGATTCCAGTATTGAGGCTCTTCCCACATCACTGCAAGGAGCAGCCCTTGCTCTCTTTTCTACATTGGGTCCACGGGAATCTTAGAAGAGGGTCATATGGATGCAGCTGTGATAATTGCTGCACCAACAGGGTGAAGATGCCTAGCCCGGATGGCACGGATGTGTTGGCCACCACAGAGGCAAGCTCCGATGTGAGGGAGGAAAGCTTCACCAGCCCTCTCCCTGGCTGGGATACAATCACACTCCAGAGTGACATTGACACTTGATAACAAAGACAATGTCACATTTCTACAGCCACAAAATCAAGAGGCAGCTGTAATAGCCCATGCTCTGGCCAGCGCAATACCCAGGAGCCTGCTGGACAGCGAGCCAATCTCCCAGTCCTATATGCCTCTTATTTCATTAAGCACTTAGCATGGGCCTGCTCAAAAAGTGTAGTTGGACTTTCCAGACATTTAAACTTCAAAATTCAGCAGGACTCGGGTGTTTTCAGTTAAGTCAAGAGCTCCCTCCTCTACTCACTGGTGTTGTCATAAGGCACTTGTTAAAATTCAGAGTCCTTGGCCAGGCGCGGTGGCTCACGCATGTAATCCTAGCACTCTGGGAGGCTGAGGCGGGCGGATTGCTCGAGGTCAGAAGTTCGAAACCAGCCTCAGCAAGAGCGAGACCCTGTCTCTACTATAAATAGAAAGAAATTAATTGGCCAACTAATATATATATATATATATATATATATATATATATATATATAATTAGCCGGACATGGTGGCACATGCCTGTAGTCCCAGCTACTACTCGGGAGGCTGAGGCAGAAGGATTACTTGAGCCCAGGAGTTTGAGGTTGCTGTGAGCTAGGCTGACGCCACGGCACTCACTATAGCCTGGGCAACAAGTGAGACTCTGTCTCAAAAAAAAAAAAAAAAATTCAGAGTCCTTGGCTCCTCCCCTGCAGATTCTGATGGGTAAGTTCTAGGGTGGAGCCCAGGAATCTGTATTCCAGCAAGCTTCCTGGATGAGTTTGGACCAGACAAGTTTGGGAAATGCTACATCACAGAAATGTTTCTGTCATCAAAGCCACTCCTGTTCTTGCTAAACACTACAGGCCAAGGCTGACGTGAAGAAGTCAGATGGATTTGGGGCCCTGGGGGTGAGGTGGCTGGTACACAGATATAGCTATGGAAGAAACAGTTAAATTAGGACCACATTGCAGGTACTCTGTGTTTTATCCACCAAAATACTAGACCTCTGGTGTCCAGGGCAACCCAGCAGAAAACATCTGCGCAACCTTTGGGCTGACTTGAACTAAACTGAGCAGTGAAGCAACATAAGATTTATAGTCGAAGGCACACTACAGATAATCCCTTACACATCACTTCTATTCCCTCTGCCTGTGCTCAAAGCCAGCCCAGTTCTTGCAAATCTCCAAGGCCAAGGCTTAAATGATGACCAGGCCAACCTTTAGAACAGCATCAGACCACTGGATACACTTTCCTGTCTTCAGGAGCCCATATGGATGGCTATAAGTATTTAGGTTCTTGTCAAGTAATAAAGGTTCTTGTCAAGTTTCAGAACCAACTTAAAAGAAATAAGACTGAGCTGAAAGCAACCCACATGTTCATCAACAAATGAATGGAGAAGCAAAATGTGGTCTATCCATATGGTGCAAGGAAATTCTGGCACATGCTACAACATGGATGAACCTTGAGGACATTATGCTAATTGAAATAAGCCAGTAGCAAAAGGACAAATACTAAATGATTCCACTTACATGAGAGACCTGGAGTCATCTCATCAAATTCATAGAGACACAAAGCAGAATGGTTTTGGGAGCCCAAGGCCAGAGGATCACTTGAGCCCAGGAGTTCGGGGTAACAGTGAACTGTGAGCATCACACCACTGCACTCAAGCTTGGGTGACAGAGCAAGACCCTATCTTTAAAAAAAAAAATGAAATGAAAATAGAATGGTAGTTTCTAGGAACTGGGGGCAGAATGGGAGAGGAAATGATTATTTAATAGGTACAGAGTTTCAGTTTTGCAAGATAAAAAAGTTCTAGAGATGGATGGTGGTGATAGTTGTACAACAATGTGAATGCCACCTAAAGTGAACACTCAAAAATGGTTAACACAACAAATTTTATGTTATATATATTTACCACAATAAAAAAGGAAAGAAATAGGACTGAAAACTAACCTCCCATCACAACACCAAGAGTGAACGCTAATATAAACTATGCACTCTGGGTGACAATGGTGTGTCACACATTGTAATAAATGTACTACTGTGTTGGGGAGGCTGATGGTGGGGAGGCTGATGGTGGGGAGGCTGTGCACGCATTAGGGCAGGGGTTTATGGGAAATCTCTTTATCTTTGCTTAGTTTTGCTGTGAATCTAAAACTGCTCTAAGAAATAAAGAAAATAAAAGAAATAAAATAAAGAAATAAAAATCTATTAAAAATAAACTAAATCCCCTGAAGGGTGGGAGTTTACAAGAGGGAGTAGCTGGTCCTCAGAGAGCAGCTACACCCCCTGTTGGCCGCCATTGGCTTGAGACTTACACGCTGCAACAGTGAATTCCATCTTCTTCGCAAAAGCACCTTTCACAGTTGCGATTATTCCACACTGCCTGGAACCGGTGTATGGTTCCATCACTGCCCTTGCATTCTAAAACAACACAGAACACCATCAGTGCAAGCCCTGCGGCGAGAACAAGCTCTGTCTGGACAGCCCCTACTGTCAGCACTCCTCCCACACAGGGAGCAGCTCATGAAGTTTGAAGGTGTCTTGTGGGGACTGGGTCTAGAGGAAAGGACGGATAGATGGAAAGAACATGAGCAGATGAATGAAGGTTCAGGTGAAAACACCTGCCCGAAGCTGCTGCATTGCTGTGTGCAAAGGTCAGCAGAGCTGACCTGTATGGAAGTTGTTAAAGAAATTAGCAAATGTCCCTGACCTTTTGCACGTGTCCTTGGAAATAAATACAGGGAGGAACTTAGCTGAGGGGGCCATTTTCTCCTGCAGACTTCAGCCTCTCCCCCTCTGTCTAAACACTGTGTGTTTCGAGTAACTGTTCCTTCGCTACCAAGCGCCAGAGCCAAAAGCTGCCGCTACAGAGTCTAAAGAAGGTGTTTCCGTATTCACTCATGGCTAAATTCTGGTACTGTCCAGTTTGTGCCACAGATAATGTTTTCTTACAGTAAATTTACATCCTTCCAGATTTTATTTTACATTTCAAGAAAAAAACAGGGCCCTCCATTTTAATCTCGTAGTTATTATGAGCCTGGAGGTACCCAGGGCTAAATTTTTTTCCTGCTAGATTATCTCTAGATTATAGAATTGTCACTTTTACATTTTTCTTTGCTTTGTGTCAGTGGTTCTCAACATCTTTGGTACTTAAAAAACATCTATGTCTGGATCCCACCCCAGGATCTCTGGATGTAGGGCCTGGGCCACTGTATTTTTAGAAAGCTTCCCAAGTGATTCAAATGTTCCACAAAGGGTGATAACTTCTGCTTTAAATCCTTGGTGGTCTGAGTATGCTTGGAGGACCAGCAGCATCAGCATACTTGGGGCAGAGTCTCACACTTGCTTCCAGGTATGCTGATGCTGCTGGTTTAAACCTGCATTTAAACACTATTCCCAGGGAATTAGCATGCATATTAAAGTTTGAGAACTACTGCTTTGGAATAAGAAATCATTCTCAACCCTGTCTGCACGTAAGAGTCAACCAAGGAGCTTGTAAATGTGCAGCTGTGACCTCAGAGACTGTGATTCACTTAGTCTCAGATGGGGCCTGAGCATCGGTAAGTTTCAAAGCGCTCTAGGCATCCTCTACAGCTAGGGTTGAGAACGACCGGCCTACATAAAAGGCAGATTGAAGTACCTCAGTTTACTAGCCCTCTTTCTCATATAGATCCAAAGACTTTCATCTGCCAACAGGTTACATCTACCAGGCTGCAACAACATAGTAAACTTTGGAAAACCAGGACTTACCGCTGGAAGAAGCACCTACAGTTCCCTCACGCGGTATGACACGGCACTCAGCATTGCACAGAGTCACGAAGGTGGCAAAGGCCAGGAGGCTGCCCAGGAGAGCGTTCTGCAAGGAAAGAAGGGCCCAGCATGGAGAATGAACGGAGTCAGGGTAATCCTTGCCTGAGTGTCGTGCTCGGGGATTCCTGCTGGGCTCTGGCAAGCGGTTATATAGGTGGAGCTTCTGCCCTCAGGCAATCTAGCAAGGGAACAAGACCTGCACAAGTCACTAACACAAACTCCAGAAAGAGTGAAGTCAAAAGTCACAGAGCAATAATGATACTGTGCTATTTCATTACAGAGGAAGCTCAGAAAACCTTTGCACATAAGGTGATTTTAGCTGCTTTGCAGAATATATAGAATTTAAAGGACAGAAGTGAGGGCATGGAAGAGAGTTCCATGAAGAGAATAAAACATTGACAAAGATATAGAAGCAAGAAAAATAGAGTTGGAAGCCTGAGGAAGCTAACTAGGGTAGTTGGAGATATGACTGGAAAAAGAGGTTGGAGCCAGGTTATAAACACAGACTGTGAGGCTAAGAGCTTCATTTTCCAAATAATAAAAGCATCTCTGGTGGCTACATGAACAAACCAATTAATCTAACTGGAATCAGTAGGACAAGGAAAAGTATCAAGTTGCTCTTGTCATCTTTTTGAGATGAGCTAAATAAACAAACCTGAACATGGTAATTTCCAGGAAATTTTCTAAATGGAAGATGATTTTAAATGAAATTTATAGGCGACCACTGGTTTACACGGAGCTCTTGCACCAGGCCCAGCAGATGAAACCAAACGAAGTCACTAGTGCTCTAGTTCCCTGCCACCAAGCTGGAGTCACTCATGCGCAGGTTCCCTGCCTCCAGCCAAGACTGGGTAGTCCATATGACCTTCCCAGAAGCCAGGAAAGAGAGAGAAAATAGCCATAGCCCCAAACAAGTCAGTTTTAGCCAGCGTGATAAGGAAATCCCCTCTGCTTTAACCTTTACAAGGAAAGTCGCCTTGAAAAGACCAATTTACTTTTTGTTCTCTGTGCCTGCTTTCTTCAACCCTTCTCTGTCTATAAAGCCAATCATCTGCTCAGCTCATTAACACACTCAATCTATTTTCTAGAATGAGATGTTGCCAATTCTAGAATTGCAAGTAAAAGCCAATTATAATCTTTAAATGTGTTGTAATTTTGTCTTTTGACAATGGAGATGAGGGTACTTATTCTGTAAGATGGCTAAAAATACTTATGAAGTGATGCTACTGGAAGTAGTACATTACTGTTATAAGATTAGAAAGACAAATATAGAGATCACAATAGAAAAACCCAGTATCTGTGTATATTTTATATATATATAAAATGTATATGTGTGTGTATATATATATATACACACACACACACACACACGCACACACATAGATCATGGCCTGAGATCTGTGGAGAATGATTATTCAATAAATGGTATTAGAACACGGGGACTACTTGGGGAAAAAGCAAAGTTAATTTCCTACTTTACTTACCTTATGAAATAAATTCTAACAGGATTTGAGAGTTAAAATTTTACAATAAGATCATAAGATAATCACAGAAAATATAGGTAAATATTTATCTTATTCCAAGCATAAAAGAAAAATACATTTGAGTATGTAAAAGTTTTAAGAACATAAATGAATTTAAAAAGATATCAAATTTGGAGAACAATATCATTATATGAAGAGTTTCTAGGTACCAACAGAAACACATCTTAGTAGAAAAATGGAAGGAAAACAAAGTGGCATTTCACACACACATACTCAATAGAAATGATGATTAAACACATGAAAAAGTTCAAGTTACTGATAATAAAAGAAATGTAAATACATAGCCCAAGATGTTGACTGTTCTGCCATCTTCAGTCCTGTGTGACAGATCACAGTCCCTCTGCCAACCCACAATGTACATAAAGCATAAGCAGGAAATACATGTGGGTTATTTTATCCCTTTGAGATTTGGGGAGTTATTTGTTACTCCAGCATAACTTAGCCAAACCTAACTGATATAACCAATCATGGGCAGTCTGAAATTAAAATTATGGTTGTTATTGTTATTATCCTAAGATTACTACTGTAACTACTACCTATAATAATCTTTTTATAACAAATAACAGGAAATATGTAGATAAAATAGAACCATAATGGGATGACAAGAATAATGATTTAATTTAAAATACTCAGAGGGAAATAGAGGCATATATGGGAAGTGACATGCGCAAGGATCACTTATGTTGGAGCTATTGTTATGGTGAGCAATTTGATAGTATTTATCAAAATTCTTAAAACCATTTACAACATCTGATTTCACCTTTTCACCTCTAAGATTTGATCCTAAGAATGGCACACAGACCAGGATAAACTCCTCCACAAGGATGATCACTGTAGTGGAAAAATGGAAAGAAACAAAATGCCTGAGAACAGAGCTGGTTGAGAACATGGTGACTCAGAAAAACACCTGAGAAGCCAATCGGAGAAGGTGAAACGACATGGGCCAATGATCACTATGTATCATTCCGTGAAATGAAGCAAGTTACAAAATTGCTTGTGTAACACGATTCCTATGATGTGGAGAAAGATGCTAAGAAACACCCTGAAGGTTATTAACCAAATTTTAACCATTTTTGGGTGGTGGGATTACGACAACGTTCTTCTTTGGGCTTTTCCTCTTATTTTTTAATTTTTTTTACAGTGAAATGTATTAGTTTTATAATCAGAAAGAAATAAACGAATTTATTTTTGAGACAGGACCTCACTCTGTTGCCCAGGCTGGATGCAGTGTAGTCATTGTAGATCACTGCAGACTCAAACTCCTGGGCTCAAGCAATCCTGATACCTCAGCCTCCCTAGTAGCTGGGCCTACAGGCATGCACCACCACGCTCAGTTAATTTTTTAATTTTTTGTAAAGATGGGGTCTAACTATATTGCCCAGGCTGGTCTCAAACTCCTGGGCTCAGGCGATCCTCCCACCTTGGCCTCCCAAAGTGCTGGGATTACAGGTGTGAGCAACCACACCTGTCCAAATAAATTTCTTTTTAAATTGCAGGATAACCTGTAAGAAAAATAAAATAAATAATTAATTAGTTAAAACCAAAAACACCTAGATACAGTTAGCTCACGCCAGGACTTGGAGTTGCACTTGCTCTGTTTCATTCTTCTTTTGCATAATCTTCAACTCAAAATCATTGTGAAAACCTAAATTCCCCCCCCAAAAAAATCCAGCCTCCTGGACAGAATTTCTGCTCACTTCATGCAGAACGAGGGTTCCTGGGTAACGGTAGTGATCCCTGGAATCTTAGGGGTCTCCTTTCATTGAGTCAGGAAATGGGGGGGTCTGCTAGTGACCAAGGCTGCAGCCCAGGGCTCGAGAAGGGGCAGAATCCCAACTCTCCTGCAGCTGCAGGGCAAGGACACTAGATTTAACGTACTGGGGATGGCGTCAAGCATGGTGACAGTGGACAGCTAATTATTTATTTTTGAGATTACCCACTTGACAATATTCTTTCTGTTTTTAATTCAAACTTGATCTTTCTTAAAATATTCTTTGCTAGAGCCGATAACGGAATGAGCTGTGTTGCTCTCAGGGGTACAGAGAGGGGCAGAGGTGAAGGGAAGGAAGCCGCCAGCCAGGAGGAGCCAAGTCATGCTGGAGGGTCCTCAGCAGTGGAGCTGAAATGGTCTGCCAGTGTCCCTCACTCTCTCTCCATTTCCTCCCCTGTAAAAAGAGGGGTTCTCCCATTTGAGTGAGTAGTGGAATGCCCAGGGAGCTAATAACACACAGCCTTAGGCTCACTGAAGAAAGTCAGGCCCAGTGGCTTGGTATATTTACTGGTAGTCTCTCAGATGAGAACTACAGGAAAAGTGATCCACACCAGTGCTGCTTTAATTTGCAGAGGAATTCCTGGGAGATCTTGTTAAATAAAGTATAGATTCTGCTTCAGTAGGTCATTGGACTTCAGACCAAAGGTGCTGCTGCTGCTGCTGCTGCTGCTGGTCTGAGAAGAGAGGTTTGGAAGTCTCTTTGCAGTCCCCCAGCGTTCGGTTCTGCCACCCGCCCTCCCTGCCTTCCTTCTCTCCCTGAATTCAGTAGCCATGAGCCCCTGCTGTGTGCAACCATGACAGGTTTCCCAGGTTGTGCGGCTTCATGGCCAGCCTTGGGGTGAAGCAGATTGGCAGTGCCCCTAGAAATTGTGTCCCTTTAGTAAGTTGCTTCTCCTGGAAGGGTCTTACTCCCTGATTAAGAGTCAAGGGTCAGCGGTAACAGGTGGTTCACACCTGTAATCGTAGCACTCTAGGAGGCCGAGGTGGGAGGATCTCTTGAACTCAGGAGTTCGAGACCAGCATGAGCTACAGCGAGACCCTGTCTCTATGAAAAATAGAAAAATGAGCCGGGCATGGTGGCAAGCACCTATAGTCCTAGCTACTCGGGAGGCTGAGGCAGGAGGATCGCTTGAGCCCAGGAGTTTGAGGTTGCTGTGAGGTAGGCTGACTCTCGACAAAGTGAGATTCTATCTCATAAAAAAAAAAGTTGGGGGTCTTCAGGGTCTTAAGCAGGGAAGGGGTATTGCCAGCTCTGCCACTTACTGAGTTCACTCTGAAAATCTGAATGGAGACCAGGAGGCCCCAGCCCACTGTCATTCTACCATTCCCAGCTTTGTCTCAGGATCGCCCAGAGGAGGTCAGCTCCACTTCTGAGGACCCTCCAGCATGACTTGGCTCCTCCTGGCTGGCGGCTTCCTTCCCTTCACCTCTGCCCCACTCTGTACCCCTGAGAGCAACACAGCTCATTCCGTTATGGGCTCTAGCAAAGAATATTTTAAGAAAGATCAAGTTTGAATTAAAGACAGAAAGGAGGCCTGCATGGGTTTTTATAGATTTTGGAGCAAAATTCTTTCACAATACAACATGACACAGTAAAAAGGGCCTTGGAACATGGTTCTCCAACTTTGCTAAATATTGAAATCATCCGGGCATCTTTTAAAACTCCTGGTGCCCATTCTCACTGCCGATCAATTAAATCTGAGAGTCTGAGGTGGGAGCCAGGTGTCAGTATTTTTCAAAGATACCCGGGTGGTTCCACTGCACAGTCAAGGTTGGGAGCCCCTGGCCTAGAGAGGAGGAGGCCTACGTTCCCGTCTCAGCCCCCCCAGTCTGGCAGGGAGACCCTAGGGCAGCATCTTCTCTTCCCCAGGTTCAGTTTCCTCACCTGTGAAATGACGCAGTAATTGTAGTTCTGAAATTATATTTAAATTTCACACAGGCCAGGCGAGGTGGCTCAAGCCTGTAATCCTCGCACTCTCGGAGGCTGAGGCGGGCGGATTGCTTAAGGTCAGGAGTTCGAAACCAGCCTGAGCAAGAGCAAGACCCCCGTCTCTACTATAAATAGAAAGAAATTAATTGGCCAACTAATATATATAGAAAAAATTAGCCGGGCATGGTGGCGCATGGCTGTAGTCCCAGCTACTCGGGAGGCTGAGGCAGAAGGATTGCTTGAGCCCAGGAGTTTCAGATTGCTGTGAGCTAGGCTGATGCCACGGCACTCACTCTAGCCTGGGCAACAAAGTGAGACTCTGTCTCAAAAAAAATAATAATTAATTTCACACAGAAGGCCCCCAAATTAGAGACATATATGAAACTTAATTGAATTCCAGAATTACTGGAAGGAATAACAACTTAGATCTCAGAGAATAGAAATAGTGCTAAATTCATCAAGGTTTTCCCAAGCTCCAAGACTCTTACTATACTCTACACATCGAATTGCAAGTAATACACACAAGATTCCTAACTGGGTCATATTTACCATGAAGTGCTCTCCAGGGGAAACGCACATCACAGCATACTAAAATAGGGAACAGATATTCTTCTTTTCTTTTCTGGTCTTTAAGTATGAAACCAGTTACCTACCATTGTGATGAGCAGGACTCCTTCCAGGCAAGTACACCTGGGGAGTGGCGCCGAACTTTATACTGGAGAGGGCAGCCGCGCATCCAACATCGTCAGGGTGCCAAGAACACGTTGGATGTTTACAGAAGGTTGACTGTCAACAGGAAACTATGGTTTCAGGTGATTTATGGTTATTCATAAATCAGGTCTCCACCCCAATTATGTATTTATCCTGTCCCCACCCCTGATTTGCATTGCCCTTGATCTCGAAGAGCAGAAGAGAACTCCTCTTTACCGAGCTTTTACCCCAACTGGGTAGATTGCTAGGCACATGCCATGTTTTTATTTTATTTCACACACAAAGAAATGGGGGCTCAGGACGCCAGCACAACAGCCAAGTGGGGAAGCTGAGTTTCTGGAAGGCATAAGAATAGCCCAGTGGGTCAGTGCAGCAGGGCCCTTCAGGCCTAGGGCTGTGGCCTAGACAGCACTGCCCTCAGGGTCTGGCATGAGACAGCAGAAATGGCCAGCCATCCTACGGGCATGGGAGAGTAGCACCTTGACAGCCCAGGTTTCTCTAACAAGCCACGTGGGCTCCAGCTTTGTGACCTTTCTAAAGGTCATCTTGAATCTTCAGTCTTCACTCCCCACTGCCTCAAGCAAGCCTTCCTTCTCTTTGTTCAATAATGATCTCACTCAATAACCCTGCTTGCCCTCTTCATGGCCAAGATGGCCTCTGGGGAACAACAATGAGCCAAACCTCCTGGTGTATTGGAGGGACTTACTATTTGTATCAGTTTACTCTGGCTGCCATGACAGGACACCACAAACTAGATGGCTCAGGCAAAAGAAATGTATTTGCTAACAGTTTTGGGGACTAGACATCTAAGATCAAGATATTGGGGGAAGGTGGGTTTCTTTTGAGGCCTCTCTTCTTGGTTTACAGATGGCCACCCTCTTGCTGCCTCCTCACATGGCACCTCCTTCCTGCACGTCCAGATTCTTTCTTTCTTTTTTTTTTTTTGAGACAGAGTCTCGCTTGTTGACCAGGCTAGAGTGAGTGCCGTGGCATCAGCCTAGCTCACAGCAACCTCAAACTCCTGGGCTCAAGCGATCCTCCTGCCTCAGCCTCCCGAGTAGCTGGGACTACAGGCATGCGCCACCATGCCCAGCTAATTCTTTCTATATATATTTTTTTAGTTGGCCAATTAATTTCTTTCTATTTTTAGTAGAGACAGGGTCTCGCTCTTGCTTGGGCTGGTTTTGAACTCCTCACCTTGAGCCAACTGCCTGCCTCGGCCTCCCAGAGTGCTGGGATTACAGGTGCGAGCCACTGTGCCCCGGGTCCTCAAAGCTCTTTTGAGCTTGCCACATTGGCCCTCTCTAGTACCATCCTCTGCCACCCCTAAAACCAACCTCACCATCCCCAACACAATTTAGAGTGTGTCTCCTACTCCCTTGAAGGGCTGTACCCCTGGCTGCCTTCCCACTCCCCAGGGACACCACACACACTCCCACAGGCTTCTGCCTTCACCTATGATGTTTAAAGTGTTCATTGACTCTGAGTTCCAGGAAGTCAGGGGCACATTCATCATTCATTGTGGCCCCCTCGGTTTCTTCTGAAACACCAAGTTTAAGGAACTTCCTGCAGTGTGAGTCCCACCTCATGTTGGTAGCAGCCAGGACTTGCTGCCCTCACATCTTTGCCTCTGGGGCATAGGCATGTCGCCCAGCTGCACCAACGCACTGAGCAGAGCCCCTTCAAAGAGGACGCAGGGAAACTGGCATCCTGCAGAATATTCCCAGGAATATATCCCAGGAATGATGGTTCCTAGGAAGGGTTTCTGGAGTCCAGGGTGTGTTGTGGTGTTACTGAGGCCACACGGTGGTGCAGTTTGAGTTATTTACCTAAACTTCTGGCAACCAAACCTCTGTCTCTGGTCTTTATTAGAGGCTTGACATTGTCTAATAAATTCCTGCTCAAAAAGCTATTAGAGCAGGTTCTACTGTTTGCAGTTAAGAACTCTGTGACCAAGACGGTGGCCATAACTTATTCCTGTCAATGTCCCTCCCAGTGACTGGCACAGTGCCTGGCACAGAGCAGCTGTGCAGAACAGGATTACATCTGCTGTTAATGCAGGCATTCCCAAGCAGGAAAAATATTCTGACACAGACAAAAGAACAAAGTGAAAAACGTGTTGTGGGAACCCGGCTGGCTCTGCAGCCGTGTTTCCACAGGGGGTCGTGTCTTGGTGGGGTTCGGTGTTGCAGGCTGTGAAGCTTGGCATGGAAAAGCCGGGTATGTGGACAAAGCCACTGCTTGTCCTGGTCTGTGAACCCGCAGGGTTGCACCAGTCTCCCAAGAAGCCGATACGTGAATGTCCACCTGACAGGGTCCTTTTATCACCCTGAGGAGTGAGAAAGGGAAAGCAGCAACAGGCACAGACAGGCTGCCCCACAGCAGCACCGCAAGAAGGTGTTTCCCTGTGGTGTCCCGAGTACCCTACTCCACAGGTGAGCTCCCCAAGGACCTCCCCTCTCCCTGGCAGCTCCTGAACTACAGCGCCTGAACTGGAGCCCCTCTCTGCTGTATCTTGCTCTCCTGTTGACCGCCATCCATGCGCCCTGTTGTCATAAAGCACCATCTTACAAACACTAGAAAGGCATGTCAAACAGTTCTGAAGGCCGGAAGTCCGAGATCAGGGTGCCGGCACGGTCAGTTCTGGTGAGGGCCTCTTCCAGGGTTGCAGACAGCAGTCCCCTCACGTGGCAGAAGAGAGAGAGAGCTCTCTGGGGTCCTTTTTATAAGGGCACTAATTTCGTTCACAAGGCCTCCACTCTCATTGCTGAATTACCTTCCAAAGGCCCCACTTCCTAATCTCATCACATGAGGAGTTAGGATTTCAACACATGAATTTTGCAGGGACACAAAGTTTGTCCATTATACCCACAGTCTCTTCCTAAACACCACCCGAGGAGTTGGGTGAGTCCAGGATCAGAGCAAGGAGATTTCATGTAAAGCTAAGACAGATGTAGGTTCTAACCTGAGTTCTTCCCTACATGACTGTGTGACCTCAACAAGTTTCTTAACATCTCTGGCCCTTACTTTACTCATTTATTAAATAGGGATGATCATCCCAACCTCAAAGGATTGGCATAAAAAGATAAAATAAATAAATAAGAGAAAAATAAATAAAATTTTTAAAAAGATTGGTGTGAAGAATGAAGCAGAAAATGTGTGTAAAGCATTCATTCCAGTGCCTGGTAAAGGGCAGCGTCATTGGAGGGAAGGCAAAAATGTCACCTCTACCTTCTTAGGGTTTTCAGTTGGGCCTGAGAACTTAATTGACATAAAACAGATGAACAGGAGAAAAGCATACCAATTTACAGGTTTTATATGACACAGGAGCTGTCACAGGAGATGAGGACACAAAGAAGCAGCTGGAGTTGAACCCTTACATACTGAGTCGGAGAAAGTCGTAAATTGTGGCCAGGCGTGGCAGCTCATGCCTGTAATCATAGCACTCTGGGAGGCCCAGGAGAGAGGATCACTTGAGGTCAGGAGTTCAAGACAAGCCTGAGCAAGAGTGAGACCCCCTTCTCTACAAAAAATACAAATATTAGCAGGGCATGATGACATGCACCTGTAGTCCCACCTACTTGGGAGACTGAGGCAGGAGGATCATCTGAGCCCAGGAGTTTGAAGTTGAAGTGAGCTACAATGACACCACCACACTCTAGCCAGGGTGATGGAGTAAGGCCCTGTCTCAAAAAAACAAAAGGGCAGTAAATTGTGAAAACATGATAAGACAAAAGGGCTTGGGCTAGGGTAGTTCGTTGGGTAGAGACATGACTAGGAAGAGAAAGGTAAATTTAACAATGTTTGTACAGATTTCTCTTGGCTTCAACCTCCCATTCTTGATGGTGACAATATTATTTTCCTTCTGGTGCAGGAAGCGCATCTTGCATATGGGGGAGGGTCAGAGCAACCTTCTTGCACATTAATTTTTTTTTTTTTTTTGAGACAGAGTCTCCCTTTGTTGCCCAGGCTAGAGTGAGTGCCATGGCAGCAGCCTAGCTCACAGCAACCTCAGACTCCTGGGCTCAAGCGATCCTCCTGCCTCAGCCTCCCAAGTAGCTGGGACTACAGGCATGCGCCACCATGTCCGGCTAATTTTTTCTATATATATTAGTTGGCCAATTAATTTCTTTCTATTTATAGTAGAGACGGGGTCTCACTCTTGCTCAGGCTGGTTTTGAACTCCTGACCTCGAGCAATCCGCCCGCCTCGGCCTCCCAGAGTGCTAGGATTACAGGCGTGAGCCACCACGCCCGGCCACATTAATTTTTTTTAAGTCTTTAGCTCCAAATAATCCTTATGCCAAAGTGGTTTATTTGGGGGCGGCATGTTCTAAACTCCATAATCATCATTTTTTATAATGGCTGGTACCACCAAGCAACAGCAGCTTGCTGTGTCCATCTCCCTGGGGTCTGATGGCCAAAGCCTTCTCTACGCTGGGAAGTGCTAGCAATGCCCTGCTCAATTCTGACTCTGTGATGTGCTGTCTGCCTTCACACTGGTTACAGGTCCACAAGCCACAACGTGAGGCCACACATCCCTGGAGACACACTCTTGCCATCATATGTTCCGAAGCCGGTGATTCTGGGGAAGAGGGAACGTGGAAGGAGCTACCTTCTGTAGGTGGTTGATCTCATTCCATGGAGGTTTTTACTCACTAAGTCCACGTCAGCGGTAGGTTCAACTTCACATCTTATGAGATTCCTTCCCCATCATATCTGCTAGGAGAACCTTTTCTCCTGATGACCTCCAAACCTCACTTATCTGTAGTTTTGGTCTTCTTGTCATTTCACAGACGGGCCTTTGAGGAAAGATGGGCCAAGCAAATATTGGGAAACACAGGAGTTCTAATACATCTGTTTGACAAATACTCATTAAGTGCCTGTTCAATGTGTTCTCATTGCACAGCAAGTACTTCCTTTTAGTTCCAACCTGGGCTTATCTCATTTTCAAAAAATACAACTTTCTACAACTTAACCCACAGGGATTCATATTTGCTAAATGGTTGGTCTCTTAATCAAACAAACATAAATTCCTGCCTTCCATGGGACACAGATGCTACACACAAAACATTAAGTGTATCTATCTATTTTATGGCCTTTATAAAGGCCAACTCAATTTTACAAGTGAGCTTTTAAAAGTTTCATTGCAACAAGCCATATTATATCTGTTAAATAGGAACTGTTGTAATCATAGCATCTCAGAACTGGAGAAGTCCTAAAAGGATTGTGTAACTTGATTTTAACAGACAAAAACTGAACTGGAGGGCTATGTTATGATTTAATATTTGCTAGTAAGTTGTGGAGTCCTAAACACTGACAGAGGGAAGGGCCATGTCTCAAGAACATGGCAAAGGAGAGATGCACAGTGAGAGTGGGTGGACATCTGAAGTTGGAAATAGAACCAGCCTGCGTATCGCCCATGGCTATTGCAAAGACTTAGGGAATCGGCAGGTGGGAAAGAGTGAACACAAAACACCCCATAAACTAGGCTTTCCTTGCTGTAATTATAACAAAGGATGTTCAGGAGCACCTTGTGGACAGCTATAGGTCTAATTTCTAGTCTTTTGGGATGAACCATGCTTGAAAGAAGAAATACTGTTTCGTCAGCAGAAGCTTGGTCCTGCTGACACTTGACTAACCAGGTGGCAACGGGAGAGAACATGCTGTCCTCCATTGCAACCACAACCTGATGGGCTGTTTTAAGATGGCCCTTGTAAGCCAGGCTTTGAAATGAAGTGTTCCTAATGGACATTGCTGCTGTTGATCACTTCTCACGGAGCCCATGCAGCCAGCTGAGAATGGCCATGGCAGCTCCTACTGTGCCGTGGGCAGCCCCTTACATCTGCTAAGTTGCAGTTTCTGGCTACTGTAGCAGGAGGGCTTATCTCACCTGGCTGAGGGACAGTGGGCTCCTGTGGATGTCAGCCATAGTGTGAGCTCCTCAGCACCCCATCTTTGACTGCAGTCTGCCTATCCCCACCTGTGGGTCCACCCTACAGGCCCCTTCCCCAGCCCTGCCCCACAGAGCAGCTCAGCCTCACGGAGTCACACAGCGCCCGGCTGATGCTGCGGCAGAGGTGCCCTTCCTAGGATCACTGGGGTCCCCACTCACTGGTCCTCAAGCTGATGACTGGCCCCCCATCTGCCCCCGTTCCCATCCTTCTCCAGAGCCTCACCAAACCACTCTCTCTGCTCTTAGGCTTTCCACCAACGGTACCTCCTCCACATTCAGAAGATAATCTCACTTCCTGTCTCACAGAGAGACTAGAGGCAAGGACTGCCTCTCCCCATCCATACACACTGACCTCCACGTTTCCCTCTTCCTTCACCTTTCCCTCTGGGTCCCTTTCTCGTCCCAACATGCAATATAGATCCCGTCCCCCACACATGCCTTCCCAGGGACTCCCTCCATAAAGGCCAGCCAGCCTCCCAGTGACAAGCAGGCATGAAGGGACAGACAGAAACCTATCCAGTACGTGAGGACTGCCAGGTTCCCAGCCGGATGAGAGTCAGCCGCCCTGCAGAGGCTCTCACTCCTGGCAGTTTCACTTTGTAGAGCCTCATGTCTGCAATACTGCAAGGCAGGACAGCTTCTGCACTCATCAGGATTACGTTGACCGTGTTAGAAACTGAACACAAATGAGCATAGGCAAAAGGTAGTGTTTTGGGTTCAAGTGTTAAATCCAGAGGTGAATCAGCTTCTGGATTTAGAAGTTCAGACTATGGTGGGCATTATGATAGAGTTTCCACGATCTAGAAACCAGAAGGACAGAAGCCTCCCCCACCCACGTGTTAATTTCTACATAATGAATATTCTCATTTACTTCTAAAATACAATAAAACTAACACACTTCTGGATGCCAAAAGATGTACAAAGGGTCTTTCTTACAGCAATAGGAATGCGATAGGGCCAACCCCTCCGCTGGGTGAGGGTGGCGATGGAATGGGCATCCTGCAGTTCCAGGGAAAGAACTGAAGCAGGAGAGACAGCCACTAATAGAGTATCAGGAACTGTCATGGTGCAGGTTCCTGGGCCCTCTGGGAGCAATGTAAATGTGGTGAGCCAAGTCTACTCTGGGTGGGGTGTCAAAAGAATGCACTAGAAGCTGACAAGCCAAGGACCAGGAAGACTGCTGGTGGATAATCTTTCTTATTTTCTGTAAGGCAATTGGAAAGCTTATCCAGATTAGTGTGAAAACAACAAATAAAGCACTAGGAACAAAGAGATAGAGCTAAAGCAAACATCCAGGATTAGCTGCTGAGAAACCTGAGAAATAAAACCAGGTTTTGTCCCAGAGATCAGAGAGACCCAGGCATCCCCTTGCAGCCCAGGAAGTTTCTTGCTTGTCAGGTGGATTAAAGACTGTTTGGTCACGGATCATGTGTTTGCAGCTTACAGCTGCAAAGTGCCTGGGAACCACCTGCCACCCCACCTTTGATGCGGGTTGTCCCAGAGACTTCTCCCTTTGTGGAACTGATGCCTACCTTCTTCTGAACAAAAAGTGTTGACAATAGGCTTTGGTGACAGTTTGTTTCTTCTTCCTGGAGGTGATGTTCAAAATGCTGAGCAACCAGTATGGCTCAGCCACTGACTACTGTCCAGCTGCCAGCAGCTGGGCTGGGGGACCCTGCTGTGCCAGGTTCTGCCCCTTCTGTTCTGGATCACACTGAGGTCTGGAGGGGCCAGGAGAGTCAGCGTGGTGAGTGCGGGCACTTGGGGATGCCGGGCAGCAGCCCCGTCTGCACCAGCGCATCTGAACCGGTACACACCAGCTCCACCGCTCCGACCCGCTCCCCCATGGGGCACACGCACAGCAAATGTGGCCACCCGAGCCAGAGGGCAAGACGTCAGCCAGCGACCTTCACGGTCTCATGATGAGCAGTGCCTTCCAGAAGCACTCGGGATTGAGGGCTGGGAGGCAGCGGGCGCCCAAACATCAGGCCCCTAACACTGCCCGTGTAATGCCTCATGGCATTTCCGCCACAGCATGCTCTCCCCCAGGCACGCTTACCCCGCTGTACTAGTGGGGCAATTAAAGTTTAGAAGGACAGCAAAATCTGATGAGGGCTTTCACGTGGTGACAACGAGCCATGGGAATTTGAACCCAGGCCTGCCGACTCAAAGCCTGTGCTCCTGTGCAGCTGGTGCTGCCTTTCTCACGCACCTGCTGGACGGGCCTGCGGCGTCTGACTCCAAGTGAGGAGGACTCAGCACCTGCCAGCCGGAGCAGCAGGAGGCAGCTGCTGCCCAGATGGGGCTGTGGGGGGAGTCCACCACTTTCTCCTTTCCCTTCCTCTCCCTTTATTTTATTTTAGAGACAGAATCTCACTCTGTTGCCTGGAGTAGAGTGCAATGGCAGCATCCTAGCTCACAGCAACCTCAAACTCTCAGGCTCAGGGGATCCTCCTGCCTCGGCCTCCCAAGTGGCTGGGACTACAGGTATGTACTACTACACCCAGCTAAGATTTCTATTTTTAGTAGAAATGGATCTTGCTCAGGCTGGTCTCGAACTGACCTCAAAGGATACCTCCCGCCTCAGCCTCCCAGAGTGCTAGGATTACAGGCACGAGGCACTGCGCCCGGCCCTTCCTCCTCCCTTTACAACATATTTGAGTTTCCCACGAGCTTTGGCATCAAGAAATTCCAATAGGTCGGGGACGGAAGTGCGCGGAGGGTGCCGGCGGCTGCGCCCCGAGCCTCGGACGGCCAGGGGACACATAGGCCCCCGGGGCCGCCGTTGGCTTTCCCCGGGCCGGGCGGTCGCCTGCGGCGGTCCGCGAGCGCGTGCGCCCTGGGTGGGGACGCGGCCGGAGAGCAGCCAGGCTGGGCCCGGGGCCACTTCCTCCTGAAGGCAGTGGGGAGCCGCTGAGGGTCTCTTAGGTAGGAGCGAGGTCAGCGTCGCCGCCGCACGGGGGAGCACCGGGCGGGTGGTCCCCGGGCACTGGCTTGCACAGGTTGACACGAAGGGACTTGCTTTGCCCGGGGAAGTTCTGCCCAGAGCAGGCCGGCTGCTGCCCACCCCTCTCTCCCGGGGAGCCACCCTGCAGGGGCCCTCCGGCCTCTCCCCCCGTCTGGCGCCGCCCGGTGCTGTTGGGATCCTTCCCTGGGCACAGCTGTTTCTCCCAAACTGCACAGAGAGCAGCGGAGCGTGGCCACAGGCGGGGTGGAGGGATGCCCCGTGCCTCGAAGGTCGCTCGGGAAGCTCCAGGCAGGCAAGGGGAGTGATCTGGGAGGGCATGGGAGGGGCTGGGTGCTCTTTTTCGGGGCTCTGGGCGCGCAGACCACGCGTTAGTTAGCAGTCACTGCCGACCTGTGGCCACGGGCTTTACACACGCTTACTGTCGTGATCTTCACACCCCTTAGGTTCTATTTCTGTCTCTCACTTAGAGACGGAGGAACTTGTTAGGGCCTAGGGACCACAGGTAGCCAATAACCAGCCATCAGCTTCTGTATTATGCTTGTTTGCTTGCTTAGGAGAGTGGAAAATTTTCAGTTGACCCTTATCTGACTCTGCACCTGCCATCTCGCCTGTGCTAGGGTAATTAAGTTTAGAAAATAAGGGGAAGGGCGGTGGTGTATGGCACACAGCTGCCCACAAGATATAGCCACTAGTCCAGGGTTGAAATGCCCTGGGCCCCTGAGGCACCTGGCATGCTTCATGTACCTAGTGAAATGCACTTGGGCTTAGATTACAGATGGCAAATGTATTTTAACTAAGATTAATGTTGTCCGTAATTAGGATACTTCAGAGGCTTCCTCTCTGCTGAATCTTAGCTGCAGCCGGTGACTCCTACAAAACCCATCTCAAGGCTCCAACCCCCCCCCCATGTGCTAAAACAAGATAGAAATATAAGATTAGGCCGGGCGAGGTGGCTCACGCCTGTCATCCTAGCACTCTGGGAGACTGAGGTGGGCGGATTGCTTAAGGTCAGGAGTTGGAAACCAGCCTGAGCAAGAGCGAGACCCCATCTCTACTATAAATAGAAAAAAGTTAATTTGCCAACTAATATATATAGAAAAAAATTAGCCAGGCATGGTGGCACATGCCTGTAGTCCAGCTACTTGGGAGGCTGAGGCAGAAAGATTGCTTGAGCCGAGGAGTTTGAGGTTGCTGTGAGCTAGGCTGACACCATGGCACTCTAGACCGGGGCAACAGAGTGAGACTCTGTCTCAAATAAAAAAAGAAATATAAAAAAAAAAAAAAAAAAGAAATTCCAATAGGCTGGGCGCGGTGGCTCACACCTATAATCCTAGCACTCTGAGAGGCCGAGGCAGGTGGATCTTTTGAGCTCAAGAGTTCGAGACCAGCCTGAGTCAGAGTGAGACCCCCGTCTCTACTAAAAAATAGAAAGAAATTAGCTGGACAACTAAAAATATATAAAAAAAATTAGCCGGGCATGGTGGCACATGCTTGTAGTCCCAGCTACTCGGAAGGCTGAGGCAGGAGGGTCGCTTGAGCCGAGGAGTTTGAGGTTGCTGTGAGCTAGGCTGACGCCACGGCACTCACTCTAGCCCGGGCAACAGAGTGAGACTCTGTCGAAAGAAAGGAAAGAAAGGAAAGAAAGGAAAGAAAGGAAGGAAGGAAGGAAGGAAGGAAGGAAGGAAGGAAGGAAGGAAGGAAGGAAGGAAGGAAGGAAGGAAGGAAGGAAGGAAGGAAGAAAGAAATTCCAATAGACATTAACCAGCCTAGTTAGCAGAGTTAACAGCCCACGTGGTTTTGATTGTTTCTTTCTTTGTTTTTTTGTTTATTTCCAAACCACTCTCTTTTATAGGTGTTCATTGGGAGGAAAATAATTGCCTGAGAGACACGCTTACTGATCTTTGCCGTGGTGGGTGGGATGGAAAGGAGCTTGCTGCTGGTGGACTGTGAGACCTCAGGCAGGGTGCACACCCCCCAGGTCCCAGATTTCTCTTTGGCAAACGAGGGAGACAATTCTCTGTCAGGGGTGGCAAGTTCAAATGCATGGGGGGCACATCAGACAACACAACTTAACACAACTGAGTGAAGTGTGCACGAAGTTTATATATTAATAGTAAGCATGCGTAGGAAGAGCCTCGCTTCCCTAATATGCTTCCTCCCATTTCTCTGGAAATACATATCACTCCCAGTCTGTTTCTATTTATCTCAATTTTGACAGAAACATATGTAAAGAAATACACTTTTACCCTAAAAAGGAGCTGGTTGTGTGTGATGATGAATGCCTACTGATACTTAGTCCAGTTTTGGAAGACAATAGGGGTGGTGGGCCTTGTGCCAGCCACAGTCCACTCCAGACAGTTATTTTAAGATCTCAGTTATACTAGACAAGTGGAAAATGCAGATTTTATGTGAATTCCCAATTGTTAAATAATAACAAATGATTCAATTGTTTAAAAAAATCTCTTTCAGGCTAAATAAAATGTCTGTAGGCTAAATTCTGCTGGAGGGATTGCAAGTTTGCGACCTCACTCTGAGATCATCTCTAAGGCCTCCTCTTCCTAAATTCTTTAGAAAGCAGAGTAAAATACTTTCCTGTTCACATTTTATTGGGGATGCAATCCCAGGGTAATAAGAGAGAGGGATAATGAATGTGAGGCAGGAAAGGAAGGAGAGTGTCACACACAAGGAGTAAAGTAGTGAGCGGGCCACAGCTCGCCGAGGAATGAAGCTGATTTCTTTGGTGGGACGTCTTCCAAGAGTCTGAGGAAACTACTGTTTTGGAAGTGTTTAGAGGGGAAGCATGCAGGAAGAGTGAGTAATGTACCTGCCGGCTTCCTCCCATCTCTTCTCTCCCACTGGTGAAAATCCACCCTATATTAGAGTTAATTCTGGAGATACCTTCTGGGCTGCATCAAGCAACCCGTCCTGGCAGCCACTGGGGCCTCCCTGGATAAACTCCTGCCCACACACGACTGTTTCTCCTTTTAGCAGTTGATGTGCATGGGGCTGTTGGTATGTAGTGGTGGCAGCAGCAATGCCCTGAGCTTTATGATCGCAGAAATGGCAGAAATGGCATAGCTCCATCCAGGATGCAAGGCATGTGGCCCAGGCCAAAGTATAGGGAGATTGGTGGGGACGTGCAGATCAGGGATAGTGTGAATACTAAGTCCAATTCAGGCCCCTGGCAGTTATGGTATCAAATAATTCAATATGAAATTGGTAATCAACCAGCATTTAAATTAAAACTCTGCTCTTTCAACAAAAGCCACTTTCTTCTTCCTCACTATTTATATTCCTTCACAGCTTCATTTATATAGACACAGTATCTTTCAGATATAATTTTTGTGTGTGTATATATTAGGATATATGAGGAGATTCATTACAATATTATATCTAATATCTAATACTGGAAAATCTAATGATCCCATAATAGGAAACTGATTATGAAGTTATAGCCATTATCTCACAAAAATTAAAAGATTATTAAAAATCTATAGTTTGTACCCTTGATAGGATGTGATGAGAATGGCACTTAACCTCTGTGCTCTTCTTCCCCAAAACACATAGCCTAAGTCTAATCATGACAAAAAGATCACATGAATCTCAGTAGAGGGACATCCTAAAACATATATGACTAGCTCCTAGAAACTGTCAAGATCTTAAAAAAAATATATTAAAGTTTGAGAAACTGTCAAAGTCAAAAAGAGCCAAGGAGACATGAAAACTAAATGTAATGTGGTATTCTGAGTGGTATTGTAGAATAGAAAAAGGATATTAAGTAAAAATCTAAGGAAATCTGAATAAACTATAGGCTTTAGTTAATAAAATTCATTAATTATAACAAATGTGTCATAGTAATCTAAGATGTTAATAATCTAGAAAACCATATTTGGAGCATGTGGGGCTTCTTTGTACTATCTTTGCAACTGTTCTGTAAATCTATTGATATATTCAAAAATAAAAAGTTTATTTTCAATAAAAAAAAAAGATTATTAAAAATCTAAAAAATAGTTTAATTAAATTAAAGATTATAAGGAAATATTATGAACAATGTGATACCATCAAATTAGACACCTTAGATGAAATAGACAAATTCCTATAGAGACACACATATAGACACAAATTATTGAAACTGACTCAAGAAGAAATAATAATTCTGAATAAGCTTAAATAAAGAAAGAAAAAAAGGTCTAGGCCAAGAAGGCTTCGCTAGTGAACTCTATCAAGCATTTAAGAAAGAAATAATATCAATCCTTCACAAAATCTTTCAGAAAATAAAAGATAATGTTCCAACTCACTCAATGAGGCCAATGTTACCCTGACATCAAAGCTAGATAAACACACCACCAAAGCACAATATCCCTCATAAGTATAGCTAGAAACATGTTCAATGCAATATTGGCAGACAGACTCTATCAACATAAAGATTATAAACCATGACCAAGTGTGATTTATCACAGAAATGCAAGTTTGATGTGACATCCAAAAATCAATTAATGTAATACACCATATTAATAGAATCAAGCACAAAACCACATGATCGTCTCATTAGATATAAAAGAAGCAATTAACAACATCCAGTGTTCATTCATGGTAAAAATTCTCAACAAACTAGGAATAAAACTAAATTTCTTCAATGTGATAGAGGGCAGCTACAAGCAACCTACAATTAACATCTTCCTTAATAATGAAAGACTGAATGTTTTCCTCTCAAGATTAGGAAATAGTCAAGAATGTCCACTTGCACTACTTTTTTTTTAACAGAGCAAGGTTTATTTGTTATTCCCATTTTATTTATTTATTTATTTATTTATTTTATTTTAATAGAGTTAGGGGATACAAATGGTTTTTTGTTACATAGATGAATTGCATGGTGGAGAAGTCTAAGCTCGTATCTGTCAGCTGAATAGTGTATATTGTACCCAACAGGTAACTTTTCATCCTGCACCCCTGTCCCACCCTCCCCCTCTGAGTCTCCAGCGTCCACCATGTCACTCTGTATGACCACGCACACCCATTGCTGAGCCCCCACTTATACGTGAGAACATGTGGTATTTGGTTTTTTGTTCCTGGGTTATTTCCCTTAGCATGATAGCCATCAGCTCCATCCAAATTGCTGCAAAAAACATTATTTCTTTTTTTTTTTTAATGGCTGAGTAGTATCCCATGGTGTGTGTGTGTGTGTGTGTGTGCGTGTCTGTCTGTAAGTTTCTTCAGCCTGATAGAGGGCAGCTACTAGCAACCTACAATTAACGTCATACTTAATGACGAAAGACTGAATGTTTTCTTATGAGGGATCTTGTGCTTTGGTGGTGTGTTTATCCAGCTTTGATGTCAGGGCAACATTGGCCTCATTGAGGGAGTTGGAACATAATCTATCTTCCACTTTCTGAAAGATTTTGTGAAGGATTGATATTATTTCTTTCTTAAATGCTTGATAGAATTCACTAGTGAAGCCTTCTTGGCCTAGACCTTTTTTTTTTTTCTTCATTTAAGTCTATTCAGATTTTTTATTTCTTCTTTAGTCAGTTTCAATAATTTGTGTCTGTATGTGTCTCTATATGAATTCGTCTGTTTCATCTAAGGTGTCTAATTTGATGGTATCGCATTGTTCATAATATTTCCTTATAATCCTTTAATTTAATTTTATACACACACACACACACACCACATTTTCTTTACCAATTTAAACCATCAATTGGTGGGCACATTTTCACCACTTCTATTCAACATCATATTAGTGGTTCTAGCCAGGGCAATTTAAAAAGGGGCTAGGGAAGGGGAGAGAAAGTAGTGTGTGAGTGTGTGTGAAAACCTACAAAACCTCACCAAGATAAATTAAACAAAATCTAAATTATGGGCAGGAAACTGTAGTCCATGGGCATGATCTGGCCCCCTGCTTGTTCTGTAAATGAAGTTTTATTAAGACACAACCACATTAGTTGGTTATATATTGTTTACAACTGCTTTTGCAGTAAAATGGTAGAGTTAAATAAGGCCCACAAAGCCAAAAATATTTACTATCTTGCCCTTTACAGGAAGTTTGCCAATGCCTGATTTAAACAATCTAATGTTCACAGATTAAAAACTCTATATTGTTAAGAAGACAATTCTCACCAAATTAATCTATAAATTCATGTCATTCCTTAAAAAATAAATAAATTCACTGTCATTTCTAAAAAAATCAGTCCAGCAGACTTTTTTGTAGAAATTGATCAACTTTTGCTAAAATTTACATGGAAATGCAAATGACCTAGAACAGCCAAATATTTTGAAAAAGAACACAATTAAAAGACTTACACTCTACAATTTCAAAAGAAAAATTTTGCACCAGACGCTTGTTAAAAATGTCAAGACAGATTGTATTCAGACTACTGAAGTTAGGGAGAGACACTCCAGTATAAACTGAGCTCAATTCTGCCAACCCAAAAGACAGGGGTTTTTAAACGTTGGGGTATGCTAAGGGGAAAGTGCTGGAGCATATTAGCTAGAAGGAGGTTGGTCAATGTGATTAGGTCATCTGCATTTGTGAACTGGTGCTTATCAGTGTTAGGGTCCTACTTGCTCTCAAAGATTGGGAGACAGGGGTCCCATCCTACTAGATGATCACACTTACAGGGATGGCTCCCGGGTCCTCCAGAAAGACATTCTGTGTTGTAGAATATACATTTCAAAGAGACAGAGAAAGGAGAAGCCTATAGTTAGGTTTTGACTAGAACAAACAGTAAATTCTTTGGGCAGCATTGAGTTTTCTTAGGCAGGTGCTTAAGGGGTCTGGGGTTGTCATCCTAAGGATGTGCCCCTGAGCTGGTAGAGACTATGTCAGTGTTTGTTGAAGTCCTTTAGTAGGAGAGTGGATGAAATCATTTGTGCTGAGAGTCCAACACTGAGGCTTGGTAGAGAAGAGGGCTCTGAGGAGCCTGACTAAAGTTTGGTCAGAGAGTATCTTTGTCTCTGTAAAGCCACAATAATCAAGACAACGTGGATCAAGGTCAAAGCAATAGACAAAGGGTGCACAGGCCTTGAGTTCCTCTGGGCCTCCTCTGGCCAGCTCCACTGAGGATGTCCAGATGTCCGACTCATGTGCGCAGGGCTGGTGGCTCTCTCAAGGCCCTCTTTGTTGTGTGAGTAGCAGCCCTCCCAGGTGGGGGAGGAGGGAGCCGTGAAGGGAACTGGAGAGCAGCAGGGGACTTAAGACAAGGCCTCCTGCCCAGGAGCCAGGGCTGGAGCCAGAGGGTTGGGGAGGGGCTTTCCACCGCCAGCCTTTACTGATGAGGACAAGTATTTTTTTAAGCTTATATAAAGCAACATAAAGCTAAATTAAAAAACACAGTGTACTGGCATAAGGAGAGACCTAGAGGTCAATAAAATAGAGAAATTGAGAGTCCAGAAATAAACTTTACACACATGGTCAATTGACTTTGAGCTCCAGCAAGTATTTACCAAGCACTCTTACAAACCAAACATGGTGCAGAGCACTGGGACTACTGAGACAGCTAATGTACAGCCTTTATTCAAGACAGCCTCTGTCTTGAATAAAGCTCAGCTCTGTGGAGAGAATGTTTTGTGTTAATGGGAGCATAGCAAAATGTCAGGCAGTCATAAGTCTGCCTTCAGGTCTCCTACTTATGTGAGAGAGTTGGACCAATCATTATTCTCAAACTTTAGAATGCATAAGAATCACCTGGGGGACCTCTGAAAATACATATTCCTAAGACTCCACCCTGGTGAGTCTAATCTCTAGGTCTGTGGCCCAGGAATCTGCATTTGTAGCAAAATACCTCACTTGATTTTGAAAAAAATTCGGTTTTCCTTTTTTTTCAAAATCAATTTTACTCTCAAATCCCATTCTGCCTCTCATCCATTACCTGTAAGTGCCTAGAGATCTCCTTCCCCCACACTGTTTATAAAAGATGACCCCAATCCCACCACACAGAAGCAAAGACCTCAGGACCACCAGGACCCAGTCCTTGCTCCAGAGCCTCGGGGTATAAACTGGGAAACTACCCATAAACTTCTGAGAGAAGTGAAAATTGTATTAGAAAGGAAGAAAACTTTCCCTGGGCAGAGAACAGCTCCTGTATTTTGTATTTGTTGTACCATAAACACACCTAAGTGGAGATGGTGGTTGGGGACACCACCATCCTTTCTCCCCTATTTACCTCCCAGGGTTCAGTCAGCACACACACCATTTCCCACACTGCTTGGAAAGTTCCTTCCTTTCCCCTTGGGCCAGCTCAGGCTGCCCTTCTGCCTCAGCTTCCCAAGTAGCTGGGATTACAGGTGTGCACACCATGCCTGGCTAGTTCTTCTATTTTTTGTAGAGATGGGGTCTCACTCTTGCTCAGGTTGGTCTTGAACTCCCAGCCTCAAAGGATCCTCCCACCTTGAGCTCCCGGATTACAAGCATGAGCCACTATGCCCTGCTAATCTGGTTTGTCTTAAAGTCAATAAAAGGAGGGACCATGGCAGATAAATATTTAATTTGTCCCACAATCAAAAGGAGAAGGGATTAAGGTAGATAAATATTTAGTAAATATTTAATTTGTCCTACAGTCAAAGGAGGAATGATTACAGTAGTTAAATTATGATAATATTTAAGGTAGATAAACATAAGTCCTTTGTTTATTTACCCAAAATTAACTGCACAATAATGGGGAAGTTCTGACAAGGATTAGGAAATGAGGTCTTTCCCTTCCTCCCACCCTACTCTTCTTCCTGGTACCCCTGGCTCAGGGAAGGGTGCTTTCTACAGTGATTCAGAAAGAAATGACCCAATGCTTAGCTTTTAATTTCAAAATAGACTTTCATAGCCCATGGCAGAGAAAACAGCTTAGGGAGAAAAGGCTTCTGGGGCAGCAACCCATCTAATTCTTAGCCTGAACTTTCGGCAAATCCAAGAACAATGAACACCCACCCAGACTAGAGGAAGACCCCGCAGGCTAGGGGAAAAGAGAGTTGGAGGGGTGAGCAAAAGGGTGAGTCATGGATGTGAGTCCCTGAAAGGGAGTGCTGTGCCTCGCCCACTACCCAGCCCAGAGTGGGCAATAGAAGCCCCAGAGAAGGTCTTGGAACAGGGGAAGGCAAGCTGCACTCTCTTCCTGGGAGGCCCCAGAGAAAGCAAGGAGGTCTTCTCCTACTTCCCCCCACCAGAGTGCATGGTGACAGCAGCTGTCTGCAGCAGCCTCCACCAGCACTGTCCCCTGGAATTCTAGGGTGGAGAGGGCATCTAACAGCACCGTGTGCCTGAAAGAGGAACTCAGGCAGTGAGAGCCATGCAGTGAGGACACGGGGAATTCGGAGCACGTGGAGGGATACTTTCGGAAACATGTCCAGACATGTTTTCATGCTAAGACTCATTGTGCCTCTACCTCCTACCTATTGAGTCAGGCAGGAGGCACATGCTACCTTAAACAAACAAACGGGGGTGGGGGGGTGGGGGGAGTGGTGGTTGCGTGGTCTCGTGGTCTCGGGTCCTTAGGCTTAGGGCTTCCAGGCTGTCTTCTGTTTTGAGTTCCTATCAAGAGTAATCTTGAATGTCAGGTCTGATTCAGAAAGAGAAAGGACTCAAAGTTCCTTAAGATTAGGGTGACACATACCTAGATCTTGTCAATGGAAAAAAAAAAAGCCAAATTCTGTAAAATAATATTTTTGTTTGTTTGTTTGTTTTTGAGACAGAGTCTTACTCTGTTGCCAGGGCTAGAGTGCTGTGGCAGCAGCCTAGCTCACAGCAACCTCAAACTCCTGGGCTGAAATGATCCTTCTGCCTCAGTCTCCTGAGTAGCTGGGACTTCAGGCACGCGCCACCATGCCTGGCTAATTTTTTTCTCTATACATTTTTAGATGTCCAGCTAATTTCCTTCTATTTTTAGTAGAGATGGGGGTCTTGCTCTTGCCCAAGCTAGTCTCTCGAACTCCTGAGCTCAAATGATCTGCCTGCCTCAGCCTCCCAGAGTGCTGGGATCACAGGCGTGAGCCACCATGCCTGGCCTATAAAATAATTTTAAAGAAATTTACTCTGAGCCAAATTGGAGGACCAGGACCCAGAGCCATGCCCAAGAAACCTTCAACAAGGGGACTCGGTATGGCTGGGTCATAGTTAGGTTTTGTACATTTCAGGGAGACAGGAGTTACCGCTAACTTCATAAATCAATATGTGGGAGGCATATATTGGTTTGGCCTGAAAAGGTAGGCCATCTCGAAGCAGGGACTTATAGGTTATAGGTGGGTTTAAAAATTCTTTGACTTGTAATTAGTTAAAGACATGAAGCTTTTTTTTTTTTTGAGACAGAGTCTCGCTTTGTTGCCCAGGCTAGAGTGAGTGCCATGGCATCAGCCTAGCTCACAGCAACCTCAAACTCCTGGGCTCAAGCAATCCTGCTGCCTCAGCCTCCCAAGTAGCTGGGACTACAGGCATGCGCCACCATGCCCGGCTAATTTTATATATATATATATATTAGTTGGCCAATTAATTTCTTTCTATTTTTTTGTTTTGTTTTTTGAGACAGAGTCTCGCTTTGTTGCCCAGGCTAGAGTGAGTGCCGTGGCGTCAGCCTAGCTCACAGCAACCTCAAACTCCTGGGCTCAAGCAATCCTCCTGCCTCAGCCTCCCAAGTAGCTGGGACTACAGGCATTCGCCACCATACCCGGCTAATTTTTTGTATATATATTAGTTGGCCAATTAATTTCTTTCTATTTATAGTAGAGACGGGGTCTCGCTCTTGCTCAGGCTGGTTTCGAACTCCTGACCTCGAGCAATCCGCCCGCCTCGGCCTCCCAGAGTGCTAGAAGTGAAGCTTTGTCTGGAGGTTTGGAATGTTTTAAGATAAGAAGCTCTAAATCAGAGATAAGTCACCAGACCTACATTTGTTATGTAAATTGGACCTGCAGGTTTGTCTTGCATACCCAAAGGCCTGTTAATGGGTTACAAAGGATGTCTCCTAGAAAGGAGGGGGGCATGATGAGGCCTGTCTGACCTCCCTCCTCCTGGCAGGCAATTTAGCTTTAGGATATTTGGTTGGCCACCAGGGGGTCCATTTAGTCAACCAGTGCAGGGGTGGGGTGTGAGGGTGGGGTGGAGGGTGGGGTGTGAGCCTTAAGATTTTATTTTAGTTCACAGTATGTCTGTTGCCCCACATTATTATTTAAAAGTGCCTCCTTTTGGCCTTTTCAGGATGATAGAAATGTTCTAAATTTTTATTGTGCTGGTGGTTACATCACTCTATACATTTGTCAAAAACTCATCAAACTGAACACTTAAAATGGGTGCAGTTTGTCATGTGGATGAAGTGACATGATATCTGTGTCAAATTGCTTCTGAAAAAAATATAAACAGAGACACAAAGCAAATGTGGTAAAATGTTAACAATGGATGAGTCTAGGTAATATATATTTGATATATTTTGAAGTTAAGAGGAAACTTGAGAAGAAGAAAAATACCAGCATACATTTTGTCATCTGGATTCTGTTGCTCTGTCAGACTGGGAACACTTACCAAAATTAGGGACAGTTAGGTACATGATCACTGGGGAACACACTTTGAAAAGTAGATGCTACAATGGACCAACAAACCAATACCGGGCGTCCTACCTGTCAGAAGTCTGCAGTCACCTGCCAGGGCCTGCGTTTGTGTTTGGTCTCCAGTTCTCTGGGGCTCATAACGTTTAGGGTGGGGAACACTCATAAGCCGCCTGTTTGGTTGACACTCGGGCCCTTTCTTCTCCCAAAGGTTTGTTCTCATAAAATTCCTTTATGGCCTCACCTGTGGGCAACATTCTCCTGTCCTTGTCTCCAGTACCTCCTGCTTTGGGGCGCTGAGACTTGTTCTGGGGTTTATAGCCCAAGTCATTAACTGCAGCTGTGGTTCTTCACCTTGCCCGTGCAGTATGTGTATACAGTGGATACTTGTCTTGGCTGTACTTCATGTCAGGGAACAGGCATGAGGATTTAAGCAAGATTTTTTAAAATTCATGTAAAGTCTCAAACACCTGGAGCCATTGGGAAACTGTCAGATAGCTAAGTGACAAGTGCCTAAACCACGGGACAGTTACAAGATGAAGGGAAGAGCTCACAGGAAAACATGAAATATACCACTTTTCTGCCTTTTTTCATAATAGTCCCAACTACGTCTATATGAGATGTGGTTTGTCAAGGTGGGAAAGGAGCTGAGCTAAGAGAAGATTGGGAGCATGCTAAAATGTGGGTGGACATATTCATATGTGAACCTTCGCGAACGTTTATTCCTATGAGCTGCTACTGCTTCACCATGAAGCTGGCTATGAAGCCAGTGAAATTTCCCAAGATTTTGTGAATCCAATGTTCTTTTTCTTTTCTTAGTTATCGAAGATGCTAATGAGGTGATGGCTGCTAAGAAGGTTTCCTGGGAGCAGTAGCTATCTAGGTTGCAACGGCTGGCCTTGTGGGGGCTTCGTGTATGTCAGGGTCTGTGCTGGCCGTTATGTCCTGTCACTCTCAGATCTCTAAGCCAAGCATGGTTCTCCCCACATTGTAGATGGAGAGGCAAATTCTCAGTGAGATTAAGTAACTGGCTCAAGGGCATATAACTGGTGAGGGCCAGACTGGGGTCTTAACTTCCAAGTTCTAGTGACCAGAACTGAGAAGTGTGATTGGCCCTGTTATGTTTGTTCATTCAGTCAGAATGTATCTCAATTACACCCAGCATATGGTTGCAGAATGTAAGAAGAGGTGGCTGCCAAGCATTGTGGGAACTCACTGCTCTTCTGTGCGATGAGTTCAGAGTGAGCAGGACCAGAAAGGCGGCTGTGTCTGTGTTCCATGCCTTATGCTCCCGGTGAATGCCAGGAACTTTCTGGAGTTGAAGCTAAGTTTCCATCAATAGTCACAGGACAGTCTGGTTCTAACAGAGGTGCCAGGAATGCACTGCCCCGGAGAGCACAGGGTTTCACTAAGAGAGTACCTTCTCGGGTATTTCTAGGAAGGATAACTTGTCAACATTTGTGCAGATAGTGCATTGAGGAGCCTGGCCCATGACCACTGAGGAACATCGTCTGCGACTGAAACAAGGAGAAGGTCAGCAGTACCTGCTAACTAAGACTGTGATTTAGCCCTGTGCCTGGTCTTGGAGAAAAGAGGCTGTCAGCAGGTAGATCTTTCTGGGAAAAAGGTACCCTTCCTTGTGCTCTCTATAAACACAGGGGGATGTGGCTGGTGGGCCTTGTTGAGGGTTGAGATCTCCAAAAACAACTACTGAGATGGAATTTGAGGTGCATATTTATTAGAGAGCAACACCTGTGAAGGGAAGAGGAAAAGAGCAGATGGGACAGAGGAGGAAACTGAACTGTGCTGCAGGCCCCTGCAAAGCTGCAGGCAGCCAGCGTGCAGCAAGTGCCCATCAGAGTGTGCCCTGCAGACGGGAATGGCTCGGCCTTTGGACCCTGCTTCACCCAGTCGCTGGATGAGGCTTCCCCAGAAAGGCAGCAACCTTGGGTGACCCAAGGTCACCCTAAAGACCAAGGACCCTGAAAGAGCTGACCACTGGCCACACTCCCAGCAGCTAGGCAACACACCCTTCCTTTATGGGGGATGTGAGCAGTGCAACTCCACGTCTAGCACGGCTCTCTGCCCAGGTTCTTCCAAGCTCCCAGGAGCATTATTCCTTTTGCCAACAAGCTTTTCTAAATACTGTTGTAGCAGGTGGTACTGATGCCCGTTCCATATACCGTCAGCCCACTCCGCAGTTCATCTGTAGCTGTAGTTGACAGTTTCTGTGCAGGCTAACAGCTTCTACTTTTTGCCATTAGGATCAGCTAACTTTCAATTACAATCTCCTTAATACACACACACACACACACACACACACACACACCATTTAAAAGAAAACAAAAGTGTTGCCTTTTCAGATCTCAGATTCTAAGGAGTCTTAGAACCAGAAATTGACAAACAGTGCCTGGAATTCAAGGGATGAACTGGCCTTAGGCATTATTGAAAGGAATTCTGGCTCATTAGGAAGAATAATTTGTACTTGCATTTCCCATGAACAAAGTCCCATGTCCCTGTAACTATAACACGACCAGATGATGGTAGGCAGCTGCCGGTATTGCCCCAGCCAGATCAGCCCTCAATGTTAGCTTTGGCTTGTTGGGATTTCTAATCTGAGTGGCAAGATAAGCGTGAAATACATCATTGGGCAAACAGGATTCAGTGAAAGGAGGAGGAAATTCTTTATATGCATTGAATGTTTATATTTTAGATCTAAATTATGTCATGTACATACTAGTTATTTCCTTAATCATTGGCTCATTGTAGTTGAAGTTCACATTATAATGGAATGTGTTTTCCGTGCAAAGACAGGTCTTCTGACTTCCTGGTATTGGGCCCGCTGTCCTGGAACATGTGCAGGCCAAGCAGTCATCTGCACCTAGCTCTGACCCTCCTAATGCCACCCTTGAGCTGCTAGGCCAGGCTATTCAACTGCAAATTAGGCAAAGCTAAGTGACATATGTGATTAATTTCTTACATTAGTTTCATATATTCATATATTAATTTCCAAAGGGATTTTAAACATAGACGATAGAATAAAGCTAATCAAATAGAAATGGCAAATCAAGATAAGGAAAGAAGACAGAAGAATTCACGGGAGTGAAAGCACCACTGTAACTGCACCAGAATTTAGGCAGGAGGTTCCTGGTTTCCAGGGCAGTAAAAAGCAAAGCAGATTACATAGTTCCCATCAGAAAGAAAGAAGCGTCCCAGATTCTTAAAAGAGCACACAATTAAAACTGATCCTCCCCGCAAGGGCCAGGCTGTAGCTTTGCAGTCCCTTACTTTGGAAATCACACAGGCAGTGGGTAGGGCTGATGAGTCTGGTGTCTCCTTCTGTACCCTGTGTCCACCAGAAGTGGCTGGTCCAGCCCTGCAAGCCGAGCTAACACCTAGACACCTGAAGAGTGGGTACTTCAGGTGACTGAGGCTCTCGTCACAGAAGCGGGTTAAGGTCACCGAAACCCCTCCTGAATTCTAGGAAGCTATTTCCAATCCCTTATCTCTGCCATGGGGCCAAAGTAGTAATGCTTCCCCTGCTATGGGATGAATGATGAATGGATGAATAAATATCTCCAAATAGCATGCTCTCCATGTAAACCTATCTTGCTGAAATAGCTAAAAGATTTAAAAACACACACACAAACTTTTAAAATGCTTAATTATGGTAAAGTATACATAACATAAAATTTACCATTTTAACCATTTTCAAGTGTACCGTTCAGTGGCATTAAGTGTGTTCACATTGTTATCCACCCTCCATCCCCTGAACTTTTTCATCCTCCCAAACTGAAACTTTGTATCCAGTAAACAATAACTCCATTTCTCCACCATTCTACTTCCTGTCTCTATGAATTTGACCATTTAAGTACCTCGTATAACTGGAATTATGCAGTATTTATCCTTTTGTGCCTGCCTTATTTAACTAAGGATAATGTCTTCAAGGTTCATCCATGTTGCAGCATGAGTTGGAATGTCCTCCTTTGTCCGGCTGAATAATATTCCATTGCACGAATATACCACATTTTGTTTGTCCATTCATCTGCTGATGGACATTTGAGTTGTTCCCACCTTTTGGCTATTGTGAATAATGTTGCTATGAACGCTGTTATACAAATATCTGTTTGAGTCCTGCTATCAATTATTTTGAATATACAAGGGCTGTGCAGAAAGTATCCAGCTTTGTAACTGTTCTCATTATATTAACAATGTCTGGGTACTTTCTGGAAAGATCTCATATAGCTAGAAGTGAAATTGCTGGATCATATGGTAATCCTATGTTTAATTTTTTTGAGGAACCACCATGCTGTCTTCCACATTGGTTGCACCATTTTACACTCCCACCAACAGTGCACATGACTTCTAATTTCCCCACATCCTCATCAACACTTGTTGATTTCTCTTTAGTTTAGGTTTTTCTTTTTTTGTAATAGCTATTCTAATGGGTGTGAAGTGGTATCTCATTGTGGTTGTGATTTGTATTTCCATAACGATTAGTGATTGTTGAACATTTTCTCATGTGCTTACTGTCCATCTCTATATCTTCTTTGGAGAAATACCTATTTAAGTCTTCTGCTCATTTATTAATTGGGTTGTTTCTTTGAGTTGTTATATTCTGGAAATTAACTCCTTATCAGATATATGATTTGCAAATACTCTTTCTTATTCTGTGGGATGCCTTTTCACTCTGTTGATAGTGTCCTTTGAGGTGCAAATGTTTTTAATTTTTAAGGAAGTCCAACTTAACTACATTTCTCTTTTATTGTCTGTGCTTTTGTGGGTGTCATATCCAAGAAATCATTGCCAAATCCAATGTCATGACCCTTTGCCCTTTTGTTTTCTTCCAAGAGTTTTATAGTTTTGGGTCTTACATCTATGTATTTGATTCATTTTCAGTTAATTTTTTTTTAATATATGAAAAGACATTTTATTATTACTATTTTACTGTATAACATATTAGTGAATACACCAGATTACATTTCCTCAAATGGCAAATGAGGGGCATTTCTATCTGATTCCCTGGAGAACCTCAATATTATCTGTCCTTTGGAGGATTCAGTTTCTTACGAAGAATGTGATACTGTCCACGAGGATACCAACGGTGCTTAGTAGTAAAGAACATTTTGCTAAGTTGTTCTATCATGGGTCCTTGCTCAAGGCTTTCACTTTTTTCTGCTAATCTGGTTTTTAGCATGTGATCATGTGTTTCTTCATTATTATGCACAGGATCTGGTCGAGGGATAGGTTTTGTGTGTTCATATGGAATGTCCACCGAAGGGTGATAGCATACTATCATCCTGCCTTCAGATGCCAAAGCAAGCTCAACTTTGCAATTATAGTCATCTGGTAGAGAAGAATATGTAGATTTGTGACAAACACAAGATAAAGCTCCATTTTGGATTGGAAATAAATGTTTCAAGTTAGGTCTCTTTGATATCACCCACTTTACTGCTACTGCAGCCATGGTGTTCAAGATGCTTATCAGGTAGTATGAAAAAAGATGGTTTGAAGAAGAACTGCTTTTAAAATCTGCTTCTAGGCACACCAATTTTCATCCCTTGACAGCTCCTCACCGTGAGCCCGCCATCTTGTTTCAATCAATTTTTTTTATAATTAACTGAAATTATATGATGTAAAATGAAGGTCCAATTTCATTTTTTTTTTTTGAGACAGAGTCTCGCTTTGTTGCCCAGGCTAGAGTGAGTGCCGTGGCGTCAGCCTAGCTCACAGCAACCTCAAACTCCTGGGCTCAAGCAATCCTGCTGCCTCAGCCTCCCAAGTAGCTGGGACTACAGGCATTCGCCACCATGCCCGGCTAATTTTTTGTATATATTAGTTGGCCAATTAATTTCTTTCTATTTATAGTAGAGACGGGGTCTCGCTCTTGCTCAGGCTGGTTTCGAACTCCTGACCTTGAGCAATCCGCCCGCCTCGGCCTCCCAGAGAGCTAGGATTACAGGCGTGAGCCACCGCGTCCGGCCCCAATTTCATTTTCTATGTGAATATTCAGTTTTCCTAATACCATTTGTTGAAAAGACTATTCTTTCCCCATTGAATGATTCTGAAGCCCTTGTCATTTGACCATATATATGAGGGTTCATTTCTGGGCTTTCTATTCTATTCCATTGGTCTATATGGCTTGTCTTTATGCCAGCACCACACTAATTTGATTGCTGTAGCTTTGTAATAAGTTTGAAATCAGAAAATGTGAGTCCTCCAACATTATTCTTTTTTTTCAAGATTGTTTTGGGTATTTTCAGTCACTTGAGATTCCATATGAATTTTAGGATAGGTTTTTATATTTATGCAAAAAAAGGTCATTGGAATTTTTGGTAGGGATAAAAGGACATTGGAATTTTGGTAGGGATGGCATTGAATCTATAGAAAGTTCTGGAAAGTCTTCCAATCCATGAACATGGATATCTTTTCATTTCTTTGTGTCTTCTTTAATTTCTTTCATATAAAACCTTTCCTGTTTTATATGTTTTAGTGTGAAAGTCATTCACCACCTTGGTTAATTCCTTAGTGTTTCATTCTTTTTGATGCTATTTTAAATGGAATTGTTTTCTTAATTTCCTTTTCAGACTATTCCATCGTTAGTCTACAGAAACTTTATTAATTTTTGTGTGTTGATTTGGCATCCTGCAACTCTGCTGAATTTATTTATTATCTCTGACAGTTTTCCTGTGGAATTTTTAGGGTTTTCTACATACAAGATCACCAGTTAACAGAGGAACAGAGATAATTTTACTTCTTCCTTTCCAATTTGGATGCCATTTGTTTTTTATTCTTGCCTAATTGCTCTGGCTAAAACTTCTAATATCATGTTAAATTAGAAGTGGTAAAAGTAGACATCCTTGTCTTATTCCTGATCTTAGAAGGATAGCTTTCAATCTTTCTCCATTGAGAATAATGTTCTCTATGGGTTTTTCCTATATGACCTTTATTATGCTGAGGATTCACACATTTCTTTTTCTTAAAAAAACAAACTTTTTTTGAGACAGTGCCTCACTCATGCTAAAGTGCAGTGGTGCCATGATAGTTCACTGCAGCCTTGAACTCCTGACCTTAACTGATCCTCCTGCCTCAGCCTCATGAGTAGCTAGGACTACAGGTGTGCATCACTGCAACAAGCTCTCACACACACTTTTTGAGTGCTTTCTATGTGCGAAGCATTTCTAAATACTCTGCATGTATTATCTCATTAATTTACATAACCCTGTGAAACAGGCATTATTATCCCTCTTTTTTCAGATGAGAAAACTGAGGCACAGATATGTATATTCTCCCTACAGTGAAAGTTTTGTAAAAAGTTTTTATTTTTACACATAGCATGTCGGTTTTACTAAAATAATGATTTACTAAGTTACATTAAGCATTAATCTGAATCATTATGAATCACGCCATATTGTGCATTCAGATCACTCAATCTCTCATTAGATGGTAGGCTACTGCGGCACAGTGCTCACGTCCACATGCCCCACCCCATGTTTCCTAAGCCTCCCAAATAAAGCAACTGCACCAAAATCTTTGTCTCAAGGTCAGTTCCTAGGGGAACCAAAACTAGGACATTTCATTCCATTTCTATAAAGCACAAAAATAGATGGAATTAATCTATGCTAGTAGAAGTCTGGGTGACAGTTACCCTTGGGTGAGAGGGAGGTAGAGACTGGACTGGGACGGAAGGGGGCTTCTGGAGTCCTGGTAAGTTTCTTTTTCCTTTCTTTTTTTCTTTCTTTTTGTAAAAATTTTTTTCTTTTTTCTTTTTCTTTCTATTATTATTTTTTATTTTTTTGAGACAGAGTCTCACTTTGTTGTCCAGGCTAGAGTGAGTACCGTGGCATCAGCCTAGCTCACAGCAACCTCAAACTCCTGGGCTCAAGCAATCCTCCTGCCTCAGGAGGATTAGCTGGGACTACAGGCATGCGCCACCATGCCCAGCTAATTTTTTCTATATATATTAGTTGGCCAATTAATTTCTTTCTACTTATAGTAGAGACGGGGGTCTCGCTCTTGCTCAGGCTGGTTTCGAACTCCTTACCTCGAGCAATCCGCCTGCCTCGGCCTCCCAGAGTGCTAGGATTACAGGCGTGAGCCACTAATTTTTTTTTTTCTTTTGAAGGAGTTGGGGGTTGTGAGGAGGGGTGTTCAGTTGCCTTGGTTTTCTTTGTCCAGACTGAGACTCACTCTGTCACACTTGGTAGAATGTAGTGGTGTCATTGTAGTTCACAGCAACCTCCAACTCCTGGGCTCTAAGCTATCCTTCTGCCTCAGCCTCCAGGTAGCTGGAACTACGGTGTGCGCCACAACACCTGGCTGTTTGCCCCCCCTTTCTTTTTGGTAGAGATGAGATCTCACTCTTGCTCAGGCTAGACTCGAACTCCTGAGTTCAAGCGATCGCCCTGCGTTGGCCTCCCACAATGCTAGGATTATAAGCATGAGCCACCATGACCTGGCACTTTCTTTTTTCTTTTTGGAAACAATGTCTCACTCTGTTGCCTGGGCTGGAGTGCTGTGGTGTCATCATATCTCACTGTAACCTCAAATTCCCAGACTCAAGTGATTTTCCTGCCTCAGCCTCCTGAGTAGCTAGGACTACAGGCACGGCCACTATGCTCACAGCTATTTTTTTTTTTTTAATTTTTTGTCACGATGAGGTCTTGCTATGTTGTTCAAGCTAGTCATGAACTCCTGGCTTCAAATGATCCTCTTGCCTCAGCCTCCCAAGGTGCTAGGATTACAGGTGTGAGCCACTGAGACCAACCAGGGTTCTGTTTCTCGATCTGAGTACTGGTTATGTGGCTATTTTCCACATGTGAAAATTCCTTGAGATGTACAGTTACAATATGTGCACATTTCTGTTGGAATATTATTGTTCAATAAAATGTTTTGTTTTGTTTTGACTTGTTTGTAGACCCAAGGAATTGTTTTGTTTTTTTTAAGAGATGAGTTCTCACTATGTTGCCCAGGGTGTCCTTGAACTCCTGGGCTCACGTGATCCTCCTACCTCAGCCTTACCAGTAGCTGGGACTACAGGTGCATGCTACTAGGATTGACTAAAATGTTTTTTAAAAAGACTTTTGTTAGTTTTGGGCAGAGTAGAGGAGGGGTTTTTGTTTTGTTTTGTTTTATTTTTTATAGTGAAGGGACAGTAAAAGTTCTTACTCATTGGCTTTTGCAATAAGGGATAATACATTTGTATTAAGTAAAACAACAAATCATTTTTTATAATTGATTTTTCTAGTCCACATATGGCCAGAATATGAGAAGAGACGAAGTCGAAAGGGATGAAAAGTTGGGCCTAGGTAGCAAAGGAGAGGACAAGAAAGACAGTGTAGTATATACAGAACAAGAAAGAGCTAAAAGGAAGCAAGTGACAACAAAAAAGGTTAATACAGAAACACATATGTTTTTTAAAAATCTTCATACTGTCAGAATGGGATATAAAGATTCTTCTCTAGAGCTTAGTAACACAGGCATTCATGAAATGACCTTTTTTTCCCTATATTCAACAAAGAAAAATTCCTAAAACCCTGTCTTACATTCAATAAAGAAAATTTCTTTTATGAAAGCAGCAAGGTTGATCCCAGTTTACAAGGGGAAGTGCATCTCTTTTTACAGTGTCATGTTTCCACCTTGTGGCCTTTTAGGATATCATGACAAAGGACTCAAGATTTACAGCCAAGGCAGAGAGGATATTTCCTGCTGGCATCTGTTGTGTTGTTTAAGGGTTAAACCCAGGCCCCAGATGGGAGGGTCTGTATTCCTGTGTAAGATTGTAAGGAGAGACGTGGAGGAGGATATCTGAACAGACTCTGTGAATTTCCTTTTAGGCTGGACTGAGCAACAACATTCACATCAAAAACAAGCATATTATCTTGAGATTTATAATCCTTTGTCAGCTACATCTATTAGGTCTTCCCTATAGATAAAATGCTCCTTTTTTAAAAAAAACACAAACTAACACCCCAAATAAATTTAACAGAGAAACTCCAGAATGACCTGTTATTAAATTGAATTGTTTACTGCCCTGACACTAAAACATTTATCGTATAAATTATAAAACAGGCTTAAATGGCATATGTACACATACATGCAAGCGCCTACTCTGAGCTCATGTCTGATATTCTCTCCTCTCCTAAGTAAAGAACAAAAAGCTTTGCCAAGATTTTTTTTTAAGTGTCATTTAGGGATTTAAAATGATGAAAGAAAAATATCTGAAAGCCCCTCCCCTTCATGCTGTGTGTGCCCTTATAAATGATATTAATAGAACAGATATAGGAATTAAATTACTGACTGTATAGTCGGGCTTGAATCATGAAGGGGAGTGTTCGGGAGCACAGAAGTAAACAGTGAGCTCCCTAAAAGGCAGAAGTTGATAGGAAGCCGTGGGAGAAGCCAAGGCCCCGGATGACCTAAGTCTGTACCCTCATGGGAATGCAGCTCAATCCCAAAATTCAGGTGGGAGAATTCCAAACCAGGAAATTAATGATTAGTGATTTAATGAATTAATTACTAATGATTTAAAAGTTAATAAATTTCTACACCAGAAATGTGCCTATCAGTGAAGAGGTGCCAGATGTCTGAGGAAGCCAACTGCCGTGAAAGAAATAACAAACTGAACAAATGGAAGATCACAGGTATGAGCCACTGTGCTTGGCCACATGTTAGTTTTCTATGGCTGCTGTAACACAGCCATCAATTCAGTGATAAAACAACACAAATATACATTAAAACAAGTACATTTAATATCTTCAGCAACATAAAGCAAAATAAAACCAGGTATGAAAAATAATCCATTAGAGATTTTAAAAATTAAAGCCCAAATTGTTGAAGGAAAAAACTCAAAGGCTGGGCTGAATAACAGCATGCACACACTGAAGTGTGAATTAGCGAGGCATTAAGTTAAGGGAATCCTGCAGAATAAAGCACAAAGGAAAAAAAAGATGCAAAAGTTAAGGCCTGGTGCGGTGGCTCACGCCTGTAATCTTAGCACTCTGGGAGGCCGAGGCAGGCAGATTGCTCGAGTTCAGGAGTTCGAAACCAGCCTGAGCAAGAACGAGACCCCCGTCTCTACTATAAATAGAAAGAAATTAATTGGCCAACTAATACATATAGAAAAAATTAGCCGGGCATGGTGGCGCATGCCTGTAGTCCCAGCTACTCGGGAGGCTGAGGCAGCAGGATCACTTGAGCCCAGGAGTTTGAGGTTGCTGTGAGCTAGGCTGACGCCATGGCACTCACTCAAGCCTGGGCAACAAAGTGAGACTCTGTCTCAAAAAAAAAAAAAAAAAAGTTAAGAAATATAAAGGATGGATGAAGATATCCAATTTCTCCTCTAGTAGGAATTCCCCAGGCAGAGAGCAGAGAGAATCAGAAAAAGTAATATTTAACCATTAGCTAAAAATTCCCCAGAAGTGAAGAAGAAAGGAACAAAATTTCAAAACATTACAATAAAGAGAAAAACGTTAAAAGCTATCGAAGCAGAAAATAGTTTAAATTCAAAGAAATAACGATCAGAGTTTCATTGTAAATCTCATTAGCAACACTGGTACAAGAAAACAGCGAGGCAATGTCTTTGATGAGGTGTTGAAAAATACTTGCCATTTTAGAGTTCTATACCCAGCTACAGAATCATTTCAGAGCCTGGTGAAACAAAGACACTTTTGAACATTCAAGATTTAAGAAAGTTTACCACCAACAGATTATCTGGGAAAGAACTACTTAAGATGTACTCACGCATGGAAAACAATGAATCTGGTGGAGCCAGCAGTGTGAAAACAGCAATACTTACCCAAGTAATCGGCCAATCCTATTGCTTATGACTAAATAGGTATTGATTGACAAAAATGTTAAAAATAACAATTTGGAGGCCGGGCGCGGTGGCTCACGCCTGTAATCCTAGCTCTTGGGAGGCCGAGGCGGGCGGATTGCTCAAGGTTAGGAGTTCAAAACCAGCCTGAGCAAGAGCGAGACCCCGTCTCTACTATAAATAGAAAGAAATTAATTGGCCAACTGATATATATAGAAAAAAATTAGCCGGGCATGGTGGCGCATGCCTGTAGTCCCAGCTACTCGGGAGGCTGAGGCAGAAGGATCGCTTGAGCCCAGGAGTTTGAGGTTGCTGTGAGCTAGGCTGACGCCACGGCACTCACTCTAGCCTGGACAACAAAGCGAGACTCTGTCTCAAAAAAAAAAAATAAAAATAACAATTTGGGACTAAAATTCTGTTTGATATCAACAGGGGACTTGGGAGAAGGAAAACAGCAGAGAGTAGTGAGCATTTCTTATTTGGGAAGAGTCTATGCATACGGATTAACTTTAGATTTTGTTAGGCAAATATAACTTTATGTATGGATGTAAAAATCTAAGAGTAACTATTAGAAAAATAGTGAAGTGCATAACTTTCAAATCAAAAGAGAAAAAAAGATGGAACAAAGAAAATTCAATTAACTCAACAGGAAACAAGAATGAGAACAAAAAGAGAAACAGAGAGCAAAGTAAATAGAAAACACAAAGTAAGATAATAAAGTCCAAACAAAGGAGTCTTCATAACAAATGGGCAAGAAGAAAAAATTAAATGAATAGAAAATAGGCAATTCATAGGAAAACATCATTCAAGGAAAATTAAAATTGCTAATAAACATAAGAAAAATGCTCAATCTCAACAATTATCAAAGAAATACAAATAAAATAGTATTGAGATGCTATTTTTACTGATCAGATTAGCAAGTATTTTTTAATTTTGATAATATCAAGTGTTAGCAAGAAGTTGGGTTAACAGGTAACCTCATGTCCCACCCATGGGAACGTATATTGGTGCAGTCAATTTGTAGGGCAATTTGACATAGCTACTAAAACCAAAACATTCGCATACGTGTACAAAGAAGTATAGTCAAGATTATCCCAGCAGTATTGCTTGTAGTAGAGAGATATTGACAATAATGTAAACATCCATCAATGGGCAAATGACTAAATGAATCACAGTATGTTCCTACCTCAGAACACTCTGCAAAAGTTAAAAGGAGTAATTTAGATTCATTTTTGGTAATAAGAATAGACATATTATAAATATTTAAAGATTTATAGGATTAAAGGTACAGAATTATTTTATATGTGTAAAACCACATAAAACAATAGTGTGTGTATATATATTATATATATATTTAGATACACATACGTACATAAACACCTAGAAAAAGCTCTGAAAGGTTAAACCTCAAACTCATAATTGAGATTGCCTCTGAGGAAGTGAGATGAGGTGAGGAATGGATGAGTGGTGTCTGTTGGCCTGGGGGTAGAATTTGGGGGTGGGATGCAGGGATTTAGTCTTATTTGTAAAGTCTGATTTTATTTTCAAGGAAATTATTTATGTATTATTTGTTGAATGAATCTGATTAAGGATCAGATTATTTTTCTCTGCATACGCTGGCCTTTGCACAGATGACAGATTTGCTAATCTAGTCTAGACTGGCCAGGTATCCAGGAAATAGGTGGTGTAGACACGATTGCTCACCAAGAGTCTATGATCTCTCCCTCCCTTCCATCCCATAGTACTCACCAGATGCCAGCATCTTAAAGAATGAAAGGGGTCTGCCATATCTGGCTGTGGATTAATGCTAGTGGCACCCATTCTTGCAGGTTCCTAGCACCCTGCTAAGCAAAGCTATGTGTGTCTGCTGGGAAGTCTTCCTTTTAAGTAACTGGAAAAATGATACTCTGGGTTAGGTTTCAGGGTTGGGTTTTAGCCTCCAGTCTGTTACAGCTCTTCTGTGACCTCCCTTGAGCTATCCACTTTCTGAGCTTTTATGTGTAAGATCAAGAAAAGGGGAATGTGGCTAGAAAGATTCCATAGGAAGTAAATTAAAAACAAAAGGGAAAGGAGAGGGGAATGAATTTCCTCTTCTCTAGTTTGGCAATGAAAAGTTGGAGACACAACTAGAACAATTCTTTATGTCAGTCCCTTCCTAATTAGTCACAGATGTATGCATTTTGCTACTGGTTTCATTTCCTTTGGATATATACCCAGCAGTGGGATTGATGGATCAAATGGTAGTGGGGTTTTTTGTTTGATTGTTTGTTTTGTCTTGTTTTGACACAGAGCCTTGCTCTGTTGTCCCAGGTAGAGTGCAGTGGCACCATCATAGCTCACTGCAACCTCAAACTCCTGGGCTCAAGGGGTCCTCCCGCATCAGCCTCCTGTGTAGCTGGGCCTACAGGCATGTACTACAATGCTAGCTAATTTTTCTATTTTTAGGAGAGACAGGGCCTCATTCTTGGTCAGGCTGGTCTCAAACTCCTCAGCTCAAGTGATCCTCTCACCTCATCCTCCCAGAGTGCTAGGATTATAGGTGTGAGCCACTGCACCCGGCCTCTATTTTTAATTTTTTGAGGAACTTTCATACTGCTTTCCATAATGGCTGTACTAAGTTACAGTCCCACCAATAGTGTGTAAAGATTCCCTATTTTCCACATTATTGCCAACACTTACCATATTTTGTCTTCTTGATATTAGCCATTGTAACTGAAGTGAGGGGATATCTCATTGTGGTTTTGATTTGCATTTGCTTGATGATTAGTGATGTTGAGCATTTCTTTCATGTATTGTTGGTTATTTACATGTCTTCTTTTGAGAAATGGCTATCCAAGTCTTTTGCCCATTTTTAATTGGATTACATATTTTTTGCTATGGAGTTGAATTTCTTATATATTCTGAATATTAACCCTTGTCAGATGTATAGTTTGCAAATATTTTCTCTTGTTTTGTAGGTTGCCTCTTTACTCTGTTGATTATTTCCTTTATGCCTGTGCAGAAGCTTTCTGGTTTGTTGCAATTCCATTTGTCATTTTTTGTTTTTTGATGCCTGTGTTTTTGAGGTTTTATCCAAAAAATTCTTGCCCCAAACAATATCATGAAGTGTTTTCCCTATGTTTTCTTCCAGTAGTTTCATATTTTCAGGAGAAACTTACACTTAAGTTTTTAATTTAAGTTGATTTTTGCATATGGTGAGAGATAGGGGTTTGGTTTCATTCTTCTGCATTAGGATATCCAATTTTCCCAGCACCATTTATCGAAGAGACTGTCATTTCCCCAATGTATGTTCTTGGCAACTTTGTCAAAAATCAGTTTGCTGTTGTTTTAGTTCATTTTCTGTTGCTATAACTGAATACCTGGGATAGGTATATCTATAAAGAATGGGATAGGGTAATTTATAAAGAAATTTATTTCTTATAGTAACAGAATTGATTAACACTCTTCAAAAGAATTAAGGTCATGAATGAAAAAGAAAGATAAAGGAATTGTCCCAGATTAAAGTAGACTAAGGAGAAGTGACAAATGCACTGTTTGGTCCATGAAAGAGCGTGTGATAAGTGGTAAAACTTTAATGAGGACTACAGATTAGATAATAATAATGTATCATTGTTAATTTTCTGGCTTCAATTGTACTGTGTTTATGCAAGATATAATTGTTTGAGGAAATCAGGTAAAGGAAATATGGGAATTCTTTGCACTATTTTTGCAACTTTTTTGTAAAACATAAAGGAGGAGAAATTTTTAAATTATATACAATAAATATTTATTTGGTAAGTGTTTAAATATTGTATACTTATAATAAATCTTTTTGCCAAATGTTGAAGTTGCAAACTTGCTACTGGATGGAGTGAAGCGGATGTGTAAAACAATCTTGATGTGAGAGAATTGTGGGAGCATTTCCTATAGTAGTTTAGTGTTGATTAAATTGTCACTACAGGAATCAGACTCTTAGGAGGGTTTAGGAGACCAGAAATCCCTGTCAGTTAAAAGAAAGAAAGAAAAAAAAAAAGAAAGAAAAAGAAAAAGGAGGGTTGCAGTGTCTCCTACTAGGACCTGCCAAATACTTCTAGGCAATGTCATTGGCATCATTTTAGGTGGCAGGCAAGATGCCTGCCTTCAGATGTATTTGAGTGAGTAGCTGAGAAGAGAGAAGGTTGGATACTTAGAATGAAAACAAAGGATTCTTGGTTAAACTGAAGATTTCACTGGAGAATCAGAAACCTTAACAGTCTCTTAGATGTTGAGCCACGTCTTTTTCCCTGAAAAGTACACACCTTTTGTTGCAAAATCTCATTGGAGATTGTATTACTGAGGAATAAACTGAGATTTAAATATGTGGAAGTGCTATTTAATGTCATTAAGTACCCAAAATCAGAAGACTTGCAGCAGGTTTAAAATTTCAACTCGTTATAACTATTTAAAAGATTGTGAACTCATCAAAATGTACATGAATTAAGTTGTTTTTTTTTTTTTTTTTTTTTTTTTAGGCAGAGTCTTGCTTTGTTGCCCAGGCTAGAGTGAGTGCCATGGCGTCAGCCTAGCTCACAGCAACCTCAAACTCCTGGGCGCAAGCAATCCTGCTGCCTCAGCCTCCCGTGAAGCTGGGACTACAGGCATGTGCCACCATGCCCGGCTAATTTTTTCTACATATATTATTTGGCCAATTAATTTCTTTCTATTTATAGTAGAGACGGGGTCTTGCTCTTACTCAGGCTGGTTTCGAACTCCTGACCTCAAGCAATCCGCCCGCCTCGGCCTCTCAGAGTGCTAGGATTACAGGCGTGAGCCACCGCACCAGGCCAAAATTAAGATTTAATATATATGATGGGTAGGCTTATGTGAATTCTCAGGTATGGTTATGCCAGTGCAAGCACTCTCTAACATGAACAAATTCAATAAATAAGTATGACTTTAAAACATTTGAAAAAGTCTGTGGGAGAAGTGCTAGTACAGAGAGCAAGACTGAACACATAGGAAGAGGAACTCAAGATGGAGTACCATCCCAGGGGAGGCAGGAAGTGCTTGATCAAGCACATGGTAGTCACTGGCCTTGGGCAAGAGTGGGGACTGCTTTTCCAGAGACTGGAAGAAGGGGGTTAAAGGAGCGTGTAAGCTGTTGTTTTGTTTGCCTACCATCTCTTTTCCCTGATTTTAGATCTAATTTTTTTGGGAGGGGAACCCACTTCTCTTTCTTTTATGTGGTACTTGTGCCACCAGAGGAGTGGAAATATGACCTAAGGGGAGCCGATCAGATTATCTTTCTTTCAGGAATTTAAAACTACAGAGGAGAAACACAAAAAGGGAAATGATTAGAGCTGAGTCATTCTGAGGGCATTGGCTCAAAGGAGACTGTCCTAAGGTTTCTGTCCTTCACAAGACCTGTCCACTTAGCTTTTTTACTTAAGTTCTGTGAGCTCTGTAATATCTTTCCCCAAAATTCTATTTTGTTTGAGTTTGCCAGTCAAATTGTGTTTCGTGCAAATAAAGAACTGTATAGGATACAGAAAGTGTAGGCATAGAAACATTTTAACTATGAGGTGGGGGTGGGGTCTGTTCTCTCCAGTAGAGGCAAGTGGGTGGATAGTGTGAACAATGTGTTGAAATTATGGAAGGAAGCTGATGCAGGATAAGTATAAATATCAAGGATAAAAAAAGGTTTACTAATCAGTACTGAAGGTCCAGCGAAGTTTGCATAACATCAGTATATTGTGATTTCCTTACCCAGTAACCTAGGTACATCAGTATATTGTGATTTCCGTACCCAGTAACCCAGGTACAGGAAAGAAGAAAGGGCCTATGTTGGACTGATTCAAAGTAAAGAGCTAGCATAGTCAACAAGTCAAAAACATAAGCTGATGATATTAAAGAGGCTGTCAAGAGAAGTTTAAAGTTAATATCAATGGGCTGTAGGTATAACAGGCAAGGGGACAACTAGGGGGATACAATGGAGAGAAAGAGGGACACTGAGGGACTGAGGCTTAGGTTGACAAGACACAATGGACTAGGAGACCTGAAAGCTTAAGAAGTTGCTCTGTTGCAGCTTATTTAGATTTAGAAGTCATACATCTAGAATAGACTTTGGTAACTGGTTCAACTCAATTTTACCAACCAAGTTCTAAAGTGTTTTTTGTTTTAATGAATGTAGGGAAATGGCTAGGAGTTTGGTGGATGGCAACTTGAAAATGAAGTTCCCTTATGACATTAAGACCCTGGCCTTAGTGTTAACACTTAATGTAATGTTACTTAGTGCAATATATTGGCTCACAGTGTGGGTTCCTGGTTCTGCTTCTGTACTGATTGTCTAACCATGAGTAAATTAGTTACACTTTCTTTTTTTTGAGACAGAGTCTCGCTTTGTTGCCTAGGCTAGAGTGAGTGCCGTGGCGTCAGCCTAGCTCACAGCAACCTCAATCTCCTGGCTCAAGCAATCCTTCTGCCTCAGCCTCCCGAGTAGCTGGGACTACAGGCATGCGCCACCATGCCCAGCTAATTATATATATATATATATTAGTTGGCCAATTAATTTCTTTCTATTTTTATAGTAGAGACGGGGTCTCGCTCTTGTTCAGGCTGGTTTTGAACTCCTGACCTCGAGCAATCCGCCCGCCTCGGCCTCCCAGAGAGCTAGGATTACAGGCATGAGCCACCACGCCCGGCCTAGTTACACTTTCTGTACCTCAGTTTCCTTAACTGTAACTTGGGGATAATAGTCCTTCCCCCATAGGGTCATTGTGAGAATTAAATGAACTAATATGTATTAGATTTTGGTAAATATTGAGCACTTCATAAACGTTAGTTAGCTATTATTATTAAAGGAGGGACTGATATATAAATAAATGATTACAATATAATGTAATACTTAAGGACAAATACTGTACAAACATATAGAAAATAACTGACAAGTCACTTAACTGTACTTGGGATAGTCAAGTAAGTTTTCAATGAGGTGTCAACTGAGGTAAAGGCTGGTGCACGGGGGAAGTGGTTAGACCTAGGTTGAAAGCTCATCTAAACGAGGCACCTTGCTAGCTGTTTTATAATGATCACATTCAGGCCGGGCACGGTGGCTCACGCCTGTAAACCTAGCACTCTGGGAGGCCGAGGCAAGCAGACTGCTCAATGTCAGGAGTTCGAAACCAGCCTGAGCAAGACCGTCTCTACCATAAATAGAAAGAAATTAATCGGCCAACTAACATATATAGAAAAAATCAGCTGGGCATTGTGGCGCATGCCTGTAGTCCCAGCTACTCGGGAGGCTGAGGCAGCAGGATTGCTTGAGCCCAGGAGTTTGAGGTTCCTGTGAGCTAGGCTGATGCCACCGTATTCACTCCAGCCTGAGAAACAAAGCAAGACTCTGTCTCAAAAAAAAAAAAAAAAAAAAAAAATCATCCCTATAAGATACGTATCTTTGTTATACTGAGGAGGAAAGCCAGGAAAAGTTAATTCGCCCTTGGGAACACATGAACGGAAATTGGGATTTTTACTTTAAAAGTAAGCTGGTCTTGGCACAAGAGCGACTCAGTACAGGGAACCTAAAAGAAGCCTGATAGAGAAAACGGGATCACAGTCCTAGTGGGGAGTGAGGAGAGCGAGGTATGGATGATAGTTTTATGCTTGTCCTAGTAAGTCTGGCCTTGACTCTGAGGGCAATCCTGAGAGAGTAAAGGATTTTAGGTAGGCCCTACACAGAGGGTGAGACCGAGCAGGTCACCCAGAGCATGGGATGCCCAGGTAGGTCAGGGATTCTCCATTCACTGAGTGGACGTGAGCCGGCTTCCTCGGGGCAGCGGCCTGCAGCAAAAGAGGCACAGCAGGGGAGGCCTTTGCCTTCCTCCACGTCGCCCGACTTCTAAAGCTCTCAGGCTGGTCGCTCCATCGGCTGCTGTAGGGCACCTCTCTCCAGACGCACCGGGCTGACAGCCTGTCCCGGGACGGTCACGCGCCGCCACTGGCCTCAGGGAGAAGCCGCAGCTCCCTGCCCACCTCTTCAGCGCTCCCGGTGGGCTCCACTGGAGCAGCTTTCTCCGCCCAGCCCAGCGGGCCACTCCCGCCACTCCAACTTCCTGTCCCAGTGCACAGCCGCACCTCCCTCCTCGCCGCGCAGCACGCCGGTCACGTGCGGGCCCGGTCACATGACGACGGGCCACGTGAGGCCTGGACGCTCGGCGGGGGCTGGGCTTCCGGAGCTCGGCAACCCGCGGCTGCTGCGGGCGCGCGGCGGGGATGGTGAGAGCCCAGGGCCGGGGAGAGCTGGGGAGGGCCGGGCGGGCAGGCCAGGGAGGGCCGGGCGCGCCGCCGCTGCCGCCCCCACGCTCAGCCCCTTCTCATCCCTCCCGCTGCAGATGAACCGCACGACCCCCGATCCGGAGCGGGCGCCGGCGTCCGAGCCCGTGTGGAAGCGGCCCTGGTCGGTGGAGGAGATCCGCAGGAGCAGCCAGAACTGGTCGCTGGCGGCCGACGCCGGCGTGAGCGGCGGGCCCCGGGGACGCGAGGGCAGGGCGGGCCGCCCGGAGGACTAGAACCCGAGTCCCCCTGCGCCGGGCTGTCTGTCCGGCTCCCGCTCTCTTGTTAAGAACGAACGTTTCCTCGTTCTCGAAAACTCCACCGGGGCAGTCCCGTCACCAGGGAGAGGGGCGAGCCGGACCTCAACCCACTGAGTGCTCGGCCTGGATCTCTTCATTGTTTGAGTTTCCTAGCCGTGCGCTCACCTCCACCCCGAGGGCCAGACCCGTTTCCGCCTCACTGAGGGATTCCTCGGTGCTGGGACCTGGACTGAGTGGGGTGGGAGAAGAGCCCCCACGTGGATATCCTTGAGTGAGACTCTTCAAAACGGGGCCCCCAAAAAGCTCAGAACTGTAATTCCAAAGTCCTCTATGGATTTTTGGATAAGAGTGGTGGTTGCTTATCTTACCCTTCGTCTGGGATCGCTGTAGAACAACCACCAAACAGGACTTTAGAATCCAGAAACAGCAAGTGTCCGTTGACTCGTTGCCACTCTTTCGATGAGCTTTCTTAGTGTTTTTCAATAACACCTGGTTTGGGTACTGTTATAAGCAGCATCCCTTTTATTGTACGTTACAACACACGCAAAGGTGAAAGTGTATGGGTGGGTTCTTTATTGTCTTGACACAGAATAGAAGCATATAATATTGATAATACTGTATGTTTATTTTTTAAACAGCTACTACAGTTTCTACAGGAATTCTCACAGCAGACAATCTCTAGGACTCATGAAATCAAGAAACAAGTGGATGGACTAATTCGGGAAACTAAAGCCACAGATTGTCGCTTGCATAATGTCTTCAATGACTTTCTTATGCTGTCTAATACCCAGTTCATTGAGAACGTGAGTTATTTAGTTACATCATATTAGTGAATAATACTTTTTGAGGGAGCAATAGATGTTGTAATTTTAAATGACCTATTATTTAGGTTGCCTCCTAAATTTTGGTAGAAGTAGTGGTTCCTGGTAATGGAAACTTTTTTCTCTAGGATTAATCCCTGTTTTTCATTAATAAAGTTTTAAGTTTTTTACTATGAAGCGTTTGGAAAAATTTCCTCATATTCCAGTCTTTCCATCCCTTTGTAGTTTTGAGAGTATTCAGCAGTCGTGCTGCATTGTGTGGCATTCAGACTAACCTTGTTATTATGGCATGTTCTGTAAGGACAGCCATATACCTGATCTGACCCTCTGGACACCAGCATGTGGCTTTAGTTATTGATTAGGTCCATTATATTCTGATAAATTATACTAACGGGATGTGTGTATCTACTTGAAATGTTCGCCACTAAAGCTTTCTGATGATGGCTGCCCTATGATAGAGAATCAACTGTAAGCAGGTTACCGAACTTGAACGCATGTGTAATTTTGTCTATATATTTACTGAGTTTCTTTTCTTTTTGTTTTTTTGGAGACACTCTTGCTCTGTCGTCCTGCTTAGAGTGCAGTGGCATCATTATAGCTCACTGCAACCTCAAACTCCCGGGTTCAAGTGATCCTCCTGCCTCAGCCTCCTAAGCAGCTGGGACTACAGGTGCACGCCCCCATACCTGGCTAATTTTTCTATTTTTAGTGGAGACAGGGTATCCTCCTTGTTTAGGATGGTCTCGAGCTCCTGGCCTCAAGCAGTCCTCCTGCCTTGGACTCCCGTTTATTTATTTTCTTGTAGATGCTAGGAATACATAGGTAAATTCAATAGAGCCTTACCTTAGTAAACAGTGTAATTCCAGAATAGAAAGAAAATAAGCATGGATGGAGCTGAGTGAGTGAAGGAAGACTATTAAGAAATGAAGATGGAGAGGAAGTTTAAGCTGATCTGTGTTTCTTATAGGATGTCCACTTTCTGAATATCAGCATACATTTGTGAAAAGAAGATTATTAAAGTAGGCCACTTTATGAAGTTGTAAGATGTAAAGTAATGGAAAGATAATAAAAAGCCCAAGATTTAGGATTGTTAATTCTATGCAGGCAACTTGCACATCATGTTTATGCATTTTTTAGTAGAACAGGTTGAAATGCCACTTTTAGATTTTTTTTTGAGATGGGGTCTTGCTCTGTTGCCTCAGGTAGAGTGTAGTGGTGTTACAATCGCTACCTGCAGCCTCAAACTCCTGGGCCTCAAGTGATCCTCCTGCCTCAGCCCCCCAAGTAGCAGGGACTACAGGTGCATACCACCATGCCTGGCTGAATTGTCTATTTTTTGTGGAGATGGGGGTCTTGCTATTGTCCAGGTTGGTCTCAAACTCCTGGGCTCAAGTGATCCTTCTACCTTGGCCTCTCAAAGTGCTAGGATTATAGGTGTGAGCCACCATGCCTGGTGCATGGTTAGCTCTTTTTAGGGAACTATGTGTAAAATCAAGATCTTAATGAAGGTTTTAGGGATCTCTTTACCAGTTACTTCCTTTAATGGAAAAGGAAAACTTGCAATTTTGAAGTAAAACAAGTAAGTTTTCTTACTATCTATACAGAACGTCCATAACAATTCCACTGGAAGAGTCAGTTTAGGAGAATCAAGTGTCTATTTGTCTGGTATACACAGCCCGGTCACTTTTTCATCAAGCTGAATTTGCTGTCTTTTTTTGAGACAGGGTCTCACTCTGTCACCCAGGCTGGAGTGCAGTGATGTGATAATAACTCACTGTAACCCCAAATTCTTGTTAGTATCCTTTTATATGCATGTTTTCTCATTTTGTGCCTTTTCTTGCTACATCAGATACTCGGCTCTTCTTTGCAGTCAATGTTGCTGCACTAGACTGGGTAAGGAATAGATTTGGGAGGTTTCTTTTGTCCTATATGTATTCCTACGACATTGATACTTGATAGATACTTTAATGGGGAGAGGTGGAGGGCATCATAAGCTTCTTTTCCTGAATCACAGTCTTCAGGTCTTTTTTCTCCAGCTCTTCTTTTCTTTTCTTTTCTTTTCTTTTCTTTTCTTTTCTTTTCTTTTCTTTTCTTTTCTTTTCTTTTCTTTTCTTTTCTTTTCTTTTCTTTTCTTTTCTTTTCTTTTCTTTTCTTTTCTTTTCTTTTCTTTTCTTTTCTTTTCTTTTCTTTTCTTTTCTTTTCTTTTCTTTTCTTTTCTTTTCTTTTCTTTTCTTTTCTTTTCTTTTTTGTTTTTTTGGTACACCGTTCCTGGAAGTACTGCAATACCAGGTCGATGGGTGGAGTGGACGGAGCAAGCTCCTATTCCATCTCCCTGCTCCAAAAATCCATTTAATATATTGTCCTCGGATAGAGGACGTATCACATATTAAACTGATAAGAACAGATACTACACTTGATCTTAGCCAAAAGGCCGAGAAGCGATCCAGCTCTTCTTTTCTGGCCAAACATTCCTTTTCTTTTCCTTTTTTTTTTTGAGACAGGGTCTTGCTGTGTTGACCTGGGCTGGAGTGCAGTGGTGTCATCATAGCTCACTGCGACTTTCAACTCCCAGGTTCAAGTGATCTTCCCACCTTAGCCTCCTGAGTAACTGGGACTACAGATGTGTATCACCACACTTGGCTGATTTTTCTACTTTTTGTAGAGACAAGGTCTTGCTATGTTGCTCAGGCTACTCTTAAACTCCATGCCTCAAGCAATCCTTCCATCTCAGCCTTCCAAAGTGCTAGGATTACAGGCATGAGCCACTGCACCCAGCCTCATGATGTTTTTGTGGAATTTTTTGGGTTTTATTTAGACAGAGTCCTGCTTTGTCACCCAAGCTGGAGTTTAGTGGCACAATCATAACTCACTGCAATCTCAAACTCCTAGGCTCAAGTGATCTTCCTGCCTCACCCTCCTTAGTAGGTGGGACTACAGGGTGTGTGCCATCATGCCTGGCTAATTAAAAAAAAAAAATTTTTTTTTGTGGTGATTGGTCTTGCTGTGTTGCCCAGGCTTATGTTGAACTCCTGGTCTCAAGCTATCCTCCCATATCAGCCTCCCAAATTGCTGGGAGTACAAGTGTGAGTCACTGTGCCCAGCTTGTTTTGTTTTGGTAATAGTTCTTTATTTTTGTCCACTTCTGTGGATTCCCGGTTTTCCATTCATCTCTTTGCCTTAGTGTTCAGTCCTTATGCCTCTTCTCCCTCCAGTCTGCAGCCAGAACTCCTCTCTGCACGTGCTGGTGGCCACTGCCAAATCTATTTCCCTGACCTCCTATAATGCCACATTACAGTTCTTTCCATTTGTGGCAGAGCATGGTGATGTTGACATAATGGTTAATATGCCTAATAAAACTCTGAAAAAATGTACTTGCTGGTCTGTATTTGGCAGTGATAGGGCTTTTTGCATGTTTTTTTGAAACTGTGTCGTCAGTACTCGTGTATTACAATTCAGGTTTGAATGATGTGCCATTGGGCTTCATGGTAATTTATCAGAAAGATTATTCAAATTCAAGTAGGTTTCTGGGTTTTATTAATTAACCTCAGAGACAGCCACAAAGTTGTAAACTACTTTATAAAGTTAGTGAAACAATCCAGACTTTCTAGGGCAAGAGGAGTCAGGACTTTCTAGGGCAAGAGAAATTAGTACTGTTAGTAAAGGCTCAAGAGGGTACTCTGAGGGAGGAGAAATACTAATTAACATTGGTCAGTGTTTTACTGTCTAATTGAAGGTAACAAAATTATTAAAGCTTCATTAATCAGTTAATTTAGAAATTTATCCTAAGATATTAAGTGGCGTAGTTAATAACTTCAGTTTGTTAAAAGATCTGGTAGGGGAGGATTTTTTATTTTTTCCAAATCTTTAGCTTTGTAAAATTAAAAAAAAATTTTCCAAAATGAAATAGTTTTCTAGATTATCTTCCTATTAGTTTATAAAAGCTGAATTTTAGTCATTTTTTCCCTCTCCTTTTCTACCTTTCTCTTGAAGAAACAAATGAGGTTACTGAAACTGTCATAGACTCAACAATAAGAGGAGGTAAAGCTCCAAAGTTACTGGCTTGTAACTTCCTGCACAGGCTGTTTCTCCTGGACCCACTTTATTTTTCTCCTGGACCCACTTTATTTTACATGATGTTGTCCTTTACTTTTGACACTTCAGCCTTCTTGTTCTTTGGGGTACCAAAGATCCTGCTGCCAATGGGCTTTTGCTTTCATTGCTGCAGATGCCTCTATCCTTTGACTGACATCTTTCTTCTAGGTCTTAGCTTGATTATGACTTACTCCTTGACCCCTGGATAAAAACACTTGAAGCATCACATACCATTCTTTAGTTGACTTCCCACAATCATAATTTTATAGTTATTGATAGAATTTGATGCGTTGAACTCACCTACTAAGCCCCATATTTTTGCCAAATGTATTCTTAGGGCCCAGGACAAGCCTGATGTGGGACTCAGTGAATATTTGAATGCGTGAATGAATGTATGAGAGTACACATTAATGTGCTTGTATCTGTTAGGGAGTCCCCAGCCCTGGTCTCTTTTTTCCTAGTTCCCCACCATCCCCTCCTACCTGTCTCCCCAAATGAGGAAAAGCTCCCTTGAGGGGAAATACCAACTATATTTAACAGTTCTGGAAGTATCTATCTGATTATAAAATGATCACAAAACACATGAAGCTGTGAGTTCATCCTGGTGGGGTGATGGAAGTTAGCATTGATTATCTGCTGTGTACTAAGTACTTGAGATGCACAGTCCTTCTCACCTGTAAAAGATCCCATGGATTTTAGTTCTTTGCTAGTTGGTTTCTGAGATGTCATGTTTGGCTTTCCAGTTGTAGGCTGCTGATGTCATGTGAGTGGTTTTTAACACCAGGTAGGGAGAAAAGTAGAGTGTTGGTGCTGTTCAGACTTCAGTATAAGGTCAACCTTTGAGGTTAATGATCTTGCTGTTTAAATGCCAAAGTAACCTTGGTAGCTGCCATGTCTTAAAGGCTCACTTTTAAGATTTACTGACTTTTTTTGGATCCTGTCTTTAAAAATTACCATAGTAATATCTGATCTTTATAGAACAATCAGGAAGAGTAAAAAAAAGAAAAATTATCTGAAATTTCCTCAGCTAGAGGGGAACCTCTAAATGTTTTGACACATATATTCTAAGTCTGTTTCTCATGCCGACATCAGGCTTAGAAGAGTTAAACCTGCAAAAAAATCAACTACAATTCTACCACCCCAAACTAACCAGTCATTGAACATTTTGGTGTATTTCTTTCTAGTCTTTTTTTTTTTTTTTTTAACTTTAACCTTTACTAGATAACAGTGTATATTTGTAGCCTGCTCTTTTCTTAATGTGAACTTATTATTTAACATGTCTTTGAGACTTGTGAACTGCTATTCTTACTCCATTATTTGACTGTATCATAATTTATTTAACAATTCTCTAATATTAAATGTTTTTTATTAAATATTTTGTATGTATAGCAAGTTCAGAGAATAACCATAAATGCTAAAAATATATAGCAGTTTTTCGTGTTAGCAGTTGGCATAAAATCAATAGATTTTAATATTTTGCCATATTTGCTTCAAAGGCACTAGCTCCCCATTTTTGTCCTTAACTCTAAAAACATTTTGGTTGGGAGCTCCTTTGTATCTCTGCCTTTTTATTCTCTTTTTTTAATTTTTATTATATATATATATATATATATATATATATATGTAAATATATATATTTTTTTTTTGAAACAGAGTCTCGCTTTGTTGCCCGGGCTAGAGTGAGTGCTGTGGCATTAGCCTAGCTCACAGCAACCTCAAACTCCTGGGCTCAAGCAATCCTGCTGCCTCAGCCTCCCAAGTAGCTGGGACTACAGGCATGCGCCACCATGCCCGGCTAATTTTTTCTATATATATTAGTTGGCCAATTAATTTCTTTCTATTTATAGTAGAGACAGGGTCTCGCTCTTGCTCAGGTTGGTTTCGAACTCCTGACCTCAAGCAATCCACCTGCCTCAGCCTCCCAGAGTGTTAGAATTACAGGCGTGAGCCACTGCGCCCGGCCTTTTTATTCTCTTTATGTAGAAAGGGATTTCATTTTCCCCCTCCATTTTAGGTAACCTTATTGTGTGGTGGTTCTTTTCCTCATTAATTTTTGCAATGAATGTGATAATGTGAAAATAAAATCAGGCTTCCTTATAATTGTGGATCTGTTTCTGGCTTCTGTTGTTTGTTATGTTTCTTTACTGTCTGCAGTTTCATGATCTTAAATACCACAGATTTCTAATAAGTCTTACTGGGGCAGGTCCCCATAACATCTATTCAGAATTGTTATGTTTATTAATCTTTGATTTTTTTACTTTCCTGTGTGAATTTGAGGATTATCAGACTATTCTTAGCATTCGATTAGAATTGCATAGAATTATAAATTTGGTGTTTGTGTGACTTTCTCTTATAAATCATGATACCATGTGCATGCTGTTGTTTGCATTTGTGATTATTTTTCTTGGACCTAAATTTAAGAAATAGAATTTTTGGGTCAGAGAATTCAAACATTTAAAAACAACATTGTTTGATAAGATTGACAGATATTTTTTAAAAGGTGGACAACGTCCATTCCTGGCAAAGATTTGGGAAATGGGCACTTGAGTACACTGCTGTTGATAGTGAATTGTTACACATTTGTGCATAAAGATCTGGAAATAGCTATTAAGATTAAAAAACAGTTTTGTCCTTTAATGTGGCCATCCTACTTTTGGAAAGCCTGTGGAAATAAAGGACCAGTGCCTAAGAACATAAGTTCAGAACAGCTTTGTTTACAGTAGCAAAAACTGGAAATCTTAATATTCACCCATTGGGAACTGTCAAATTAATTATAGTTGAGTTTATACCATAGAATATAGGCAGATGTTAAAAAGATTGAGTCAAGTCTGTATGTATTGACCTAATAAGTCATTAGGTTTATGAGAACATTAAGTGAAAAAATAGGGAAGAGAAATGTGTTTAGTATGAGTGCATTTTTGTTTTAAAAACAAGGGAAGGAGAACTCAGTATGTGCACATCTTTATGTATTTGTGTACAAGGAGCACAAACACCAGGTTTAAATGGTTTATTCTAAGGATTAGGTTGGGGGTAGAGAGGGAACTGTTTTTAAATATATCTCTTTTATGTATGTCTTTTTTCTTTTTTTTTGAGCCAAAGTCTTGCTCTGTTGCCTGGGCTAGAATACTGGGGCATCAGCCTAGCTCACAGCAACCTCAAACTCCTGGGGTCAAGCAATCCTTCTGCCTCAGCCTCCCAAGTAGCTGGGACTACAGGCATGTGCCACCGGCATGCCCGGCTAATTTTTTCTGTATATTAGTTGTCCAGCTAATTTCTTTCTATTTTTAGTAGCGTTGGGGCCTTGCTTTTGCTCAGGCTGGTCTTGAACTCTTGAGCTCAAATGATACACCTGCCTCGGCCTCCCAGAGTGCTAGGATTACAGGAGTGCCACCACACCCGGCCCACATATGTCTTTATATTGACTTAAAATTTTAAAAATTGACATAGAACTCACATACGACAAAATTCAGCATTTAAAAAAGTGTACAGTTCAGTGGTTTTTAGTGTATTCATAAAGTTTTATAACTATGGGCACTATTTCCAGAACATTTTAATCAACTCATTTATACTGACTTTTTATAACAAGTGTGTTATACTTAAGTAGTTTAAAAAAAAAATTTGGTGGCCGGGCGAGGTGGCTCATGCCTGTAATCTTAGTACTCTGGGACGCCGAGGCAGGTGGATTGCTCGAGGTCAGGAGTTCGAAACTAGCCTGAGCAAGAGCGAGACCCTGTCTCTACTATAAGTAGAAAGAAATTAATTGGCCAACTAATATATATAGAAAAAATTAGCTGGGCATGGTGGCGTATGCCTGTAGTCCCAGCTACTCGGGAGGCTGAGGCAGAAGGATTGCTTGAGCCCAGGAGTTTGAGGTTGCTGTGAGCTAGGGTGATGCCATGGCACTCACTCTAGCCTGGGCAACAAAGTGAGACCCTGTCTTAAAAAAAAAAAAAAAAAAAAAAAAAAAAAAAAATTTGGAGGGCCGGGCACGGTGGCTCACGCCTGTAATCCTAGCACTCTGGGAGGCTGAGGCGGGCGCATCGTTTGAGCTCAGGAGTTCAAGACCAGCCTGAGCAAGAGTGAGACCCTGTCTCTACTAAAAGTAGAAAGAAAATTAGCTGGTCAACTAAAAATATATATGGAAAAAATCAGCCGGGCATGGTGGCACATGCCTGTAGTCCCAAGTACTTAGGAGGCTGAGGCAGGAGAATCACTTGAGCCCAGGAGTTTGAGGTTGCCATGAGCTAGGCTGATGGCATGGCACTCTAGCCTGGGCCACTCTGTCTATAAAATAAAATAATAAAATAAAAAGTAATTAAAAAAAAGTTTGGAAAAAGGAAGTCATAGTAAGTTGGCAGAATGACGGATTTATTCTGGAAAAGAGAATTCTGCTTGTTGGTACTGTAAGGGTTAGTTAAAAGCCTTGGCCTTAAAAATCAGTGGGAGATTTTGGCTATCTGCTTTTATGTAAATGGGATAATAAAAATTTATCAGTCATTTCAAGCAACAAAATGAAAATATATTTTACCTTTACCATTTCTACTGTTCCAAATGTTAATACTCTTGTTACCCGGTTGATAAGTTACACCAGTTGACATTCTCGGTAGCCTTGAGTGAATACCTGTATCATTGCCCATCAACGTTATGTATTAGGTTAAATGAAAAGGTTTGAAACTGGTATCTTACTTACTTTTTGCAACTCTCTGATCAGTGAGGTTAAAGTTATTTCATGTTTCCTAGTCACTTGTATCTTTTTATTAATTTTTGGTGAATTGATTGTTGTTCTTTGCTATTTGTCCATAACCCACTGGAAGTGGCCTCAGCCATTTAAATAACCATTTTCTTCCCCATCTTTGTCTTTTTTTTAACTGAATATTGAGTTGTTATGTTGTGATTTATTTCAAATGACATTTTGACCTTCTGAAAATGAATTTGTTTTCACATTCAGCGTGTGTATGATGAAGAAGTGGAGGAGCCAGTACCCAAGGCTGACGTGGAAAGAACAGAACAGGTACCTGCATGGAGTCACTCTCCACTGAGTTCTTGGCTCTAAGAAGAAACGTGCTGGAGAGTTGTCCTGTGGTTGGTGGGGGCTGCTGGGCAGGGCACTGGGGGAAGAGGGGAAGTTGCTCCTTTAGCAGCCTGGCAGTTGAACGCTTGCATTTGTTTCTGAAATGTAGCATATTAAGTAATATATAGATTAATTTCCCAAATTATGGTGTAAGAATAGAGCAGAGGTCAGCAAAGTTTTTCTGTAAGGAGCCAGATAGTAAATATTATAGGTTTTGCAGACCACATAGGTCATTTTTTTCCGTGGCTTCATGTGTTACAAATGCATTAGCCCTCTTCCGTCTCCCATTGTAGCCTGAATTCTGGGTTAGACACTTTCCAGCACTCTGGCAGAGAGTCTCTCCTTCTTCTCCCACTCCGGAAAGCACAGTGGGATGTGAATATATTTATTATGGGAGTAGCTTTGAATTAGCTCTGATTTATCCAGATAATATAAATCACTTGAAAAGGTTGGTACTTTATCAGTAAATAATATTTTTTATAGATGTAGCTATTAGATGAGGAAAGGATATTAGAAAGCAGCTACAGTTCTGCCTATTCCCAGCATTAAAAAATAAATAAATTTAATTTTTGGTAGTACTCAAGGATTTGCTAGCTAGAAGTATCTGGTTATACCAATTCAGGGTTCAATTTGAAAATGATAGTTAGTGAACTGTTTTTTTTTGTTGTTTTGTTTTGTTTTGAGACAGAGTCTCACTTTCTTGCCTAGGCTAGAGTGAGTGCCATGGCATCAGCCTAGCTCACAGCAACCTCAAAGTCCTGGGCTCAAGCAATCCTCCTGCCTCAGCCTCCCGAGTAGCTGGGACTACAGGCACGCGCCACCATACCCGGCTAATTTATATATATGTATATATTAGTTGGCCAATTAATTTCTTCCTATTTTTATAGTAGAGACAGGGTCTCGCTCAGGCTGGTTTTGAACTCCTGACCTTGAGCAATCCGCCCGCCTCGGCCTCCCAGAGTGCTAGGATTACAAGCGTGAGCCACCGCGCCCGGCCTAGTGAACTGTTTTTTAAAAGCCACTATATATTTATTTCGCAAACACATTTTCACAAACTCAGTACAATAGTAAGTATTTAACTCAGAAGAGTGTATACCCAAGTAGAAAAAGATATACCCAGCTGGCCCTCAGAGCAACACTGTATGGTTTGGTTCCTTCTGTAATTATGTAACAACTTCTAGAATATTCATGAGGTAGATAGATATGACAGTACATAATTTTCAGTATTTCTCACAACTGATGGCACAGTTGTGTATGAGGGGACCATCACTGAGAGCTGCTGTTGTAGGAAGTAGAGACCTGCAGAAAACTTTCAGCAGGTTGGTGATACGAACTTTTTTTTTTAAGGGGAAGCATTGTTCTAGGGTGATAGAATAGACGAGAGATGAAACTGACCTTTTGGTAGGGAACAATTTGATAAAATATTTGAATTGTAATCGTCCAGTTTTTTGTTTTTGTTTTACTGTAATTGGAAAATGACATCTCTGGCGAGAGTGTTTTCTCATAAATCTTAACTCCTAAAATTGTCCAAGGGACTGTTAACCAAGGCTAATACCATTTGTTCTCCTAAAAATCAAATACTGTGCAGTATGCATCTGCAATATATTGATAGTTATGGTGAATTTAAAAATCTAGGACCCTTTATTCCTCCAGTATCAGGGGAGAGACCATTCATTATTTGGGTGCTTTTACACACTTTCTCTAACTGAACCATCACACAATAGTTGCACTTCTGATTTTGTGGACAATGAACCTGAAACTCTAGGACCTTAGGTAGTTTAATGCCTGTCCAGAAAGTGGCACACTTTGTATTTAAAACTTGCAGTCTTGCTGAAAAGTCTGTGTTAAGGCATTCAGCAGAATCAGACTTTGACTTTTTTTTTTTTTGGCATATTATGGGGGTACAGATTTTAAGGTTTCAATATGACTTTGACATTTTAAATTATTATTTTTTTTTTTAGCATAAGACTAGGCTTTAACGAGCATTTGGTGTTTTCCTGGAGTGATATCCATATATTGGAGATTCATACTGCATGGTATTTGTTTTTTAGGAGAAGACTCGGGAACAGAAGGAAGTAGATCTTATTCCTAAAGTGCAGGAGGCTGTGAACTATGGTTTACAAGTATTGGACAGTGCATTTGAGCAGCTCGATATAAAAGCAGGAAACTCAGACTCTGAAGAAGATGATGCTAATGAGCGTGTGGAACTGATCCTTGAACCAAAGGTAAAGACGTTCAGTTTAAATGTTCCCTGTTACACCTGTTATGTCTTGAGTACTTTACTTGGGCACACAGTTACTAAATCGTGGACTTTACCTCTAGGAGGTGAGTGTGTCACTTAGCAATCTCAAATTGACTCTGTGAGAAAGAGGTGCTTTACCTGAGCGTGGATTGAGCCCTGTGAGGTCCAAGGCAGTATGCCAAGTTAGAGGGCACAGCTCCCACTCTTGAGGTGTGTATTACTGTCTGGTGGGAGAGAGGAGACATTTGTGAGAGTAACCATCTTAAATGCTTTGAGAGAGAAAGGACTTCCAGCTGGATGTTGGGGCACAGATGAGATTTGTGGATGAGGAGGCTCCTGGGAGGTAGAAGTCATTGGGAGCTGAAAGTCTGTAGCCTGTGCTGAGGAAGACTGCAGAAGGATCGAAAGGCATCTGGCTTGCTTCCCAGTTTGGCTGTTACAAATAAAGCTGTTGTGAGCGTTCACATCCTGGCTCTTTGTTAGACTTGCATGCATTGATTGCTTTACTAGTACTTTCTCAGATTGTTAAAGGAGACAGGGCAACACAGAGCCACTCAGTAGTAAACACAGAAATTTGTCATGTTGATTTTGAGAGAGTCTTCATGGCACACAGGTGCTTTAAGAATTAAAACATGCCACAAAAAGTTGTACATTTCTGTTCCAGTTTGAGCTTTGCAGAGTCCTACTAAGTGGGGGCAGATCCTTTAGCACCAGTACACTTGCTGGCTTGCTTTGTCACAGTTTGCATTTACAAGTCAGCAGCGGACCCTAGGAAGTGTATTGTCTGGGCCACGCTTGATACTTCCAAGTTACATGCCACTTTCTCTTTCATAGGAAGACTTGGGAGTGCCTTCTGAGTCCCAGAGAAGAGAATTAGTCCAAATTAGCACCGTCTTTTCTTTACACTCAGTTGGTTGCTGTTGTATCTTTAACTGTTATATTAACCCTTGAGGTCTTTCTGTCTTGTGAAACATCAAAGTTGTTCTCCCCTGCACCACCCCTCAGAGTCCTTTTGATAGGGAAGAGATATTATGGCCAAAGCGTGGTGCCTCATAGGGGACAAGTCAGCGCCAGGGGAGAGCACTTACTTGATCCTACATTTTTAGCATGCACATAGTGGGCGGGGCTACCAGGAGCGGAGGGCTGACATGGGCGCCTCTCCTGCGTGCGCTGCTGTGGCCATTGTCCTTGTTCTGTGTTTTCTCACCTGGTCTTATTTTACTACACTCTTCCAAATTCAATAGTGTTTAACATTGTTCTATTTCTCGAGTGTTTTTTTTTCGTCATATAGAGGCTCTCATCAGTCTCTGATCCATTTCATTAGCTCTTTGCATTCACTGTAGGTACTGCACAATTGCCAGTAGCTTTTCCTTTGGCCGTGTGTGTGCTCTGTCTCCCCTTCTCAGCTCGGATCAGTGTGGAGAGACCACCCGGATTCCCTTTGCACCTTATTAGTGAGCTGTGTGTCAACCCCCCAACCCCAGGCGTACCCACCTGCTTTCTTATAGTTATGTCCAGCGTTAGAATTATTTTGTCAGTATGTGTTTCTCCAAATTTGGGACTGTTAGGGATGATTCTCAAGATATGTATTTTTCTATATAAAAGGTTATATAAAGCAATACTAGTGAGCCAAAAAATATATTTTAATACAAAAAATTACATAAATATAAATTTTTAAATATTTTTTAAAACATTAAATATTAATACATATTTTAATATAAAATATACATTTTAATATTTTAGTTATATAATATATGCTTATGTTTTATCTATAAAATAAATCAATTTCTAATATACATATTAGATTATTATAATTATATTATAATTATATATATTATATAATATATATATAAAATATATATATTTTTTGGCTTACCAGTAATATGTTTTAGAGGAAAAAAGTGGGGTTAGGACTCATCAACAGTCCCCAGAATTTTTGGTTTCTTTCCTTGGTCCTGTTCTTTTGGACCTTTCCTACGAAATTGTACCCTTTTCATCATTTGGTTACTGCTGGTATAGTTTTTGCGGACTTTTGCCATGTTTGTTAATTTTGTTAATTAGGTACTTGGGGAAGGGGAGATTCTGTGTGACTCAGCTTTACCTTGCTATCTTTACCCGGGATTTGACTTTTTTAACATCAGTGAAATTTTTTTTTTTTTTTTTTTTTTTTTTTTAAAGGCTGGTCAAGTGGAGCAGTGGGAGTGGAGAAGGAACAAAGGAATCTGTAACTGGTTGTGATCAATTAGTTGTAAACACCACTGCACTCGGACCAACCTGAAATTTTTTTTTTTTTTTTTTTTTTACATTTAATTTTATGTTTCTTATTCTCCACCTTTATTATATAACTTAATTTGGGGTAGTGAGCTGGAACAGGATGTCACGTGGAAAACTCAGTTTCATTTTCAGCCTAAATGTTCGATGGCTGATTCCCTTCCATCACGCACAGGACCTGTACATCGACCGTCCTTTACCGTATCTGATCGGGTCCAAGCTGTTCATGGAGCAGGAAGATGTGGGTCTTGGAGAGCTGTCCAGTGAAGGTACTATTCTTCACCCAATATTTTGTGACTTTTAACATTTCTATCTTTTTTATTTTAAAGTAATTTCAAACTTTAAATTAAAATTGCAAGAATGCAAAGAATTCACATATTACCACTCAGGTTTACCAGTTGGTAACATTTCTCCACATTTGTTCTAAGAGTCTATGTATATGTAATACTTGACCTTATTTTTGTTACTCCTAAATATTTCTGTGTACATGTATTTTCTAAGAATAAGGGTATTCTCTTCTATAACCATACTATAATTACCAAAATCAGGACATTTTACGGGACATAATACTATTGTTTAATCCTCAGTCATGCTCCCATTTTGTTAGTTGTCCCATTGATGTCCTTTATAGTCTGTCTTGTTCTGTGGTCCAGGACTCGATGCAGGACCAGTCACTCACAGCATTGAGTTGTTGCATTTCTCCAGTCATCTTTTAGTCAGATACAGTTTCTCAGCCTTTCTTTGCTTTTCATGGCCTTGAAATCTTTGAGGAATACAGTCAGTTTTTTTCCTGTGCAATGAATTTTTTTTTTTTTTAGTAAGTATCTTGTGCGGCAATACTGTGAGACTATATAAATATCTTGTTCCTCACCATAATGAAGATATTTTTAATTCCAATTAATGGGTATAGATGGTTTTATCAGTGTCTGTGATTCTGTTGTGTGGTGGCTTATGATTTTGAGAAGGAGCTAAGGACATTTTCTTGAGTTTTATGGTGGTAACTCATATCTTTCTTCTCTCCAGAAGGCTCTGTGGGCAGCGATCGTGGCAGTATTGTGGACAGTGAAGAAGAGAAAGAGGAAGAGGTGAGGACTGTTTGGTGTGACTAGGTCATGGTGGGCAGGAAGCTTAGGATGTGTTTAGCTAGTTAAGCAACATATTTATGAATTAGCAATCTGTTTTCATAAAACTTTGTTGTTTTCTTTTTTTTTTTTTTTTGAGACAGAGTCTTGCTTTGTTGTCCAGGCTAGAGTGAGTGCCGTGGCGTCAGCCTAGCTCACAGCAACCTCAAACTCCTGGGCTCGAGCGATCCTTCTGCCTCAGCCTCCCGAGTAGCTGGGACTACAGGCATGCGCCACCATGCCTGGCTAATTTTTTATATATATATCAGTTGGCCAATTAATTTCTTTCTATTTATAGTAGAGACAGGGTCTCGCTCTTGCTCAGGCTGGTTTTGAACTCCTGACCTTGAGCAATCCGCCCGCCTCGGCCTCCCAAGAGCTAGGATTACAGGCGTGAGCCACCGCGCCCGGCCTGTTGTTTTCTTTTTGAGACAGAGTCTTACTCTGTTGCCAGGGCTGTAGTGCCTTGGCGTCAGCCTAGCTCACAACAACTTTAAACTCCTGGGCTCAAGCAATCCTTCTGCCTCAGCCTCCCGTGTAGCTGGGACTACAGGCATGCACCACCATGCCCGGCTAATTTTTTCTATATGTTTTTAGTTGGCCAATTAATTTCTTTCTATTTTTAGTAGAGATGGGGTCTTACTCTTGCTCAGGCTGGTTTCAAAGTCCTGACATTGATCAATCCGCGTGCCTCGGCCTCCCAGAGTGCTAGTATTACAGGCGTGAGCCACTGTGCCTGGCCCTGTTTTCATAAAACTTTTAACAGTGATAGAAGCCATATTCTGAAGTTTTTCCTTGGTGTTAGGTTTTCTTTTTGTTTTACATACAAAAACAAGTAAAACTGCTTTAATATCTTTCACTATTACCCTCCCTCTTGCCATGAAATCCCTCTCTTACCCAATATATTTTTTGGAGGCCAGGTTAGGTATTTTGGTGGAATCTCTGCCTGGGATATAGTCTTTGAGTACATTCTTTCTTGGAATAATTCTAGAGGAAAACAAATCTACATTTAAACCCTTTTTACTATAGAACCTTCTAGACCGGGGGATGCTTACAGCATCCACTCACATTTTGCTCTGCTGCCGCCTCTAGCCTCTTCACATCCACAGAACATACGCTGACTTCCTGGTCTAGGGTCCTGTAGTCTGTGGGCCTTGATTGCAGTTATATCTGGAGTTGTTCATTTAGATGAGATGTTTGTTATTGCAAAGGGCAGAGCCACCTGGAAGGGTACTCCTTGAGGATGAGATTTCTGAAAGGAGACAGTTATTTTGCCCATATACTCCTCTCTCCTGTGTTCCCCTTTCTGCAGTCCCCTCTCCCTGCCCTCCTTCCTCCAGTCCTCTGAACAGAACCTTGTAGGAAACAAGCTTTTCATAAGCAACCTTGCTGTAACAGATGGTCATTAGATAAATCCTTTGTTTTTAGCCACCAGTGTAGCTCTTTACAGAGTTGCTGGTAGCAAATACTAATGTCCCCTTCCTGGGCCTGAGGAAGTCATTATCCTACTTGGAGGGAATGTAGAGAGTGGAATCTAAGTGTAAAATAACACAACCGACTTTTTGTTTTTTTGAGATAGAGTCCCACTCTGTTCCCCAGGCTAGAGTGCCGTGGCATCAGCCTAGCTCACAGCAACCTTAAACTCCTGGGCTCAAGCGAACCTTTTGCCTCAACCTCCCAAGTAGCTGGAACTATAGGCATGCACCACCATGCCCAGCTAAGTTTTTCTATATATTTTTAGTTGGCCAATTAATTTCTTTCTATTTTTAGTAGAGATGGGGTCTCGCTCTTCCTCAGGCTGGTTGTGAACTCCTGAGCTCTAATGATCCGCCTCAGCCTCCCAGAGTGCTAGGATTACAGGCGTGAGCCACTGCGTCCAGCCAACACAACCAACTTTTGATAACTTAGTTAAATGTGCAACTTTAACTTAAAAACCACAGGTTAGAGTTGAAAGTGCAGATGATATGAACAATTTGTTAGAGGTGTTTAAGTGAACCACAAAAATCACATGTTAACTGGAGCAACCCTTCATGACATTGCCAACTGTCCACCTCATCGGCACCTTGATGCATACAGTGGCCAGTAGTCAGTGCAAACAGACTGAGCGTCAGAGCTTTTTCTCAGCTTGACACAGAATCAGCTTGCCCCAGAGACTTAGACCTGAAGTCATCTCTGTGCTTCCAAGTAAAGCTTGTTTGGTAACAAAGCCTTTTTTTCCCCCCAAAGGAGTCAGATGAAGATTTTGCCAACCATAGTGACAATGATCAAAACCGGGTAAGGCTACAATATTGAAGTGACTTTATTTAAAATCTTAATTGAAGCATACATAGCATGTATACAAAAATGACTTTTGCTTAGTTTATGACAAAGTGAGGATTTTTTTCATGTTTACAACTAATATTCCTGTAAGCATTTCATGTATTTAGGCTAACTACCCCCCCTTTGTGTATTTTTCCCCAATTTTGCTTTATTATTTAATCTTCATTTTTCTTAGAAGACAAAGAAGTAAAAAATAAAATTGGAAAACAGAGCCTCCAAAAGAAGGCCTAATTACCCAAACTGAACTATTTTACGTGAATCCCCCTTCCCTGTGGTAAAATTTGAGAGAATCCAGCAATAACATTAATGAACACTCATAAGGTGAAAACAACTAATCCTACTGTCTTAGCACAGTTATCTTAATTTTTGAATATCCATCTAAGGGCATATTCTTTTCATAGTATGCATATTTTCTTTTCTTTTTTTATGTTAACATGTAAGTGTTTCCTTTTCATTTTAGATAGTCTTTGTAATTTGCTTTGTAAATATATATTTTTAAACGTGTTGATATATAATGCTATTATAGTCTCTAAATATATAACAGAAATAGTTTAAAGTTTTATTTTCAAGATAATGCTGCCTTCAGTATTTTTATACATAGAAATCCTTTGCTTCTGTGAACTGTTTCTGAGGAATAAGGTGGTGTAGTGTTCCATTAATGGCTCTTCATACTTGATACTTCTAAATTATGCATCATGCGTATTGATTTTCCTATAATTTCATAAGCACTGGAGTGATGATTTTAGCTAAATTTTTGCTACGATAATGTATGTACCATGGTGTATTGAGATTGTCTCAATTTGTATTTCAGTTCCCTAATTGGGAAGTATTTCTTCATAAAAATTGTCAACAATCAAATGAAGGATTTTGCACTTTTTGATTGGTACTTGTATCTTCCTGGTTGTGTTCACAAATGTTATTGGTCTCTATGATTTTATTAATCACTCTTCCATTGGAGGATATTTATTTCTATGGAGTTGACTTTTTTTTTTTTTTTTTTTGAGACAGAGTCTCACTTTTTTGCCCTGGCTAGATTGAGTGCCGTGGCGTCAGCCTGGCTCACAGCAACCTCAATCTCCTGGGCTCAGCGATCCTCCTGCCTCAGCCTCCCGAGTAGCTGGGACTACAGGCACGCGCCACCATGCCTGGCTAATTTTTTGTATATATATTTTTAGTTGGTCAATTAATTTATTTCTATTTTTGGTAGAGACGGGGTCTCGCTCAGGCTGGTTTCGAACTCCTGACCTTGAGCAATCCGCCCGCCTCGGCCTCCCAAAGTGCTAGGATTACAGGCGTGAGCCACCACGCCTGGCCTGGAGTTGACTTTTGAAGTTCATAAATACACACAGTTTTTCAAACAGTGCAGTATTGTTATTAAAAGCATTGGCTTACCATTTGTTTTCCTTATTAAAGACTTACTGGTTTTGTATGCCACAGTTAACCTCAGAGTTGCAAGGATTAAATTAGGTAATAAAGTGCTTTTAGCATTGTGCATGGTATAGTTGATTGATTTAAACACTGAAAAATGTTGTACACTGTGCAAATTATGCATATTATACTAATGGCCACCTTTGAAAAAATTAGAACTTAATAGATAAGGCTACGTTTGAGGCCTCCAATCCTTCTCTGCATACTCTCCAGAGGTAATCAGAATTGTGGTCTGGGAGTGTGTCTTTCCAAGTCCTTTTCTTTGTTTTTATAATTATAATTACGTCTGTGTCCGTGGAAGTGGTAGAGTATATGTGTCAGGGGCAAGAGTCTCATACTGGGTTTGTCATTCTGTACTTGTTGACTTGATCTACCTTGGATGGCTCTGTAGTTGTTACAGCTTATTCCTTCTAGTTATTACTCAGTAGTCTTATTAAGTTAAGACTATACTAATTTGTTTATATTTCTCTAGTGATAGACATTTTGAATATTTCAATATTTTATATTCTTGCTTTTACATTCTTATTAAAGGGTAAATTCTTTATTTAGATCCTCAGTAAATCTTGTGTGTTATTTGTGCCAACACATGTACTGCTTCATAACTTGCTACAGCATGACTGTCATCATTCTTTTTTTTTTTTTTTTTTTTTTTTTTTGAGACAGAGTCTCACTTTGTTGCCCAGGCTAGAGTGAGTGCTGTGGCATCAGCCTAGCTCACAGCAACCTCAAACTCCTGGGCTCAAGCAATCCTCCTGCCTCAGCCTCCCAAGTAGCTGGGACTACAGGAATGCGCCACCATGCCCGGCTAATTTTTGATATATATGATTAGTTGGCCAATTAATTTCTTTCTATTTTTTTATAGTAGAGACGGAGTCTCGCTCAGGCTGGTTTTGAACTCCTGACCTTGAGCAATCCACCGCCTCGGCCTCCCAGAGTGCTAGGATTACAGGCTTGAGCCACCGCGCCCGGCCTGTCATCATTCTTTTAAAAAGCTATTACTATTTTGAAGGAGCATAAAGGCCAAGTGACAGTGTCTCCTTTTCAGCTTGATGACTGTATCTAATCGTGTTAATCTGTTGTTTTGTACTCTTAGCACACCACACAAATGAGTGATGAGGAAGAGGAGGATGATGGCTGTGACCTTTTCGCTGACTCTGAGAAGGAGGAGGAAGATGTTGAGGATGTTGAAGAAAATGCTAGACCTGTAAGAAAGACTGTAGTTGCTACCACTTGGAAGGGTTTTAGAAATGGTACCTATGACTCTTGTCTTGTATTGTCACTTGTATTTGTAGCCATCTTGTTTTTGCATCACGTTTGTCACTTCAGTTACACTTTTGAAAATAATGGTGAGCATCCCAAATTGCCTCACAAGTACCACTTTCTTCTCCAAATGTTACTATTTTACAAGTCAGATCATCTAGAATATGTTCAGTTCCAGAGTTTGAAGACTGTAGTGCTTCTCCCTCTACCCCTCAAGCACCTTTACCAGTTTTGTTATCTAGATTTTTAAGTTTTAAAGTGAAGTATTAAAGTGAAGTATTAAAAAAATAAGGAAATAAAGAGCATCTCCCTTTGAAGGAACAGTTTATGAACCTGTTCCCTGGGTGATCTGTATAGGGTACATACATTTAAATTCATTTAATGAAGCTCTGTCTTTGCCTCAGATCAACTTTTTTGCTATTGTTTACATAATTTTGTTAGGTGTCCGAAAGTAAACTGCACTAGCTTGTCTGCTACAGAATAAGTGATTCTTTTGGTCTCTGCTGCGTGTAGAAAAGAAGTGGACCGACGTTTGCTGATGAGCTGGCGGCCAGGATCAAAGGGGATGGCGGGAGCCGAATGGGACAGGAACAGACAAGTGAGCCACAGAGATGTGGTAATGGGTGGTTGGTGAAGTGTAGGGCCCTCTGCTGCTCTGCTAGCTTCACTGAGGGAAGATTTTCCTTTGTTTTGGAGGGGGGCAGAATCTTGCTCTGTTGCCCCCGCTAGAGTGCTGTGGTATCATCATAGCTCACTGCAACCTCAAACTCCTGGGCTCAAGGGATCCTCCTGCCTCAGCCTCCCATATAGCTAGGCCTATAGGCGTGTACCACAATGCCAGCTAATTTTTCTCTTTTTAGTAGAGGTGGGTCTTGCTCTTGCTCAGACTGGTCTCAAACTCCTGAGCTCAAGCAGTCCTCCTGCCTCGGCCTCCTAGAGTGCTGGGATTACAGGTGTGAGCCACAGTGCCAGGCCCAAAGTTGAATATCTTGCTCATAGCTTACGAGTCATGAGGATGACAGACATGTAAAGAATCAGTATATATATATATATATATATATATCAGGCATGGGCTAAGTATTATTAAAACTGAAATATTCTTCAAGCTTTATCCTCAGGAGAAGCAAAACCTCAGAAGACATTGAAAGAGAAGAAGGAAAGGAGAAGTCCTTCAGATGGTAGGTGTTTTCCTGCAATTCTGGTATTTTAGGAACCTTTTGATTTGGGAATGTTGCTTACATAATTTATAAAGTGTTGCTTTAAATGCTGATAAATAGGGTCTGTTTCCATTTACTTTTTTAAAGCATCTAAAAGCATGCTTTGGGGTGTTGGGAGGAGAAGTGGGTGTGGAATGAAAGTACCTGTAAAGATTTGAATTATTTGATTTTATAGTGATCATTTCTAAAATTCTCTAGATGTATAGAAACTATGGCTTTGTAGCACTTGTTTTTAGTAAAGAATATGTCGGGCCCTTTTGTATTAAATAGTGATGTCAGTTTATTCTACTCATCACTGCGCCTGTCTGCTGCTCAGTGTGCTCTTCCTTCCCCCAGATTTCTTGGGGTGATGGGTCTTGAATGTGGCAATTGAATCATATCCTTGCTTCAAAATAAGTAAGTCTAGCTGAGGGGAGATTGCCTAGAGAACTTACTCTGTCTGCTCTGGGCTTTGACAGACTTGGGAGTGCAGAGAGCCTTTTGAGGGCTTCAGTGGACTTTTTTTTTTTTTTTTGAGACAGAGTCTTTATTGTCCTGACTAGAGTTCTGTGGTGTCAGCCTAGCTCATAGCAACCTCAAACTCCTGAGCTCAAGCGATCCTCCTGCCTCAGCCTCCCAAGGAGCTGGGACTATAGGCATGGATCACCATGCCCGGCTAATTTTTTTTCTATATATTTTAGTCGTCCGGCTAATTTCTTCCCATTTTTAGTGGAGATGGGGTCTCACTCTTGCTCAGGCTGGTCTCAAACTTCTAAGCTCAAGCGATCCTCCCACCTCAGCCTCCCAGAGTGCTAGGATTACAGGTGTGAGCCACCACGCCTGGCCATCAGTGGACTTTTGAGTGAGGTTTTGTTTAAAATTCATCACCCTGCCCTAACATACTCTTTGTTAAATATGGTTAGATAAATTCCATGCCCGCTTGGAGCCATAGAGGCGAAGCTGGGAATTTGGGTTCCAAACTCATCTTTAATGCTCCCTGCATAACATTTCCATTTGCTAGATGAGGAAGATAACTTATTTGAACCCCCCAAGCTGACCGACGAAGACTTCTCACCGTTTGGCTCTAGAGGCGGCCTGTTCAGTGGAGGCAAGGGACTTTTTGATGATGAGGATGAGGAGGTAAGTCAGTGGTACCCAGCCATGCTCCTTGTAGCTATGTCATGGTCCACAAGGAAGAAATGCACTTTGTTCCTTTAGTGGGGAACAAAATGGCTTCTCTTTTGGAAGTTGCTTCTACTTTCATATTTTGGGACATTTTGAACTAAGGTCATAGAATGAGAAATACGCTATCCTGATGTCCTTTGTTAGGTGAGGAGAGGATGTGAGAGTGTGAGTAGTGAATAATTTACTTGGCGAGGTGATTGTTTCTTATATTATCTGTTGCCTTCTATTTTTGTATTTAATTCCTAGACAGGCCTAAATTATGTAAAGGCTTAATTTTGCCATAGTCTTCACTTTACAACTGATTTTCTGGCAAAACAGTAGATATGCAACTTTAAATTTTATAGGTTACTTTTCCTTAGAAATCCTCAAACACACCTACATTTTTCCCTACTTTGAATTCTTCATCATGTACCTTATTACCACCAGAGTGACCTCTTCACGGAAGCCCCCCAGGATTGTCAAGCTCGTGTCCCTTTTCATGAAGGTGAGCTGGGAGTGAGGCTACCTCTGCTTCTTGGTGTGAAGAGTTCCAAAATTCTTTCTTTCCCATTAGGACGTGGGATCCTCAAGTTGCTCCAAGCCTTGTTTCTTTGTTAAGCAGGAAGCTGTTGTTTTTACCTTGGTCAAGTTAAAAGCAGTTCATTTTCCCTAACTCATGTTTTAGAAAAAACAGCACCGTCTACCTGTAAATCCAAATCACAGTCTGGCCTCTTTTTTAGGAGAGAATTCATACAAAGTCAGACAGGGATAGTTTTCCTTTTTTTCTTTCCTTTTTTGGAAGCAGTCTTGCTTTTGTCACTCCAGATAGATAGAATACAGTGGTGTCATCATAGCTCACTGCAATCTCAGACTCCCAGGCTCAAATGATCTTTCTGTCTTAGCCTCCTGAGTATCTGGGACTACAAGGCGTGAGCTGCCAGGTGCAGCTAAATTATTTTTTGTAGTGTTGGGGTCTTGTTCTTGCTCAGGCTGGTCTCAAACTCCAGGCCTCAAGCACTCCTCCTGCCCTGGCCTCCTGAGTAGCTGGGTTTGTAGGCCAGAGCCATCACACCAGCTAAAGAAACATTTCTAACACTGCATATAAGTTGGAGGTCAGTAATTCCCCAAGCCAGTGTATATCATAATCATCTGTTTAGTTTTTAAAAAGCACACAACATTGTTTTTTAAGCCTACAAATTTTATTCTGTTAGGTTTGTTGTAGTTCTTAGCAGTTGGGAATTAGTTATTTTAAGTGACTCAGTCTCCCAGCTGCATGTGATCAGAATTGGGGCCCCTCCAAAGCCTCTCCTTGTCTTTGCTTTGCTGAGCCCTAAACCTGGCTTGCCCTCCAGTTTCTGCTCTCCCAGTTTTGGTGTTTGTGGCTTGTTCTTACTGTTTTTATTTTTTAACAGACGTCTCACTTTTTTCTTTCTCTCGGAAAGAAACATTTAACAGGGACTTAAGAACAGAAGCCATGTCTTGTCTTGGGCGGCCATGAGACGAGATGGGAGATGTGGATCCTCTGCCTGTCTCACGGTTTTTGCCACTCTTTTTCACTTGTTCATTCTTACCAAACAGGAATGGGTTCAGCTAAAACTACTTTGGGGAGCCCTGGCGGTGCTGCTCCTGCCTCCGAAGGCTGTGCTCAGCACCTCCTTTGGCCTCCCCCGCTGCCCTCATGCCATTGCTCGTCCACAGTCAGGGTGACCTTGCATGGTGGTCACAGCTTATACTGCGTTAGTCCTTCAAAAAAGTCCTGACATCAGTAGAAAAGCAAATACTAAGAATTTTAAAATGGCTTGTTTAGGAAAAATTATTTTTAAAAGGTTTCCTATTAGGTATGTGTTATGTTGCTCATATTTCAGAAAGGTAGGTCTAACAAGGAAAGTTATTTTCTTTGTAAAATACTTATCCATTTCTTCCTCATTGTAGAGTCTTCATCCTCCAAACCTGGAAAGAAAATCCCAGCAGGAGCTGTTTCTGTATTTCTAGGTAACATAACTTAGGGTTTGTTTTTTTAAAAACTATACAACTGCTATTTTGTCATTTTTTTTTTTTTTTTTTTTTGAGACAGAGTCTCGCTTTGTTGCCCAGGCTAGAGTGAGTGCCGTGGCGTCCTAGCTCACAGCAACCTCAAACTCCTGGGCTCGAGTGATCCTTCTGCCTCAGCCTCCCGGGTAGCTGGGACTACAGGCATGCGCCACCATGCCCGGCTAATTTTTTTATATATATATCAGTTGGCCAATTAATTTCTTTCTATTTATAGTAGAGACGGGGTCTCGCTCTTGCTCAGGCTGGTTTTGAACTCCTGACCTTGAGCAATCCGCCCGCCTCGGCCTCCCAAGAGCTAGGATTACAGGCGTGAGCCACAGCGCCCGGCCTTATTTTGTCATTTTTTTAAATTGCCATCTTCGGAAGACTGGCTGGAGAGTAGGAGGTACCTGGGAGCTTCAGAGCACATTGGACAGCTTGTAGAAAGAACTCCTTACTGGCATATTCCCCTGGAAATCAGTGGGCTTGGACTCTTTTGTGTCTGAATGACCAGGCAATTCTTTTTTTTTTTTTTTTTTTTTTTTTGAGACAGAGTCTCACTTTGTTGCCCAGGCTAGAGTGAGTGCCGTGGCGTCAGCCTAGCTCACAGCAACCTCAAACTCCTGGGCTCAAGCGATCCTTCTGTCTCAGCCTCCCAAGTAGCTGGGACTACAGGCATGAGCCACCATGCCCGGCTAATTTTTTCTATATATATTAGTTGGCCAATTAGTTTCTTTCTATTTATAGTAGAGACGGGGTCTCGCTCTTGCTCAGGCTGGTTTCGAACTCCTGACCTTGAGCAATCCGCCCGCCTCGGCCTCCCAGAGAGCTAGGATTACAGGCTTGAGCCACCGCGCCCGGCCTGACCAGGCAATTCTGTGTTGTGGGATGTTCCAAAGGAGTAATGGATGGAGGTCAATGGCCCTACTAATGTGTTTTGTGAACTGAAACTAAAAGTTCTTGGTGCATGATACTGTTTTTTTCTATAAAGATGGGAGGTCCACACTGGCTTATGGCTGTGGTTGTTCTGTCCCTCCACCCACAGGGGACACTGATGTGTTTGGTGCTGCCTTAGCTCCATCACGGAAGGAACCCCAAAAGCCTGAGCAGCCCCTTCCAGGGAAAAGCCCATACCCCCCACCTCCCACTGGCCTCTTTGATGATGATGATGACGACGACGATTTTTTTGCGGCATCTCTCAGCAAACCTTCCAAGACAGGTACCTGTTCCAACCTCTGTTTCTGGGAATTTAGGCAGAAAAAGAATGATTGACCTAAAAAGGACATAAGCTCTCCTAGTTCTGTATCTCCTGTGGTTCCAGAATCCGTCCTTGAGCAGTCCTGTTACTGAGTTGTCTTGTCTGTACTTAAATAGTTATGGTGCCTTGGAGGTCTCTATTTTATGAACCAATCTTTTCTTCTCTGAAAACTAATTATTAAGATTATCTTCCTTACAGAGAGCTGAAATCTTTTCCTCTGTAATTTTTGCTCAAAATTTCTAGTTCTGAACTGTAGAATTGCTGAGAAAGTTTTAATCATACTTTCTTTCAGCAGCCCTAAGTAAATTTTATGAGCAAGAATGTCATATCCTAGTTCCCATTTTCTCTTCTCTCTGCCAAAAAGCTCAGGTGTCCTTGACCTTTCCTTTTATGACAGGCTTTTGAGCCCCTACTTGGGCACTCTCCTTTCTCCTCCCCTCAGATTTAAGTCCTTATGTTCCTGAAGTCATTCCTCTAAATCATTTGTTCTTTAATGTGCAGATGAATCTCCCCGGGCTCTTGTCAAAGTGAAGATTCTGATTCAGTGGGTCTAGGGTGGGACCTGAGAGTCTGCATTTCTAACAAGGTCCCTGGTGGGCAGAAATTGCTGGTCTGTGGATCACACTCGGGATTGCAGGACTTAGATTCATTGGGCACTTTTCTGGAAAAGTAGATCACTAAGGTGCACACAATTTTCAGTAACTTGCAAAAGGAAAGGATGCCGTAAGGAATAGATGGAACCAGGCCAGGTGCCGTGGCTCACGCCTGTAATCCTAGCACTTTGGGAGGCCGAGGCAGGCGGATTGCTCAATGTCAGGAGTTCAGAACCAGCCTGAGCAAGAGTGAGACCCTGTCTCTACTATAAATAGAAAGAAATTAATTGGCCAACTAATATATATAGAAAAATTAGCCGGGCATGGTGGCGCATGCCTGTAGGCCCAGCTACTCAGGAGGCTGAGGCAGCAGGATTGCTTGAGCCCAGGAGTTTGAGGTTGCTGTGAGCTAGGCTGATGCCATGGCACTCACTCTAGCCTGGGCAACAAAGCGAGACTCTGTCTCAAAAAAAAAAAAAAGGAATAGATGGGACCAGAATGCATTTGGAACCAAGCTGTCTGGATTTACTTTCCTTTTCTAGTGTTAGGTGTCGAAAGTAAGAATGGAAGCAGAAATGTGAGGGAAGATAATAGCCTAGTTATTCTAGAAAGAGTTCAGACAGATGTAATAGGGCATACAGGTCTAGGCTGACTAAAATGCCGGTGAATGGGGGTAGTATTGCCTCTTGCAGCTCCAGAGGGCCTCACTTAGTGGATATCTTTAAGAACTGATTTGGCATCATAAATAAATTGATGCTGCTTTTTTGGACAACTGCTGATCTCTCAGGACATTCATGAGTCAGTGTCCTCATTTCAGTGACACATGCCTCATTTGGTACAGCAATGCCTGTGGCAAATGTTGGAAACCACCCAAATATTCCTCAGTAGGGTAAGCTGTGGTCCTTCCATTCAGTGGAATTTTATGAAGCCATTAAAAAGAATGGGTCTATGCATGTTGATTTGGGAAGATTTCCTAGGTACATTAAATATAAAACGTGAATGGTGAGGCACATTGTTCAAATTATCTTACAGTTTATAGCCTTATTTGTGAATGTCTAACGTTAGTTCATTAGTATGTCCTTTGGAAGAGTTAGAAACATGTATATTAGCTGGACCCTATGTCTGTCTTGTTTGGGTGGGCTGGTGGAGTTATGGGGGGATTTCAGTATTTGCTTTAATGTGCTTCTATATAGTTTGATTTTTTAAAAATAAACGAGCCTCACTCTTCAGATTCCTAGAATGGTTCATTTGGTGGTCCACCTAAATGGTCTTTCTTCTTATAGTTCTCTTTTTACCTTTGAAGCCAGTATAAGCTATTATAAGCATAGGATGCTGCTGCTTGGATAAGGGTGTCAACCAGATGGTTAACTTGTCTGTCCTATGTTTCAGTTTAGCTGCTGTTGCACTCTTTGAAAAATTCTAAGGGAAAAACATAGTTCCATTTACTATTTCTTTATAAGTGACCAAGAAATAACATGCATTTTCTATTTATTCTTTAGGAGGGAAGAATTTTTAATCTGTGAATTTCGTGGTAGGATTTTTGACCTTAGTGTAATTTTATGCCACGGTATCTTTTTAAAGGCAAAGTCCAACCCACCGCTAATATCTTTGATGATGAGGAAGGAGATCTGTTCAAAGAAAAAGCAGGGACATTACCAGAAGCCACTGTGAGTCAGACAGATGAGAATAAAGCAAGAGCAGAAAAAAAGGTGAGCAGGCGGGAAGACTGGACTGAGGACTGTTAATTGGGGCATGTTACTAATTCATCTGGAGCACAGAGGGCAGTAATGTTCTGTTTCACATTTATATTGAAGAATTTAAAACAGAAAGTGGAAAGAGTACAGTGAATAACCAGATAACTGCCACCCAGATTCAGGAATCTGGCACCAGGGACCTCCTTTTATAGAAGGAGGTTATATAACTTAAAAGATTATATAACCAAAGTCTCATTATTAACAGTTATGAGATGAACAATAATTTTGTAGTAGAATCTAATATCCAGCCCATATTCAAATTGCTTCTGTTTGTTCCAAAATGTCATTGTGAAATCACGCCCAACAAATATACCAATTTAAAATTATCTCGTATATAGTCCATATTCTGATTTCTTCTTTTGTCCCAAAAATATCCTTGATAGCAGCAGTCCCCAATTTTTTTGGCACTAGGGACTTCCTTTTATGGAGGATGGTTTTTCCGTGGAGCAGGAGGTGGGGAATAGTTTTGGGATGATTCAAGCATATTGCATTTATTTTGCACTTTATTTCTATTATTATTACATTGTAATATATAATTAAATAATTATACAACTCACCATAATGCAGAATCTAATGCTGCTGCTGATCTCACAGGAAGCAGAGCTTAGTCAGTGATGCCAGCAATGGGGAGTGGCTGTAAATACAGATGAAGCTTCACAGCCGCCCCTCACTTCCTGCTGTGTGGCCTGGTTCCTAACAGGCCATGGACCAGTACTGGTCAGTGGCCCAGGGGTTGGACACTGCAGCTTTATAGCTTTTTTGTTTTTTGCCTTTTTTTTTTTTTTTTTTTTTAAAAGAAACCCAGGATCCAGGCAATGTGTCCGCATTGCATTTGGTTGTCCTTTCTCTTTAGTCTCCTTTTAAAATGTCAAGCAACACCTCCCGCATTCCCTTCCCCCAATGACCAGCAAATTGTCTTGTAGAATGTGTCATGTGGTGAATTTGCTTGATTATTTTCCTCTGATTAGATTCAGGCTAAGCACTGTTGGCAAGAATACAGGCAGGCAAAGTTGTGCACTTCCCATTGCATCACCTCCCAAGACACCTCAGGTCCATGGTCTGCCCCATGGTGGTGGGGTTTTGTCACTTGGTTAAAATGGTGCCTACCAAGGGAAAGGTACCCTGTTCTCTTCTGTCATTAATAAGTTGATCTCTTAAACGGGCATGGTGGTACGTGCCTGTAGTCTCAGCTACTCGGGGGACTGAGGCAGGAGGCTTTCTTGAGCCCCAGACTGAGCTGTGATGACACCACCACACTCCAGCCTGAGTGACAGAGCAAGACGCTGTCTCCAAAAAAAAAAAAGTTAATCTCTAAAGTGATACTTTGACACTTTGTGAATATCTGCTTTCTACTAGCCTTTCAGTCAGTGGCCTTAACATCCATTGATAATCTTTTCCTGAACCAGTTATCTTGTTTGTGGGTACAAAATAATGTTTTTCTAATTCTGTATTTCTTTTACATATATTAGCTGGCATTTTTCTGAATAGAAGAGCTTTTTCTCTTCTTTCCCCCCACTTTTGGTATTGCTTGATTATACAATGCATGATAATCCATTACCATTGTTACTGTCTTTTAATGCTCAGACTGACCTATATTTGTCTTTGGCTGGTGGCTGTGTGCCCGGCATCTTTAACTCTTTGCACTAGCTTGCTTTTTTCTCGATTCATTTATTCTACTCGGGATTTAATTTTTTAAATACCCCAGATTTTACAAAGCGTGGCAGTAGAATAAAAAAATGGAGTTTCTTTCCATACAACTTATTTATTTGGATTTTTTAATATTTCAAATTATTGATACATTCAAAGAGTAATTTTAATCTCTATAATTTTTGCTAACCGTGTCAAGTCATACTCGACATCCAAGTGCAAAGGGCTAAGCCCTTCTGGCTGCCGGCCCTCGCGCTATCCATGGAGCTGATCCCTCCTCTCTGTAAAGCACATCTCATCGTGTCGTGTCGTGTCCTTGCTGTGAAACCTGACTTCCCTGCCAAACACCTGAAGCCCAGCATGCAGAATTGGTAGGCTCCCGGGGCAGTCTGCCATGCCACGCTGTCTCTAACTGTACTTGCTACTTCTGTGCGCCATGTCATGTGGGCAGGGCACCTTGCTGTCTGATACACCAGATGTACCGTCTGCTTTCTTGCTCTTCTCTTCTCACATGATTCCCTTGGCGTGGAGCATCCTTGCTCATATCGTACCCCCGTGTCCCAGCCTTAACTGCCCTGAGGTGTGTACTTTTTTTTTCCTTCTTATTGCTTTTTTTTATTTTGTTTTTTTGTGAGACATGTACTTTCTCAAGGAACTGTTTTCTTCCCCTCTTTCATAAGTTATACCAATTTTTACATTTTTCTCATACTTATCCCTTTGCATTAGTTCTTTGTGTGAACTTTATATGTGCCCAAATTCTGAGGCATCTTTATTTCCTTGTCCCAGGGGTGTGGCCTGGCCCCTATCATGGCCGGGACTCAGTACAAAGAAAATATAAGTGAATGATTGAGTAAACCCTCATTTCCAGGTATCATATTTAAATGTTAACCCTTAATTTTTCTTTTTTCTCCCTCATCAAAGGTTACCGTAGATTCCAGCAAAAATCTCAAGGTTCCTTCTGAAACAAAGACTCAAAAAGGTTTATTTTCGGATGAAGAGGATTCTGAGGTATGAAATTCTTTTTCTTAGTTGTGGTTATTAGTCTATGGATATGACATTAGAAACTATTTCTGAATCAGGTTTTTCTCAGTGGAGGTATAAGATTTTTTGTTAAGTACTTTAGTTCTTTGAAAATAATGTCTTGAGAACATACGATTTTTAGAAAGCAGTGTGTATACAATACTTTTCACCTTTGAGTTTGAATCCATTGCATCTCCCAGGAGGAAAATACTCTCTCCCAGATTCTCAAGTATTAGGCTGCTTGTTAGTGGACAGTGCAGTAAGTCTCTGGTACCATAATGGAAATCACCACGCTGCTTCCTTTTTCGACAGCCTCGCTAACTAGATGGTGGGCTCAGTGCCATAGCAGGTATACTCTGGCACAGCCTTTTGTCTCATCATGACCATGAACAGGCTGTGGGTGGCCCTGGTCCACAGACTGCCTCGGTCCCTCCAGGCATGTCCGTACCAGCTCTCAAAAGTTTTATGACTTTTTCTGACTCCCTCAGGTTTAGGTCCTTTTAGAGCTAATTTTAAGTTAGCCTTTTATTTTAGAGGATTGGAGATCTGTATGAGAATATGATGGGAAGTAATAAGTCCCCTTCACAGAAAAATATGTGGACATGGCAGAAATTTACATGTAATTTCAAGAAACCATGGGCTCTTGGGTTAGGCTCTCATGCTTGCACTCTGTGCTCTAGCCAGGGTGAACATGTAGCTCTTCGGAAGTGGAGAGATTGCCCTGGATGTAAATAATACTTTAGAGGCTGGTATTTGATTGAAGGCTAGTACCCAAAAGATGGCAGTTAATGGGGCTGCACTGTCTTGTCCTCTTGCTCCCCAAGCATCACCCACACCTCGGGGTCTGTGCGCTGGTTCGTGCCACCCTGCGGAACGCTGTTCCCAGAATCTAGGTGGCTGGCTGGCTTCCTCTTTCAGTTCTCTGTGAGGCTGCCCTGATGACTTCTACACAGCAGCAAGTCTGGCAGCACACACCACACTGCACTCTTTGTCCCCTGCTCCGTTTCACTGTTCACCACAGCACACGTCGCCAGGGACAGTGTGTGTTTGCTTGTTCATTGTCTTTGCCCCTACTAGAGTAAGCTCCATGAAGGTAGTGTGTTTTATTTCCTGTTTGCATCCCCAGCATCCTATCCCTGATACCAGTGCTTGGCACATGGTAAGACATCCAGTAAATTTTGACTATGTAAAGAGCCGAAGGTGAGGAATTTAAGTGATTTATGAGGTGTTCTGGTTGTTTATTGCTATGGAATAAATCACTCCAAAACTTAGTGGTTTAAAACACCAACAGTTTTATTGTCTCTCGCAGTTCTAGAAGTTGATTTGGACTCAGCTAGGCAATTGTCACTGAGGGTCTCTTGTGTCGGAAGGTGGCTGGGCTGAGAACTAGCTCACTCCTGCAGCTGGGACCTCTGGGGCACCTCCCAGCCCTGTGTGGCCTCCCAGCATGCAGCCTCAGGGAAGCTGGGCCTCTTATGTGGAGGCTTAGGGGTGTAAGGGAGACTCCTGAGAGAGCTGGGTAGAGGTGGTATGGCCTCTTGTCTCAGCCTTGGAAGTCAGAGGTGTTCGTTCTGCTGTGTTTTGTTGGTGGGTGGTCACAGAGGCCCACTCAGGTTCAAGGGGAATGGCCAAGACTCCAGTGCGTGATGGTAGGAGTGTAAATGAATTTGCAGCCTTATTTCAAACCCCACCCCAAAGGATTTGCGCCACATGCATCATCATACATTGAATGTTTTGTTGGATATTGTCGGAATTCTTGGGCAAGGCGAAGTAAAACAAGGCAGTCTGGAAGATAACACTTTGGCCAGAAGGAATGACTTTTCACTCCTGCCTGTGTATCTCAAGCATGGAGCTGAAGCTTGCCTGTGAAGTCATTTTGGGGGATGTGTTCAAGGCAATGAAAGTGTCTTTTTTTCCAATACCAAGAAAGGTATTAGTTAAGGATCCAATATTGTGATATTGAAATTTGTTTTTATTCTTTGCTTTGGTTCAGTTTTATTTTCTTAAAGCAACAGAGCCCTTTCTTTTGCCAGTGTGTAAAGTGCAGGGGAGCATGGGAAGCCTGAGCTCTCCTGTGGCTGCTTCTACCTGAGCAAACTCACGGGACTCGGTGGAGCACAGGCGGAATCCGCTGTGCTGAGAAGAGATCTCATGTAGTGAACTAATTATTAGGTCTATATTTGAGGAGCAGATGTTGATTCCATGATTTTTTAAAAGATTGTCCAAAGAGGTCTTAGAAAATATGTTCTTGTCCTATTTGTGTGGCTCTTATGAATTGAAGTTTCTCTTTCCAAGAGAATAGTTGTCCTGTTTAATGTTTCTAATTCATGCAGCTCAATTTGTAGATCTTTCTTTGCAATATAGTCTAATATTTTATAGCAGTTTGAAAATTTTTTCAGAATCTAGCAGATCTTTTCCTGGTTTGCAACATCTAGTTATAGTTCAAGAAGAATAGCAAACATTTTAAAATAAAATTTTAATTTGTATTTATTTAAAAGATAATAGCATAATATTAGGAGAGAGGGGTGTTACCAAATAAAATAGTCATAAATTCAGTAATTTGGGAATCTAGCCTCTGTTTCCATTATTGTCTCTGCTTAGTTTCTTTCATTCTTTAGACAGAAAAAGAACGTCTTTTTTTTTTTTTTAGCATGATATGACATTGATTGGGAAACTTCATCCATCCTACCTTATGTTGAGGTGGGAGTATAGCAGCCCCCATTTCATGAGGCCACCTGGATCCTGTGGCTCTCTTCCTCCTTACATGCAGGCATCTGTGCTGCACAAACCAGGACAGACTCTGAGGCCCATCTCTTTCAGGACTCTATCTGAGCACCTTTCCTGTAACAAAGGAAACCTAGACCATGGCAGCCTTCATGTCCTAGTCTTTAGTGTTTTATATTGACCTGATACTGTACTTATTTATTTATTTGTCGTTTTGTTTTGTGTTATTTTTTTTTTGAAATAGGGCATCATCATAGCTCACTGCAACCTGAAACTCCTGGGCTCAAGTGATCCTCTTGTCTCAGCCACCTAAGTAGCTGAGACTACAAATGGCATGCTACCATGTCTGGCTAATTTTTCTATTCTTTGTATATATGGGGTCTTGCTATGTTGTCCAGGCTGGTCTTCAAATTCTGGCCTCCAGCAATCCTCCTGCCTCAGCCTCCCAAAGTGGTGTGATTACAGGCATGAGCCACTGTGCCTGACCTATACTGACCTGATATTTTCAAAACTGATATATCCTGTTAACCAATAACTTTAATCTTGTTCCAGCAGGATTTGTTTTCTTCTCAAAATGCAAGTAAGTTAAAAGGAGCATCTCTGCCGCCTAGCAAGCTCCCCACATCGGTCTCCCTGTTTGATGATGAAGATGAAGAGGTAAACACTGTTATTGCAGCATGAGATAATTAACTTTTAGATTTGTACAAAACTGTTGTTGATGTAACTTTTGACTACCCAAAAACTTAACTACAGCCTACTGTTTGCCAGAAACCTTTCCAATAACATGAACAGCTGATTAACACACAGACTGGTATCTATGTCTGTTTTATGCATTCTTTTTTTTTTTTTTTTTTTTTTTTTTTTTTTTGTGACAGCATCTCACTTTGTTGCCCAGGCTAGAGTGAGTGCCATGGCGTCAGCCTAGCTCACAGCAACCTCAAACTCCTGGGCTCAAGCAATCCTGCTGCCTCAGCCTCCCGAGTAGCTGGGACTACAGGCATGCGCCACCATGCCCAGCTAATTTTTTCTATATATATTAGTTGGCCAATTAATTTCTTTCTATTTATAGTAGAGGTGGGGTCTCACTCTTGCTCAGGCTGGTTTTGAACTCCTGACCTCGAGCAATCCGCCCATCTCCGCCTCCCAGAGTGCTAGGAGAGTCAGTCTTTATTACGCCAGCAATTTTATTTAGTAAACTATTTCTTCACTTTGTATCATGTCTTTAAAATTAGAGTCACAAGTCATTCCTTCTTCCATCCCAGGTGTGTGCCTTCCTTAGCTGTAAATGAGTGGAGAGACCCCCCTCGTTCTCTCCTTTCATCTGTTGCTCTGGTTTCTAATTCATGGAGAGGGAGGGGCCAGTTGCCGGCAGCTGCTGGGGCTGCTGTGCCTGTCACAGGCTGTGGGCCCCTATGACAAGCAGGGAGGTGCTGTCTGCCCGCGGGAGGGCTGGGCAGGGCCCAATTCCTCCTTGTACTTCTGTGACCTTGTCCACATGTGTCCTACCTCTCACTGACTCCCAGGTGCTGTGCCTTCGAATTCTCTTAATCTCGTTCCTGTCTGTGGATGGTGAATGCAGTGAGAAGAAGCTGTAGGATGGGCTTTGCTAGCATTTCCCCCTGCAAAGGTGTGATAGTCTGTACCTGACTGGAGACTTACTCCCTAACAGTTTGACGTGGGAGAATGTCTTACATTTTCTGTTTTTATATGTGAAGTTTTCATACCTTTCTGTCATTTGTTTTTCTAGGATAATCTTTTTGGGACTACAACTGCTAAGACACAGACATCACCTCTACAAACTCAGAGTCATAAGAAAGCAAAACCCTCTGAGCTCTCCAAAAAGAAAACATCTGCCTTGTTCAGCAGTGATGAGGAGGTGGGTTAAGTTTTCTCCTAAAGAAGAGGAGATTATTTGAGGTAGCCATCTTAACATTTTCTTTTTCTACCTATTTTACATCTAGTGAAGTTCAGTCACCAAAGATGATGTTCACAAGATTGCTTTTTCTTTTTTTTATCTGTTTATCTATGTAAGATTGTTCTTTCTTAAAGATATTTAGTGTTATGTATTAATTTAAAGATAAAACTTTTCAAAATGGTTGGGAATAAGTACGGCTCCTAAACTGTAGTATATGCTAATTGAAGTGAGTTAGGCCACGTGGGGGAGAAAAGATTTCTCACCCATTGCTAGGTTCATGGCTGTGGGCCATGAGCAGGTGACAGATTGACAAGAGAAAAGCATACAAGTTTATTTAAGATAAGTTTTATGTGACACAGAAGCCTCTAGAAATGAAGACTCAGAGAAATCAGAAGACCTGTGTTGTATTTGTATCTAATAAGGAAGTGGATAGTTATGGAGAAGCATGATTAGACAAAAGGGATATGACCTAATGGTAATAAACTGGGGCAGTTTAGCAAAGTCTGTTTGTTCAGCTTATTCTCTGCACCCCTGTGTCTTTAGAAATAAGGGCACTCCTTTCCTCTGGGTATATGGAGCATACCTCTGGAATGAAGGTCTTGTAACCTGCTCCAGAGAGGAAGATCAGAGAATTCTTGTATGGTCTGCTTCAGAGGAGAAGGGCAAGGGGAAGATGAGAGAGCTCTCTACTTCTGTTTCCACAAATGCCCAGGTGTCATATTTTGGTTAGCATGTCTTATACCCCATTAGCAATATAGTACCTTGTTAAATGACTGTTTCATTAATTTAGAGCTATAGCTAGACATGATAGGAGTATCCTGTGCAAGTGAAACTCCTTTTTTGTAGGAGTCTTAACAATATTTCCGTTTGTGATTTGGATACATATTAACAAAATGAGTAGTGAATATGATTAGGCTGCTAACTAAATCAGATTTTGCAGTAGCGAATTAGATTTAGCAGTGCAGAAAAAGTCTTTAAATATAATATTAAAAATCCTGAGTATTAAAAATCTTTTGTAATAATTGCTCTTTAACACTATGGTCAAGTTATGAGAATATGAAGCAGACAGGTAAATACTAGATACATTCATGTTTTTATTGAAAGCAGCCTAAAATGATACAACATATAATTTGCTTTTTCTACTCAAGTGTATGAATTTATGATGGATAATCCTTTTTTTTTTGAGACAGAGTCTCACTTTATTTCCCAGGCTAGAGTGAGTGCCGTGGCATCAGTCTAGCTCACAGCAACCTCAAACTCCTGGCTCAAGCAATCCTCCTGCCTCAGCCTCCCAAGTAGCTGGGACTACAGGCATTCGCCACCATGCCTGGCTAATTTTTTTTTTGTATATATATATATATATTAGTTGGCCAATTAATTTCTTTCTATTTATAGTAGAGACGGGGTCTCGCTCTTGCTCAGGCAGGTTTCGAACTCCTGACCTCGAGCAATCCGCCCGCCTCGGCCTCCCAGAGAGCTAGGATTACAGGCGTGAGCCACCGTGCCCGGCTTTTTTTTTTTTTTTTTTTTTTTTTTTTTTAGCATTGCTAGTGGTTATTTGCCCGTTAGTAACAGCCAGACATCAGTGGAATTGTTTCTACCAGAGTATTGTGGTGTAGGGAAAATAAAAATGTTAGCTAAAGCTATGAGCAAAAGGATATGCAGAGTAAAGATAACCGGGTTCTAGAACAGAGACTCAATCTTTGTTGCTCATTGGGATCACTTACCTATACCCGATTCCTCCGCTGGAGATCAGAATTAATTGGTTATGGTACAGACTCATCATTAGAATTTTTTAAAGCTCCCTAGTGAATTCCAGTGTGTAGTCACTGCTGAATATCACTACTCTCAAGGAGCACTTCTCCAACCTTAACATTTGAAGAAATCACCTGTGGATCCTGTGAAATACAGGTTTGGATGCAGAAAGTAAGGGTGTAGGGCCTGAGGTTCTACATAACCTGCTGCCTGGTGGACCCCACTTTGATTTGCAAAACTCTAGACTCCAGAGGTTGAAGGGCTGCGTAAGCAAATGCCTGGGAGTTTCTTGATTTGAAGGGGTGAGCATAGCCAGGTGGAATTTCCTCAAATGCTTTTTTTTTTAATTTCAGGAAAATATGAAATTACAAACCTTTTGGTTAGATTTTGTATCTTTGCCTCTGCTTTCTAAAGTCCAGGTTCAGACTTTTGTGGTAAAAGGCTCATTAGCAGTTTTTCATTGTGTCTTGTTTATGTGTATGTTGTTTGAGCTTTTATACCCTTTTTTTGCAATCTGCTTTGGGATTTTTTTAAATTAAAATATTCTTCCAGAGTTGAGAGTTCTTGATTGTTTTACATTCTTCTTCCTTCTTACACCTTTACAATTAATGTTGATTCTCAAAAATAGACAAGTTTCCTTGTCCTAACACAGGACAGAATCACAGAGGGAAGAAACATCATGGCAGGTGGAAGGGAAGGTTTGAGAAGCTTTGTGAGGTCAGAGAACCCAGCTGTCCAGATTTGAGTTCAACAAAGGGTCTTGGCCATGAGCTTTCTTCAAGAGAGATACGTTGGCCGGGCGCAGTGGCTCACGCCTGTAATCCCAGCACTCTGGGAGGCCGAGGTGCGTGGATTGCTCGAGGTCAGGAGTTCGAAACCACTCTGAGCAAGAGTGAGACCTTGTCTCTACTATAAATAGAAAGAAATTAATTGGCCAACTAATATATAGAAAAAAAAATTAGCCGGGCATGGTGGCACATGCCTGTAGTCCCAGCCACTCGGGAGGCTGAGGCAGGAGGATTGCTTGAGCCCAGGAGTTTGAGGTTGCTGTGAGCTAGGCTGACGCCACGGCACTCACTCTAGCCTGGGCAACAAAGTGAGACTCTGTCTCAAAAAAAAAAAAAAAAAAAGAGAGAAAGATACGTTTAATACTTCATTTAACAAATGTCAATTTTATTTTACTCCTCATGTCCCATAATCTAAATTGCCACTGGCTTTTTAATATGTGTTTTATGTTTTAAGGACCAATGGAATATTACTGATTCACAGACCAGCTCAGCATCTGACAGCAGATCTAAAAGAGAACCCAAGGACCCTGGGACCATCCAGGGCCAGGAGGCTGTGAAAAAGACCAGTCTCTTTGAGGAGGATGATGAAGATGATCTTTTTGCTATTGCCAAGGACAGGTGAGATAGTCATTGTAAGAAATCATTTGTCCATTGTCTGTGGTAACAGGAAAGGTATTTGATACCAAAGATAGTTCCTCCGGTGGTTGCTAATCATCAGTCACCTAGTTGTCATACAAATGAGTATGTCTTTGTTTTTCTCTTGCAAAGTCTTCTCCCCTGGTCCTGGGAAATGTTTGTCTTCATGGATCCATACCTGATTTCTTCTCATTATTATTATTATTATTATTATTTTTGAGACAGTCTCACTCTGTTGCCTGGGCTAGAGTGCTGTGGCGTCAGCCTAGCTCACAGCAACCTCAAACTCCTTGGTTCAAGCAATCCTCCTGTCTCAGCCTCCGAAGTAGTTGGGACTACAGGCATATGCCACCATGCCCAGCAATTTTTTTTTTCTATATATTTTTAGTTGTCCAGGTAATTTCTTTCTATTTTTAGTAGAGATGGGATCTTACTCTTGCCCAGGCTGGTCTCGAACTTCTGAGCTCAAACCATCCACCCAACTCAGCCTCCCAGAGTGCTAGGATTATAGGCGTGAGCCACCATACCCGACCCTTATTATTTTTTTAACCTTAAAATACTTTTTCTGGCCGGGCACGGTGGCTCACGCCTGTAATCCTAGCTCTTGGGAGGCCGAGGCGGGTGGATTGCTCAAGGTCAGGAGTTCAAAACCAGCCTGAGTAAGAGCGAGACCCCGTCTCTACTATAAATAGAAAGAAATTAATTGGCCAACTGATATATATATAAAAAATTAGCCGGGCATGGTGGCTCATGCCTGTAGTCCCAGCTACTCGGGAGGCTGAGGCAGAAGGATCGCTCGAGCCCAGGAGTTTGAGGTTGCTGTGAGCTAGGCTGACGCTTACCTGGGCAACAGAGTGAGACCCTGTCAAAAAGGAAAAGAAAAAGAAAACATCCTATTGGAAGGGTGGTTCTCTGCAGAGCTGTGCAGTATCCCACCAGGTATTGATAACCTAAGCGTTATCAACCTAGGGGTCTAGGATTCTCCACATCAGTGCTTGAACTAAAGCGGGCAAGATATTCAGAGTGAGCATGACCTGTGGTTGGTATAACATGCTACCAGATTAGCTTGTGGATTCAGAATAACTTGCCTGTAAATACTCTTTTCTCCTTTTGAGAGCCTTATACCATTACTTGGAAATTCAACCATATGGTTGTAGCATAAAGAGGCAATTATTTAGACACATAAATGTTATGCACTGGTGTGGTTAAATTAAGCTTTATTTCATAGACTGAAAGTATCTGAAATTTCTATCTTCAAATATTGTGATCTTTTCAATCATCACCGTTTCTACTTTAGGCCCCCACAGTTGACACTTGGAATCCCAATACCTGATATTAAATTCTGGCCTTCCCAGTTCCCGTCTGAATAGCCTTGGGCAAGCTACCTAACTTCTCTGTGCCTCTGTTTCCTCATCTGTTAAGCAAAAATAATAATAGTACTTCTCTCATAGGATTGGTGAGATGGTTAGATGAAATCTAAATGTGAAATGTTTAGCATAGTAGTTTGTACACTATGTGTACTCACATATCACCATTTATCATCGTTAGTATAGGGGAAATACTTCATTCTTTTATTTTTGTTGTTGTCTTCTGAGGCAGTTGTCTTCCTGTCTTACCTGGCCAGCTTCTTTTGAGACTCAGTGTAAGTCTTCCCTTTAAAAGCCTTCCTCACCTCAGATGGATGAGAAAGAGTAAAAATAGGGGGAGAATCTAGCACAGATGGGGCTCCTCCTTCCTATGCCGGCCCTGTGGCCTTACTGCAGTTGAGCATTTTCTACACTATTGTGAAATTATCTGTTTACATGTGTGCTCCCCAATCCCCCGCAACACACGCGCGCGCACACACACACACACACACGGCCATCAGTTTTGCAATTGGAAGTGTGTCTCATTTCTGAGTCCTGGTCACAGCCGTGCACAATGCCTGGCCTTCAGTAATGTTTTCCCTGCTCCACACTCATTCTACCTCCTGTTCCTGAAGTTGTCTATAAAATTTTGTGTATGGGAAATAACTTACAGTTTTCATCAGATCTCAAAAGAAGCTTTATACAAACAACAATAAGTCTAGGTGAGGATATGGAGAAATTGGAACCCTTATACACTGCTGGGGCAAAAGTAAAATGGTGCAGCCACTTTGGAAAATAGTTTGGCATTTCCTCAAAATGTTAAATGTAGAGTTACCATATAACCCAATAATTTCACTCTTGGGTGTATACTTAAGAGAAATTTAAAATAAGCTCATACAAAAACTTGTATATGAACATTTATTGCAGCATTATTAATAATAGCCAAAAGTTTAAGTAACTTGAAACAAGCCAGTCACAGAAGACTGCATATTGTATGGTTCCATTTATGTGAAATGTCCACAATAGATAAACCCATAGAGAAGAAAACGGATTGGTGGTTGCCAGGGGTTAGGGGATTGGGAGAAGAGGGAGTGACTGCTCATAAGCATGGAATTTCTTTTTGGAGTGACAACAATGTTGTGAACTTAGATTGTGATAGTTGCACAACTCTGTGAGTATACCAAAAACTGCCAAATCCTTTAAAAGGATTAATATTGTGGTATATAAACTATATTTCAATAAAGCTAGTAAGAAAAAAGGAATAGAAGCCAGGCCACAAGGTCACCTCCTGAAGCTTGCCCTGGTCCTGTGATCTCTTTTGGCAACTGCTTTCCTGACCTCTGGAAATAGGCACGTCCACTCTGTGGTTCTCCCTGTGCTGTAGGAAGTGGTGAGGGAGGATGCCGTGCTGGTGGATGCCAGCACTGTCATGTGCCAGTGCACCTGCACTGCGCGGGCAGCAATGGGAAAGGGGCAAGGTGAGGAGGGCCCTGGACTGTTCGACATGAGAGTAAGAGACAGAGGCTGATGATTTGCTAGAGACAGATTTCACCTACTTAAAAGGTCTTTTCTGTTTGCTTTCAACTATGTAAGGTCAACTGATAATTGGGGTGTTTTGGTGGTAAATGAGTTTCTGTAGGTGTGGCCTGGAAGGAATATTGTTTTTATTTTTGTTTTCTAAAGTATCACATTTGTCTTTAATTTGACCTTGTGTTTGTTTGTGTAGCCAAAAGAAGACCCAGAGAGTGTCACTCCTCTTTGAAGACGATGCTGACAGTGGAGGCTCTCTGTTTGGCTCTCCACCCACGTCTGTTCCTCCTGCAGCAACGGTATCTTACTCTCACAGACCTAGGAGATGTCCTTGAGGTTGTGCTGCATGAATAGTGGCGCTTGCACTAACCAGCTCTTCAGAGCTGACTGTGGAGAACTGAGTCTTAGGGGAGAACTTCCTTGACTAGTTTTAGAAAGAGATCTGGTTAGTGGTATTCTACAGATGAAGCACAGGGCAGAGCGTAGAGAAAAGGATTCCTACATGTCATACAGCCCTTTCATTGTCAGGTGTAGGGACAAGAAACTGAGCCTCAGAGGGGACTCAGCTGGAGGGGCATGGAATTCTGCTGGCATCAGACTAGGCTAGTTAAGGCCCAGATTATTCCCATCAGGAGTCTATTTCAAGTACTCATAGAAACTTGGTTTTTTCTATTAGTAGCTAATCAGTAAAAAGGAAATTCTCACATGTGTTATGACATGTATGAAACTTAAGGTCGCACAGTACTGGTACAGTTACACTGTGGAATACTATATAGTGGGAAGAATGAAAAATACGCTATAGGACCAAAAAAGATGCATAAAAATTTTTTTTGTCTTTAAATCTCATTTAAATAATAAAAAAATACATGTGAATGCCTAGAAACAGGCCAGAAGGGATTGTTACCATTGATCACATCTAGGGAAGGGTATGGAATGGAGACTTTATACTCTGTATACATTTTTTAAACCTTTTTAAAGAAAGCATTCTTGCATTATTGTGGAATTAAAAATAAGCTTTAAACACAAAGTATCTAGGAGGTGTGGAAGAAGAGCCTTACTCGGGATTGCACAGCTTGTGCTGGAAGTTGTCAGCCCTGGGGAAGCATGCAGCCAGCCCCTGCTGCTGCTTCTGAGGGCCTTGTGGTCCCCTCCTCAGATCATCTGTACTCATATCTTGCTAATGAGGACATCCAGTGGCTCCATGGTTAAAAGAGTCAGGAGACTGGTTTTTCTTTTTCTTTTTCTTTTCTTTTTTTTTTTTTTTTTGAGACAGAGTCTCACTTTGTTGCCCAGGCTAGAGTGAGTGCCGTGGCGTCAGCCTAGCTCACAGCAACCTCAAACTCCTGGGCTCAAGCGATCCTCCTGCCTCAGCCTCCTGAGTAGCTGGGACTACAGGCATGTGCCACCATGCCCAGCTAATTTTTTCTATATATATATTAGTTGGCCAATTAATTTCTTTCTATTTATAGTAGAGATGGGGTCTCACTCTTGCTCAGGCTGGTTTCAAACTCCTGACCTCAAGCAATCCTCCCGCCTTGGCCTACCAGAGTGGTTTTTCTTTATAACTTACAAATAATCTACACTGGAGGGTAAATGAGCAAGAATTTAGTGAATTTTAAAGGTTCTGGAAATGGAAGACTTCTTTCAATCTATGGTTATTTGATTATTAAATAAATCAGAAGGTTAAGAGATAAGTAGATAAAAATACTTTTTGTTTAGAGATATGTTAAAGTAAGTTAAATGTGACCATGTTGTATGCCTATGTCAACTGAAAAATAACAGGTACTAAAACTTAAAAAAATTTAAAGTGAGTTAGTTTTATTCTGAGCCAACCTTGAGACACAAGAGTGCGCCCAGAGTGGGCTGCACAAGGTGCAGTGTGTATATGTTCTGTTACATAGAATGGGAGGAGGGGTCAGGGAGGCAAAGAAGACAGTCTTAATGATTCTGTTTGGTGCTCAGTGACATCATACATGAGACAAAGCGAGTGTGTGGTTAACAGATACAGAGTCAAAGGTTAATGAGCATGCAGGCGTCGTAGGGTCTGGAGAAGGATGACGGATTCTGTTCTGCCTTTGCGTCACATCTGGTAGAGAGGGGTGTCCATCAGTCCGTGCCAGTGAAATAGCTGACAGTGAAACTGCCGGGGAGGAATGCATGGGCCTCGTCTCTATTACCCACACAGTCAAACTGGCCGTTTTAGACCTCACACTTGCCGTCTAAATTTTTCTTCAGATTTTCCCTTTCTGACACCTGTCAAGAAATAAATTTCATGACAAGGGTGAGGAGTCAGCTAATCTCCAGGAAGACTTAAGACTATTACTTTGGGCTGGACGTGGTGGCTCACGCCTGTATTCCTAGCACTTGGGGAGGCCGAGGCAGGAGGATCACTGAAGCTCATGAGTTCAAGACCAGCCTGAGCAAGAGGGAGACCCAGTCTCTACTAAAAATAGAAAGAAATTAGCTGGACAACTAAAAATATATAGAAAAAATTAGCCAGGCATGGTGGCACATGCCTGTAGTCCCAACTACTCGGGAGGCTGAGGCAGAAGGATTGCTAAGGCCAGGAGTTTGAGGTTGCTGTGAGCTAGGCTGACGCCACGGCACTCACTCACTCACCAGGCAACATAGTGTGAGACTCTGTCTCAAAAAAAAAAAAAAAGTATTACTTTGGGTGGCATTTTCCTTGGTTTATATGACAAGAGAATATGTTTTAACATATTTAGTTTCTTTTTTTCCTCCCCAATTAACTTGTTACATTAAAATTTTATGTAATTTTCATGGGTCCCTCATGTGGCACAAAAATTTTTTCCTTTAATCACTTCATTGTTGCTTTATGTGTCCAGAAATTCTTCATGAACTTGCAGTCTTTTATTATATCATGTTCAAATAATTTTACATTTAAGGATCTCTTCCTAACAATAACTAAAAGATCCCCTTAGCCCATTCTTCTTTCATTTGGCACTTTTTTCTGTCATGGTTAGTAGTGTCCTCCTTTAGTTTCCGAAATCTGCCTTCCTAGCTTGATTTAGGCACTGCTTTGGGGTGTGCTTTTTCTCGTAGCATCTAGTCTGATTAGTGTGATAGAGTTTTAGTTTTTTTCTCAAAAACTTGTTGATAAGTCACTTGCCCCAAGGATGCTGATAACTCTAGGTAAGTCACGTTACCTCAGTTTTCTGGTCTCTAAGTCCCTGCTTGCCAGATAAAAGAGAGATGAGAGATGGGTCGAAGTACTTGCAAACTTGTGTTGAGCACTGACACGGTGTAAAATGTTGTGACCGGCTGGGAAATATAGTATATGCTCCGTACAGATGAGTGGACAAACAGATGTGTGCTGGTTGTTATTAAGTTAGGAGGAAAGTCAAGTAAGGGCCAAGTAGAGATATAAATAATATGCTTATCCAGTGAAGCAGTTGACACTTACTGAAGAGAGTAGGGAGGCCTTCATGGTGACATCTGAGCTGGGCTTGCTGGAAAGGAGGGGAGAGTTTGTGTCTGCAGACACTAGGGCAGCACGGTGTGAAAGTTTGCAGTATGTTTAAGGAATAGCAAGGAATGAGGGGGTGCAGATGAGCAGAGGGACAGCTTATTGGGGTGTCTGTAGATTGCCATTTGCTTCATGCAGAGACCATAGGTTTGGGGTGGAGATGGTGCAACGTGGCAGGCCTTTCTGTTTTAGTAGGACGGCTCGATGCTGTCTTATGTTGTGATGTAGGGGAGCAAGGCAGAGAGAGAGACCAGGAACTGTCTGCTGGCAGAGGTGAGGACCTGAGTAAGGGTGGTACGGGATCGATAGTCATGAGGAGACAGGTGTCATCGGTGTGGTGGCGCAAGACGCCCCATGTGAGGGGCCTGTTGGTGCCACCTTTGCTATTTCATTGTCCTGTCTGCTCCCACCACCACATTTAGCTGACACCCTACAAGGACTGGTTTGGGCTTGTTCTGTGCATTGCTGTGCTAGTCAGGCACACTTTTTTATTGTTGGGGATGTCATTTGCTCTTTTTTTGATAGAAAAAAGAAACTGTTCCTGTAGTACCACCTTTGCTGTTTAACGATGAAGAAGAGAAGGAAGCACCGTTTGGAGTGAAGCCTGTGGATAAGAAGGTTGAGAGTGCCAAAGAATCACCAGAATTTGGGAAAACTGATTTGGCTGAGGAGTCAGAAAAGGTGGATTTTTTTCTCTTGTCTACTCTAATGCCTCTCATATGTTGTTTTTAAAACACACTCACACACACACACACACACATATCTTCCTTTATGTTTTCCTACTGCTGTCCTGTGCTTCTTTAGGATGCATGAACATAACATCTTCACATTCTTACTGGCATGGCCTGGCGTCTTTGCTCTTTCTGACTTGTTCTCTTCTCTGTAGCATTTTTCTTACTCATGGTTCTCCTTTAGTCCCCATCTGTACTTCAATTAAAATGTCATGGTTTTTTTTTTTTTTTTTTTGAGACAGAGTTTTGCTCTGTCATCCCACTTAGAGTGCAATGGCATCATCCTAGGTCACAGCAACCTCCAACTAGGCTCAAGAGATCCTCCTGCTTCAGCCTCTCAAGTAGCTGAGACTACAGGCGTGCACCAGGATGCCTGGCTGAGTTTTCCATTTTTTGTAGAGATGGGGTCTTGCTCTTGCTCAGGCTGGTATCAGACTCCTTTAAGAAGATTTTAGTTTAGCTTAGCATTTTTTATGTTTATTTGATGAGTTACATGCATCATAGAATAGAGTAAAATTTGTATTTTTTCTGAAACACTATCTTTCATTTCTGAGTGGGCTGCCACCTCTTGCAGGAGGCCTGTGGGAACGCTGCTGGCCACGCCTGGCAGCAGCCTCGTGGTTACCTTCAGTCTCTGTGCGCCTCTTCTCTTTGGTCATTTTTCTTGTACTCTTGTGTGTCCAGCTGCTTAGGCTTAATCTTCCTCCCAGGGTCTATGTGAAGAGCATTGCATTTACTTTTCCTCCTGAGGCTCCTTAGAGCTCCAGTGATGCAAGTGTTTTATTTGTACCTGTGTCACCGTGTGACAGTCTCTTCCTAGTGGCTGCGTGTGGACCTGAGTTACCCTAGTCCTAGCGCAGTCCACACTTGACTCTGACTGTGTGTCTTACTGCCGTCTCCTTCACTAGGATGAGCTCCTTGAGGGTTGGTGCCAGGTTTGTTTTGCTCACTGCCATGTCTGTAGCACTTAGCATATTACCTTGCATATAATAGGCACTATTATAAATTATGCATTTCTTCAGAGAAGCATATTTTTTTTACAGTTTAAGCACTCTGAAATTGGGCTGCACCTCATAATCAGTGCTTGCTTGCTTATTTATTTATATATATATATATATATATATATATATATATACACACATACATACATACATACATACATACATACATACATACATACATACATACAGGGTCTCACTTTGTTGCCCAGGCTAGAGTGAGTGCCGTGGCATCAGCCTAGCTCACAGCAACCTCAAACTCCTGGGCTCAAGCGATCCTCCTGCCTTAGCCTCCCAAGTGGCTGGGACTACAGGCATGTGCCACCATTCTCGGCTAATTTTTTCTATATATATATTAGTTGGCCAATTAATTTCTTTCCATTTATAGTAGAGATGGGGTCTCGCTCTTGCTCAGGCTGGTTTCGAACTCCTGACTTCGAGCAATCTGCCCGACTCGGCCTCCCAGAGTGCTAAGATTAGAGGCATGAGCCACCGTGCCCGGCCTCAATGCATATTTAATTGGTAGTGTTTTTTCTTTCTTGGTGGTACATATAATAATAGTAGTTCTTATGATCAATGATATCCTACTTGAAATGTGGTACTTGTTGAATGAATAAATGCTACATTTTAAAATTACTTTAGAGATTCGTCAGTTCCATATACAGGATAGGCCTTCTGCAGTTTAAGCACTCTAATTTTACTGTGTAGGTTTCCCCTTTAGGCTTATGTGTTAATTAAATGCTAGGAAATATATGACCCACTCCCAGTGGTTGGCATGTGTTATCTCTACTACTGAGAAGTTTTTTCTAGCTCATGAGCAACTAATGTGTCAGGGTTATAACTGTTTTATCTCTTGGTAGGAGGGAAGGACCCATGGCCTTAAACTGACTGCAAAAATTATCTTTCGCTATGGATCAGACTCTCCACTGGGGCAGCCAATCAAGAATTGAACTCAGCATTTTGCTGCTTGGCAGTAGATGTGATTAGCTATAGTGCCCTGAATCATGCAAATATGGCACTTAATGAATTAATGAGGAGCTGGGGTGGGGGTGGGGCATCCATTATAGAATTTGTATTTCCAGTTATTATTTTTTTTCCTTATATTTTCATTTTCAGGAAGGACTTTTGACTGGATCTGCACAGGAAGCAGTCAAGCATTCTGATGTATTTTCTTCACCATCCTCATTGGACAAAGGAAGCAAGGGTAGAACCAAAACTGTTCTTAGCTTGTTTGATGAGGAAGAGGATAAAACAGAAGATCAAAACAGCATCCCAACTCCACAGAAAGAAGTGGGAAAGGTGAGCAAAAAGCAGTAAAGGTTCACATCTCTACATGAGATAAAAGAATGGTGTCAAATCTGTCATGTGAGTTACTGAAGCAATCTTAGTCTTCAGTGTGAGTATAAATGATTTTTCTCAGTAATTTAGTTGTTTGGGATTCTAAATCAGTGACTCTTACCTCAAGTAGCATTATTGGATAGGGGATTAGAATTTTACCTGCCTCTCCTGAGATTTATAGACCTTGTTGTTCCTCCCAACAAAGCTTTACCATTTGGCCAATTAATGGGGTATGAGCAATAGGAAAGCGAAATTAGGCCAGATCTATACATGTAAATATTTCTAGCATTCATTGTTAGAAATATGTGTTATAGATATACCTGTCATGATTATCAGTGGTCAGCAAATTTTTTCTGTAAAGGACCATGTAAAATAGTAATTATTTTAGCTTTTGCAAGCCATATGGGCTCTCTCATAACTGCTTAGTTCTGCCATTGGTAGCATGGAAGCAGTCCTGGAAGATACGAAGATGAATTGAATGGGCATGACTGTGTTCCAATAGACGATGGTCATTCCTTGAGGCTACTATTATCCTAATATTAAAACTAGACAGAGGTACTACCAGAAAATTACATACCAATATTCTTTATGAATGTAGATGGCAAAATCCTCAACAAAATACTAAATCCAATCCAGCAGAATATAAAAAGGGTTATACACCATGAGAAGTGGGACTTATTCCAGGAATGCAAAGTTGGTTGAACATCTGAAAATCAATTGATAAAATATACTGTATCAATAAAATATAGGATAAAAAGCACATGATCATCTCAATAGATGCAGAAAAGGCATTGTGATAAAGTCCAAACCCTTTCATGATAAAAACACCCAACAAATTATTCATAGATGGGAACTTCCTCGAGTTGATTAAGAACATCTATGAAAACCTGCAGCTGATATCATACTTGATGGTGAAAAACTGGATACTTGCCCCCTAAGATCATAAAAAAGACAAGGATATCCTTATCCTAGTCAGCCTTATACTGGAGGTTCTAGGCAGGGCAATTAGGCAAGAAAATGAAATAAAAGGCATCCAGATTGGAAAGGAAGAAGTAGAGACATGTCTACTTGCAGATGGCATGGTACAATATATAGAAAGTCCTAAGGAATCTACAGAAAATCTATTAGAACTAATTAAGCAAATTCATTAAGATTGCAGGATATTAGACCAGTATATGAGAATCAGTTGTAGTTCTATATGCTAGTAATGAACAGTGTGAAAATGAAATTAAGAAATCATTTTGATTTACAAGTAGCACAGAAATGATAAAATACTTAGGAATAAATATAACAAAAGAAGCACAAAACTTTTAAACTAGAGACTATAAAACATTGAGAGAAATTAAAGACCTAAAATAGATGGAAAGACATCTCATGTTTATGGACTACAAGTCTTCATATTGTCAAGATGTCAATACTCCCCTATAGTCCCTATCAAAATTCCAGCTTGTTTTTTATAGAAACGGATAAGCTGATCCTAAAATTTTTATGAAAGTACACAGGACCCGGAAGAGCCAGCAATCTTAAAAAGATGAAGTTAGGCGACAAAAGATGAAGATAGTGTGGTACTGGCATAAGGTACTGGCATAAAAAAGATGAAGTTAGGCGACTCAAACTTCCCAATTACAAAACTTACTTCAAGATAGTGTGGTACTGGCATGTGGTACTGGTTGTGTGTGTGTAAATAAAATATCTATAAATATCTATAATATATCTATAAAATATATAGATCAGTGCAATAGAGTTGGGAGTCCACAAATTAACTCTAAAATTTATAGTCAATTGCTTTTGGTTTTTTTTAGCCTTGGCCTCTCAAAGTGCTAGGATTATAGGCGTGAACCAGTGTGCCTGGCTGTCAATTGCTTTTTTAACAAGGGTGCCAAGATAATTCAATGGGGGATAAAATAGTCTTTTCAACAATTGGTACTGGGACAGCTGATGATCCACATGCAAAAGAATGAGCTTGGACCCTTACCCCACTCCATACACGAAAATAAACTCATGTGATCCAAAAGTGAGAACTAACACTCTATAACTCCTAGAACAGAATATATGAGTAAATAAATCATCATGACTTTGGATTAGGCAAAGCCTTCTTAGAGATGACAACCAAAGCACAACTGACAGAGGAATAAATAGCCAAACTGGACTTTATGAAAATGAAAAAATTTGTGCTTAGGGATACCTTAAAGAAAGTAAAAAGACAATGCACAAAATGGGAGAAAATAGTTGCAAATCATGTATTTGATAAGAGACTTTGATCCAAAATATGTAAAAGACTTACAAATCAATAATAACAAGACTGCCCAATTAAAAGATGGGACAGCCGGGCGCGGTGGCTCACGCCTGTAATCCTAGCACTTTGGGAGGCTGAGGCGGGCGGATCGCTCAAGGTCAGGAGTTCGAAACCAGCCTGAGCGAGACCCCGTCTCTACCAAAAATAGAAAGAAATTAATTGACCAACTAAAATATATATATATACAAAACATTAGCCGGGCATGGTGGCGCATGCCTGTAGTCCCAGCTACTCGGGAGGCTGAGGCAGTAGGATCGCTGAGCCCAGGAGATTGAGGTTGCTGTGAGCCAGGCTGACGCCACGGCACTCACTCTAGCCTGGGCAACAAAGTGAGACTCTGTCTCAAAAAAAAAAAAAAAAAAAAGATGGGACAAAAGATCTGAATAGATATTTCTCCAAAGAAGATGTACAAATGGCCAAAAAGCACATGAAAAGATGCCCAGCATTAGGGAAATGTAAATCAAAACCACAATGACTTACCACTTCATACCCATCAGAATGGCTATAATTTAAAAAAAGAAAAGTGAAAAGTGTTGATGAGGATATGGAGAAACTGAAACCCTCATTCATTGCTCCTGGGAATGTGAAGTAGGACAACCACTTTGGAAGATAGTCTGTAGTTCTTCAAATTATGAAAACATAGAATTACCACATGAATTCCACTCTTGGGTAGATATATACCTAAATGAAATGAAAACATATGTTCACACAAAAACTTGAATATGATTGTTCTCAGTGGTGTTATTCATAATAAACAAAAGATGGAAACAACTTAAATGTCCATCCACTGATGAATGGAGAAACACAATGCAGTGTGTCCACAAATGGAATATTATCTGGTAATAAAAAGAGTGAAGTACTGATACATGCCACAATATGGATGAACCTTGAAAACATGCTAAATGAAAGAAGGCAGTCACAAAAAACCACATACTGTGTGATTCCATTTATATGAAATGTCCAGAATAGGAAAATCCATAAAAACAGAAAATAGGTTAGTTAATAGGTTCTTAGGGGTGGTGGGGATGAGCAGGAATGAGAAATGACTACTAATGGCTTGGAGTTTTTTGTGGGGATGATGAGAATGCTGTAAACTTACATTGTGGTGGTGGTCGCACAACTCTGTGACTATACTAAAAAATCATTGAATTTCACACTTTCAATGGGTAAAAGTTATGGTGTATGAATTTTATCTCAATAAAGATGTTAAAAAAATAAACCAGGTTGGTAGGCCATTGTGTTTTGTATATCAAACTGAAGAAATAGTCCATATAGATTTCTACAGAAAGTGTTTTATAAGTTTTCTTTATTACGCCAGTAGTATAACCCTACTTGATTATGAATAATTTGTTATATGTTCTCCCAGTCTCTTACTATGTATAGTTTTGTACTGTTTTTCCACAGTTCTGAAACTTTTTAACCTTAATTGCTATTTTAAACTGGTTTTATGTATTAACAGTAATAATTGTTAGTTAATTGTTAATGTGATTTATTTTGTCAGAAGTATGGGTTTTTGTGTTAATCGGTGATTGTTGTACTAAAGATGAAATAGGGGTGAATTTTAGAATGTCAGGAGCATTTTATTATTCAAACCAAGTAATGTTGGTAGTAACTTTTAAATGTCAGATATCCTAGCAAACAAAAAATTCACTTGTAGCCTGAAGGTAGAATAGAAGTGATGGACAGACACAGGGAAGGCTTGTGGTCACACCCGTGCCAGGCCCTTGGACTACAGTGCTGACGGGTTAGAGATACACACTTTACTGCTCTGTGTGGTTTCTCCCATCCAAGTACTAACCAGGCCCGACCCTGCTTAGCTTCCGAGATCAGACGAGATCGGGCGCGTTCAGGGTGGTGTGGCCGTAGACCTGTGTGGTTTCTGAGATGGAGTCAGCTGCTCTTTCTTCCTTTGGGAATGAGATAGAACTCATTCAAATATATATGTTTCTATCCCGCCAATTTTTCTCATTATGGAACTAATGGATTGTTCTTTAAATAGAAGATTCAGACATTACACAAGGTCGAAAGATGATCTTTCCAGATTATGTATGTGTTATTTATAAATATATTCTCCATTATTTTTGATACCTCCATAGTATTCCGTTGTGTGAATGTGTCATTTTCCTACTGATTGGCCCTTAGGCTGTGGCCAGCCTTTTGCCAATGCAAACAAAGCTGCAGGGACATCTTTATTACATCATCTTTGCATGTGTGTGATTCCCTTGAGATAAATCTTAGCACTCTAATCACATGTGACCTTCACCCTTTTTCCCAGGGCCACTATCCTGATGCCCGCCCCAAGAGCACAGGTGTCTTCCTGGATGAAGAGCTCCTTTTCAGCCACAAACTCCAGAAGGACAATGACCCAGATGTTGACCTTTTTGCTGGCACCAAAAAAACCAAGGTCAGCTCCAAATGGTTCCCCACATCATAGCTTTGTTACTGTATTGGATATTATCTCAACCTAGCTCTCTTTGTAAATTGTTTTTGTTTTGGATATTGAATTTCAGTGTTGTCTTTTCTAGTTGTTAGAGCCAAGTGTTGGGAGCCTCTTTGGGGATGATGAAGATGATGATCTTTTCAGCTCTGCCAAGTCCCAGCCTTTGGTACTAGCCTTTTCTCCATACTGGAGTGGGTGGGAAAACTTTCGGGAAAGGAAATTTGTGTGGTGTTAAATGATTAAGGAAAATCCACAGAGAATCCTGGTGCTTACTAATAAATGAGCAGCAAATAACGTGCTGATAGGAGCATGTACAGAGGATGCAACTCTCAGTTTGTGGTGTTCCCCATCTTACATTCTCTAAACTAACATATAAACATTAACTGACCCAGGCTCTCTGACAAGTTTTGTTTGATTTTGAAATGGTTTATTGAAAGACCATTGCATATAATATAGTAACTGTTTGTGCTGTTCAGGTGCAAAGCTTTAAATCTGAGTTTTAGCGTTCATGTGTGGTTTTCCCCCGTCCCAGTAGGTTTTTTTATTTTTTTATTTTTGAGACAGAGTTTCACTTTGTTGCCCAGGCTAGAGTGAGTGCCGTGGCGTCAGCCTAGCTCACAGCAACCTCAAACTCCTGGGCTCAAGCCATCCTCCTGCCTCGGCCTCCCAAATAGCTGGGACTACAGGCATGCGCCACCATGCCCGGCTAATTTTTTTTTTTTATATATATTAGTTGGCCAATTAGTTTCTTTCTATTTATAGTAGAGACGGGGTCTCGCTCTTGCTCAGGCTGGTTTCGAACTCCCGACCTCGAGCAATCCACCCGCCTCAGCCTCCCAGAGAGCTAGGATTACAGGCGTGAGCCACCTCGCCCGGCTCCCAGTAGGTTTTCTTCTTATCATTGAGAGGCTCCTGTGACAGTCACAGTCTTTAGAATACTGTCTCCGAAATGCTGCCTTTGAGTTAGTTCCACCCTCATTTGAGAAAGGACTTTTAAAACTCAGAAGCCAGGTTCCTTTTTTTGCATTATGATTTTTCTTTAAATCTCTAAGATATTTGACAGAATTTTGGTATTATTTTTCTTTTGAAGGTTCCAGAAAAAAAGAGAGTAGTGAAAAAAGAACACTCTGTTTCCTCTTCCAAAAACCAGAAACATTCCGAATCCACTCAAGGTAGCAAAGAAAAAAGCATCTGGAAGCCAGAAACAGCCCAGGTCAGAACCGACCTCTCTAAGGATCGTCAGCTCTCTCTGCATCCCAGTGCAGAGAGATGCATTACACAGACTCCAGTCACTCAGACCTCCCTTCGCTGTTCTCTTTTACCCATGTTCATCTCCCCTCTCCTCACTCCACACTCCAGAGTCTCATGAAGCTACACTTAATTGTTACTATTCTGGGATTTGATGCCAGATTAGATTTTAAGATGGAGTTAAGGTAGGATGAAGAATCTTATTCCCACCAGAGTTTTTACTGCTCCCTCTGGGCTTCCCTTGGAATAGAATTAAATATAAATTACATCTGATTTCTTGGTTGCCCCTCAGTATTGCTTCTCCTGAGATTATTGCTGTCATGCCTCCCTCCACAGCAGTCTTCTCTGTCCCAGGAGAGGCCAGGGCCAGGAGTGAGTACCAGTGTTGCAGGCAGGTGTCCCTGGGTGTCTCACTGAGGCCTTGCTGTCCTGAGCTTAGAAAGGGAGGCTCTTGGACTAGCACATCTGTTTCCAGTACTCCGGTTGTTTTGTTTTTAGAACTGGTATGTTAGGCTGTGTGTGAATTTTTGTGTGTTCCTTGATATCTGCTGTGTTAGATTACAAACATGGAAACTTTGCCAAGTGCTCAGGTTTTGGTGCACTGGTAAACTACAACTCTTACGAATCTTAACCACCATCTATGTCTTCCTATTTACGTATGGTCTGACAGCCTTCCTCTTACGTGATGAAGGAGGAAGAGGAGGCATAAGGGAAATGATACCAGTGAAATGTTGAGACCTCAGGAGAGATTTGAATGCCTTTCCCATTATAGCACTACAGAAAGTGACAGCCTTGCTCCATCACAGATTGATTGACAGGCATAAAAGACACTTTTCTTTCTATTTCCCCAATGGATATTTAACTGAATGTAATTTCACACAGGACTCGTCAGGTCTCGCTCCATTTAAAACCAAAGAACCATCCACTCGGATCGGGAAAATACAAGTAATTATAACACGTCTGGAATCTTCATTGCCTGCCTTGTTACATCTATACACTTTTTTGGATTTTTCTTTTGTCAGCTGCTGCCAAGCATTTTTTCATCTCTTCCTACCTCCAAACCCCTTCACCTTCTCCTAGTTGTTGCTTCTTGTGTGCTGTGTCTTTAACATCTTTTCTTTGACCCCAGTGGTGGGCACAGGTGTATGACCCTCTGTTTAATTCTGAGATTAGATCGGGCAATTTTCCTGCATTTCTCTTCTCTTGTATTATACGTTATGTGTACTGAGTCTTGTCCTCTGTCACAGTAATGATCATAGACCACTGTGTTGAAGGACAAATACAGAGTCTCATATTTCTTCTTTAGGCAAATTTAGCAATCAACCCAGCGGCCTTGCTGCCTACAGGGGCTCCCCAGATCTGTGAAGCAAAGCGTGTTTCTCCAGAATTGGCTTCTTCATCTGAACCTGCAAGGAACTGTGGTCTGGAAAGTGTGCCCACTCTTCCTGGGAGTGGGGAGGCCGGCGTGAGTTTTGATCTTCCAGCTCAGGCAGACACCTTACACAGCGCAAACAAGGTGATGAAACCATCTTTGCTTGCTTGCTTGCTTGTTTTCTTTCTTTCTTTTCTTAACCACAACACGTGCCTGCTTCTTTCTGGGCCATCAGTTGCACACAGTAGTCTCACTTTAACTCCCCATTTGAAGGAGGTACCTCATCTCTCCTGTGGCCTTTCCTCTCTCTTAATTCTTTTCTCCTTCCTAATTCTGCATCTGCTTGTCTGTAGCTTGCGTTTGTTACATTTACATTCTGCTCGGTAGCTGTGGTGAAGTCCTACCACCTCAGCTGGTGTCTGCTACCTTCAAGCTCTTGGGCACTGCCACCCTGGGGTCTTCTAACCATAGAGCACATCTTGCTCCTCCTGCTGGCCCAGAGGAGAAAATTTAGGCTTCTCGATTTGATGTAATTTTGCCCTTTACAATCAATGCCAACCTGTGCATCCAGCTGTCCCACCAGTCACCACATGCTGAGCTCCAGGCACACGAGTTGTCACTCCTTGAACACACAAGCTCCTGCTGCCTTCCCACCTACAGCTCTGCTCAAACATCCCTGCTTCTGTGCCCCTGCTCTGTACTCCTTCTCTGAGATCCCTCCTTAGCAACCTCCCGGCTGATCTGCCCATCACACCATTTCACAGGCTCTCCTCACTGGGCTGTGAGCCCTTTGAGGTTTTCTTTCATTTTAGTTGGTTTTCTTGTTTCTAAGTCTCCCCTCTTATAGAAAGTCTTCGCTGATCTCTGAGTAAGCTACAAGACCCCGGATGACCTACCCCTGGAAAATACATTCATTTCAAGTGTTTCCAAACCTGTCTTCCCCATGCAAAATAAAACATCCTTCTTTCTGTTATAGTTTTAATTAGTTTTTTTTTTGGTTAAGTTTAAATTGGCTACTTCCTAAAATTATTTGTGATATTCCCTTGAAGTAGGCAAACACAGTCAAGTGTTAATACTTTGCCCAAAGTTGTTTGTACCTTCTCAAAATTCTGCTTGATTACATATATTTTGGAAAATATCACAAACACTGCATCATTGCTATCAAATGACTTGTCTTTTGAGGTTATATTTATTACAGGTTCTGATTCCTAAGCCATATTTTTTACATGAAATATTTCACATTTGAATTTATGAAGAAAACAGCAGCTTAGATTACTTCTCATTATTGTCTTATATCTCCCTGCTCCTAGAGCCTGAATTTAAACTAGCTCCCTAACAAAGGTTAGTACCAGAATTCCATGATTGTTTCTTGTTTTAAACCCACATTTAAATTAAGAGCAGAGTCCGGGGCCAGGCAGGGCTATGGGACACAAAGCACCAACATCCGACTTTCCAGGGTTCTAGCAATAGGTGAAGCTTGTGTGAAACTGAACTGAAACTTCCCTCAAAAGATTAAAAAATGTAGAACACAAAAGGAATAAGAATGGCTTAGAGTATTAGGAGCTATTTAACTCCTTCTCTGGAAATCTTTAAGAAAAAACCTCTTATATGTCTCATATAATATCTTGATTGAAGTAGACTCAATAACCTTACAATAATTTGAGTCACCAATTCTTTGTTATGGTAGCTTTGAACACTTTTTACTTTATCATTAGATCAGTCTGTGTCTTTTTGCTATTGCAGAGCCGTGTCAAAATGAGAGGGAAGCGCAGACCGCAGACCCGAGCAGCTAGGCGGCTGGCTGCCCAGGAGTCCAGCGAGGCGGAGGATGTGAGTGTCCCCAGAGGAGCCGTGGCGCAGTTGGCAGACGGCGCCATTTCACCAAATGGCTGCCAGCCACAGCCCAGAGCCACCAGTGGAGAAGACAGCTCTGTGGAGGCTGAGGCAGCTGCTGCTCCACCTTGGGAAGGCCATCCTGCGCATGGAGTGGACAGAAGGCCCTTTGCAAAGTCTCTGGGTCATTCCAGAGGTGAGGCTGATCATTTTGATTCCGGGGACATCTTTTCCAAGGGCACGGAGAAAACAAAGGCCAAGGCAAAAGCAGCAGAGACCCCAGCCATCCAGCCAGTGGGAGGTAAAGAAGGAAGCACCATGCCCCCTGCTCTAGGTGAGGCAGGCAGTGATGATGATCTCTTTCAGTCTGTTAAACCAAAACCAGCAAAGAAAGCAAATCCTTTTCCTCTCCTGGAAGATGAGGACGATCTCTTTACAGATCAGAAAGGCAAGAAGAAAGAGTCAAAATCCAACAGTCCGCAGGATGTCATATCAAAAACACAAGATATTTTTGAGGTAATAGGATATAACACGTTTTTGTGCCTGGTTCTGTGTTAAGGAAAATACCTGATTGGCTCATATGGTCCATAGATTACATTAAACTTGTATGTCATGCATGTCTGATATCTACTTGCTTAGGTATAATAATTATAACTAAGCTCTTTTAATAAGGCTGAAATTTACTCAGAATTGGGATGTTTTTTTTTATTTGTTTCATTTAGGGGGTAGTTCTTGGCTGGCCATAATCATTGGTGAAGGTTTTGAATTCTGTAGTTTTTATAGTTTGATTTTGTTATTTTTATAGACTGTTGCTGCAGTCAGGTTTCTTGCATGCTGCTCTGTGACATACATAACGTCATATTGGTCCAGCTTGAGTGTTTTAACCTCTGGTTCTGGGGAAATAGGCCCTGGCTGGAGCTGATGATTTAGTGCAGGCAATATGGCCTTCAGTGGCATTCGCTCAACAGATATGTTTATAGAGCATCTGGGAACTGTAGGGGAAATGAGGGAAGTACTCTGCTCCCAGAGCCCTCAGGGAGGAGAATCGAGTACAAACAGGGCAATAGGTAATTATGATGTTTTCAAATAGCACTAAGCATCATGGAGAAAATAACCTGGGGTGGAGTGGTAAGGAGGAATGGGAGGCACTCCTTCAGATAGGACTGGGAGAGACGAGCTCACTGCAGAGGTGGTGTTTGAGCTGAGACTAGAAGAAAGTGCAAGAACAAGCCGTGCAGAGATCTGGGGTATTGCATTCCAGGCAAAGGGGGCAGGTTTTGTGGCTGTTCCCAAGCACCCCAGCAGTTTACATTTCCACAGCTTGTTGAAGTAAGTGTATTTAGTTTTAAAAAGTGATTTATGGCTGGGCGCAGTGGCTCATGCCTGTAATCCTAGCTCTCTGGGAGGCCGAGGCGGGTGGATTGCTCGAGGTCAGGAGTTCAAAACCAGCCTGAGCAAGAGTGGGACCCCGTCTCTACCATAAATAGAAAGAAATTAATTGGCCAACTGATATATATAGAAAAAATTAGCTGGGCATGGTGGCACATGCCTGTAGTCCCAGCTACTCGGGAGGCTGAGGCAGGAGGATCACTTGAGCACAAGAGTTTGAGGTTGCTGTGAGCCTGGCTGACGCCATGGCACTCACTCTAGCCTGGACAACAAAGTGAGACTCTTGTCTCAAAATAAATAAATAAATAAATAAATAAATAAAATAAAAATGATTTATAATTATTTTACTTGTTTTTTGATATAACAAGGATGATATATTTGCTACAGAAGCAATTAAACCCTCTCATAAAACAAGAGAGAAGGAGAGAACATTGGAATCCAACTTATTTGATGATAACATTGATATCTTTGCTGACCTAACTGTGAAACCAAAAGAAAAGTCCAAAAAGAAAGTGGAAGCTAAGTCTATATTTGATGACGATATGGGTAAGTTTGGTTTTCTACATTGACCTAGAGAATCATTACAGTTCTGTTACTTGGTATTTCTCCTGCGTGGCTCTCTCCTGGAAAATGGGTTTCCTGGTGGGTTTCCTTCTGCCTACTATGTAATCCTGAGTTAGGGTGAGGCTGGATAACTAAATGGACTAGTCATTTTGGTGAAGAACCTTGGTATGGTGGACATAAAGGAATTTGAAGGTACTCAAAATTTGAGCTTTAAGTATAATTTAACTTTTATCTTAGTGTACCCTGCCAATCATCTGTGACAAACACTGATGTTATGAAAGGAGGATGGATCAGAAACTACTCCACATGCTAATGTACGCTGAAGTGGCTGCCTTGGGTGTGGTGCAGTTGGTTGGGTCAGAGTCCCAGCTAGAGAGTTTCAGTGGTCCGTGCAGGAGGGCAGGACTACACAGGGAAGTAGGTTATAACAGACTTTGCATCTCTTGTGTCTTCCCTTCGTAGTACAACTTCTACTTTGTTAATAGGCAAGCTAAATGTCTGATAATCCTACATGTTGGGCCTCTGATACACCTGTGTTGGTAGAGAGGACTTGGGCTGAGGCCAAATACACGCTTCCCACCCCACCCCAACCCCAACCCCAGTCTAGACCTTGAGGCTAACTAGGAGATGGCTGGTGCTGCAGAGCCGCACTGGGTCTGTTCACGCAGCCGTGTGCTCTGTCTACCCCTGCTTCTCACTACACAGGGTGTGGAAGAGACTTCATTTGTTTCTTTTATTACAAAAAAAGTAGTACATACTTATTGTAATAGATTTATATAATTCAGAAGATGTAAAAAGTGAAAAACAATGCCTAGAGATAACCAGGGGTTAACAGTTTGGTGTATATCCTTTCAGACTTGATGATATCAATGTTTGTGTACATATAAATATATACCCATTTAAAAAAGAATATCCTTTATCTCTGCTATTCCTTTTAGCCACTTAATGTCTTCTTATGTCAGTACATAGAGATCTACTTGTTTTTAGTGATTGTATAGTACTACTTTCTATTTAGTCATTAACCTATTGGTGATGATGTACATTGTTTCTAAGGTTGCTCTATTACCAATAAGGCTGTGGTCTTTAAGATTTGTGTACATATGCTAAAATCACAATAGTATAGAATCCTAGCAGTAGCATTACTGGGTAAGTAACAACTGAGATGAACTTTAGAGTCAGTGAAACACTAAACACGAATGTAGTCACAGAGACATTCTTATCATTGAAATGCCTCAAATCCATGAACTCTGAAAGAGGGTAGATCCTATATTGGATTTTCCTTTTTATATTTTTATCACACTTTCATTTTAAAACCAGTGTGAAAAGAATGTAGAAATAAGTCCGGTATCACAGATAGTAAGGTCATGGGCTGAGTTGGAGATCCAGGTTTCCTTCCCTTTTTCCTCTCTTGTACGTGCACTACACACATTTTTATAGCTGAGAAAATTGTGCTCAAAAAGAACCTGTGACTTTCATGTAATCATAAAATTTAGTTACTAACAGAGCAAGGAGCAGAATCTTAAGAAGCTTGAGTTCTATATTAGTGTCTTTGGGTACCCATACTGTTTCCAGAATTGGGTCTTTGGAGCTTTGTTCGGATGTGTCTTAAAAGCACCCATTTTCTTGCCTGTTTAACAACTTTTTTTTTTTCTTTTTAAAGATGATATCTTCTCCTCTGGTATCCAAGCTAAGACAACCAAACCAAAAAGTCGATCTGCACAAGCAGCACCTGAATCAAGATCTGAACACAAGGTGTCCAGCATATTTGATGATCCCCTGAATGCCTTTGGAGGCCATTAGAGCATACAGGGTGTTCATGTCTTATCCTTCAGCTACATCCTTAAGTTAGTGATGATGTCTTATATACTCATGGTCTTAACTGGATTACAAAAAGCAAATACTAAAACAGCTAGCTCACCTTTTACCCAATGTACTTAGTATTTTTTTGCACTGGTTTTAATCATGCTTAATCTGAAACAAAAATAAATATTTCACAGTGGTTGTTTTGTTTTTAATTATAGTTTGTTTTAATTCACCTGGGTGTGGTCACAGTATGATTTAGGCCTTATTAGAGAAGAAATCTCTTTGTGGTTTTCATGGTGGGCAGGGAAACTCAAAGGTAGCAAATGTAAGACAGATGACCAGGAGTGTTTATTACATGGATAGAAGCCCTAACTTAGGGCTTGGGCAAGTAAAAGAGAAAGAAAATGAGTTTATCCTTCATAAGTCTTAGCAATGCGAGAGGAGGTTTCCACTGATTCTACTGAATTCTGAAGATGCTTCTACAAGTCCTCTAAGGCAAGGTTTGGCAAACTGTGACCCTCCACTGTCTGATTTTGTAAGTAAAGTTTTATTGGAACACAGCCACACCCATTTATGTATGTGTTGTCTGTGACTTCTTTCATCCTACCTCCAGTGCCAGAGTTAATTGTGACAGAGACTGGATAGCCCACGGAGCCTACAATGTTTTCTATTTGCCCCATTACAGAAACAGTTTGCTGACCCTTATTCTAAGGCATCCATTTTCATCCTTGTCTTGTAGAGGCAGCAGAATGAACCCAGGTAATAGAAGTGCTGAGGATGGGAATATCAGTCTCTACAGTGTGCTGCTGCATAGAACTCTGCACTGATGGGAATGTTCTGTACCCAGTGCAGTAGTCGCTAGCCCCGTGGATTGCTCACCCCTGTTCCAGTCTTTGTTTCTCTGTGCAGTTTTGTCTTGCTTTTGAGTATTCAGTCTGTAATCATGGCACAATTTTGTAGGCCAGCCAGGTTCGCCTCACCAATCCTAAAGTCACTAATGTCTTCCTTGGGCATTCTTTGATCAGATCAGGAATTACTTATATGCAGAATCAAAGATTTTGTACAGCTCCCACAGGTCAGCTGTTTGCCCTACTCTGCTTTGAGTCACCCAGTGGCAGAAGAGGGTACTTACTAGTTACCTACTCCTTTTCCCTATTCATTTCGTGCATCTTCCTTCTGTTCCCTAGGTCAGGGTCTCCAATCTATTTATCATTAAGCATGCATAGAATGTAACATATTAATTGCTATGCAAGTGGTGTTTAACTCACGCTAGTTTTGAGCCTGGGGCTTTGTGAAGCATAAGAAGACTCAGTTCTCCAAAACAAATTCAGTAAGTATGTCATGAGTCACATAAAACTCAATTGGCGTGCAGTGTAAAAATTGATTTTAGCATCGCCTGAGTTGCATATAACTGACGCACAGAAAACAGTACAAAATAACAAATTTTTCATTAAATTAGAAAGGATCGTTTCATTTTTTTCTACTGCGGCAGTCAATGTGTTCAGAAGGAACCAGTGGCGAAAGAGGAATGAAAGTTCAGTGTTTCACCGTACACCCCAGGGTATGCACAGTAGTTTTTTGAACTGTGGAGATAAGTTAGTTGGTAGGATCAATCTCAGGAGAGAGGATGGGAGACAGACGTCAAGTGTTCAGTTTCATCTTAGACAGGTTCCTATGAGTCACAAATTGAGTGATGAGCATGAGTGAACCTGCAGTGGGGGAGATTACATTCATTGTCACTTGAGTAATCTACCTAGTTAAACAGGTTAACAGAATTGGAAAATCTATTAGGAACCACCTATGTGGGGAATGAAGAAGTGGGAGCCCACGGTTTACACCCCAGCTCAGCAGCTTGGAAGCTGCAGCAGGAACGAAGGGTGGCATTTGAGCCAGAATGCCCACTCTACCACTACAGTCCTCAGTAGGTGGACTGTTATCTACTTTCGTCCTTGTCTTCAACCAGGCATGGTAATGTCCCCATTTTTCAGACGAGGCAATTGAGGCCAGAAATGTTAGGGGATGGAGAAGCCCAGGAAAGGGAATTTGTTCAGCGCAGGCCAGCTCGGAACGACTGGACAGCGTCTGCCTGGGACCCCAAGAGGGCCTTCGGTGGGTGTCAGCGAAGGCGCCCCCCAGCCCTAGTCCACTGGGCGCCAACTCCGCCGTTCCCAGCAGGCTGTGCGGCTGGCCCTCAGCTGCCCGCTTGGGCCGGAGTCAGGTGGTCGCTGTTAGCAATAGAGAGTCAACATCCGGGCCTCTCGTAAGCGACAACAAGCTCCGGACGCCAAGGAGTCCCGATTCCGAGCAACCGCTGGCGTCCGGCGTCCAGACCCCGCCTGCGCCCCCGCTGATTGGAGGGAGATGTGAGCGCCGGCAAGCGATTGGAAGGGGCGTCACAAAGGGGCGGGCGCGCGGCGGCCGCGGAGCGTTGCCGGTCAGTGCCTGTCGCGGCGTCGCTCGTGGAGCGGGGCGTCCCGAAGTGGGCCTGCGGGCGGGCGAGCGAGCGGACGACACTGCGGGTGAGGGAGAGCGGAGAGCGGGCGGGATGGGCAGGGCGCGCGGGGCCGCGGGCCGCTGAGCCGGTCTCGCTGCCGCCGCCGACCTTCGCGGGCCGGAGAGGCGCGCAGGGCGGCCGCGTCGCCCCCGCCCGCCGCCGCCGTCTGTGGCCGCGCTTGGCGGGCCGCCTCGTCCAGCACGCGCGCCGGCGCTCGGCTCTCCGCGGGCGCGGCCTCGACTTCCCCGCGTACCGCCGCCCCTGACGGGTGCTGATCCCGAGTCCCGTTCTCACGCGGAGCCCGCCCGGTCCTCCGGGCTCGGGCGTCTGGGTGCCTCAGTGGGTCCCGGAGGGCGGGGCCGCGCAGGTGCGCGTCGAGGGCTTGCGTGGGCGGGGCTCCAGGCCCGCTCGCGGCCGGCTTCAGGGTGGGCCTTAGGCTGCGGAGGCATTGGGCGCGGGCGTGAGCTGCAGCTTGCGTTTAAACTTCAGGGCCGTTTTCACGTCTCAGTAAATGTAGATCTGTGTCAGCATTTTTAATGGCTGCATCACATTCTGGGTACCCTTATCTTGGGGGGAAAGTTTAAAAGGTGACTGCTCTTGTGGCCAAGCTTCTTTAGAACAGAGGATGAAGCAAATTCTAAGATACTGACATCGTTTGATACTTATTTAGTGCTATTTTTGCCTTATGTATCTTTAAATTCCCTTTCATTTTTTGGTGAGTGTGCTTTTAGAACTTTTTCATAAGACGTGAGAAATGCTTTGGCAACTGATTTAGAAGTGCTTTTTGATGCCATTACTCTTGATAGCTAGGCATGTTTTTTGAATTATTTGTAAAAATTCTGGAAATACTTTTTTCCTCTGCCTTCTTTCTTTTCCTTTACCCTTCTCTTTTTTACCTGTTCTTGTATCATTTTGTATCCCATCTTTGAGTCTTCCTTGCCTCCACATTTTCCAGCATCACAGGGTCCCGTAACATGCTCAAGCGTGACCGCACACCTCCTTGAAGCTGTGTGTGGGCCCATCTGCTGGTACTAGTTTGCCCTGCCGGAGCTTCCATTTGCTCCGCTCCCATTTTCTAGTCCTCCAGTCTGGCTTAACCAGATTTCACGGCTTGCTCTTTCCTCTGCAACAGTGATTTCTACTGCTGAGATGTATAATTATTTTCTGGAGGCAAACATTTTCAGTTTTGGTTACCAGCTTTGGCTCTTTTTGGTTATTGGAAATTATTCCATTGAATGGACCCAGACTTATGATGAAAGTTCCAGCACAGTAATATACTGGATTTTTTTGTCTTCTAGCCTGTAGTCACTTTATCCATTCTCACTGTAGATGAAGGATTTCCTCCAGATCTATCTGCTGCCTTCTCCCCTCCCCCAGCTTGTTTATTATTTTTAGGATATCATTATGGAAGAGCACTGTGGTGAAGGAAATGCTCCTTATGTCCTCTGCTAAGTTCCTTGGGCAGGCACTGGTCACCTATGCCTTTATTTCTGTAATGTTCATTTCAGCATTCCTGACACCTGGCTCCTGTTGCTGGAGCGGCTATTAATACTGTGTAGGTAGGGAGTGCTGTTGGTTTTGGGGGAACAGATAGTGACAATTCTATAGTACACTTTTATTCAATATAGCATGATAAATATGTTTTTATGAATTCATGTTATCCAAAATTATATTATAAAAGCAGTTGTTTCAATGAGGAAAGGGGATTAGGGTTAGGGAGCTCCAAACAAAGTCATTTTTCCTACAGATATTGCACTGTTAAAGAAATAAGAATATGTAACAAAACCTAAGCACTATAGCTCTTTATTTAGCTTTTCTTTAAGAGTATTAGCCTTTTACCACTATCACTAGCAATATTACTAGTATGGCACTTGTATTACTATATTTATTACTCATTATTTTGATAAATAGTGTAACAACACTCAAAACAGCTGTGCTGCAAGCAGCAGCTTTTCTTCCTGTGCTACCATCTCTTCTAGGACCATTAGCAGTCTGCACAATGCAGTTCAGGTTCCCGAATTAATTAATTATATTTCCTATTAGTATTATGAAAACTCACATTATAGCAGAAATACCTGTATGTCCATGTATGCTATGAGTTGGATAAACTTTGGACTTCATTTGGAGTGAGTCAGAACTTGATTCCTGTGGGAACAAATATCTCCCTCCAAAAAAACTTTTGGAGCATAACCAAATATTTATTCATCTCTGAAACAGAGAAAATACCTTACCTATGTCACAGGTTTGTTCTAAGGATCAACTGAGAGTAAATATTTATTTATTCTGTCATTGAACAAACCTTTAATGAGAACCAATATGTGCAAAACACTGTGCTAGGTGATTGAGAGGTAAATCAGATAGGCTCTCTTCAGTTTAGTAGGGCAAGAAAGCTGTGTAAAAAAATGAAATTGATTGTTATGGGTGCAATATATGATTGTACAGTTAGCGGTGCAAAAGAGAATGAATATAAAAGGCTTTGTGGAATAGTTGATATTTGAGCTGAATATTGATAAATGATTAGTTGCTTGTCAGGTAGCCATGAATGAGGATAGTGATGAGTAGAACAGAGCAGGAGCAACAATATAAAAGGCTAGTGTATTCTGAAGGTGCAGATGCAGATGATTAGAGGATAAAAGTACCAGAGATGTTGTAGGATGTAGGGTAAGGTGTATAGATAAATTAAATGGGGCTGGAAGGTGAGATGCATGATCTTAGGAGCCTAAGGAGTGTGAATTTTATTCTGTAGAGAGTAAGAAGCCATTATAGGGCCTTGAACTAAGAAATAACATGATTGGTTCTACATTTTCAAAAGATAATTGTGCTCCACAGTATATGTCATTAGGAAAATGCAAATTAAATAATAATGAAATACCACTATATGACTGTTAGAATGGCCAAAATCCAGAACATTACCACCACCAAATGCTGATGAGAATGTAGAGCAACAGAAACTCTCATTTATTGCTTGTGGGAATGCAGAATGGGACAACCACTTTGGAAGATGTTTGGCAGCTTCTTATAAAATTAAAAATATTCTTACCATATGATCCAGCACATGTGCTCATTGGTATTTGCCCAAATGAGTTGAAAACTATGTCCACAGAAAAACCTGTATGCCGGTGTTTATAGCAGCTTTGTTCATAATTGCCAAAACTTGGAAGCCCTTGGAATATGCCTTTTAGTAGGTGAATGGAGAAATAAACTGTGGTACATCCGGACAATAGAATATTATTCAGCACCAAAAGAAATGAGCTATCAAGCCATGAACAGATATGGGGAAAACTTAAATACATTTTACTAAGTGAAAGAAGCCAATCTAAAAAGGCTGCATAGGGTATGTTTCCAACAATATGACATTCTGGAAAAGACAAAACTTATAGAGACAGTAAAAAGACTAGTGGTTGCCAGGGGTTGGGAGGAGAGAGGGATGAATAGGCAAAGCACAGAGGATTTTTAGCACAGTGTATCTATTTTGTGTTACACTATAATTGTGTATACATGTCATTATACATTTGTCCAAACTCACCGAGAGTAAACCCTAGTGTAAACCATGGAAACTGATAATGATATGTCACTGAAGGGTTCATCATTTGTACTGAATTTACCACTTTGGTGCAGCACGTGGTAGGAGGAGGCTGGGAGGGGAGCAGAGGTATGTGGGAACTTTCTGATCAATTTTGCTGTGAACCTAAAACTGCTCAAAAGATGAAGTCTATTCAGAAGGGGGAAACATTCATGTTTTAGACTAACATATTAATTTCTCTCATTTAGTTCCTTAATTGGTGAGGTTTTGCTGCAATGCTTTCTAAAATTATTTTAGAACTTTGTGTGACTTCTCCCTTGCTTAAACAATAGAAAAAAAAAAGAGTCAAATAATTGAGAGTAAAATAATTACTTAACAGTGTGATAATATGGTACCATGATCCAGTTTTCATAAGCTTTCTTTTCAAAATTGAAAAAAAGATAATGATTAGCATCATGGAGGACAGATTGGAAGAGTGAAAGGTGGGAATCCAGGATCATAACTAGGCCATGAAAATTGCTTATTTGAGAGTTAATGAAGCCCTTAAACTAAGTCCTAGTTAGTATATATGGAGAGGGTAACAAATTATAGAATTATTAAGAAGTTACTTAGATAGAATGAACAATATTTGATAACACAACAAAGTGATTATAATCAACAATAAATTATGGTATACTTTAAAATAACTTAAAGAGTGCATGGAATGTTCCTAAAACAAAGAAATGTTAAATGCCTGAGGTTATGAAGACCCGAATTATCCTGATTTGATTAATTCACATTTTATGCCTGTGTGAAAACATAACATGTACCTTATAAAGATATACAACTATTATGTACCCATAAAAATTAAAAAAACATAAGTTATATTGTCAGGATTGGTCACTTCTAGATGTCATGAGGATGGGAGGAAAATCCAAAATGATTCCTAGATTTCTAGCTTGAGTGACTGGATGAATGGTGGCACTCTACCAAGAGGACTATAGGATAAAAAGTAGGTTTGTGAGAAGGATGATTAGTTTTGGATATGTTGAATTTCAGGCGTGTGTGGAGTATCCAGATTTCAGATGCCTATGGAATATCGTGCTTATAGAGTGGAAATTATTAACCAGACAACAATCTTTAAAACTGCTCCTGTAAACACATTTCTATGAAAATTGTAGTGACTTCAGTGATAGCTCATATCCTTTGGTAGAAAAAAAAGTATGAACTTTATATATGATCCACATTTCCTTTTGATTGTTACACTTCCATAGTGTTCACTTTCTGTTCACCTAAGCTTACTTGCTGATGTCCTTCTCCCACTTTGAGACTTCACCCGTCCTGAAGTACATTCAAAAGTTTACCCAAATTTACTCTAGGGCAGGAGTCCCCAACCTATGGTGAGTTGTATAATTATTTCATTATATATTACAATGTAACAATAATAGAAATAAAGTACACAATAAATGTAATGTGCTTGAATTATCCCTAAACTATCCCCCCCCCCCCCCCCCCCCCGTTTATGGAAAAATTGTCTTCCATGAAAAAAATGTCTGGTCCCAAAACAGTGAGTCTAGGGAACACTTATCTCTTATGAATGTAGACACTGAAATCCTCAAGAAATACTATCAAACTAAATGCAGCAACATATATAAATGATTATACACCATGTATAAATGTGATTTATCCCAGGAATTCAAGATTGATTTGGCATACAAAAATACCTTGTATTATTAAGAGAGGAAGCAAAAACCACATGATCATTTCAGTAGACACTGAAAAAAAAGCATTTGACAAAATTCACACTCCTTTATGATTAAAAAAAAATCTAACACCTAAATAATGTAGAAATAGAAAGGAAGTTCCTGTGAAAACAACCCCATAGCTAACATCATACCTAATTCCTAAAGACTTGATGCTTTCCTCTTATAATCAGAAATAAGACAAAGATGTCCAGTCTCACCACTTTTATTCAACCTTGTGCTGGTTTTAAGTAGGGCAATTAGGCAAGAGAAGGAAATAAAGGCATATGTATTGGAAAAGAAGAAGTAAAACTATTTATAGATGACATGATCTTGTATGTAACGTTTTATGTACAAAATCCTAAGGAATCCACTAAAAAACTATTAGAGCTAAATACACATTTCAACACAGTTGCAGTGTATAAGACCAACACACTATTAAAATAAAGTTTATTCCTATGCACTAGCAATGAACAATCTGAAAAAATTTAAGACTATAATTCCATTTACAGTAGCATCAAAAAGAATAAAATACTTAGGAATAAATTTAACAAAAGAGTACAAAATGTATACTTTAAAAACTTTAAAACAGGCCGGGCGTGGTGGCTCACACCTGTAATCCTAGCACTCTGGGAGGCTGAGGCAGGTGGATTGCTTGAGGTCAGGAGTTCGAAACCAGCCTGAGCAAGAGAGAGACCCCATCTCTACTATAAATAGAAATTAATTGGCCAACTAATATATATAGAAAAAAATTAGCCGGGCATGGCGGCACATGCCTGTAGTCCCAGCTACTCAGGAGGCTGAAGCAGCAGGATTGCTTGAGCCCAGGAGTTTGAGGTTGCTGTGAGCTAGGCTGACGCCATGGCACTCACTCTAGCTAGCCTGGGCAACAAAGTGAGACTGTGCCTCAAAAAATAAATAAATAAATAAATAAACTAAAAATAAAAACTGTAAAACATTGAAAGAAATGAAAGAGATATAAACTTAAAGATGACATATTTATGGACTGGAAGGTCGCAATGCTCTGTAAATTGATCTGTAGACTCAACACAATCCCTATCAAAATTCTACCTGGCATTTTTGCTATATGGGCAAGCTGATGCTAAAATTCATATGGAGATTCAAGGGACTCAGAATAGTGAACAATCTGGAAAGAGATGGACAGATGGGAGGACTCACACTTCCTGATTTCAAAGCTTACTACAAAGCTACAGTAATTAAGACAGTGTGGGCCGGGCGCGGTGGCTCACGCCTGTAATCCTAGCACTCTGGGAGGCCGAGGCTGGCAGATTGCTCAAGGTCAGGAGTTCAAAACCACCCTGAGCAAGAGCGAGACCCCGTCTCTACTATAAATAGAAACAAATTAATTGGCCAACTAATATATATAGAAAAAATCAGCTGGGCATGGTGGTGCATGCCTGTAGTTCCAGCTACTCGGGAAGCAGAGGCAGGAGGATTGCTTGAGCCCAGGAGTTTGAGGTTGCTATGAGCTAGGCTGACGCCATGGCACTCACTCTAGCCTGGGCAACAAAGCGAGACTCTGTCTCAAAAAAAAAAAAAAAAGTGTGGTACTGGCATAAGGATAGACATGCAGGTCAGTGGAATAGAATTAAGAGTCCAGAAATAAACCCTCACATTTACAGTCAGTTGATTTTCAACAAGAGTTCCAAGACAATTCAGCAGGGAAAGAATGGTCTTTCCAACAAATGATAACTAGAAGAACTGTTCATCCACATGCAAAAGAATCAAGCTGGACCTCTGCCTCACACCATACACAAAAATAAATTCAAAATGGACAATAGACCTAAATATAAGAACTAAAACTATACAAGTTGTGGAAAAATATATGGGTAAATCTTTTTCTTTTCTTTTTTTCGAGACAGAGTCTTCCTCTGTTGCCCCAGCTAGAGTTCAGTGGTGTCATCATAGCTCACTGCAACCTCAAACTCCTGGACTGAAGAGATTCTCCTGCCTCAGCCTCCTGAGTAGCTGGGACTATAGGCACGTGCCACGACGCCTGGCTAAGTTTTCTATTTTTGGTATGGGGTCTCTCACTCTTGTTCAGGCTGGTCTTGAACTCCTGAACTCAAGCAGTTCTTCTACCTTGGCCTCCCAGAGTGCTAGGTTTACAGGCGTGAGCCACCACACCCGGCCGAGTAAATCTTTATTACCTTGGGTTAGGCCAGACTTTTTATATATGACAAAAAAAAAGAAAAAATAGCCAAATTAGACTTTATCAAAATTGAAAACTTAACGTTTCGAAAGATAACATCATTAAAGTTAAAAGAGAGCCCACAAAATGGGAGATAATATTTGCTAATCATATTATTTGATAAGGGGTTTGTATTCTAGAATATGTATTTAAACTCTTACAACTCAAATCCAATTAAAAAATTGACAAAAGTTCTTAATAGACATTTCTCCAAAGAAGATAGACAATGGCCCATAGTCACATAAAAAGATACTCATCATCATTAGTCATTTGAGAAATGCAAATCACAACCATAATGAGATACTACTTTATACCCACCAGGATGGTTTTAATCAAAAAGACAATAAAAAGTATTGGCAAAGATTTAGAGAAATTGGCACCCTCATTAATTGTTGGTAGAACAACTGTAAAATGGTTCAGAACACTTTGGAAAATAGTTTGGTAGTTCCACAAATTGTTAAACATAGAGCTGTGCCATATAACCCAGCAAATCTGCAGATATATATCAAAGAGAAGGAAAAACACGAAAAAACTAGTAGTTGAATGTTCATCATAACATTGCTCATAATAGCCCCAAATTGAAAACAACTCAAATGTTCGTCAACTAAGGACCAGATAAACAACATCAGATATAGCCATATAAGGGATGAAATACTGCTACATCCTAGAACATGGATATATTTTGAAAACATGGTAAATGATAGAAGGCAGTCAAAACTCAAATCAAAAACACAATACCTTTTACAATAGCCTCAAAGAAAATTAAATGTCATATAAGGGATGAAATACTGCTACATCCTAGAACATGGATATATTTGAAAACATGGTAAATGATAGAAGGCAGTCAAAACTCAAATCAAAAACACAATACCTTTTACAATAGCCTCAAAGAAAATTAAATGTCTAGGAATATATTTAATGAAAGATGTGAGAGACATGTATAGGGAGAACTACGAAACACTAAGAAAGGAAATTGTAAAAGATGTAAACAGATGGAAAAATCTACCTTGCTCATGGGTTGGTAGGATCAATATCATTAAAATGTCCATACTACCTCCAGTGATCTACAGAATTAATGCAATCTCTATCAAAGTACCATCATCATTCTTTGCAGATCTAGAAAAAATAATTTTATACTTTCTGTGTAACCAGAGAAGACCTCATATAGGCAAAGCACTCTTAAGTAAAAAGGACAAACTGGAAGGTATCAGTCTACCAGACTTCAAGCTGTACTATAAGGCTATAATAAGTAAAACACATGGTACTGGCACAAGAACAGAGACATAGACCTTTGGAACAGGACTGAGAATCCAGAGATGAAACCATCCACATATGGTAATCTAACATTTGACAAAGCAGACAAATATACATTGGGGAAAAGAATCTCTTTTCAATAAATAGTGCTGGGAAAACTGGATCCTCACCTCTCACCTCTTAAAAAAATCAATTCAAGATGGATAACAGACTTAAACTTAAGGCATGAAACCTTAAGAATTCTAGAAGAAGATGTTAGGAAGACCCTTTCGGACGTCAGCCTCGGCAGAGAATTTTTGGAGAAGACCCCAAAAGCAATCACCACAGCAACAAAAATAAATAAATGGGACCTGATCAAATGAAAAAGCTTCTGCACAGCCAAGGAAACCATCAGTAGAGTGAATAGACAGTCTACAGAATGGGAGAAAATATTTGCTTTCTTTTTTTTTTTTAAAAAGACTGTCCTAAGCTAAAAATATTTGCTTTCTACACATCGGATAACAGGCTGATAACAAGACTCTATCTAGAACTTAAAAAAATCAACAAGAAAAAATCAACCCCATCAATAAATGGGCAAAGGAAATGAACAGAAACTTTTCAAAAGAAGACAGAATAATGGCCAGCAAAGATACAAAAAAGTGCTCAACATCTTTAATCATCAGAGAAATGCAAATCAAAACCACAATGAGATATCACCTAACCCCAGTGAAATTGGCCTCTATCAAAAAATCCCAAAGCTAAGTAAGTAAAACAATCTGGTATTGGCACAAAAATAGGAATATTTACCAGTGGAACAGATCTGAGAATCCTGATATAAAACCATCCTCATATAGCCATCTAATCTTTGACAAAGCAGACAAAAACACACTGGGGAAAAGAATCCCTCTTCAATAAATGGTGCTCGGAAAACTGGGTAGCCACTTGTAGAAGGCTAAAGCAGGACCCTCACCTCTCACAAAAATCAACTCACGCTGGATAACAGACTTAAACCTAAGGTATGAAAGTATTAGAATTCTAGAGGAAAATGTTGGAAACACTCTCCTAGACATTGGCCTAGGCAAAGAGTTTATGAAGAAGTCTCCAAAGGCAATCACAGCAGCAACAAAAATAAATAAATGGGACATGATCAAACTAAAAAGCTTCTGCACAGCCAAAGAAACAGTCATGAAAGTAAACAAACAACCTACAGAATGGGAGAAAATTTTTGCATCCTGCGCATCCGATAAGGGGCTGATAACTAGAATATACTAGGAACTCATGAAAATCAGCAAGAAAAAATCAAATAACCCTATTAAAAAGTGGGCAAAGGACTTGAACAGAAACTTTTCTAAAGAAGACAGAAGAATGGCCAACAAACATTCGAAAAAATGCTCAACATCTTTAATCATCAGGGAAATGCAAATCAAAACCACAATGAGATATCACTTAACTTCAGTGAGAATGGCCTTTATCAAAAAATCTCCAAATAACAAATGCTGGCGTGGATGCAGAGAGAGAGGAACACTCCTACACTGCTGGTGGCACTGCACACTAGTTCGACCTCTGTGGAAAGCAATATGGAGATACCTTACAGCGATGAAAATGAGTCTACCATTTGATCCAGCAATCCCATTGCTGGGCATCTACCCAAAATATCCAATGACACTCTACAAAAAAGACACCTGCACCTGAATGTTTATAGCAGCACAATTCATAATTGCAAGGCTGTGGAAACAGCCCAAGTGGCCATCAATCCAAGAATGGATTAGTAAAATGTGGTATATGTATACCATGGAGTACTATTCAGCTCTAAGAAACAACGGTGATATAGCACATCTTATATTTTCCTGGTTAGAGGTGGAACCTATACTACTAAGTGAAGTATCCCAAGAATGGAAAAACAAGCACCACATATACTCACCAGCAAACTGGTATTAACTGAGCAGTACCTAAGTGGACACATAGGTACTACAGTAATAGGGTATTGGGCAGGGGGGAGGGGGGCGGGTATATACTTACATAATGAGTGAGATGTGTACCATCTGGGGGATGGTCATGCTGGAAACTCAGACTTGTGGGGGGAGGGGGAAAGGGCATTTATTGGAACCTTAAAATCTGTACCCCCATAATATGCCAAAATAAAATAAAAAATCCCAGAACAACAAATGCTGGCAAGGATGTGGAGAGACAGGAACACTTTTACACTGCTGGTGGGACTGCAAATTAGTGCAACCTCTGGAAAAGAATTTGGAGTTACCTCAAAGAGCTAAAAATAGAAATACCATTTGATCCATCAATAGCACTATTAGGCATCTACCCTAAAGAGCAAAAGACATTCTGTAATAAAGATATCTGCATCCCTATGTTTATGGCAGCACAATTCACTATTGCAAAGATGTGGAAACAACCCAAGTGCCTTTCAATTCATGAGTGGATTATTAAAATTTGGTATATGAATACAATGGAATATTACTCAATTCTAAGAAATGACAGTGATCTAGCACCTCTTATATTTTCCTAGATTGAGCTTGAGCCCATTATCTGAAGTGAGGTATCACAAGATCGGAAGAATAAGCTCCACTTGTACTCACCATCAAATTGGTACTGACTTACTAACCCTATGATGCTCACATGGTAGTAGTATTCTCCAGGGATTAGGTGGTTGGGGGGAGTAAACTCACAACTAAAGGATGCAGTGAGCATTGTAGAGGGGAAGGGCATGCCTCTAACCCTCACTTGGGTGAGGCAAAGACATAAAATGTAACCAAAATGTTTGTACCCTCATAATACTCTGAAATAAAAAACAAAAGATAGAAGGCAGTCAAAAAAGACCATATATTGTATGAGTCTATATATGTGAAATGTACAGAATAGGCAAATTATAGAGACAGAAAGTAGATTAATGGTTGCTTAAGCTGAGAGGGAGAATGGAAGAATTTGGAAGTGATGGCTACAGGGTAAGAGGTTCCTTTTTGGGGTGATGAAAATGTTCTAAAGTGGTTGTGGTGATGGTTGTACAACTCTGTAAATATGCTAAAAACCAATGAATTTCAGACTTTAAATGAGTGATTTTTATGGCATGTAAATTATATCTCAGTAAAGCTATTTAGAAAAAGGTTTACCTACCTCTCTAGGAAGATAAGTATCTTCTGTCCCAGTTTAAATTTAAGGTGCCCCCTGTACAAAATTTTCACTAATTTATATCAGTTTATCAATTTGATTATTCCTGTGCTTCTACTTCTACACTTGTTAATTTATTTTACTACTTCTAGTTGTTGTGTTTGCCTCCTACACTCATTAGTCATCATATGTTTGTCAATAGAGATTGTCTAATATCTATTACCAATGTTAACCTCATTTTAATATTAGAAAAGTAGATATCCTCTGGAAACCCAAATGCTCATTGATTATTTAGTGAGTACTATTTTTAAGGGACCTATTAAGATGGTCACTATTCCTTTTATCCACTATTATTCAGATGTACGATGGCTGTAAAGTTATGCTTTATATGGTTTAGAAGACAATTTACATGTTTTGTAAAAAGATATACATAAATTTCTTAAAGTTTTGCTAAAATATAGTGATGAATTTATTGGTTTAAATAGTAACAAAAATCTGTTAAATCTGTTGAGTATATACTATTTATAATTATGCTGAGCTCTAGTAAGAGACACTAAAAATATAAAAGTATATACCTATTTTTAATCATACATTATAGATGGGAGAGTAATTTCAGGGATGAATGTGAATAATTCAGGATTAGACATAATTAAAAGCACTAATTTGAATTCTGGGTCTATCTGGAAGATTGAAATGGACCAGAGTTACTCAGAAAATCTTTATGGAAGAATGAGACTTTCAAATAGGCTTGTTAAAAACAAATGATTCTTGTTTTTTAGGTACAAAACTCAAAAGATGAACAACGATATATATTACCAATGTTCAAAGCTGATTTGGCTAGAACTGGAATACAGTTGCCTACAATATATTCTAGAGGAATTAGAAAAGTCAAAGTAATGGATAACAGAAAAGAGCCTCCATTCTTCAATGAAGATAATGTGGGACCATTTTACTACAAACTTCCTTTCTGTGATACCATGGAGCTCTTCATTGAAACATTAACTGGAACATGTTTTGAGCTGAGAGTTTCTCCCTTTGAAGCTGTTATTTCTGTGAAAGCAAAAATTCAAAGATTGGAAGGTACTAGTTTCTCTTTATTTTTAGGATATGAGGATTAAATTTGACCAAGAATGTATAATAATTTTTAAGGTTTTTTAATGGAGAAAATTCAAACATATATGGCACTAGAAAGAATAGGATAATGAATCCCCATGTACCCTTCACTCAACTTCAACTGTTTATCAGCTATCTACTGTCTTGTTCCCATTTCTGTGTTCTCCCTGCCTTGTTACCCTTCTACTAGGTTCTTTTGAAGCAAATTCCTGGCATCATGCTAATGTTGTGAAATAATATTTTATAATAGTTTTGAGCAGGTTATAACGTTCAAATTCTGCCTTAATTATCTTACAGTTACTTGTAATGGGAAATAGTAATTGTATTCCTCCTTTTTTAAATTGGGACTTGAGATTTTAGTATGTGTTCCCTTTTAGTGAGCTTGATTACCTTTTTACATTGCTTTGCAAATCCTTTTTTTTTTAATGTGGAGATTTCTGAGAAGAGTTTTTGGTTTACATTTACGTGTATTCAAAGTTCCTTTAGTATAGCAGGGATACTGAATAACATGTAATGTCTCTTTTATGGTTTGTGTATCTTAAAATTATTCTTTCTCTTTGTCCTTTGCATATTTCTGAAATAAATGATATTTACCATTTATAGTTGTTAATATCCACTTTTGACTAGAAAATTAAATTGTTCCAGATAACACTAAATGGATCTTTGCTTATGGAGCCAGCTGGAACCTGCTTGTAATATAAAGATGATAACTAGGATTGATCTCCAGCCAGTTTAAGTTCAGAATTATAGAAGGATGAGGAGGGTCAGAATTTTGTGAGGCCAAGGATCCTGGTGTCTGAGTTTATGAATATTTGCTGTTTCCCTAGGCCTGGGCAGGTTCTATTGAAGTTAATGGCTGGCTGAGTCCAGTGACCACATCACATCCAGTAATGATTTTGTCCCTCAAATCATTTGGTGAGATCTGGAGTCAGAATAGTTTATTTTGACTTTATTCTGTGTTTTTGTCTATATGCTGGTGTGATGATATATTTTTGAGCAGTAAGATAAAACTCTCTTGTCTGCATTTTTTCCCTCTTTCATGCATTTTAAATAATCTGTATGCAGGAAAAGCACTTTAGAGAGCATCCTGTTTCAATGATTTAATGTCAGAAGAGTAAACTTGGGTTTAGAGAAGATTAAGGACTCTTCCAAGGGAGATATGTAGTTACTGTCAGAGTCAGAACCAGAGCCAAGTTTTCCCTGTCCTCTGGAGGAGATATTGTTGGGGTAAAAGCAGTGGCTTTGTGGTTATTAGACAGTTGAATCCTATTTTAAACATTTATACAAACTCAGTTTTGCAGTTTTATTGGGAAATTAAATAAGGTAATATGTAAAATGTCTACTGTCTTAGTCTGCTGGACTAATAAAATACCATAGACTGGGTGGCTTAAACAACAGAAATTTATTTTCTCATGGTCTGGAGGCTAGCTGTCCAATATCAGGGTACCAGCATGGTTTGGTTCTGGCGAGGGCCCTCTTCCTGGCTTGCAGGCTTATCACTGCATTCTTACTGTGTCTTCACATGGCAGAGAGAGACCATGAACAAGTCCTCTCGTGTCTCTTCTTATAAGGATGGTAATCCCAATATGAGGACCCCACTGTCATGACCCTGTCTAAACCTGATTACCTCCTAAAGGCTTCATTCATCTCCAAACACCATCATACCATATGAATTTTGGGGGAAGACACAATTCAGTTCATAGTACCTACTGCAAGTGGTCAATAGATCTTAATTCCCTCCTGCTGTTGCCATTCCCCATTCTCAGAACCCTCACTTCTTTCCCTCCTGTTCCCCATATTTTATCTTAGTTTCTTATAGCCCATGGGCTGTGACAGTCAATCTGTTCTTCATGAAGCTTCAAGAGGGCAGCCTCATGAAAAGTAAGTTTCAATCCTTTTCTGCATGATCTTTATACTTCCATTCTGGATGACATCTGGGGCCAAAATGGTGGCTAAGACTTTCCAAGTTAGAGGGATATGGAATAGGGAGGACAAAGGCGATGCTGCTTGGGTTAATCCTACAGGGAAAATGGTTGTTCTGCCAGATTGCTTTTCCTTTGCGGCAGTTTTTGGTGAGTTCACAACGAGAGCCTAGTGGGAGATAGAAGGGAGGATGGAAGGGATTGTAGAGAAAGGGTTGAAGGAGTGTGCTGGATTAGGAATAATGAGGCTGTGGCATCAGGAAGAGAGGGACAGTGCCTACAAGGGGACTTTGGGCTTTGGAGGGACATGAGTGCTAAAGTCACACTGCTTGGTTTCAGATTACTAGCTGAGCAAAGTACTTAACCTCTCTTTATTTTAGTTGTCCCAGCCTAAAATGGGAATAATAATAATAGTACCCATCTCAAAGGGTTGTTCTCAGGATTAAATGAGTTAATAAAGGTAAAATGCTTGGCAGACTGCCTGTGTTCTTTATCAGGAGAAAATGAGAAAGTGGAGGTGGTGGAACATGTACCCAAGAATATAAGTACAATACACTTAGGAAGAGACTTAGCTCTCTGGATTTCCAGAGAAATTGGTTGTCTTTCAAGATAATTGGTTGTCTACCACTTACTGAATTAGTTTATTGTTTTCTTACTCATTTTATACCTGTCATATATCTCATTTTTATTTATGCACAACTCTCTTTTGATCACCTGATCTGTTTATCTATCTTTCTGTATGTCAGCATTACATTATTTTATAAGTCTTGATAGCTGATGGTATTTGTTTAATGTGTTATTCATAATTATCTTGGTGGCTCACATTGTCAATTATTTTGTAGAACTTTGCCTGTAAAATTATCTGACCCTGATAGATTCTGGTTATGTGGAAAGGCGAGGAACATATTTTTAACATTTTGAGTCAATAGTAAGCATATATTTTTTATAGGAAATTGTCTCTTTGCCTGTATTTTCTCATTTGTCACTATGAAGTTTTCAAGGTAGTTTCTTTTATTTTAAAATTTCTGCTTTGTCTGTAGTTATGGTGCTTTTTCCTTCTTGATTTGTGCCTTCTCTCTTTCTCAGTTAGTCTTACCAGAGGTTTTTCTATTTTATTGATCTTTTCAAAGATAGCTTTCATCACTGTTGTACGCTATTTTAAAATTTTATCAATATCTGCTTTTGGCCTTTTACTACTTTGTGCATAGTCTGTATCTTTTCTTACTCTTAATTTATTTTCAGCCTTTTAATTTCTTTTTTTCTGCTTGCTTTAGGCTTAAAGCAAGTACCCCCATACCCCTTCTTTCTCTGTTTTCTTAGGTGGTAACTTATTAATAAATTATTGATATTATATCTTCTTTTCTAATATGTGTATTTAATGCTATAAATTTCTCTCTAAACATTGCTTTTTCTGCATTCTACAAATTTTGATAATTTATGTTTTCATTTTCATTTAGGTAATACATTTTTCAATTTCTCAAGACCTTTTCTTTGACCCAGATATTTTGGTATTTTCCAGCTATTTTTTGTTGCTGATTTCTAGTTTCATTCTATTGTGATCTGAAAACATTCTTTGTATGATTTCTATTCTTTTAAATTTGTTGAGGTGTTTTTTATGGCCCAGAGTATGATCTGATTTTGGTGAATGTTCAGTTTGAGCTTGAAAAGAATGTGTATTCTGCTGTTGCTGGATGAATTAGTCTGTAGTATCCCTTATCCAAAATTCTTGGGACCAAAACTATTCCAGATTTAGATTTTGTTTTTGGATTTTAGAATATTTGTGTTATACTTACCTTGGGTCAGCATCCCAAATCTGAGAATCTGAAATCTGAAGTGCTCCAATGAGCATTTCCTTTGAGCATCATGTTGGCACTCAATAAGTTTCATATTTTAGAGCATTTCAGGTTTTGGATTTTTAGCTTTGGGCTGCTTAACCCATATATCCAGTTGATTGATGGTATTGTTGAGTTCAACCGTGTCCCGACTGATTTTCTGCCTGCTAAAATCTGTCCATTTCTGATGCAAAGATCTTGAAGTCTCCAACTATAATAATGGATTCATCTGTTTCTCCTTGCAGCCTTATCAGTTTTGCTTCATATAGTTTAATGCCCTTTTGTTAGATACACATTAAGGATTATTATGTCTTGGAGAATTGCTGCCTTTGTAATTATGTAATGCCTCTGTTTATCCCTGATAAGTTTCTTTGCTCTGAGGTGTGCTCTATCTGTAATTAATAAAGCTACGCCTGTTTTCTTTTGTTTAGTGTTACCCTGGTATATCTTTCTCCATCCTTTCGGTCTATATGTTTCTTTCTATTTATTTATTTATTTATTTATTTATTTTTGAATACTGTTCTTTCTTTATTTTTTCTTCCTTTTATTTCATCATATTATGGGAGTACAAATATTGTTAGGGTTACAAATATTGTCCCTGCCCCCCTCCCTCCCCTCGATGTGCCAGAGATTCAAGCATGTCCAATCCCCCAGTGGTACGCACCGCACTCATTATGTAAGTACACACCCTTCTCCTCCTCCCCCTCCCACCTGCCCACCACCCGATGAAAAGGTTTTTTTTCTTTTTTGTTTGTTTGTTTGTTTTTTGACATTTTGGTTACATTGTATATCTTTGCCTCTCCCTAAGAAGGGTTAGAGTTATGCCCTTCCCCTCCAAAATGCTCACCACATCCCTAAGATTGGACATCCCCCCTCCCCCGAATCCCTGGTGATCATTACCACCATAGTTTTAATCAGTCAGTACCAATTTGATGGCGAGTAGATGTGGGGCCCATTTTTCATGTCTTGTGTCGCCTCACTTTGGATAACGGGCTGAAGCTTAATCCAGGATAGCATAAACGGTGCTAGCTCACTGTCATTTCTTAGAATTGAGTAATATTCCATTGTGAGCATATATCACATTTTAATTATCCACTCATGAATTGACGGGAACTTGGGTTGTTTCCATGACCGCGCAATAGTGAATTGTGCTGCCATAAACATTCGGGTGCAGATGACTTTATAATAGAATGTCTTATGATCTTTCGGGTAGATGCCCAACAATGCTATTGCTGGGTCGAATGGCATTTCTATTTCTAGCTGTTTGAGGTATCTCCAAATTCTTTTCCACAAAGGTTGCCCTAATTTGCAGTCCCACCAGCAGTGTAAGAGTGTTCCTGTCTCTCTGCATCCTTGCCAGCATTTGTTGTTTTGGGATTTCTTGATATAGGCCATTCTTACTGGGGTTAGGTGGTATCTCATTGTGGTTTTGATTTGCATTTCTCTGATGATTAGAGATGTTGAGCATTTTTTTATATGTTTGCAGGTTATTATTCTGTCTTCTTTGGAGAAGTTTCTGTTCATTTTTGTTGCCCATTTCTTGATGGGATTGTTTGATTTTTTTCTTGTTAATTCTTTTAAGTTCTAGATAGATTCTCGTTAGTAGACCTTTATCAGAGGTGTAGAGAGCAAATATTTTTTCCTACTCTGTGGGTTGTCTATTTGCTCTACTGATGGTTTCCTTGGCAGTGCAGAAGCTTTTTAATTTGATCAGATCCCATTTGTTTATTTTTGATGCTGCAGTGATTGCCTTGGGGGTCTTCCTCAAAAATTCTTTACCTAGATCAATGTCTCATAGGGTTTTCCCAACATTTTTTTCTAGGATTCTTAAGATTTCATGCCTTAAGTTTAAGTCTGTTATCCATCTTTAGTGAATTTTTGTGAGAGGTAAGAGGTAGGGATCCTGATTCGCTCTTCTGCATGTAGCTAACCAGTTTTCCCAGCACCATGTGTAGAAGAGAGATTCTTTTCCCCATTGTATATTTTTGTCAGCTTTATCAAAGATTAGATTCTCAGATCTATTCCAGATATCCATGCTTCTGTTCTTGTGCCAGTACCAGGCTGATTTAACTATTATTGCTTTCAAGTACAGCTTGAAGTCAGGAAGACTGATGCCTCCCAGTTTGTTTTTTCTTTGTATTTAAAGTGGGTATCTTGTAGACAGCATATAGTTACATCTTGTTTTTGATCCACTCTGACAATGTCTGTCTTTTAATAGATATATTTAGACCATTGCCATTTAAAATGATTATTAATATTGCTAGATCAATATCTACCAAATTTGTCACTTTTTTCTATTTGTTGCCATTGTTCTTGGTTCCTATTTTTGTCTTCCACTCTTCCTTTTGTGCTTTTAATTATTTTATATGATTTTATCTTCTCACTTTTCTTAGCTTATACTTCTTTTTTCCCCATTTTTTAGTGGTTGCCCTAGTGTTTGCAATATACATTTACAGCTAATTCAAGTCCACTTGCAAAAAATAGTATACTACTGCCTCATGGTAGTGCAGGTACTTCATAGTAATAAAATAATTATTGTCCCTTGTATCATTGTTGTCATTCATTTCACTTACACTAAGCTTATATTATCATAAATACAATGTTGCTATTATTATTTTGAACAAACTGTTATCTGTTAGATCAAGTAAGAGTAAGAAAAATGAAACTGTTTGTTTTACCTTCACCAATTCCTTTTCTATTGCTCTTCCTTTCTTTATGTAAATCTGAGTTTCTGACCTGTATCATTTTCCTTTTCTATGAAAAATGTCTTTTAACACATTCCTTATAATGGGAGTGTACTGGCAACAAGCTCTCTCAATTTTTGTTTGAGAAAGTCTTTATTTTTCCTTCACTTTTGAAGGGTAATTTTGCAGAGTACAGAATTCAAAGTTGGTGGGTTTTTTCTTTTAATACTTTAAATATTTCCCTTGACACTCTTCTTGCTTGCATGATTTCTGTTGAGAAGTCCACTGTAGTAATTATCTTTGCTTCTCTACAGGCAAATTGTTTTTCCCTCCTCTGGCTTTTAAATATTTTTTTCTTTGTCTTTGCTTTACTATAGTTTGATATGATATGTCTAGGTGTAGTTTTTGGTATTTATCCTATTTGGTGTTCTGTGAGCTTCCTGGGTCTGTGGTTTAGTTATGTTTCATTAATTTTGAAAAATTCTGAGCCATTATTACTTGAGGTATTTCTTCTGTTTTATTTTCTCTTTCTTCTGGTATTCCGGCTATACCTTTTAGAGATTGTCACATCTTGTAAAATTGTCCCACAGTTTTTTCATTCTTTTTCCCCTTAACGTTTATTTCACTTTGGGAAGTTTCTACTGACATTTCTTCAAATTCACTCATTCTTTCCTCACCATATCCAGTCTGCTGATGACCCATCAAAGGCATTCTTCATTTCTTTTATATAGTGTTTTTTATTTTTAGTATATACTTTTTATTCTTTCCTAAAATTTTAATCTCTGCTTACATTACCCATCTGTTCTTCCACACTACGTACTTTTTGATTAGATTTCTTAGCATATTAATCTTATTTATTTTAATTTCCCTGTCTGATAATTCCAAAATCTCTGTCATATCATAGTCTAGTTCTGATGCTTATTTTTTTCCAGACTGTGTTTTTTCTTATCTTTTAGTATGTGTTGTAATTTTTTGTTGAAAGCCAGATATAGTATACCAGGTAATAGGAACTGAGGTAAATAGGACTTTAGTGTGGAGTTTTATGTTAAACTGGCTAGGAATTGGGTTATGTTTAATGTTTGCTGTAAGTGCCGGAGGCTTCCTTTACTTTCCCTTGTTTTGTCTCTCCTGTTGTCTTTGGGTTTCCCTAAGAACTCATCTTATAAAGAGTTTGCGCATCTTATAGCTCGTTCAGTTGTAATCCACTGTTATCATACTGGAGCCTTGCTAGTGTGTTGGTAAGGTGTTGGGGAGGGAAACATTCTATAATCTTATGATTAAATCTCAGTCTTTTAGTGGGCCTATATTCTTGGGCTGTGACCTTCAAAGTGTGCCTTAGCTTCTCCCTTCTCTCAACCCCTAAACACTTAGGTGAGATAGGAACGCCAGAGGGATCTGGTCTCTAATAAAGTGAGTAGGCCTTTGTGATGGAGAGTGCTCTGGGCTTTTTTTACCTTGTTTGCTGCCCAAGTTATATAGGGATATTTCTTGGCTTTTCAGAGTGAGAACCTGGTGGGATTCCTTATAGATAAAATTCATCAAAGTATGAGGTCCCTCCAAGATTGCGTCCCTCAGGAATTTCTTTTTTTTTTTTTTTTTTTTTTTTGAGACAGAGTCTCACTTTGTTGCCCAGGCTAGAGTGAGTGCCGTGGCATCAGCCTGGCTCACAGCAACCTCAATCTCCGGGGCTCAGCGATCCTACTGCCTCAGCCTCCCGGGTAGCTGGGACTACAGGCATGCGCCACCATGCCCGGCTAATTTTTTGTATATATATTTTTTAGTTAGTCAATTAATTTATTTCTATTTTTGGTAGAGACGGGGTTTCTCTCAGGCTGGTTTCGAACTGCTGACCTTGAGCAATCCGCCCGCCTCGGCCTCCCAAAGTGCTAGGATTACAGGCGTGAGCCACCACGCCCGGCCTCAGGAATTTCTTAATTCTCATGCTAGTCCATACTCAGCCTCAACCAGTTCATCAAAATTACCATTTAAGTGTTCCTTGCAAGTTATGGCTCTAGAGGCTTCTGTTTCAGATAAGCAGATCTGGGCTGTGTGTGACTCTTTGGATTTGCATATTTCCACAGATTTTGGTGTGGTAGTTTGCCCTGCTACCTCATTTCTCTGGTGGCTCCAAGAAAAGTTGTGGGTTTTAAATTCAGTTTTTTCTTGTGAGAATGAGAATAGCAACTTAAAAGCTGTTTATATATGGGAGCTGAAACTGGGAGTCTCACTTTTTAAAAAAATGTAATCATTTATTTTAAAATTCCTTCCAAGGACTGTGTTATCATGTAAATTTTTGGTAAGTTGAATTTCATTGTTATTAAAATCCAAATATTTGTTTTGCAAAAAATATTCATATTATTGTTCAAAATATTATAATAGTTACGGGCTCTACAACCATAGAAATATATAGGATTAGATAGGTTTGATCATTTTTTGTAGTTTATACACACTCTTAATATTCTAATAATGTTGAGCATGTTTTCATTTGTCTTAATTTTAACAAACTATTTCTTATGAACATGTAATTTACATATTGTAAAATTTACATATTTTATTAGTTTGCCAGAGCTGCCATAACAGAGTACAACAAAGTGGGTGGCTTAAACGATAGAAAGTTACCATTCTGGAGGTGGGAAATCTAAGATTCAAATTTTGGCCAGGTTGATTCCTTCTGAGGGCTGTTGCATGCCTCTCGCCTAGCTTCTGGTGTTTTGCTGTCAATCTTTCTCATTCATTGGCTTGTAGACACATTGTGCCAGTCTCCTCACATGATGATCTCCCTGTATATGTGTGTAGCTGCCTCTAAATTTCTCCCTTTTATAAGGACACCAGTCATATTGGATTAGGGGCCTCCCTTAGTTACCTCCTTTTAACTTGATTACATCTGTAAGGAACCTATCTTGAAATAAGGTCACATTCTGAGGTACTGGGGGTTCAGACTTCAACATATGAACTTTAGGGGACACAGTTTAACCCATAACAAAAATGTTCTGTCAGCAAACATTTACTCTAATGTCATCACCACCACAGTCAATACATCGAATAGTTCCATCATTTACCAAAATTCTCCTGCGCTTTTTATGGCTAACCCATTCCTCTATACCCAGCCCAGGTACCCACTGATCTATTTCTGTTCTATAATTTTGGCTTTTCAAGAATTTCATGTAAATGGAATCATATATTATACAATCTTTTACATTTGCTTTCTTTCATGTATGCATAATGCATTTGAGATTTATCTATATTGTTACATGCATCAATAGTTCCATTGCATTTATGGCTGAGTAATGTTCCATGGTATGGGTATACTGTAGTTATTCATTCCCAAATTGAGGGACATCTGGTTGGTTTTCAGTTTTTGGTGATTACAAATAATGCCATATAAACCTTCACAAGTGTATAGGTTTTCATGGAAGCATAGGTTTTCATTTCACTTGAGAAAGTACTTAGCAGTAGAATTGCTGAGTTGTGTAGGAAGTATACATTTAATTCTGTTAAACTGTTTTCCAGAGTGGCTGTACCATTTTGCATTTGTATGAGTAATATATAAAAGTTCTAGTTGTTTTGCATCCTCATCAGCACTTAGTGTTATCTGGGTTGTTTATGTTTTAGTTTTAATTTCTTTTTTTGCTGATATGTGTTGGCAATATTTCTCTGTAGTTTTAATTTACATTTCCTTAATGATTAATGATGTTAAGCATCTTTTCATTTGCTATTTGTCATCTGTCTTAGCAAGTTCAGGCTGCTGTAACAGAATACTATAGACTGATGGCTTACAGACCAAATTTATTTCTCACAGTTGTAGAGGCTGGGGAAGTACAAGATCAAGCAGATGTGGTATCTGCTGAGGGCACTCTTTCTAGTTTGCAGCTAGCTGTTTTCTCATTTCCTCTTATGATAGAGAGGAGATTATCTCACTCATGTCAGTTACCAGGGTGCTAATCCCATTCTTTAGAACTCTGCCCTCAAGACCTAATTACCTCCAATACCATCACATTGGGGATTTAGGCTTCAACATGTGAATTTGGAGGGATACAAATGTTCATTCAGTCCTTTGCCTCATCTGTATATCTTCTTTGGTGAAATGTCTATTGAAATTTTGTCCCTTTAACAAAATTAGTTGTTTTCTTATTATTGTGTTTTGCAGTCCTAGGGTTTTTAAATTTTCCATTTTTTTTTATGTCTTCTTTGACCTATGAATTGTTTAGAAGTATACTTTTATTTCCATATTCAGAAATTTTTAAAATTTCATTTACTTATTAATCACTAATTGCATATGGTCAGAGGAAATAGAACATTTATGATAAATATGTTACTAATATGTGTAATTGTTTCAGAGTCTTATAGCAACCTGAGGCTCTTTAAAATTCCTGCATGGTATATATAGAAGAGAACAGGAAGAAAAGAAATTAATATAATGAATTATATTGATATGATACATTCAAATGTAACCTATTCAAAAGTAGAATAAATGCTAGAACATATAGTAGAAACCCTTCTTCTTAGTACAGAACACATAAATTCTGGGTAAAAGTTTAAAAAAATTTTTTTTAAACCCTGTTTCAATTTGTGTTAATGGAAATAGTAAGAGGCCTGAAATGACAAGAAAGCTGGTGTTTGTTCCAAAAGCCTTTGACAACCTCTGGTGACCCTGAGCCTGAGGCAAAGGGGAAAGGAGAGAAAATCTGGTACACAATGGGCAGTTTACTTAAAGATAACTCTTTGTTCCCCAAACCCACAAATGTCCTTTTTTGGCGTCCCCACACCCCCTGCCTCTTTATTTTCTGGCCCAACAAGTTATTTCAGGGTCAAGGGTCATCTTCAGGATCATCTTGTATATTTTCTGTCCCTATTTTTCCAAGGAGCCCTGGTTCTTTTTTTTTTTTTTTTTTTGAGACAGAGTCTCGGTTTGTTGTCCAGGCTAGAGTGAGTGCCGTGGCGTCAGCCTAGCTCACAGCAACCTCAAACTCCTGGGCTCGAGCGATCCTTCTGCCTCAGCCTCCCGAGTAGCTGGGACTACAGGCATGAGCCACCATGCCCGGCTAATTTTTTATATATATATATCAGTTGGCCAATTAATTTCTTTCTATTTATAGTAGAGACGGGGTCTCGCTCTTGCTCAGGCTGGTTTTGAACTCCTGACCTTGAGCAATCTGCCCGCCTCGGCCTCCCAAGAGCTAGGATTACAGGCGTGAGCTACCGCGCCCGGCCAAGCCCTGGTTCTTTTTATTCTAGAATAGTATTAGACATCAAGATATGGGCATGGCAGTTGACTCTTCAGCCACAATGGTGGGAGCTAGACAACAGTGGAATGTTATCTTCACAGTTCTGAAAGGGAATAACTATCTCTACCTAGAATTGAATATCCAGTGAATTTATCTTTCAAGGGCGAGGACAAAACAAAGACATTTCCAGAAAAAACAAAACTTAAGTTCCCTAATGGATTCTTAACCAAAGGAATTCGGAAAAAATACATCTAAGAAGGCAGCAAATGATCCCCAAAAGGAAATTGGTGATACAAGATGGAATGGTTATCCTTGTCAACTATATTTCAGTAGAGTTGATGGGAAGATGTTATAGAATGCTTAACAAAATGACACACTTCTGGATAAATCTAAGTAAATGTTTACTTAATAAAACAATGTAATATATGGAAGATTAAAAAAATCAAGAGCTGAGCATGGTGGCACATGCTTGTAATCCCAGCTACTCAGGAGGCTGAGGTGGGAGGATTGCTTGAGTCTGGGAGTTCAAGACCTGCCTGGGCAACATAGTAAGACCCTATCTCTAAAAAATAAATAAATAAAAATATTTTTTAAAAATCAAGAGAGAATTAAAATCCTGGTAACAATGACATATAAGTCAAGGTGCAATTGCCTAAAATAAGAGCACTAAGCCTTAGCATTGTTCATGAGGACTATACAGCTATGATTAGCTTTAGACTTTATTTTGTTAAATATGATCATTTAAATTTTTAGAGCAGTCATTAGGGATTAGGAGTAGAGTTATGTAACTTCCAAATGGTAGACAAAAATAATACAAGTGCCCCATGTTTTTCCATCTCTCTAATGCATAAATGAGGCAAGTAGTTAAAGCAGAACAATTAGAAAGCACAAAACACAATGGTAGAAATGAATAGAAATAAATCAGTAATCTTGATAATGTAAAGTGGATAAAACTAATTGAATGACCAAAATTTATAGACTATATTTTTAAAATCCATATGACATGCTGTTTATAAGAGAAGTAATCTAAAATATAAGAACCTAAAAATGTTGAAAATAAAAGGATTTAAAAATATATACCAGGCAAATACTAACCTGAAAAATGCTTCTGTATTCATCAAGTTATGTAAAATACATTTAAAAATGAAACACATGAGCAAGACATGTAGAGGGATATTTTTAGTAGTCTTATTGGTAATATGAAAATTCTGGAAACAAATGAATACAGTAGAATAGATAAATTGTGGCATATGTAAATATATGTGTCATATTGGAATGGAAGTCTATGGAATACATTATTGCAGGGAAAACAAATAATAGTTCTACTTGTAACATGGGTAAGTTAAAAAACAATGGTGAATTAAAAAACCAAATTTTAGAGGAACACATACACTCTGATCCCATTCATATAAAGATCAAAAAGGGGCAAAAGAAACAGTACCACATATGGAAGTAAAGAAATAATGAAAAGCAGGTGAATGGTCCACACCAAATTGGGATGGTGATTACCACTGGATGGAGGGAAAAGAATGCAGTTGGTGAGAAGCATGGAAGAGTGTTTTTTTCTCTATATCCTCACCAACATTTGGTATAGTCTTTAATTTTAGTCATTCTAATAGTTGGGTAGTGAGATCTCATTGTAGTTTTAATTTGCATTTCTCTAATGACTAATGATATTGACTATTATCATGAGCTTATTTTCCATCCTCGTATATTCTTTGTTAAAGTATCAATTCAAATCTTTGACTCATTTTTAAAAATTAGGTTGCTTGTTTTCTTTTTGTTGAGTTTTGAGAATTCTTTATGTATTCTGGAGTAAAGTCTTCAATCAGATAAGTATTTTGCTGAGATTTTCTCCCAGGCTGTGGCTTGTCTTTTTATTCTCTTAACAGTATCTTTTGAAGAGAACTTTTGCTGAAGTTCAGTTTGTCAATTTTTTATGGATGTGGTATCATATCTGAGAAATCTTTGTCTAATCTAAGGTCACAAAGAGTTTCTTTTATATTTTCCTTTGGAGGTTCTATAATTTTAGGTTTCATATTTAGTTTTATGGTTAATTTTGAGTTAGATGCTTTTTGGTGTGTGGTGCAAAGTATAGATCAATGTTCATTAAATTCATTCATTCATTTTATTGCACATGGTTATCCAGTTGTAGTACGATTTGTTAAAGAGGCTATTCTTTCTCCACCACGTTGCCAAAATCAGTAGCTTTATAATTCTTGGAATCTGGTAGTCCTAACCCTCCAGTATTCTTTTTCAAAATTTATTTGGCAGTTCTGGGTGGACCTTTGCATTTCATATGACTATTTCATAGTTTTCTGTGTATAGGCCTTTCATATCTTTTGTCAGATTTATTATCTTAAGTATTTTCATATTTCTTTTCTTTGTAAATAACCCAATCTGTGATATTCTGTTGATAGCAACACAAAACGGACTAAGACATGGGTATTGACATCTCTAACTATAGTTGTAGATTTGTCTTTTTCTCCTAGCATTTTATTGGTTTCTGTGTCAGGTATTTTGGTGCTGTTATATAGGATGTACATGTATGTATGAGGTAAATTGTATTGTTTAGTTTCAATTCCCAATTGTTAGTTGCAAGTATATAGAAATAATATTTTTTGTTTATTGATCTTATATCGTGTAATCTTGCTAACCTCACTTATTGTAGTAGTATTATTTTTGTTATATTGACTTTTCTATGTAGGCAATCGTGTTATCTATAAATAAAGGCAGTTTAACTTCTTTCTTTCTGAAGATGCCTTTTATTTCTTTCTGGATGCCTTTTATTTCTTTTTCTTACCTGACTGCACTGACTGGGTACATCCAATGTTGAATAGAAATTGTGAGAGGAGACATCTTTGTATTTTAACTAATGTTAGGGGGAAGTATTCAGTCTTTTACCATTAAATATAATGTTAACTGTAGGTTTTATCAGATTGAGGAATTTCCTTTCTATTCTTCATTTGCCAATCATTTTTACAGAACAGTTGTTGGATTTTGTGAAATGCTTTTTCTGCTTCTATTGAAATGTGGGTTTTCTTTTTTAAGTTAATATGGTGAATTAAATTGATATATATATATTTTTTTACTGTGTGAAACATCCCTGGGATTAACATTACTTGTTTGTGTTGTATTGCCTTTTTAATATATTGTTGAATTCTGTTTGCTAAAACTTTGGGTAGAAATTTTATATCTGTGTTCATCAAAGATATTGGCCTCTAGTTTTATCTTGTAATGTCTTCATCTGATTTTGGTATCAAGGTAATAATACTATCTATCCTCATGGAATAAGTCGAGACTGTTACTTCGTATGCAAATTTTTGAAAGAGAGGAGAATTATTATTATATCCTGATTTGTGAATCCATCTCTTTAGTAGATACAGAGCTATTCAGGTTTCTTTTTCATCTTGAGTAAACTTGGGTAGTTTGTGTCTTTCAAGGATTTGTTCATGTGTTGTCTTGCCAGGAGTTCCCAACTCTCCCAACAGGTTGGGTCCCAGGCAGGGATGTTGCAAGAGATTGGAAATAAAGAAGACAGAGATAGGCCGGGCGCTGTGGCTCACGCCTGTAATCCTAGCTCTTAGGAGGCCGAGGCGGGTGGATTGCTCGAGGTCAGGAGTTCAAAACCAGCCTGAGCAAGAGCGAGACCCCGTCTCTACTATAAATAGAAAGAAATTAATTGGCCAACTGATATATATATAAAAAATTAGCCGGGCATGGTGGCTCATGCCTGTAGTCCCAGCTACTCGGGAGGCTGAGGCAGAAGGATCGCTCAAGCCCAGGAGTTTGAGGTTGCTGTGAGCTAGGCTGACGCCACGGCACTCACTCTAGCCTGGACAACAAAGTGAGACTCTGTCTCAAAAAAAAAAAAAAAAAAAAAAAAAGAAGACAGAGACAAAGTATAGATGGGGAAATCAGGGGACCTCCAGCATTCCCATGAGCCCCAGATCAGTATTTATTCTTTTAGCAGCCAGTTACCAGTCACTGATTTATACGTATCATGAGTTTAAGTTTCAAGATCTCCCAAAGTAACAATAAACTAAGTATACACAAGTTAAAGATAAAATTGTGAGCCGGGCGCGGTGGCTCACGCCTGTAATCCTAGCTCTTGGGAGGCTGAGGCGGGCGGATTGCTCAAGGTCAGGAGTTCAAAACCAGCCTGAGCAAGAGCGAGACCCCGTCTCTACTATAAATACAAAGAAATTAATTGGCCAACTGATATATATATAAAATTAACCGGGCATGGTGGCGCATGCCTGTAGTCCCAGCTACTTGGGAGGCTGAGGCAGAAGGATCGCTCGAGCCCAGGAGATTGAGGTTGCTGTGAGCTAGGCTGACGCCATGGCACTCACTCTAACCTGGGCAACAAAGCGAGACTCTGTCTCAAAAAAAAAAAAAAGATAAAATTGTGAGTCATCAGTAAGGCATATAATCCAAATAGCAATAAAGAGACCACTACTTCTCTCTACTTTATCTAGTTTCTCATTTACTGAGACATGAACTCAGGAAAGAGATAGGAACATTGCCTCAGGCTTGGAATAGCAAACTGGCTCTTGTCTGCTGGGCTGACATGCTTTGATCATTCTCTTTGCCCTCAGATTACAAGCCCCAGTCTTTGTAGACATCCAGGCTATAGCCCTCAGGATTCAAGGTGGGGTCTGTTTGCAGACATCCCTGATTGGTGGAATGTTCCCCTCAAGGTCGAAATGCTTTTGCTCAGTGAACTGACATGTCCATAGGTTGCTCTTTGACAAAGTCCTGTACCACTCATGGGGTTCTTATGTCTCAACCCTAACCTTCAACATTGTCTAATTTCATTGGCATACAGTTCATGATATTCCCTATTGTCCTTTCAATATCTGTAGAATCGGTAGTGATGTCACTTATCTCATTCCTGATATTAGTAATTTACATCTTTTGAAAAATCATTTTTTATCAATTTTAATAAACTTCCTAAGAACCAGATTTTGCTCATTGATTTTCTTCCTTGTTTTTCTGCTTTCTATTTAATCAATTTCTATTTGATTTTTATTAATTATGTTCTGCTTACTTTGAGTTTAATTTGCTGTTTTTCTAACTGGTTAAGAGAGAAGCCAAAGCCATTGATATAAAACATTTCTGCTTTTATAATTGTGGTATTTAGCACTTTAAGTTTCCTCTAATGTACTTCCTTATCAACATCCCACATATATTGATATGTTGTGTTTTCACTTTTATTCAGCTCAAATTATTTTCTAATTTTCCTTTTGATTTATTTATTGATCCAGGGGTTATTTGGAAATGTGTTGCTTAGTTTCTAAGAATTTGGGGAATGTCTGGAGAACTTTCTGTTACTGGTTTATAATTTAATAGAATTGCATGATTTGAATCCTTTTACATTTACAGAAATTTGTTTTATGGCCCAGGATGGTCTCTTTTGGTAAATGTTAACCTGTGCATTTGAGAAGAATGTGCATTCTGTTATCGATGGGGGAAGTATTCTATAAGTGTCAATCAGGTCAAGTTCTTTGATAGTGTTATTCTGTTCTACTGTGTCTTTACTGATTATCTAATTATTTTATCAATTATTGAGAGAGAAGTTGCTATGGTTTGAATATGTCCCCCAAAGTTGGTGTATAGGAAACCTAATTACCATTGCAATGCATTGAGAGGTAAGGGCCTTTAAGAGGTGATGAGATGCTAGAGCTCTGCTGTCATGAATGGATTAATACTGTTATTGCAGGAGTGGGTTCCTGATAAAGGGATGAGTTTGGCTCCTTTCCCTACTCTCTTGTTCTCATTCTCACCATTCCACCTCCCACCATGAGATCACCTGATAAGAAGGCCCTTGCCAAATGCCAGTGAAGTGCTCTTTGACTTCCTAGCCACCACTACCGTGAGCAATAAATTTCTTTTCTTTATAAATTACCCAATCTGTGGTATTCTGTTATAGCAGCACAAATCAGAATAAGACAAGGGTATTGAAATCTGTAACCATAGTTGTAGATTGGTCTTTTCCTTCTTGTTACTTTATCAGTTTCTTTGTCATGTATTTTGAAGCACTGTATTTAGGTGCAAACACTTAGGATTTTAAATTCTCTTAATTTAATTGACCATGTCATCATTATGAAATGGCTTTCTTTATATTTGCTAATAGTTTTTGCCCTGAAATCTGCTTTGTCTGTTATTAAAATAATCACTCCAGATTTTTTTTTTGACTAGTGGTTAGCATGAAATATTTTTTCATTATTTTGCCTTTTAATCTTTTTTTTTTTTAATTTAAGGTGCTTTTTTTATAGGCAGCATGTAATTGGGTCTTGCTTTTTAAAATCTAATCCAACAATCTCTGCCTTTTAATTGCAAGTTTTAGACCATTTTGTTTAAGAGGATTTGTTGGATCATAATCCTGAAAAACACAATCCTGAACACTATAGCCCTAAATGTTGAGACCCCAAAAGATCAAAATCCCTCAAGTCTGAATCCATAACATCTAAAATCCCTAAAGTCTAAAATCCCTCATGTCTAAAATCCCGAAAATCACAGTCACAGGATAGCTGCATCATGTTAGGTGGAGCTATTACTTTGTTATTGCCTTCATTTGGAAATGAAGTGTGGCTTAAGGAGATGTATATGGGTGCCAAGTTCACAGGGGTAGACTCTTGGACTTTATTTTAGTTGTCAGCTTGATTGCATTAAGGAATGCCTAGAAACCTGATAAAGCATTAGTTTGTGTGTGTCTCTGAGGGTATTTCCAGAGGAGATTACTGTGTGAATCTGAGTGGACTAGGTGAAGGAGATCTGCCCTCATTACTGGTGGGCACCATCCAGTCGTACAGGGGCACTGAGAGAGCAAATACAGAATGTGAATTGGTCTCTCTCTGAGAGCTGGAACAGACTTTTTTCTGTTGCCTTGGGTATCAGAACTCAATATTTGCTGGCTTTTGGGACTCCAGTACTTACACCAACAGACCCTCAGACCCTGAGGCGTTCTGCTGCGGACTGAGAGTTACACCATCAGCTTCTCTAGTTCTTAAAATAAAAATATTGCAACTTCCTCAGTGAACAAAGACATGTCCCTTTTGTACATCTACATTTATGAAAGATAAGATTTCTCAAGATCTTGGCTTTTTGGGTGATTGCATAAGCAGTAGTGATCCATTGTGGTGTTTTTGATCGATCTTATCAAAAGATTTAGGTTTGTCATGGTTTTTCAGATGACCACAGTTATAAAGCTAGGGGAACACAATTACCAGTGATAGTGATATATGTGTATACATTTCCCTTTTCGACCTATTTCTTTATGATTATGATTTGTCTGCTTATAATTGTTATACCTGTGCAACAGTTGTCAGTATACGTGCATGGTTATGCTTGCAAAAATACATATATGTTGACAATGTTATGCATACATGACCATTATAGAATTCCAGAACATTTTTATCACCCCAGAAAGTAACCTTATAACTCCCAGTTTTCCACTCTTCTCCATTCCCTGGCATCTACTAATTAGCTTTCTGTCTCTATGGATTTGTTTATTCTGGACATTTTATATAAATAGAATCATATAATATGTGACCATTTATATCTGGCTTCTTTTACTTAGCATGATGTTTTCAAGGTGTATCATGTTGTTGCATATACTTTATTCCTTTTCATGGCTGAATAATACTCTATTATATGTATAGACCACATTTTATTTAACCACTTATCATTTGGAAATTTGGCTTGTTTCTACTTTTTGGCTATCATGAATAATGCTGTGATGAATATTTGGGTAAAAGTTTTTGTATGAATGCATGTTTTCATTATGCTTGGATATAAACCTAAGGATGGAGCTGGGCGCCGTGGCTGATACCTGTAATCCCAGCAACTGGGGAGGCTAAGGTGGGAGGATTGCTTGAGGCCGGAGTTCAAGACTGGCCTGAGCAACATAGCAAGACCCCATGTCTACAAAAAATAAAAAAGAAAATTAGACTTCTGGGCAAGTCTAAATAAATGTTTACTTAATAAAACAATGTCTAATATAGGAAGGTTTAAAAAAAATCAAGAGTTGGGCATGGTAGCAGTGTGAGCCTATAATCCCAGCTAATCTAGAGACTGAGGCAGGAGGATCACTTGAGCCCAGGAGTTTGAGTCTGCAGTGAGCTACTGTATTTCAGCCTCCAGCCTGGGAGACAGAGCAAGAAGATTCTGTCTCTTAAAAAGAACAAAAACAAACCTAAGAATAAAATAGCCTGGATCATGTGATAACTCTATAAGAGTTTGAGGGACACCAATTTTTTTCACAGTGACTGTACAATCTTACGTTGTGAACAGCAATCAGCAATGTATGAGAGTTCTACTCCATGTCCCTACCAAGGCCTTTTTTTTTTTTTTGGTATAGCTAGCCTATTGAGTGTTCAATTGAATCTCATTGTGTTTTGATTTCTGCTTCTCTGACTGAAATGTCAAAGATCCTTTGTGTGCTTAATGATCACACACAGTCTTTGGAAATGTCTATTCCTATCTTTTACCTATTTTTATATTGGGTTATGTGTCTCTTAATTGTAGAATTATAATAGTTCTTTATATATTTGGGATGGTACCTATGAAAAGACAAGCCACAGAATGGGAAAAAATACTTGCCTCTGTGAGTTATCTTGTTATTTTCTTGATAATATTCTTTGACTCTCAAAAATTTTTAATTTTCATGAAGTCCAACATGTTTTCTCCTTTTGCTGCTTATACTTTTGCTGCCATATCTAAGAAGCCATTGTGTAAACCGAAGTCACAAAGATTTTTACTTGTGTTTTTTTTCTAAGAGTTTTATAGTTTTACCTCTTACATTTAGGTATTTCATTTTTTTTAATTGAGATAAAATTCACATTACATGAAATTGACCATTTTAAGGCGTATGATTCAATGGCATTTAGTAAATTCACAACATTTTGCAACCTTCACTCTATCTAGTTCCAAGACATTTTCGCCACCCCAAGAGGAAACACTTGTTAAAAAATCAGTTAATCACATATGTATATTTCTGGCCTTCCAATTCTATTCCATTTTGCCTGTGTATTAAGACTTGAAATTGGGAAGTATGTGTCTTCCAATTTTGGTCTTTTTCAGAGTTGTTTTAGCTATTTGGGATCCCTTGCATTTCCATTTGAATTGTAGGATCAACTTGTTCATTTCTGCAAAAGATGCAGTTGGAATTTTGATAGGTATTGTATTTAGTCTGTAGATCATTTTGGAGAATAGTGCAGTCTTGAAATACCGTGTTTCCTCGAAAATAAGACCTACCCATAAAATAAGCCCTAGCAGGATTTCTAAGCATTTGCGTAATCTAAGCCCTACCCCGAAAATAAAACCTAGTGATGGGCATGGCTATGCAGTGAATCTGCACAACCCATGCATTTCTTCTGGGAGGGGTAAAGAAGACGAGCAGCCCTTCTCATCTGCCCCATCTTGACAGCTACTATCCCAGAGGTGACCAGAAAAGTGCAGCAGCCCCCCAACAAAGTCGGCTCCCCCTGTCAGGTCCCGGCCATCCTGTGCGTGCTGCAAGCTGAGGCTTTGAGGGGAAAATAACACATCCCCTGAAAATAAGCCCTAGGGCGCCTTCTTGAGGAAAAATAAATATAAGACCCTGTCTTATTTTCGGGGAAACACGGTAGTAAGTCTTCCAGTCCTTGAACACAGGATATCTTTCTTTTTTTTATTTTATTTTTTTAAAGGCTGGTCGAGTGGAGCAGTGGGAGTGGAGAAGGAACAAAGGAATCTGTAACTGGTTGTGATCAATTAGTTGTAAACACCACTGCACTGGGACCAACTGTCACACAGGATATCTTTCTATTTATGTATTCTTTAATTAATTTCAACAAATTTTTTTGTAGTTTTCAGTGTACAACTGACCCTTGAAACAACATGGGGGTTTGGGGAACTGAGTCCCTGTGCAGTCAAAAATCTTTGTGTAACTTTTGAATCTCCCGGAACTTAATAGCCTACTGTTGACTGGAAGCCTTCCTGATAATGTAAATAGTCTATTATCACATATTTTTTGTGTTATATGTATTATATATGATGTTCTTAAAATAAATTTAGCAAGCTAGAGAAAACATTATTAAGAAAACCATAAGGAAAATATTTGGTGCAAAGTAATTGCAGTTTCGGACTGAATTTTAAATCATTATAACTAGGCTCAAGCACATCTTTATTAATCAAAATAGAAGCCATTACAAGCAACACATTTTTGCCAATGATAAATAAGTTTATTCCTGTAGCGTAAAAATCCTTGCTTCGGGATTCGAGGAACTCTTAGCATTTTCTGCATCCTGCTGGTTGTGGAAGTGTTTTCCCCGCAAAAAGTTGTTGAGATGCTTGAAGAAATGGTTGTCAGTTGGTAAGAGGTCAGGTGAATCTGGCAGATCGGGCAAAACTTTGTAGCCCAATTCGTTCAACTTTTGAAGCATTGGTTGTGCGACGTGCGGTTGGGTGCTGTCGTGGAGAAGAACTGGGCCCTTTCTGTTGACCAGTGCCAGCTGCAGGCGTTGCAGTTTTCAGTGCATCTCATCAATTTGCTGAGCATACTTGTCAGATGTTAGTGCTTTCACCGGGATTCAGAAAGCTGTAGTGAGTCGGACCAGCCGCAGACCACCAAATGGTGACCATGACCTTTTTTTGGTACAAGTTTGGCTTTGAGAACTGCTTTGGAGCTGATTCTCGGTCCAACCATTGCCAATTGTATACAATCCACTTTTTGTCCTGTGTCACAATCTAATTGAGAAATGGTTCATTGTTGCATACAAGAAGAGAAGACAACACTTTATTTATTTTTTTGAGACAGAGTCTCACTCTTGTTGCCCCAGCTAGAGTGCCGTGGCATCAGCCTCACTGACAGCAGCCTCAAACTCCAGGGCCGCGCGCGGTGGCTCACGCCTGTAATCCTAGCTCTTGGGAGGCCGAGGCGGGCAGATTGCTCAAGGTCAAGAGTTCAAAACCAGCCTGAGCAAGAGCGAGACCCCGTCTCTACTATAAATAGAAAGAAATTAATTGGCCAACTGATATATATATATAAAAAAATTAGCCGGGCATGGTGGCTCATGCCTGTAGTCCCAGCTACTCGGGAGGCTGAGGCAGAAGGATCGCTTGAGCCCAGGAGTTTGAGGTTGCTGTGAGCTAGGCTGACGCCACGGCACTCACTCTAGCCTGGACAACAAAGCGAGACTCTGTCTCAAAAAAAACAAAAAAACAAAAAAAAAAAACTCCAGGGCTCAAGCCAAACTCCTGGGCTGCCTCAGCCTCCCAAGTAGCTGGGACTAAAGGCATGTACCACCATGCCCGGCTAATTTTTTTTTTTTTTGTATATATATTTTTAGTTGGTCAATTAATTTCTTTCTATTTTTAGTAGAGACAGGGTCTCGCTCTTGCTCAGGCTGGTTTCGAACTCCTGACCTTGAGCGATCTGCCTGCCTTGGCCTCCCAGAGTGCTAGGATTACAGGCGTGAGCCACCGCGCCCAGCCAAGATAACACTTTAAAACGATGAATTTTTTGATTTTTCAGTCAGTTCATGGGACACCCACTTATTGAGCTTTTTCCCCTTTCCAATTTACTTCAAATGCCAAACAACCGTGGAATGGTTGTTGAGTTCTTTGGCAACTTCTTGTGTAGTTGTCAGAGTATTAACTTCAATGATGTCTTTTTATTGGTCATTGTCAACTTCCAATGGCTGGCCATTTCACTCCTCATCATCAAGGCTCTCGTCTCCTTTGCAAAACTTCTTGAACCACCACTGCACTGTATGTTAGCAGTTCCTAATCAAATGCATTGCTGATGTTGGGAGTTGTCTCTGTTGCTTTACCACCCATTTTAAACTAAAATAAGAAAAGCACTTGAATTTGCTTTGTGTCTAACATCATTTCCATAGCCTAAAATAAAACTTACGGACAGCAAGTAATAAAATAAACAGCAAGTAATAAATCATTAGCAAAAAAAATAAAGCAAGAAATGTGCATTAAAATGATTTATAACATAACCACATTTAAGGATGAATTCCCATATCAAACGGCAAATTTCAACAATGCTAAAACTGCAGTTACTTTTGCACCAGCCTAATGCATTTACAGTAGTGTACTATATTTATTGATATAAATTTACATTGTTTCCAAGATGAATTGTCTGTCTGAAATAGCAGGCAGCCACAGCTGCAGACCTCAAGACCTCAATCTATGGAACATATCAAGCCATTCAACTTTTTCTTTTCCTTTTTCTTTTTCTTTCTTTCTTTTTTTTTTTTTTGGAACAGAGTCTCACTTTGTTGCCCAGGCTAGAGAGTGAGTTCTGTGGCATCAGCAACAGCAACCTCAAACTCCTGGGCTCAAGCAATCCTGCTGCCTCAGTCTCCCGAGTAGCTGGGTCTACAGGCATGCGCCACCATGCCCGGCTAATTTTTTCCCCCTATTTATATTGGCCAATTAATTTCTTTCTATTTATAGTAGAGATGGGGTCTCGCTCTTGCTCAGGCTGGTTTCGAACTCCTGACCTCGAGCAATCCGCCTGCCTCAGCCTCCTAGAGTGCTAGGATTACAGGTGTGAGCCACCATGCCCAGCCCTCAACTTTTTCTTTTAATTCATGACTTTTCTATGCTTCCTGGGGCACTTCCAGCATCAGTAATGGCACTTCATGTAGGTTCCATGGTGTTATTCAACGTTTATGTTATTTCACTAAACACAGTGAAAAATACCCAAGAACTATGAGAGATCGCTTTTTACTGTGATATGCAATTTACTATAGAGTGGAACGGCTTACCTGTAGATCATTAGCATCAAGTGGTGTTTTAAGTGGATACTTGCAACACTTGAGTTCACAGCAGTAGTGATAGGAGGTGGCTACAAAATTATTTCAGTCCCTCAGTATGTACTACAGTTAATTTTATGCAGTTATGATTTAATACTTCATCTTTACATTTGTTTACATTACTCTTGACTGCAAATTTTGTATAGTCTGTATTTTGTGTAGTCTGTAAGTTTCGATAAATTTTAACTTTTTGTAATCGATCTGTGTATATTTTATGGTAGTAAATGATAAAATAGACTAGTATTTACATATATTTTATGTATTCATGACATACTTAACTTTCTTTAATTTTTTTGATATCTCTAGGCTATGGGGTTCATATGTAAGGTTTTTCAAATTGTCACTTATCTTCAACAAATTTCTCACTGCATTTATTGAAAAAAAATCTGTGTATATGTGAACTCATGCAGTTCAAACCCATATTGTTCAAGGGTCAACTATACAAGACTTGCACTTGTTTTGTTAAATTTATTCCTAAGTATTTTATTCTTTTTGGTGCTATTGTAAATGAATCTGTTTCCTTAGTTTTATTTTCATATTGTTCATTATTGTGTAGAGATACAACTAATTTTTATATTGATATTGTATCCTGCAACTTTATTGAACTTGTTTATTTGTTCTAGTAGATTTTTCTGTGTGTATAGATTCTTTTTATTTATTTTTTTATTTTAGCGTATTGTGGGGGTACAAGTGTTAAGGTTACTTATATTGCCCATGCCTCCCTCCCCCTTCGAGTAATAGCTTCAAGCATGTCCATCCCCCAAACACTGCACATCTTACTTGTTGTGGTTGTATATACCCATCCCCTCCTCCCTGCTCCCGACACCTGATAAATGTTACTCCTATATGTCCACTTAGGTGTTGGTCCGTTAATACCAATTTGCTGGTGAGTACATGTGGTGCTGGTTTTTCCATTCTTGAGATACTTCACTTAGTAGAATGGGTTCCAGCTGTATCCAGGAATATACAAGAGGTGCTATATCACCCTTGTTTCTTATAGCTGAATAGTACTCCATGGTATACGTATACCACATTTTATTAATCCACTCATGAATTGATGGGCACTTGGGTTGTTTCCACAGCTTTGCAATTGTGAATTGTGCTGCTATAAACATTCGAGTGCAGGTGTCTTTTTCATAAAGTGACTTTTAATCTTTTGGGTTGATGCTCAGTAGTGGAATTGCTGGATCAAATGGTAGAACTACTTGTATTGCTTTGAGGTATCTCCATATTGCTTTCCACAGAGGTCGAACTAGTTTGCAGTTCCACCAGCTGTGTAGGAGTGTTCCTCTCTCTCCACATCCACACCAGCATTTGTTGTTTGGGGACTTTTTGATAAAGGCCATACTCACTGGAGTTAAGTGATATCTCATTGTGGTTTTGATTTGCATTTCCCTGATGATTAGAGATGTTGAACATTTTTCATATGTTCGTTGGCCATTACTCTGTCTTCTTTTGAGAAGTTTCTGTTCATGTCCTTTGCCCATTTTTTGATAGGGTTGTTTGATTTTTTCTTGCTGATTTTCCTGAGTGTGTATAGATTCTTTAGTGTTTTCTGTGTAACTTAGATGTCATCTGTGAATATAGATAATTTTACCTGTTCCTTTTGAATGTTGATGCTTTTTATTTCTGTTTCATGCCTAATTGTCCTGACTAGAACCTTCAGTAAACTGTTGAATAGAAGTGATGAAAGTGGGCGTCCTTGTCTTGTTCCTGATCTTAGGAGGAAAGCTTTCAGTCCTTTATCATTAAATAGGAAGATACTTACCGGTTATTCTTAAACTCCCTGTATTAGGTTGAGAATTCCCTTCTAGTCCTCGTTTTGTTGGAGTTTGTCAGATGCTGTTTCTTCATCTATTGAGGAGATCATGTGGATTTTGTCCCTTATTCTATTAATGGTGTATTATGTTGGCTGACTTTTGTATGTTGAGTCAATCTTGCATTCTTGGGATAATTTCCACTGGATCATAGTGGGAATCCTTTTAATATGCTGTTTAATTGTTTGCTTGTATTTTGTTGAGAATTTTTGCCACTATATTCATAAGGGATATTGGTCTGTAGTTTTCTTTTCCTGTAATATCTTTGTCTGCCTTTAGTATTCCAGGAATGCTGGCCTGATAGAATGAGATGGGAAATATTCCATCCTTTTTTATTTTTTGGAAGAGTTTCTGAAGGGTAATGTTAATTCTTAAAACATTTGGTGGAACTTACCAGTGAAATAATCTGATCCTAAGCTTTTTTCCTTAGAAGTTTTTGATTACTGTCTCTATCTCTTTACTTTTTATAAATTTATTAAGATATTCTATTTCCTCTTGTGTCAATTTTAATAATTTATGTGTTTCTAGGCATTTGTCCATTTCATCTAAGTTATGTAATTTGTTGGTATACAATTGTTTATATTCCTTTGTAATCCTTTTTATTTCTATAAGATCAGTAGTATTATCTCTACTTTCATTCCCGATTTTTAAATTTGAGTCTTCTCTCTTTTTCTTGGTTAGTTAGCTAAAGTTTTGTCAATTTTGTTGCTTTTTTCAAAGAACTGAATTTTTTTTTGGCTTAAAATTATCAAAACATTTATTTTCAAATACCAAAAGCCATATCCTCCTCCATTTTTTAAGTTTGTTTTGATCATGGAATGCACTAAATTCAGATCTAACAGTGTGGTCTCCTGTAGAGAAAACTATCTAAAAACCTGATTCCATTAATTTAGCACAGAAGTACAAAAGTCTATTAAAACACTATGTTCTTGTACATTGCACCTGTACTTTAATTTTAAGGGTATGGCTTTATACTATACAGGAATTTGAGAACTACCTCATAGGCAGACAGAAGCAAACCCACTGTTTGTGTACACACACCCCAAGCGTGTGTCAGGGATGCCAGGCCCTCCCTGGGGAAGCAAAAACTACGTCGTGCATGTGAACAAAGGTGCTAGTAGCATTTACATCCTGTACAGATGCAACCTTTGATGATTTATATATTTGATAAAAATGAGAAAGCTGATTTGTTGTAAAGTACATGTTCCATTTTTGTAGCATGAGAACAGTACAGTCAACTATTTATTCTGCAGTAACTCGCGCATCAGTGATTTAGAGTCTCTGTGATGTCCCCATAGCCTACATGTTATCTGGTCCTCCGCTCCACTCTTCGAGCTCTGCCTGAACTTCCATTTCTTGGGCTTTGATATTTATTCCTAAGTACAGACATCGCCTGTTCTTCACATCGTCCTAGGCTTTCTGAGCAGGTTCCAACCAAAAGGAAAAGGTGACGCTGACAGCTCAAAGTGAGCAAATATGAGGACCGCAAGGAATACAGTTGCTCCTCAGTAGGTGGCCAGAACCATGTCCTCACGTGGGAGGTAGCACTTGGAGAGGGCATGACCTGTGGCTGTGAAGAACCAGCTTTTGATTTCATTAGTTTTCTCTATTGTTTTTCTGTTCTCTGTATTGTTTATCCCAACTTTATTACTTCTTTCCTTCTCGCTTTGGGTTTAGTTTGATAGTTTTCTTTTTAAGTTTCATAGGATGGAAGATAAATTATTGATTTGAGATCTTTCATTTTTAATGTAGACATTTATGGTATAAATGTCCTTCTGAACACTAACTCAACATTCTTCCATAGTTTTGGTATGTTGTGTTTTGATGTTAAATCATCTTTAAATCTTTTCTAATTTATCTTGTGATTTCTTCTTTGACCCATTGGATTTTTGGGAATCTGTTGTTTAATTTCCACATTTGTGAATTTTCCAAATTTTTTTTGTTATTGATTTTCAATTCTATTCCATTGTGGTTGAAGGACATACTTGGTATTATTTCAGCCATCTTAAATTTAATGAGACTTGTTTTGTGGCCTGATATGTGGTTTATTTCAGAGAATGGTTCACGTACTTGAGAAGAATATGTATTCTGTTTTTGTTGGTTAGAGGGCTCTATAGAGATTTATTAGATCTAGTTGGTTTATACTGATGTTCAGGTCTTCTGTTTTCCTGCTAATGTTCCATCTAGTTGTTTTATTCATTATTAAAAGTGAGATATTGTACTCTCTATTCTTGTTGTAATATTTCTTCAGATCTATCTCTGTATTAATTTGGGGACTGTGTTGTTAGGTGTGTTTATAATTGTCGTATCTTAATGAATTGACATATTTATCATTATATAATGTCGTTTGTGTCTTGTAACATTTATTGTCTTAAAGTCTATTTTTCTGATATTGGTATAGCCATTGTAGCTCTCTTTTGGTTACTGTTTGCATGACATTTTTTTTTTCTTTTAATTTCATCTTGATTTTTTGTCTATTCTGGTAATCTCTGAATTTTAATTAGATAGTTTAATCCACTTACATCTAACATACTGACTGGGAGACCAGACTTCTGTTATTTTGCTATTTGTTTTCTGTTATTTTGCTATTTGTTTTCTGCATATGGATTTTTTCTTTTTTTTTTGAGACAGTGTCTCACTCTGTTGCCCAGACTGGAGTGCAGTGGCTCAATCATAGCTCACTGCAACCTTGAACTCCTGGGCTCAAGTGATCTTCCCACCTCAGCCTCCCTAGTAGTTGGAACTAAGGCATGTGCTACCACACTCAGCTAATTTTTAAAAAAAATTTTGTAGAGACAGGGTCTTGATATGTTGCCCAGGCTGATCTTGAACTCCTTGGCTCAAGTGATCCTCCTGCCTTGGCCTCCCAAAGTAGTGGGCTTACAGGCATGAACCACCATGCCCAGCCTTATATATGTTTTTTGTTCCTCTATTTCTCCATTTTCTTTTGTGTTAAGTGGACATTTTCTAGTTTATCATGTTAATTCTCTCTCTCTCTCTCTCTGTCTCTCTCTCTCTCTCTCTATATATATATATAACTCTCTATATATACATATATAATATGGTTTCCTTGGAAGTTACAATTAACATCTTAATTTATAACAATCCAATTGACATTACTACTGACTTAATTTTAATAGAATAAAAAACTTTACTGCTAAGAGGCTCTATCTTCCCCCTTCTGCTGTTATTGTCATAGATTAAACTCATGCGCTACATAATGATGTTTCGGTCAGTGATGGACCACATATACAGTGGTAATCCATAAGATTATAATGGATTTACGACTATAATCCTAGCAGTCTGGGAGGCAGATCATTTGCACTCAGGAGTTTGAGGTTGCAGTGAACTATGATGATGCCACTGCACTCTACCTAGGGTGGCAATGTAAGACTCTGTCTCAAAAAAAAAAGATTGTAATGGAGCTGAAAATTCCTATCACCTCGTTAATGTTATAGCTGTCGTAATGTTGTAGCACTATTACTTTATTATATTATTAATTTAGTGTAGCCTACGTGTATGGTGTTTGTAAAGTCTATAGTAGTGTACACACAGTAATGCCCTAGGCCTTCACAAGCACTACTTACCACTAGCTTATTGACTCACTCTGAGCAACTTCCAGTCCTGTGTTTCATATGTGCCTTTTTGCTCTTCCTTAACAAGCCCAGCTTGTTCATACATGAAGTTTCTTCTCCTCCAGATATCCTTTCCCTCATTTTATTGTCACATGTAATTTCCTGAAGCCTTCCTTGACCATTGTTATCAAAAATACACTCCTGGCCAGGCGCAGTGGCTCACGCCTGTATTCCTAACACTCTGGGAGGCCGAGGCGGGCGGATTGCTCGAGGTCAGGAGTTCGAAACCAGCCTGAGCAAGAGTGAGACCCTGTCTCTACTAAAAGTAGAAAGAAATTAATTGACCAACTAAAAATATATATACAAAAAAAAATTAGCCAGGCATGGTGGCACATGCCTGTAGTCCCAGTTACTTGGAAGGCTGAGGAAGGATGATCACTTGAGCCCAGGAGTTTGAGGTTGAGCTAGGTTTACACCACGGCACTCTAGCCTGGGCAACAGAGTGAGACTGACTCAAAAAAAAAGAAATACACTCCCCTCCGTACCTGTCCTAATCACTATTTATCATCACATTGATTAACCTGGCTTTATATTATAGATAAGCATATGGATGAATGGATGGCGGCATTATTATCGGCATTGTTTTTATCTGTGTTAAGTAACATCTAAGCTTACTTAGGGTCTTGTTTCTTTTCCTCCCTCCCCTACTTTATTGAGGTCTGATTGAGAAATAAAAATTGTATATATTTAAGGTAAACAACATGAAGATTTGATATATGTATACATTGTGAAGTGATTACCATAATCAAGCTAATTAACATATTCACCATCTCACGTGTGGTGAGAACATTTAAGATTTGCTTTCTTAGCGAATTTGAAGTATACAGCACAGTTTAACTGTAGTCATGCTGTATGTTAGATCTCCAGAACTTAATCATCTTGAAACTGAAGGTTTGTACTCTTTGACAAACATTTCCGTATTTCACCCATCTCCCAGTCCCTGGTAACCACCATTCTACTTTCTGTTTCTATGAGTTTGAATTTTTAAGTTTCCACATATAAGTGATATCAGACAATATTTTCTGTGTCTGCCTTGTTTCACTTAGTATAATGTCCTCCAGGATTATCCATGTTGTCGCAAATGGCAGGATTTTCCTTTTTTAGGGCTGAATTAATATTCCATGGTATTGTGTGTGTGTGTGTGTGTGTGTGTGTGTGTGAGTGTGTGTGTGATGTTTTCTTTATCCCTTCATTTGTCAGTGGGCACTTATGTTGCTTGCAATGAACAGGATCTTTTTTCTTATTACCAATATATTGCTAGAGCAGATAATAATGCCTGATATAGAGTAGGCTTTCAAATATTTGATCTGGTAGCTTCACTGGTAAATTCTACTAAACATTTCAAGAAGAATTAAAACCAATCCTTTCAAACCTTTCTAAGAAATTGAAGAGGATGGGACACTTCCTAATTCATTCTATGAAGCAATCTTTACCCTGATACCAGAGCCAAAGATACTGTAAGAAACCTACAAATATTCCTTACATATATTGATGCAGTTCTCAACAAACTACTAGCAAACCAAATTCAGCAGAATCTTAAAAGAACTATGCACTATGATCAAATAGTGTTTATTTCTGAAATGTAAGAATGTTTCAAAATATGAAGATTAATCAATGTAACATAACACATTAACAGAATGAAGGAAAAGCCCCACATAATCATCTCAATTGATACAGAAAGCGCATTTGGCAAAATTCAACACTATGATAAAGACACCCAACAAATAAGGAATAGAAGGAAACTACCTCACATAATAAAAGCCATATATGAAAAACCTACAGCAAACATCATATTCAGTGATGAAAGACTGAAAACTTTTCCCTAAGATCAGGAAGAAGACAAGGATGCATGTTTCACCACTTCTATTTGACATAGGTCTACCCAAGGCAGTTAGGCAAGAAAAAGAAAAAAAAGGCATCCAAATTGGAAAAGGAGAAATAAAATTATATCTCTTTACAGATGATATGATTTTATATGTAAAAAATCCTAAAGATTGCATAGGAAACCTGTTGGAACTAAGAACTAATAAAAAAATTTAGCAAAGTAGCAGGATACAAAGTCCATGCACAAAAATCTGTTGCATTTCTATCAGTTGCATTATAAGGAATTTGAAAAGGATATTTTGAAAATAGTTTCATTTACAATAGCACCAAAAAGAATAAAATACTTAGGAATTAACCAAGGAGGTGAAAAACTTGTACAATGAAATCTATAAAACATTACTGAAAGAAATTAAAGAAGACATTAAATAAATGGAAACATATCCTATATTCATGGATTGGCAGACTTAATATTGTTAAGATGTCAGTACCATACAAAACAATCTGGAGATTCAGTGCAGTCCCCATCAAAATCCCAGTGACATTTTTTGCAGAAATAGAAAAACCCATTCTAAAACTCCTGTGAAATCTCAAGGGACCCTGAATAGCCAAATCTGGAAAAAGAACAAAATTGTAGGACTCACACTTCCTGATTTCAAAACCTACTATAACACTACAGTATTTAAAACAGTATAGTACTGGCATAAAGACAGACGTATAAAGGCCAACGAAATAGAACAGAAAGCCTAGAAATAGCCCTCACCTATATGACCAAATAGTTTTCTACAAGGGGGCCAAGACCATTCAGTGGGGAAAGGGTAGTCTTTTTAACAAATGGTGGAGGGAGAACTGGATATATACATGCAAAAGAATGAAATTGGACCCTTACTTGATGTCATATGTAAAAATTAACTCAAAATGGATCAAAGACCTACATGTAAGACCTAAAACTATGAAACTCTTAGAAATAAAACATAGGGAGAGATTCTTCATGACATTGGATTTGACAGAGTATGTTTGGTTTCGCAAGAAACTGTCTTCCATAGTGGCTATATCATTTTGCATTCCCACTAGCAGTAAATGAGAATTCCTATTGCTCTGTATCCTTGCTGGCATTTTGTGTTGTCAGTGTTCTGGATTTTAGCCATTCTAGTAGGCATGTAGTAGTATGTAATTAGGGGTTTTTTGGTTTGTTTTCAGAGGCTGGGTTTTACTCTGTCACCCAGGTTGGAGTACAGTGGCTTGATCATAGCTCACTGTAACTTCAAATTCCTGGGCTCAAGTGATTCTCCTGGCTCAGCCTCCTGGGTAGCTGAGACTATAGGCACTACAGGCACATACCACCACACTTGGCTAATTTTTTTCATTTTTTGTAGAGATGGGGTCTTGCTATATTGCCCAGGCTGGTCTCCAACTCCTGGCCTCAAGCGATCTTCCTGCCTCAGCCTCCCAAAGTGCTGGGATTACAGGCATGAGCTACCGTGCCTGGCCAACATGGTATGTCATTGTTTTAATTTGCAATTCCCTGGTGACATATATTGAGCATCTTTTTATATGCTTATTTGCCACTGTCTGTTTTCTCTGGTGAGGTATCTGTTCAGGTCTTTTTTCCATTTTTTAATCTGGTGGTTTGTTTTAAGAGTTTTTGATTCTTGAGTTTTAAGAGTTCTTTGTATATTTTGGATAATAGCCCTTTTTTAGATATGCTTTTTGCAAATGTTTTCTCCTAGTCTGTAGTTTGTGTTCACATTCTCTTGACAGTGTCTTAAAGAGAGCACAGGTTTTTCATTTTAATCAAGTCCAACTTATCAAATCTTTGTTTCATGGGTCACGCCTTAGGTGTTGTATTTAAAAAGTCATTGCCATACCCAAGGTCATCTCAATTTTCTGCTATATTATCTTCTAGAAATTTTACAGTTTTGCATTTTGCATTTAGGTCTATGATTCATTTTGAGTGAAAGGTATAAGGTCTTTGTCTAGGTTCATTCTTTTGCATGTGGATGTCCAGTTACAGCACCATTTGTTGAAAAAACTTTCTTTCATCATGTTGTCTTTGCTTCTTTGTCAAAGATTAGTTGACTGTATTTACATGGATCTGTTTCTGGGTTCTATTCTGTTTCGTTGGTCTACTTGTTCTTTCCCCAATACTATAATGTCTTGATTACTGTAGCTTTATAGTAAGTCTTGAAATTGGGCTGTGTGAATCCTCTAACTTTGTACTTCTTAAATATTATGTTGGCTATTCTGGATCTTTCCCCCCCATCTTTATGAGAAATAATTGACATAAATTGTGTGTATTTACAGTGTACAACATGAGTTTTGATATACATTGTGAAGTACCACAATCAAGCTAATTAACATATCCATTACCTCACATAGTTACCATTTTTGTGTAAGTGTGGTGAGAACATTTAAGATGTACTCTAAGCAAATTTCAAGTAAACAACACAGTATTATTAACTATAGTCACCATATTGTATATTCGATATCTAACTTAATCATCCTGCATAACTGAAACAATTTTACCCTTTGCCCAACATCTCCTCATTTCTTAGTCTTCAGTTTCCATATAAACTTTAGAATCAGCTTATTGGTATCCACAAAATAACTTTCTGGCAATTTAATTTGTATTGTGTTGAATTTATAGATCAAGTTGGGAAGAACTGACATCTTGACATTATTGACTCTTCCTAGTCATGAATATGAAATATCACTCCACTTATTTCATTCTTCTTTGATGCCTCTCGTTTGAGTTTTATATTAATATTATAGTTTTCCTCATATAGCTCTTATATAGTGCATAGTGGGTTGGATTTATACCTACTTCTTTCATTTTTGGGGGTGTAATTGTGAATGACATTGTGTTTTTAATTTTAAATTCTACTTGTTCATTACTGGTATATAAGAAAGCAATTGACTTTTGTACATTAATCTTATTTCCTACAACCTTACTATAATCACTCATAGTTTTTGTCTGTTCTTTCTGATTTTATAGACAATCATGTTATCTGCTAACAAAGACAGTTTTATTTCTTCTTTCCCAATCGATACACATTTTTATTTTTTGTCTTACTGCATTAGCTAGTACTACCAGTATAATGTTGACAAGAAGTTGTGAGAGGGAACATCCTTGCTTGTTCCTGATCTTCCTGGGAGGGTTTCTAGTTTCTCACCATTAAGTATGATGGTAACTGTCTTGACTAGTATTCCCACAGTAAAAAACAAAAATGATGTTAACTGTAGGTTTTTAGATGTTCTTTATCAAATTGAGGGATTTCTGCTCTATTTCTAGTCTGCTAAGTTTCTATCACGAATGGATGTTGGATTTTGTTAAACACTTTTTCTGTATCTATTGATATGATGTGATTTTTATTCTTTAGCCTGTTGATGTGAAGAATTCCATTAATTGATTTTTTTTTTTTTTTTTGAGACAGAGTCTCACTTTGTTGCCCAGGCTAGAGTGAGTGCCGTGGCGTCAGCCTAGCTCACAGCAACCTCAAATTCCTGGGCTCAAGCGATCCTTCTGCCTCAGCCTCCCAAGTAGCTGGGACTACAATCATGCGCCACCATGCCTGGCTAATTTTTTCTATACATTTTAGTTGGCTGATTAATTTCTTTCTATTTATAGTAGAGATGGGGTCTTGCTCTTGCTCAGGCTGGTTTCGAACTCCTGACCTTGAGCAATCTGCCCGCCTCAGCCTCCCAGAGTGCTAGGATTACAGGTGTGAGCCACCACACCTGGCCTACCTTTTCTTTCTGTTAATGGTTTAAAATTTAATTCTATTGTGGTCTGATAGCAGATATTGTATGCTTTGTATTCTTTTAAATTATTTAAATTTATTATTAAATTTATTTATGGCCCAGAATATGGTCTATCTTGGCAAATAGTCCATGTAAGCTTGAGGAGAATGTATATTATGCTGTTGTTGGATGAAGTAGTATATAGATGTCCATTATATTTAATTGATTGATGGTGATTTTGAGTTCAACTGTGTCCTAATTTTCTGCCTGCTAGATCTTTCCATTTCTAATAGAGGGATGTTAAAGTCTCCAGTCATAACAGTGGATTCATCTGTTTCTCCTTGCAGTATTATCAGTTTCTGCTTCACATATTTTGATGTTCTGTTGTTAGACACATACATATTAAGTATTGTTGTCTTTTTGGAGAATTGACCCCTTTTAACCCTTTATCATTATGTAATGCCCTTCTTGATACCTGATAAGTTTCTTTGCTCTGAAGTCTGCTCTGTCTGCAAGTAATATAGCTACTCCTC